>NC_132920.1:51269595-52469595 GCF_047675955.1 Chlorocebus sabaeus
GGACTAAATTATATAGACCTTGCTTTAGTAATTGGGACTTTGGATAATTTAATTAAGCTTAATTAAGCTTCTTAGATTTTACATTTTTCATTTTTGAATGTGGAATACAAATCCCTACATATAAATTTTTAGTGAAAATAAAATGAGATAAAGAAAGCAAAGTGTCAGATAATATAGCAGGTGGTTAATAAATGCTGGTTCTCTTACTTATCCATTATCCCCCAGCTGGAGTAGAACTGGTTATACTTTAGGACACTTCTGCTTTAAGCAGGCAAGTAGAGAGATGTTAAACTATGAATACTTAATTCACAGACTATAGCATATGCAAGCAACAAAAGTCATTTTCCAACTAGTAATGAAGGCTTGCCATTTTGGTAAGAATGAGTATACAGGAAGTGAATGCATTAATGTAGTTTTTATACAGCTTCACATACATTCTTTGGTGGCTACTGATGATCTCTTTCTTTTCAACATTTAAGTTTTGATTTTAATTCTTTTTGAAACTTCTTATTGGGCAGGGATGTGTTCATTAGAAACTTCTTTTAGTGCTGAGCCTGAGAGCAGGTCACTTCCACTTGGTATCAGATCAGTTCATGTGAGCCATCGCTTCCAGCCAACACAGAAAGCAGTGTTAAGGAGACTCACAAATACTTTATTTTAAAATTATTTTTTAATCATTTATCTTGAAAGATGAAAGAAGTTAAAAAAAAAAAAGAAACTAAGAAAACAACCCAAACAAACACTGAGCAAGAAACACAGTGCTTTATTTTCCCAAGGGTTGTTTTCTACAGAGAGATGTGCTTCATGAAGCTGTAAGCACCTTTTGTGGTGTGGTTCAGATTAAGACTTGTATCTGAATTCACAATTCCCAGTGCTCTACCCAGAGTTGTCAGTGGTGCATACCTGACTATTTGTGTGAGACTTATTGAAAAATTCCAGGCATGAGAAATGATGCACCACTGCCTTGGTCCTGAAAGTTGCCGACACTGTTCTCTGGTGCTGCAGCTCTCACTGCCCTTTCAGACACGAGATCCCAAATGTGTATAACCATGACCCATCTATTCTACTTGCCAGTGCTTAATAGACTTGGGGAAAAAATGATTTTTTTTTTTTTTAAAAAAGAGACAATAGCAGCATAGAATTATCTAGAAACAAGTGATAAACAGAGGTAAAATCTAGGAGTAAAGCTATGAAATTTTTGATGGCTATAAGAAGAGCTGCAACTGAAAACTTTGTCTGCTCAAAATTTCACTGATGATGTACTGCTACCAAACTGTTTTCCCCGCCAATCTTGTGGCCTTGTCATGTGTAGCCGAGCCAAGCAATGGGTGGTGGTTAGATGTTTTAGCAGCATGATGAATTAGGGGAGTTAGTAAATTCTAGTCACACACTAATTCAACTTTTTAAAAGAGCACATTTTAACAACACTTAGTAGGTTATTATTAATTCGCCTTTAACCATATGTAAAAATTAAAACCTATGAAATTGAACTGTTAGCAAAAATTATTAAAGAATTCCAGTTTTTTTTTCTTTTTTTTTTTGAGATGGAGTCTCGCTCTGTCACCCAGGCTGGAATGCAGTGGCACGATCTCAGCTCATTGCAACTCCCACCTCCCCAGTTCAAGCGATTTTCTTGCCTCAGCCTCCTGAGTAGCTGGAACTACAGAAGCGTGCCACCACACCTGGCTAATTTTTTTGTATTTTTGGTAGAGACAGGGTTTCACTGTGTTAGCCAGGATGGTCTCGATCTCTTGACCTCGTGATCTGTAAAGAATTCCAGTTTTAAAAAATCAGATAATTTGTCTGGAGAGCCTTAGCAATCCCCTACTGGGCCATGGATCACACTCAGTAATGTTGACCATGAAAATATTAATATGGAATGAGTGTATTAGCATGATTTGCATAACAAGATTGCTTAATGTGTCAATGTTTTATTTAAATACAGTGTGTACATATTTCAAGCCCACAGACTTCACCACAGCAATACTTCTACAACAGGAAAAGAGCAAGGGATACTCTAATTAACATACAACTTGTTTACACTTCTTTTGTGAAAGCTAATCATTTTTCTTAATTTAAGGTAGATATTCTCTCTATAAATTCACAATCCGTTTGGGAAAAAACCATGAAACTCTTAAAAAATATCCTGCAATATACATTGTCAAAATGATTAGTATGAAGTACACTATAGACATGTGTGAAGAAATGATAGCTAGGTAAATTAATATCTTTGAAAAAAGGTACATAAGGAATAGTGCAGGAGGTTTAAGAAATATATTGAAAAAGAGGAGAGGTTGGAAAATGAGGGCAGTGTATGGTCAGAGGAAGGACAAAAGAGTGGAAAATTTTCTCATTGGATGCTTCCGAGAAGCTAAAAATAATGAGGAAAGCCCATTCTGAGATTAAGTGGCAAGGAGTGAGAACTAGGGGTGAGGAAAAGGGAGGAAAAAATCCAGATTGCTGGAATTTAAGAACAGAAGAGATGGTCAGATTACTGCAGACAACAATATTTGTTAGAGAAGTGTGGCACTGTAAGATGAGGAAAAGAATGTCATATATTATTAAGTCTTTCTTGATGCTCCCCTTTCACATTGAACTCAACTTTCTGTAAATTCTTTTCCACTTAATGAAGCAGTGCTTTATTATTTTAGAAAAATACTTCCCAGCTTGCCTGATCAAAGATTCACTGGGCACTTAATAAAAATATAAGTCCACAAGCTACACCTCAATGTATATTAGAAACTCCAGTGACAGGACCTGAAAATACATACTTTTTATAAAAGAAACCCGGGTCATTCTTATAAATGGGCAAGTCTGGGAGACACTTGGTTAACACATGAAGTTTTAAGGGA
Source organism: Chlorocebus sabaeus (assembly GCF_047675955.1). Classification (NCBI taxonomy): domain Eukaryota; kingdom Metazoa; phylum Chordata; class Mammalia; order Primates; family Cercopithecidae; genus Chlorocebus; species Chlorocebus sabaeus. Next base: position 51,272,448 of record NC_132920.1, read on the forward strand.
GAAAGAATAACTTTCCTCTACTCTTCTGAGTTCTTGGCTGGGATTCCTCTAACAACAACAACAACAAGATGAAAAAGAGAAAGAAGTATATTAACATGTTACTTCACATATACATGAGAGAAAACTCAGAAGGACTAATTATCAAAGATGAGGCCTAGAACTTCGGCCTATGTAGCATCTCCAACTAAAACAAAGAAAGAAGAGGGCAGGGAGGTGACATGGAAAAGCAAGGTAAACAAAGGCTTATTATGCAGGCTTAAGTCCATGCCCTCTTCACTAATAAGAGTTTTGTGATTCAGACATCCTTGTCTTTCTGGTACTTAGAAGGAGACACCTCTACAAATAGAAATGTTTGTTATGCATGTAAATTTCCCTTACAGAACAGTAACTTCTACCCTGTTTTCGGAACTTCTCTTGTGTTTGCTATTTCTTAAAATAATCAGCTCAAAATAATTCTTACTCCAACAAGGCGTATTTTGGAGTGGCATATTCTGCTTTGCTACAAAGTTGTATCATAAAGTTGCCTATTCTGCTAATTAATTTACATTTTGCTTAGCCAAGAATTGTGTATTCCTTGTATACATAGATTGTCCCTTATATTTATTTTGTATTCCATAGAACAATGATAATGTCATGTTGAAGTGCAAGTGAGGGGAAAAAAAACTATGTTAATTAGCTAAGTTTTATCTCTTAGAAGCCTATATTATTAATCACACCACTCCATGATGGAGATTTGTGAGCATATCTATAGCATTGTTTCCTTGTAAACTCAGTGTCATAAGGACTGTGTGGCTTTCTGGTAGTTTGACATATTCTATGTGAAAAGCTTTATGTGAATTATATGGAAGGATTCTAAAAATAAACCAGAGGAGGAGCCCTCTCAAAGTCAGGAGCTGAAATAATTTTGCCAACAAATCAGTCCCTGAGTGTTTTGGGGAGAAAAAAAGGGTAAGTTTGGAAGTATGGTTTTTCATATTATTCAGGTGCATTGTTTATATTGACCAAAATACATTGGACAATTATTTAATTGTGCATAAACCTTCTTCTGGTATTTTTGTCTATTTGTTCAGGTAGGGGAGAGCATTATTATTATTAGTACCTCTTATCCTGGAGCAAACTTTCAATTCCCTGTGAATGCTCAGTTTTTATTAACTCAGCATGTGTTTTCTTAGCAACTATTATGTTCCAGGCATTTTTCTAAGCACTAGGGATAGAGTCAAGAATAAAATAGACAAAATACTTGCTCTTAGGGAACTCACATTCTAGGAGGAAAGACAGATAGTCTAAAAAATGAATATCTAAATTAGCATATGTCAGTGCACAGAAGTAACAAAATTGGGGTAAAAGGGGTTGTTATAGATGAGGCAGTCAGGGAAGACTTCTGCAAGCAGACACCTGAGTGAGTGGAGCTGGTGAGCCCTGAGGAACCCTGGGTGAAGAACATCGGGCCAAATCGATAGAAGTACAAATATCTTGGGCTGAGAGTGTGTGAGGATTGGAGTGGAGTGAGCAATGTGGAGGCAGGAAGGGGATGGTGCCAGGAAGACAATGCCGTGGGAAGGCAATACTAAATATTTTAAAATAATAGATGATATTTATGTGGCAATTGCTATATTCCAGGTACTGTCTGAAGAATCTTATAGATGTTATTTAATACTTATTTAATACTTGCAATAACTCTATGAGTGTGTGCTACTATTATTCCTATTTTAAAGAATGAGGTATCAGAGAGAAGTTCATTCACTTGCTTGAGGTTCTCCATAGATACATCTACACAGCCTATAAGTGTTCCAATTTGAACCCACTGCTACACTCTTACCCATTCTACTGGTCTTTGAATGAATTTTATTTGGTTTATCCTCCTTTCTACACCCCACAGTTTGCTTATAGAAGGGAAATAGGTATAATGGACATAAAGGAATAAGACTGTAGATATTGTTTACAGAATCTCCATCCCCCTTCTCAACCTTTACCCTTGCTGGGAAAGATTGAGAAGATCAAGGAAATTGGATTTTTGTGATGTGTCCCAAGATCAAGTTTCAGGCAGTAAAAATGTTTTGTTGTTGTTGTTGTTGTTCATTTTCCTTGTGAATCTCCCCACTTATTTTCAATCTGATTATTGATCTAGGGTCCATGACCTAGGTGCTCTATATACCGAATTTATGTATTGATTTAGCCTGAAAGACACCTAGTTTCAGCACATCATTTGTAAGAGGGGGTTATTGTGGTCAAGCAGGCAAGCGAGCTTCACCTACGGCCATTCCTTTGATCCCTTTGAGGATGATCTATGCTCCCTTGACAGTCTGGGCCTTTCACTACAGATGATAGCAGTTACAGATGCACATACAGACAGCTGCAAGGACCCCATCTCTTATCCCATGAGGTTCCCACTGTTTATATTTTCAAGAAGAAAACAGAATGTATTGTAGATATTTGTGTGTTTATATGTATTTCTTATTGATTCAAATATTATTTAGAGAGAATCTTGAGTGCTTCGTGCTGTCTCTGAAGGTAACCAGAATCCACTCATTGGAATGAAAATATGAGAATATTACTGAGGGCAGAGAATTAGAAAGCATGGGTTTGGAAGATAGAGGTGATGACAAAGATCATGCATTCTTCTATGACACATAAAACCAAGGAGGCAGAGGAAAGAATTTGAAAGTGAATCATGACAAAAAGAAATGTCTGAGAATAGAAGACAGAATAAGAGAAGAACATTTCTCTGCTTCTTAGTATCAAGTAGTGGAAATAAAAGTGGAATGGGAATTGGGAGATTTGGCTTCTAGTTCCAATATGTTTCTTGGCCACTGGATGACCTTAGACAAACCATGTAGGTGTGTGGGCTCAATATAGCTGTCACCATAGGCAAATTACTTCACCTCTCTGTGTCTTAATTTTCTCATCTGTTAAAATGTCCATAATAATAGTATCTAACTCATGGGATTGTTGCAAAATTAACCAGTGAATGCAAGTAAAGCCTTCATGTAGAGTCTGACACATAGTAAACACTCAAAAATGTCAGTTGTTATTATTATTAATTTCTTAAAGCCTGAATTTCTCATATAAAGGGAAGAACATCTAATTTTATAAATACATAGTCTTTGCATTATTTTTCAAACTCTGAAGAACTTCTTCATTTGAAGAATTTGCTTTTCTTTCCTGTTCCCAGATGCTGGTTAAGAAAAAAATGAGTACTCATCACCTAGAGAAAAAAGCCCAAGCTTCCTAGCCATGCATTTAAAAGCCTTTGAAATCCTGACCTACTTACATTTCTAGACCTTATTTCCAGTCACTTCTGTTCACACAGCCTACTCATGGGGAAACTGGAGCCACGTGCCCTTTCTTATGTGTGCCGTGAGATAGCCTAACACTTTCACTTGACTCTGACTACCCTCTGCCTTCACCTCAACTCAGCATCTCAAAATAGGGTTTAACCATCATTCAAGACTCAACTCCATACCAACTTTTTTTGGAAAACATTTATCACTCTCTTACGTGCTCTTATCCTTCTTAAAACTTTTCTAGTGCTCATTTGTGTATCTTTTATAAAAACTGTTTCCCATTGTGTATTATAGTCAAGCTTATGTTATAACCTTCTGTGGTATATTAAAGATAGCCACAAACTGCCAATATTCTTCCCATTCAGAGGTGAGGTTTGTGTTCCTTCTCTATAAAACAAGATGGGCTCAGTGACTGCTTGACACACAGAACATGTGGGAAATGATCCATAATCCCATATTAGCTTTTATATCCAGCCTTAAGAAACACGTGGCTTCCACTTCACGTCTCTTGAACATTTTCTCTAGGGAAAGGCAGACACCATATAAAAAGTCTTATTCTGTGGCTACCATGCTGAAGGGGACTTATAGGCAATCTTGTTGACAGTCCTCACTGACTCCCTGACTTCCAGCCACCCCTATGTAGACATGCCAGCCCATTCACCAACTGAGTACCACGCCAGCCCATCCACGTGCTGAATACCATGCCAGCCGATCACCTGCTAAATACCACACTAGCCCATCTACCTGCTGATTTTCACTTAATATCTCTCTCAATACCAGGCATAAATAGAATCGCCTGGCTGAGACCTATCTGAATTAATGGCTAAAAAGATTTCAGCCATAACTAAATGGTTGTTGTTTTAAGCCAGTTGTGTCTCCCAAAATTCGTATGTTGTGTCTCCCAAAATTCGTATGTTGTGTCTCCCAAAATTCATATACTGAAACTTAATTGCCAATGTGACAATGTTAAGAGGAGTGGCCTTTAAGAGATGATTAAGTCATGAGGGCAGAGGTCTCATGGATGGGATTAGGGCCCTTATAAAAGGGCTTAAGGGAGTGGGTTTACTCTCTTATGCTCCTCTTCCATGTGAGTAAACATTGTTTGTACCCCTATTTTTGCCCCTCCATTCCTTCTACCATGTGAATAGACATAGATGGTGTCATCTATGAGGAAGAGACCTTCACTAGACACTGAACCTGTTGGTATCTTGATCTGGGACTTCCCAGCTTCCAGAATTGTGAGAAATAAATTTCTGTTTCTTTTTTAATCAATTGTCTCATCTCAGGTATTCTGTTATAGCAGCACAGATAGACTAAGACAAGGTGGTTAGTTATGCTGCCATAGATTGTTCTGGGTTCTGAATTCTTTAATATCAGAAATTCTATGGTATTCATCTTTTATTTCTCGACAGCAGCCACCAGTAGGCCCAGGCATTTGCGCAAGGGTGGCTTCTTTTCTAGAAGTGTCCCCAGACATTCAAATGTGTTTCTGAATCAGAGATTTTCATCCTTGACTGCACATTAGGAACAGGGAGATTGTTCAGTCCTGGCATACGTCCCCAATCACATGTGACATACGTTACAGTTATTCGTTTATAAAATGGAAGAGCATGGTAAAATGAAAAAGCAAATACTTCTTTAATTTATGTTTAAGAGATAGGCAAATGGATGAATTAAAACATTTCTATTGGATTTTATTAAGGTATGAGTGTTTCTTTTAAATTAGAAATTACTGAAAAATCTTGTTTTTCTCTGAGCTGTGGCTTTCCTCATTACAGGGGATAATGGGAACTGTATTTAAATCTAATAGATGTAAATTCATCATTGGTCGACATTTATGGACTACCAGTTATGCATTTTACCTGATTCTGAGTGCAGATAGAGACTAGAAAAAAAATATATATAAAATACTGATCCTGTCCTCAAGGGGTTTATGTCTTATCCATTATGTTGAGCAATAAAAAGAAAGGAGATAAGTAAGGATGTAATGATCAAAGATATAAATAATAAGCATAATTTGGCCAAGGAAAGGGGATGCCGGGCAAAAAGAAAAACATTTGCGAAACCATAGAGACAAAATAAGGTTAGGTGTTTCTTTGTTGGAGGGCAGCAGAGACCAGCCTGGAGAGTGGACATGCTGGGGAGAAGAGAGAAATAAAGTCGAACTGGTTGCATGGGAGAAAATTATGAGAGAGATTCCTTAAAATCCATCAAATCTTTTCCAAAAAATGCAATTCTATTATATTATGATATTGAGTAGTACATAAACCATTTGATCTCCAGATACTCAAGTAAAGGTAATATTTTGTAGAGGTAGACTAGCCGTACCTTAGCATCACTTTTAAAGTTCCTCTGCTGAATCATTAACACGACCTCTTGCCCCAAGGAGGTGAGTCTCTCACACAGGTACCACCTCTGCCCATGACCGATGGGGGAAAGATGCAAAATGCAATTGTCCCATTGCATTTGGATATCAGTTGTCAGTCCAGCCTCTGCAAACATATATGAATTTGATGCAAGGAAATAGCTTTTCTAATGATTTGGGACCCTGTACACCAGAATGATAACCTAGGAATATAGGACGGAGTAGGGGAAAATTACCCTTGTGAAAATCTCCCAGCTGTTAAGGGGAAAATTGAGAAGTCTGTTCATCTTTAAATTCATACCCCCATTTTTCTATGGCTCTTTCTTTGACTAAGTAGCAATTTGTCTACATACATCAATTGTTCAACCACTGTTAAAAATTCTAGCATAAATCGATGATCATATCTGTAAATATACTTATGTATACGGTACTTGGTTATGTTTATGTGTGTTAATGATTTCATATTTGCTAAAGATAGAACAATGAGCAAAACAGACAGGGGTTCTGCCCTTCTGTGGTGCTTGAAGTCTATTGAGGAATAAGTCATTTAGCAATGAGTTATTTAATTATACATTTAATTAGTGCATTAAAGAAGTATGGAGTATTAACAAGATTTGCCAAAATGAAGAGAACATCCTGGCCACAACAACTCAACAATCCTACTTCATATGGGAACTCATTTATAATTATAAATAAATGAGTGTTCTGATTTCATACCTCAGTGCCAGGAACATGTTTATGAACTGGTCTCTGGAAGAAGTAACTGCTATAGGAAGCTGCAGATGCAGTTGCAGGTAACAGAAATACATAAGGCCTCCTCCTTTAAGGCCACCTGGGAAGTGGCCATGCCACATTCTTTAGGGACCAACCTCTGTATTGTAACAGATGAATGAGCCCTATTCCTAGATGGCTACACTTATCAAGGAGGAAAGTGAGCTAATATGTTTTCAATAAACTCCTGACAACAAGGTTTAAATCCAAAATGTGTTTCTGGTCAAATAAGTTAATTTAAAAATTCAATTAACAAAAGTCTTCTGTTCTCTTAACATCATAGCTGATGTTTGACTGAATCACTTTAAAATATTCGTCCTCTGGAGAATAAGGATGGTGACTGAATAATTCCAGGATTAAGGAAAGATAATTTTTTTCTCTTAATTAAAATATAGTCATCTAGTTTTTAAGAGCCATATTTCACATAAAGAAGTTGAAGAGTTTTCAATTATAGTTATTTGTCTATAAGATTAATACCCAGTTGGCATTAGGATATCTGCTAAAATGACCAGGAAGGATTAAGTTCTGGTTTTGAACATTACCTATGAATATTATCACTAAAAACACTAAAATATTGTCCCTTCCTTCATAGCAAAGTGTCATCTCTTCAGAGACAACAGGGCCATTTGATGAAGGTTCTTGCTAAAGTAAATTTTATCTGACTTAACCTAAGGGTTAGTTGAAAGACTTAGTATTACAAACCACATATGTGTTTTTAAAGGTTTGGGAATAATTTATAGGTAGAGGAAAATGCAAATCCTAAAAATAAATATTAAAATTGGCTGCTGCCTGTCCCTCCCCACCCCAAGGCACAACTCTTATAACTTGGATCATATTAATCATAATTTGGAAACAAAATTAACATTTGAATTGTTTTTGTTCTCTTCAGCACCATTTCTCCCCTTTGCATTCCCTCATCCCTACCTTGGACTCCATTTCCTTAAGCACTGAAAAGGATAACTTCTCTTTTCCCACTACATTAGTTTCTGTGGTTGCCATAACAAATTACCATGAAATGGGTGGATGGAAACAACAGAAATGTATTCTCTTATAATTCTGGAAGTCAGAAGTCTGAAATCAAGGTGTCAGCAGTGCTATACTCCCCTTGGAGGCTCTAGGAGATAGTACTTCCTTGCCTCTTCCAGTTTCCTGTGGTTGCTGGCATTCCTTGACTTAAGGTCGCATCCTTAAGTCTGTATTTTCATCATCACGTTGCTTTCCACCCCCCGTGTCTTTTCCTCTTCCCTCTCATAATGATGCTTGTAATGACATGTAAGACTGACCTAAAGATAATTCAAGTTGATCACCTTCTTTCAAGATCCTTAATTTAGTCACATCACAAAAATCCTCCAAATAAGGTAACATGCACAGTTTCCAGGGACTTGATGTGGGTATCTTCTGGAGGGGGGGCATTTTTTGCCTATGACACTCACCATTAGGAAGTGACACTCTTTCATGTGAGTAAGGCTGTATTTCCTATATGAATGTATGCTTCTGGATGGCAGGGAGTAATACCTTTTTGAATCCTTCACAGTACCTTGCATAGACTGAGGACATAATGGAGGCTTTATTAAATCTTAGCAAATGGTAGAAAATATATAAAAGAACCTTAGATAACATATAGAAAAAATGAACTTCTTGGAGAAAAAATGTTATGTATGACCACAAGTTCAAGAACAAGTTGCCAGAATTGACCATTTAACCTACTGCATCTTCACTAACCATACTAAAATTGATTTTTGGGGACTGTAAAACTCATCTTCAGTTAAGTTATCCTCACTTCAGTCATGTTGCCTTTCCAAGTTCTCCAGCTGCTGCTCCTCATTCTCTTCCTCTCAAGGATAACTTGTACTTTGGGCTTGTCACTATTATATCCCCCACCGATGAAATTTACCTAACCTGATGCTTAGATGCTTAGATCTCAACTAGCTGATGCAATAGCTAATCTTTCAGAACATCTCATTGATCAGCTAGCCAACATCAGTAATAAGAACTTCCAAGTAAGATGCTTTTTAATTGCAGCCATCTTGGAGTAATGGTGCTCTTCTGTTGAAATGGGAGCTGAAAAGCTCATGGCACTGGAATGTTTTCTATGGATTTCCTAAAATCATATCTAATAAGTGGAAGAACTGGGGCATGGGTTTTTGGTGTTAAATCTCATTCTTTGTCCATTTTACAACAACCACTTCTGATCACCAGCTCAGAAGGTGCTCTTAGTCGTGTCCCAAACCTGACTGGGTTTACCTCCAGGTTAGAAGATAGCCCTGCTCCCAAATGTGGTCCTATTTAACTTTTAACTTTAGGTAACTCAAATCTATTTTTTTCATTTCTATTTATTTATTTTTTGAGATGGAATTTTGCTTTTGTTGCCAAGGCTGGAGTGCAGTAGCACAATCTCCACTCACTGAAACCTCCACCTCCTGGGTTCAAGTGATTCTCCTGCCTCAGCCTCCTGAGTAGCTGGGATTAAGGCATGTGCCACCATGCCTGGCTAATTTTGTATTTTTAGTAGAGACAGGGGTTCTCCATGTTGGTCAGGCTGGTCTCGAACTCCCGACCTCAGGTGATCCACCTGCCTCAGCCTCCCAAAGTGCTGGATTACAGGCATAAACCACCATGCCCAGCTATTTCCTCATTTCTTTAGTGAATTTTTAAATTTTGAATTGGGCAGGACTCCATTTTTTTCCTTTGGTTTCCCAAAGATAGAGTGATAGGAATTGAGGGACCTCCTACGCCAGTGGTAAGGGCCTTTGTTACCACACCCAGTTTTGAATCCTGGAATTTACTAGCACAAAAAGGAAGCTTTCCAAAGTCCATTTTATGCCATTTCCCTCTTTTCAGTCATATAACTTTAAAAATGCCCCAACCAACTTATTTTTTTTTTTTTTTTACACAAAGTAGTAGAAAATTCCCTTCTGGACTTATTTTCCATGTGCTGAGTTTAAGCCTGGAGCACATTTTTACTGCTGGAAATAGGGGGTTATAATGAAAATGCTGACACAACCTCAACCATAGAGGTGCTAGCAGGCATTACTGTAATAAATAAGGTGGGAAATATTTTACACTTCAAGGCAATTACATGTTCAGCCATCTTTAGGATAGCTGGCCCATGAAGGGTAGGGATTAAGTTTCTGTGACAAGTGTAAAAGACCCATGACTCATGAATGCCGGGAGGTACGAATGAATTACAAGGGCTGAGTGAAAGTCACATAATCACCTATCATAGGTAAAAAATATTCTGTTTATTTGCAGGAGAGAGAGATGGCAACATCCAGCCAAGGCACTTCTGCTAGTTTGGGATTTGACCAACAAGGCTGGAGGTGCTGAGTGTTGGGCAATGCTCTCTGTGAACTGCCTTATGCGCATAGAAGCTGATTTTTATTCTTGACCTTTTCTTCATATAAATATGTTTTCAGTGGACAGTAAAGTGATGACTTCTGTTTCCTGAAGGATGAGAGTGTCTGTGCATCCACATACAGTAATGCAGACAGAAGGGCACTGGAGATAGTGATGGAGAAGTCACTAACTCAGTTCTGCTCAGTCTGTGTGTTCATTGGCATGCCCTGTCTTGTCTTTTGATTGCTACATTCATTCTCTCCTTTGTAGCTGAGGAAAAGAGCAGTGGCTGTTCAGGTGCCTTCTCCCAGGGGCTATTCACCTGTAGGTATGGGAAGTTTGCTTTTACTTTGCTTCCTCCCCAAGTGTCTAGAACAAACTTGGTATGGTAATGAATTAGGTTGTATGAGTTACAGATTCCCCTGTGTATGTTTGGCAATCCGTAACAGTCTCTAATTCCTGAAACATAGCACTTAAATAGTATTTTATTCCTTCTACTTCTCGACTGTATTCTCCATTCCTTCTACTTCTCAACTGAATTCTCCTTTCCTTTAGACTGTAAATTTCATGCCAATAGAAACTGCATCTGTCTTATTTGGAGTTGTACTTCCAAAGCCTAGCATGCTATCTGGCACATGGCTGAAACTCTGTAAATAAATTAAAGAGTGGCCTTACGGGTTAAAACATCTTATACGTCCATTCATTTCAAAAACAATATTGTGCCTGATCCTATGTGTAGGCATTGCTTTAGTCATTTCAATACAAATGAGTGACATTCTCTACCTTAGAGGAGCTTTCATTATAGTAGAGAGCTTAACTGAGTGAATAATTACAATATAGTCTGACAAAGGATGTATACAGTGGCATGAACCAGACAGAATGTTGGCAAAGGGGAGGAGTGATCAGTTCAGTATATATCACTTATTAACTATAGATGCTTATAATATTTAGCCTTGTAGTATTAGTTATCAGTTAATTAGTTATCAGTTCAGTTATCAGATGCATCCTATCACCCCCATCAATCATCAGCCGTATCTTCTACATCTTCATTCCTTCTGCAACACCCTAGCTTAGAGGATATCTAGATACGTTACTGAAGAGGACATTATGATGAAAGTAGACATGTGTTTTAGTCCATCTGGGCTACTCTAATGGAATGCTGTAGACTGGGTGGCTTATACACAATTTATTATTTACACTTTTGGAGGCTGGGTTATTCAAGATCAAGGTGCTGGCAGATTTGGTGTCTGATGAGGGCTTGCTTTCTGGTTCACAGTCAGTTGTCTTTTGACTGGGCTTTCATGTGGAAGAAGGGGCAAAGTTGCTCTCTGTAGCCTCTTTTCGAAGGACACCAATCCCATTTGTGAAAGCACTATCTGCATGACCTAATTACCTACCAAAAACCCCGCTTCCTACTACCATCACATTGGGGGTTAAGATTTTAACACATAAATTTAGGTGGCTGAGGAACAAACGTTGAGTCTATAGCAATGGAGAATATAACTTAAAGTTAGATTACTTGGAAATAAATACCTGTCTGACTCCTTAGTGACTTGTGACCTTTAGTTCACTGTTAAACCTTCTCTAAACCTTCTGAACATGAGTTTTCTAGTCTATAAAATGATGATATTTATCTCACAGTTCTATTTTGGGAATTAGACAAATAGCAATTAAATGAATTCTATGATCTCAGTAAATATTTTTGTTTATTTTTTGGTTTTGTTTTGCATCTAAATAAATATCAGTTTGTTCATCATGAGATAAATTACATGTTGAATTAGAAATATAGATGATTGGAAATTGTGAAGCTGACATTTCCCTTGAAATGGCTTGGTATTTAATAGCACTTAAGAGTTTGGTGGTCCTAAGTTTAGAATGAATTATGTGATAGAATAGAATTTGTTCAGATCACTATTTGCAGACTTATTTGGATAAGTATCTTCATATCACTGTGCCTAAACTTATTCACCTGTAATTCATTCATCAAAAATTTCCATTCAAGTTGTAATTTGAAAATCCACTAATGAAGATGGTAATAGTGGGAAGTAAGCACCACCACTTCTCACTGTACTTTCTTCACTTTTTTTTTTCTTAACTTGTAGGAAACTATAGACAATGCCAAGTCAGAGAAGAGAAACGTTTCATTAACTAAATTCTTTGAAGTTTCAGATAGAGTTTCAGCTGTAGTTTCCATATTCCTGATGGAAGAACAAGTGGGAACTGTGCATTTCACGTGTGTGTGTGTGTGTGTGTGTGTGTGTGTGTGATGCATAACTACCAATAGCCAGAAGACATAGGGAAAATCAGAAGACCCTGTGTCATTAACAACAAAAATTTTACTCCAATTATCCCTTTGGGTCACACAGCTTCTGGGACTTCTTCCTTCTGAGTCACGAAGGTTGAAGTGAAACCAGTTGATCCCTGAGAGCCATTTTGTGTTCAAACTTGTTCACTCTGGAAAGTAATAAAAGAAAGCCTAGGGACCACAAATTTGTATTTATTATATTTTAGACTTTAACATGAATAAGCGCAATCTTCTACTTGAACTATTATTTGATTAAATAATTGACAGGTAGTTGCTTTGACATGCACATGTCCTGAAATGTTCTATTTTTGATAACAGAACATTAAATTATCTTAAACCCATCCTCCTGCTGTTGGAGGTATGAGTAGATACCTTTATAAATGCTGTATTTAATTTTTGCTTAATAAAATTGTGAAAGTGAGCCACAGTATTTCAGAGTTCCTCTTTAAATATTTGCAAGGCTGTATTAAGTAATGTAATAAAGTACATGTTTTGTAGTATGTGTATACATTTTTCATTCCCAGACAAAGCCATGATTATTAAAGAGGTTTAAAATAACATGCACTAATTTATTATCACCGGTTAGAAAGACTTTGGAATGGTGCACTGAACATTATGTTAGCATTGATGTGTCAATCTTTTAGTTGAAGGATGGCACGTCTGAATCCCAGAACAGCCTTAATTAACAGAAAATAATTAGCATCATTTCCCCAGCAGAGAATATGAAGCTTTTTTTTTTTCCAACAGAATCCATTGATTGATAATTAAGGAGGAGTTAGTTGTAATAAAACTCCCAGTATTGCAATTTCTAATTGGCCTTTCAGGACATTTTACAGTTACAGTTACTTTGTTCCAGGCGTTTTCTGCCTTTTGAAGAGTTTTAATAAGAATCTTTCCTCTCCAAAGCCAAGGCTCTGCAGGTGATGAAGGAAGAGGAGGTGGCAGCGCATGGGAGCGCATTAATATCAGGTGGGCAGAACAGCAGCTGGAGAGCTTTTCATTTCCTTTTAAGTTTTTGTGGTCACCATATTTTGTTCCTTCAGGGCTAAACTTGTTCATGGAACAAGTAGGACCTGCCTGAGGGTCTCTCTCTGCAGGAAGCATTCTGCAATCTGGGGGCCCTTTCTGTTGTAGAAGGCCCTTTAATAACTTTTCATTAAGGGACTTTTTTTTTTTTTTTTTTTTTTTTTTTTTTAAATAGAGTCTTGCCTTCCTCTATAGGATGTACAAATCCCTGGTCATCCCTATAAGAATGTAAGAATGTACTTATTTTCTTGAAGGCCTAGGTTCCCGCCACTTTCAACACTTCCTTTCTGTCTTAATTTTTAACTTTCTCTGGTCTGCTCTTTTGTGTGTAAAGCACAAAGAAGAACGTATTTTATATGTATATTGTAGAAAAATTGAGTAACAGTAAACTGAAGAAGAAAGTAAAAATACATTCTACTGATTATACTAATTGATATTTTATATACCTATTAAAATTTTGGTGTATTTCCTTCTGGTCACATTTTCTATATATTTTTTACATAATTGAGTTCAAATTTTTAATGAAACATGAATTTCTAGAAATTTTGTTTCACTATTCTTTAAAGCTAAAAAATTGTACCAATTTTTTGACTTAAATGAAGTGGCTACTTGCTATTTTGATTTGTTCTTCGATGACCCATTTGGTTGAGTATAAGAATTCTATTATTCTTACCAACAAGATGTTTATAGTTGATGGGTTTTGTTTACAATATGAGAATGAAATTACCCTTCCATTTTTTATAAATATAGTTTTTAATTTAGAAAGATAAACTAGGTCCAGACTTGTTAACAGAGCGAAACTCCCTGTTTCAAAAAATAAAAAAGATAAGTTAGGCAGATGAGATCAACTAAATAACTGAATTATAGGAAAAAACTGTATAAGCCATGGATCATTGTATTGATTTTTGAAAAGATCATAATCCTCCCATAGAGAGTAGCTCAAAAGAAAGAAAAAACAAAATTTAGGCTTTTGATGGTCTGTTTGAAGATATACCTACCTATTCATAAAGGTTCCCATAGATTACAACAGATGTTCAAATTAAAGGAAACAAGAGAATAGGAATTTTAAAATCAGAAGAAAAATGCACAAGACAGACAAATGTAATAAATATATTCACTCAATACATGCTTTTAAGATTGCATTGCCTTTTATCAACAAATATTAACAACTCTGAGGAAATATTAAATAAAAATAAAGTGGAAAATTTCTATATAATGGGACACATGAGTACAGTAGATGCTTAATCTATTTTTTAAGTTATGTAAGGAAAATATAGTTTAACAGAACGTTGATTAGAATACATTTGATACATAAAATAGCGCAAAAATTTAAATGTCTACTAAATTAAAAACGCACATGTATTATTTGAATCACAGCCAACTACCTATCTCCATTTTTCTCATGTGGATATAAGGTCTCCCTCTTCCCCAACATGAACAAAGAGCCGATTACATCCCTGGAAATATACACAAGGAACAGGAGGCCGTGGTTTGATTTGGGTCAATATTTATTGGAGGATGTTAGTGGTTGCCCTCCAGGGCCATAGAGATATCTCAGTAATCTCCTTCTATAATGCTAGCTCTGAGCAACATAGCTTTCTGCTGAATCTACAGGATGAATTAATCACAAAATGTATTCCTATGTAATTGAATGAATTTGCTGACCATCACTATATATAAACTAATCACATTTTAGAGAGGACATCTAACCCCAAATATCAGATCATTGTAGATTCATTTCTATTAACCTATATTTTTGGGTCTTAGTTAACTTCCTAGTTTAGTTATTTAGAATTAAAAAAACTAAAGCCTGAGTATTAGTTTCACCATTAAATCAGTAAGAAGTAAAAAACTTAAAGTAGAAAAAAAAAAGTTTTTATTTTAACATTAGTGTATATGACAATTTATTTTAAGGTATTTTAAAAAATTACTTTTCAGTATGTGAATACAGACATACACGCGCGCTCACACACACACACACACCCCCCACATTGCAGAACACTATTCAGTCTCCCAAGATGTGAGTGTAAGCCAACCCGAGGAGAGTTGGCCTGTTAGAGCACACAATTCTCAGATCAAAACTGGTTATTTCCATATCGTAACCTCTTTCTGTTAGTGAGTGCTAGATCCTACTATCTTGAGTTCTGAATGATCTACAGTATGTGTTGTTTAGTTTTCTGTGGCATCCGCATTTTTACTAGTTTGTTTCAGTTATGTCAAATATTTTGAACCCATAAGGGCTGACAAAATTTGGGATGTGACAGTCCTGGACTTGCCATATATATATATATATATATATATATATATATACACACACACACACACACACACACACACACACACATATATATATATATATGTTAGGGTTGGATTCTACAGTATTAGGAAACAAAAATTATAGTTGTTTAAACAAGACAGAGTTTTATTTTCTCTCACATAAAATTCGGGAGGTGTTCAGTTCAAAGATGATGTGTTGCTCTGTTTTACAAAGTCCGAATAGCACTAGATTTCATTTATCTCACTACTTTGTTGTCTGTGAGTTGTGGTATCCATCCTCATGACCCAGGATAATGTTGTCTCATTCTAGGCAGCACGATGGTGAAATGCATGAAGAACAAGGGTCAAACAGTGCACACGAGATAGTAAATTCCCTGAACCTACCAAAGGATACCATTTATTTCTTCTTAGATGAAACTCAGTTCCACAGCTTTATCACGCTGCAAGGGAGCCTGGGAAATGTAACTGTTTAGGGAGCCTTGTGCCAAGAAAAAAGTCTAACATGATGGAAGAAAAGGCAGAGTGAGTAAGTAGGGCAATGAAAGGCTTCAAATAAACAAAAAAAGAACCTTGTGTTAGATTAATTTCCCTAGAAGCACACAAGTGGCCATGAGCATGTAATCACTATTGAGTGCTCTTGGAAGAAACAGGTGAGAGGTGAGTTGAACAGACAGATAAAGGGAAGGAACTACAGAAGAATGTGGTTTTATTTCTTCCTGATCACGAAGGGAGTTCTGGAGCAAGAATGGGTTGCAACAATCTGTCCTGCGTCAGACAAGGAAAGAGACTTTTAGAATTGCAGTCATTCAATAGTCATGGACCACTGCTTATTTCTTGCTGTCTCTCCCATTCATAACAAATTTATTAGCTTTTCCATACTTGATGATGCTGTAGAGGAGGAGAGGAAGGAATATTGGGAGACAACCCCTGTATGTGTGCTACAGGGGTGGTTCTTTGTTCTATAGAATCATAGTGCCTGATATCAGAAATTTGTGATCACATACATCAGTTATTTGATTATATAACGTAGACAACTAATCTATTTAGTATAGCACCTCTACACACCTAACTTAAATATGAACAAATGAACAACCTTCTATACAAATTTTAAATACTGCTTCTGGCAAGAAGATTCTAAAATTACTAGGTGATCCCTTGTGGAAAATAAATATATCTGGGTATATGTAGTGTTTGGTATCTTTTCTTTTTCCTCCTCCTCTCCCTCTTCCTCCTCCTACCCCTTCTCCTCTTTTTTCTTTCCTTTGTGTTTGTTGCTTTGCCTCATCTTTGATGCCAACTTAAAAGGAAGAAATCAAATGAATTATAACTGTAAGATTGTTTTTCCCTCAAAACAAAATAAAAGAATAGTGCTTTTGTCCATAAGGCCATCAAAAACCAGTAGGAACATTTGGTGCAATCAATCTATTACAAACCAATTTTATAGCTATATAATGAGATCTAATTGCTGCTTTATTAGTCTGGCTAATATTAAAAGTGTCAGTAATTGCTTTGCATTTAAGTTGGTTTTCCAATTTAAATTGCATGTCCAATACATTACCATTAACTTATGTACTGCTTTTATTTAATAGATTTTTCTCTTTCTGGTCTGCGTTTATAGAATTTTCCCTTTCTGACTAGTCGAAATTGGAAAAGGATAGAAATAGGATAAATGAGAATTTATATTATAAATGCTTGCATTTCTGGGTTGCTATAATATATCTTCAATACTGAAGAATTCGTGTGATCTGAGATCTTTATGTGGCCATTACTCCAACTACATGCAAAAGAAAAGTTGAGCAAGTGAAATGTTTTGTCAGAGTATACAAAATGCTATTAATAATTGAAATAACTAGATTAGCCATTTCCAAGTCATTTGATTCAACCATATTAATTAATAGATCAATATAATGTCTAATGAAGTAACTCAGTGATTGGCTATTGGGGAAATCAAAGAGATTATTAGGAATCAAATAGATCATTTATACAACTATTTTAAACTGCTATAGAAATATAGCCCGTGTCTTGCATGCTAATGATGAGGTTCCATGATCATATCCTCTGGAAAAAAAATATTTGTTTTCCAAAAACAATGTTTACCTAATTATTTGTCAGTCCATTCTGCCTTGAGGTAAACTAAATCAGGTTTCTATGGAAATCAGTAGAAGCCAAGTGTTAATTGTGGGAAACATTCTGTATTTTATGGGTGATTTACTAAACCTGAGTTTTCACATCAAGGTGTAAAAAACCAATTTGTATTTCAAGTCAATCTCTGTATCTTTGAAACATATATGATGTTTTTTACATTTTTATAATAACTTTTAAAGGGATAACACTCTTGACAAAATTTTTATCCTACTTGGTACTTAAAATTTCAAAACTTCTTCATGCTTTATTCCAGTTCACTTTGTCAGTATAGCTACAGTGGCTAGACCATGAGCTCTGGAGTTGGACAATATAGATCAACATATTGGATCCTCTTCCCACCTGTATGTCCTTGGCTAAGTTACTTCATTATTCTGTGCTTCACTTTCCTCATTTGTAAAATGAGGATAATAATAGAAACTGCTGCTTAGGATTGTTTTGAAGTTTGAATGAAATAAAAAGCACCCTCTTTATAAAAGAAGCTTTTATTAATATTACTATTTTCTTAAAACCAATGATAGCAAATTAAAAATTCATAATATATTTAAATAATATTTCTACCAACACATGGCAGAGTAGTTCTGATCTAGCATTTGGTGACCATTATAGTTGTACCATGTATTTTGCCAGGTACATAGAAAGACTTTTATGAATATTTCTTGAATGAATGAGTGTTCAGGCCCTAGATAATGTTTGTTAAAAGAAGCCTGACATGCATACTTTCAGATTACCCTGATGCAATAGGCTGTTCTAGTCAGAAGTCATCGTTGACACGTAATCCCATTTTAGTATCCCTCCCTTCTTAATCTATCACTAAGAATTTTTGACATGAGCAGAAATTGTTACTCTAATCTAGAAGTTACCAATTCATATGTAATATAAAGAGGGCAGGTATAAGACCATAAGAAGGGAAGAGTACTAAGTTGAAGTGAAATAAATATGTGCCTTCTATAAAAAGAGCAGTTGCTATGTGGCTCTTACCAATTTTACTGTGAAGAAATTTGAGCACAATGTTGCCATGATTTCTTGTGATTCAAGAAAAGCTAGAAATCTGATGAAGTATTAAAATTTCCTCAGTTTTTGTTATGTGGGCCAAAAATCAAAAAAATAAAAATGCACAAAGAACAAAACAGGCTCTTGTAAGATATCGGTTTACAGCTTCTGACTAATTATTTCCGCTCTCCTCTCCAATTCAATTCCCAAGCATCTGTCTGTTTCCTGCCCCACTATCCTCACTCATCATGCTCACTGCTTTCACCTCCAGAAGTTCTTACAGCTCCTTTTGCCTCCACATTGCAGCCTGAATGCCTTCTTACCACATTGACTCAGTCACGCCATTTCCTTCTTTAAAGCCTTGGGTGGCTGTCTTTTTTTCTCAGGATGAAGACCAAAAGTTCAACATGTTCTATAAGGCCTGCCCACCTGGCCCAGGTCCCTCACTCTGAACTCTAGACATGCTACTTCATTTTCAGCATATGGAGTGCCCCCTTTTTTTCCTGTTTCATGTACTTCACACATGCTAATTCTAAGAACTCCACTTATTCCCTGTACTTGGTTAAATAATGTCCTCCCTCAAATTTACGTTCATCCAGAAACTGTGAATGTGACCTTATTTGGAAATAAAGTCTTTGTAGATATAATGAAGTTAAAATGAGGTCTTACTGGGTTAGGATTAGGGTCCTAAATCCAATGACTGGTGTCTTTATAGGAAGAGGGATATATGGACACAAAGACACACACAGGTAGAATCTTGTGTGATGATAGAGACAGAGATTAGAGTTATGTGCCACAAACTAAGGAACACCAAAGAGTGCCTGCTGCAACCACCTGAAGCTAGGAGAGAGGCATGGAACAGATTCTTTTCTCTAAGCCTTCAAAAGGAACCAGCCCTGCTAACATATTGATTTCAGAGTATTGGCTTTTAGAACTATGAGATAATAAGTTTCTATAGTTTCAAGCCTCCAAATTGTGGCAAATTTTTATGGCAGTCACAGGAATCTCATACCCTCTCCCCATGTGTCCACATCCTTCACTTCTCTGCTCATTTCCTCAGAGGAGCCTTTTTAGATTTTCACTTACATTATGTGTAGGTTTCATACAATCAGTGAAGCAAAATTGCACAGTGATATGCAATATATTTATTTACTTATGTTTATCTGGGAGAATGTTTGATTACTATTTGTCTCAATGGTTATCATGTTTTGAACTCCAAAGAGCAGGCAACAATCTTTCTTGTTTTGTCCACCTTTTATTCCCCTGACCATTAACTGAGATGAATGAATGAATAAAATGGATGGCTATGGATGATTTAAGAAGAATCAAAATGTATTAATAGTTAATTTCTCAGTTACAGTTTTTTAATTGTTGTGTATCTTTGAACAAGTTAATTCATCTCTCTGGGAATCTGTTTTCTCACTTATGAAGCAAGACAAGTGGAATAGATTATTTCTGAGGCTTGGTCAACTCTAACATTCCATGGGTCTGTGAGTCCTTCTAAAAATTCTTTCTGAGACATTGGCCACATGGTTGGGCTCATACACCTGTGGAAAATAGGTCCGTTTCAAGAATATTTTATATAATTTTATAGTCACTATTAACATACCATTTACTGTGACTTGAATGTGATGAACAATAAAAATATGTTTACATGTTATATTCCCAAAGTCTAGCATTGTTCCTGGTAATTTTAGGCACTCAAAAACATTTGTTGCAATAAATAATTAAAGCAAGGACTAAATGTGTATTTGGAATGGAGACTTTTTGGAATACCACAATGTACTCAAATTGTACCACCAGGGTTCTCTCTTACCCCAAACAGTGGTGACTGAAACCAATATGAGAGTTTAGAAGATCAATATTTTTCATTTTTTTCTTATTCTGGTCTCCTAAATGCCTTTATCATTGAAAAGGCCACAGGGAAAAAAATCAAGAAAAGTTAAGACATAAAACCAGATATCTGAGGTAATTAGATTCATTTCACTTCACCTCCATCATCAACTGGGTCCTTGGGGTCTGTCAACAAAGAATATCTCGAAAGAAAATGGAGATTTTTTTAAAAAGTTACTTGACTTCATGTAGGATTTTGAAAGCAATCACTTTGGGGCTTTTTCTTTTCTTTTTTTCCCTGCCTGGTCTAGTCCTAAATCTTCATCCAACATGCTGTGATGCTAGTAATTTGTTAAATATCACGCAGATCCTCAGTGCTGAGTGAGGCTTTATATGCTTTATATTTTGCACATGTTGGGTAGTAATTGGGGATTTGTATTTTCCACGGGGAAATTTATCAGAGTAGTGAGGTTTGTTTCTCTTTTATAAAAGGATTGCTTTTTTTTTTTTTTTTTTCATGGTGTGGCTGTTGTGATCTCAGATTGTTTTTTTTTTTTAAGGATGACCTATGCCACCCCAGTATGGTGATTATGATTTCTAATGCTGATTATTTATTGCCTCAGGCAAGGGATACCAGGGTCCCACTCTGTAGAAAGAAGCATCTCAGGAACCACTAAGAAGTGAAGTGCTGGCTTTTATATACCCCCAAACTAAAATAATACTTATTCTTTGTAATACTTATTAGAAGAAATATTAAACATTTATATAACTGTTTGTGTAATGGTCATCCTTATTGCTGAAACTTTAACTCCTCGAAAGAACTATGACTCTATGTGATCAGATACTTGAAGAAAGAAAGAATCCTTATCTCATTCTTGATTCAAACTTAGGCATTCTTGCCTTGGGTATGGGAGGCTCTCAAAGAGGAGAGGTCTTAGCCCACGTTGCCCCCAGAAGCAGAGTCAGAGCTAAAGGCTCATATGCAGGTGATTTATTTCAAAACTGGCACCAAGGAGCAGGAGCAAAAAACAGGGAAAGAATAGAATCAGGGAAAGAAAAAAAGCCAATATAAAGATTCAGTATTGAGTTGACCATTCCTGTGGATATCTGGTGCCCATTGCCACTGGGACCTCCTGAGTAGTATCAAACACATTTCACATTTTTCTGCCAAGGTGCAAATGGATGAAGCATTTACCACTTGCTATCATCTGTTTTTGGAGAGTTGTCCCAAGTTTAAGTGTCCTATAAATTAGAATTGTGCCATGTGAAATGCCAATGGGCTCCGACAAGCATCCACACCATGGTGTCCGAGTAGCACTTGGACAGGAGTGAGAATCACTGCTTTTGCCAGAGATAGGCACTACCAATGTGCATCTGGTAAAAGTTTGTACAGAACCACTGGGATTGAAAGGAAGTGAAGTAGTGTCCAAGAACTTGCTTGATGACAGTAGTAACTATTTTAATCTAGACAGGTGTCATGTCAACATACAAGCTAGACCATACATAATCTGTAAGTTACTACATAAGTCTGCAAGTTAGTTCTTATGTCTGTATGGTACACATTAAGTTAACCTGCTTCTCTATTCAACAAAAATAACTAACAAAGGATTAATTCAATCTAGTAATCCAGCTTGTTAAGATTGTCTTGTTAGCCAACCATGGGACTGGAATTTCCTAGTTTTATAAATTCCATGGAACCCAAAAGTAGAAAAGTGGTGTCCAGTGATGTGTTGATAAATACTTATCAACACTTAAAAACCAGCGACCTAGGAGAAAAATAAAGCCTTGATTTCTAGTTTGAAAATGTCTATGGGACAAATATTCCCATCATGTCCAGTTTCAAGCAACTGGTGTGATGTCACTTAATGCAAAGCTGGGAAGAGATGTGCACAATTTGCTCTTGAAAGCTAGGATTAGTCAACCCCAGTGCACCAATGGGGGTGCCATAGGTACACAGTTAATTAGAACAAGAGGTTCTACAGCAAGATTGTTAGGATTTAACATCTGAATACCAAAGCTTAAATTCTAACCCTATTACTTATACAGCTTTGGCAAATTTCCTACCTCCTCTATGCCACAAGTTTTCTTCTCTAAAATGAGCATAATGAAAGTACCATCTTATAGGGTTGCTGTGAAAATTGAGATTATTCGTGCAAAGCATTATCTATTTATTGTACGGTATCTGGCATATGATAAGTACAGGAGGGTGGGCCAGGTGGTGAAAGAGGCTGTGCTGGAGCATATATGAGGTGGGAAGTAATAAAAGGAGTTCAACTAAAGTTTTGTACTTTATAATATGTACAAAAAGGAATTGTGAATAGCTTAGGAATATTCGAACTCTGCTCATCCATTCTACCTGCATTGGACATATCATAATATCAATAATTTGTTTTAGAAAATGGTTCTTACATTATAAAGGAGCAAATGAAGTTCTTAGTCAATTGATAGGAAAATTAATAGTAGAGAATATGATATAATCAAATCAAAATATAATTTTTCTATGAGCCATCTTCAAGTGACCTGGATATTATTTTGTTATGAGGAAATTTAGTAAGGATTTTAGGATGTGTTAGCAAAATTTTGTCAAGAAAACAGAATAAAGAAAGAAAACAAAAATAAAAAAGCATATTTAGTAGCAAAACTATTTGGTGGTCACATTTCCATTTAAACAGTGGATTTACTAATTTTAACATGTGTAGTTATTAATATTTTTCTAAGAATCCTTAATACAGATTAAGAGCCGAGCACTTACCACCTGTTTTACTATATGAACTTGAATTAATGAGATTATATTTTCTTCAAAATGTTCTTCTCTATTGAAATTTTCTTGTAATTCAGAATGACTTCGCCATACCCTAGTGCTTCTAATTAGATCAGATTAATGAGATCTTACTATTATATATGTCAAAAAAGGGATAATACATAGATTCTTACAATTGAGTTATCTTTTTACAAAAATGCTTCATTTTTTACAAATATGATAGCCCTAACAGTCTATTATCTCTGTTATATAAACTTGGAACCCCAATTCCATGTTTGATTTTTCCCTCACCCTCCACGTTTAATGGCTATAACCAATTCTTTTGGTATTAAATATTACTAGCCTCATAAGCTTGTTGTAAGTATTAAGCAAAAAATACACATAAGGGTTTAGAACAATGTCTGACCCATTGTAAGTTAATTTGCTCTTTATTTGTCTTCTTCATCTATCCATCCATCCATCCACCCATCCATCCATCATCCATCCATTCATCCATCTCTGTTATTATAATTCCACCATTATAATGCCTCTTGTATGCAGCTCTCTATTTGTGCTTTCGAAGAGTTTCAGCCCTTCACTTTTCAGTCTGAAGTACTGC
This sequence comes from Chlorocebus sabaeus, assembly GCF_047675955.1. NCBI lineage: Eukaryota > Metazoa > Chordata > Mammalia > Primates > Cercopithecidae > Chlorocebus > Chlorocebus sabaeus. The sequence goes on from NC_132920.1 coordinate 51,296,139, forward strand.
ATGAACCTTACAACTTACACACCTGGCTACAATTTTTCTCCTACTCCAGACTTAGAGTGAAATATAAGAATTCACCATTTTCCGCAATGTAGCCCCAAACTGACATTTTGGCCCATCTCCCATGATGTAACTTGTCAACTAATTCTCAAGAGCATTACTTTCAGCCTTTGTAATTTTTTTTCTCTGAGTGGTTTTAACATGACACCATTATTAAAAAAAAAAAAAAAAAAAAAAAAAAAAAGATAGAGGAAATGTACAGATTAACCAGAGAGGGAGAAAATAAAGATGAAAGAAACAATAAAGAATGTGGCATTTTTAGTCCTTAAAGTTCACTTTTCTGAATGGTTGTGAAATATCGAGGGGAATCTAATATCTATGGGAATCTATTTCTTTTGGTTAAATCTTTTTTTTCAAGACATGAGGCATGATACACATTAGGAGAAGAAAAGTAAACTTGTGTACTGATTGGAGCAAGGGCCTGGAAGTCCAAATGCCAGATTTCCCTGCCTCATCTGCTCCAAACGCAGGGAAGGAGACTGGAAAAATGAGTTGCCGTCAATTGAAAATACTCTGGCTATATTTGATAATGAAGTGAAAACTTATTCGGTCCATTTACTTACCCAAAAATGAAGATTTAGCAAAGACTCAAAAGGATGCCTAATTTAAAAAAAAAAAAAAGATTGAGTGTTGCTTTGAGTCATTCTTCATCTGATAGCAGTGCATTCCAATGTTTTGGAAGTGGTGTAGATTTCAATATTGTACCATATAAGAAAGTAAGCCAGATTATCGTTACTCTATGTAAGGTAAACAAACCTTCTGGTATTCTCAACAGAGCAAGTTACTTCAGCTTTTGAAAGGGAATTGGAGTGACCTTACTCCTTGTTATGTACATTCCATATAGAAAATTATACCTTATAAAAATAATGTTGAATGTGTCTAAATTTTGAGGCAGGCTGAGAAATTTAGTGAATGCACTTAAATGCTTAGAAATTCTTGAGTAGAGTAAAAATACTATTATGAAGGCATTAACAAACAACTATATATAGAGACTAATTTCTTAGTCTACATATGTATATGTGTACATATATGTATGTGTGTGTACACATACACACCCATATACATATATATAGACTAAGAAATTGTAGAAACTGACAGGATTATTTAGATTCATAGGAATTTACAAATTGCAGTAGGTTTTTTGGTTTTCTAACAGAAAAGAGATGTTTCTTTTATTCATGTATGGAGGAGCATTTTGTGTTTCGGTAGCAGGCACTTGGCATTTGGTTAGTCCCAGTTTCTGCTCCAGAGTAAAACCATATTGAGTAAGATGACCCTCCTACCTTAAAGGTTACTATTGCTTAACAGATTGCAGATTTTTCACCTGGGGCCACAGCATGAGCTGGAAGAAGGATTTCAGAACCCATGCCCAACAATACAATCAGTTCCATTATGTGACTTGTTTCATGTTACATTCATGCTTTATTTAGTCCTGCTTCTGACATATTTGTTTTAAAGGGGTTTGTGTGTTTGCTTGCTTTATTCCCTTTCAGAGGATGTGTATGTTTCTGAGAAATACTTGGTTTTCATCCTCACTTTTGAAAACATAGATCAATTTGGAGAAGTTGGTTTTGTGGGTCTCAACATAGTATAATAGTGACTTTGAAATGCTGAAGTCCAAATAGATAGATTTCATAATATTTAAAAACTAAGAGCCTAAAGAGCCATTCTCGCTTTAGGAAAGTATGTAAGTGCTTTGTGATGACAATGGAACTGGTATAATTGACCAAGAGAGTTTTGCTCATAAGTCTATGTGAGTGCTTATGTCACGATATTAAATTATCTACTTATGTGCCTGTCTCCCACATCTGACTATGAGCTCCTTTCCAGCAGAATCCATTTATTATTCATCTTTGTATCCTGAGGCCTGAGGATATAGGACTTCATCTGGTACATAGTGGGTCCTCAATAAATGTGTGACAGGATGAGATAAATTTAAATGGCTTGACCATTCCTTTGAGTTCTCAGGAGTATGCAGCAGATGTGTTCACAGGTGGAATCCTTTCCTATTTAACAACATCCACTCCAATGTGTTATAGCAAGAGTATTATCCCTAAGCAAAGCTCCCTTTTATAGGCATTAACAGGTGAGTCCAAAACCTTTGAGCATAAAAAACCATGCAGAAGCTAAAGCCCATAGTACTATAAGAACAGAGTATGTGGCCTCTTAGAAAATGTCACCATTGTCTTGCCAAGAATGTAAGCTAGGACCAAAGTGAGGCATCTTACAACAAGGCACACTTAATCCACATCTAGTGTAAGAGATGATCTGGGGCTACTTGGGTGGGTGCCTGAAAGTTATTTGAGAAGTAACTATTTATTTACTCATTCATTGAACAAATGAGTACAAAGGAGTCCATACTGGGTACTAGGCATTAGATTAGGAACTGGAAAAAAATAAAGAAAAATAAAGATGTGGCGCCTGCCCTTAGGAGGTCCACAGTTCAGTATAAAACATAATAATACTTTGGTTTCATCAATGTTATAAAATAATATTAATTAATGTTATTGTTAACACAAGTTGGGCATGACACATAATGTGCACGGAGTTTGCATCAGACTTTTAAACATTTGGTGTTTGTGTTTGTTTTGCTCTTTTATTTATTTTGTTTGTTTTGCTCTTTTATTTATTTTGTTTATGCTCTTTTGTTTGTTTATGCTCTTGTTTATGGTCTTTCATTCAGTATCTATGATGCACTTGGCACTGTGGGTATAAAAATGAAGATGTGATATCTTCCTGCAAGCACTTATGATGCAGCAGTATTGCTAGAGGAACACACCCAAGTATGCCTAATGCCAATATAGAAAGTTGTCTGAGTAGGGAGGCTGTCAAAAGAAATGGACACAAGGAATGAGACTTTCTAAAATACTATGGGCCAAGTACTTCGACTGGTTCAATGTGTTCCTAAACAAAGAAAAAAAAAAGTTTTTGTATAAACGATGCTACATTTGGAAAGAGAAAACTTTTTCAACATTATCAGTCACTGGCTGTATGATCTTGGATAAAATCTCCTTAGTCTCAGATTTTTTTCACTTGAGCTAGAGAAGCTCTAAGGCATCTTGGAATTCTAATAATAGTCAAATGTGTTAGTCAGGGTTCTCCAGAGAAACAGAAGCAATAGGATATATATAGATATAGAAGAGAGGGTTTATGATGGGAGTTGGCTCACAATATGCCACCTGCAAGCTGGAGAGGCCAGAAAACTGGTGAGGTAATTCAGCCTGAGTACGAAGGCCTGAAAAGCAGGGGAGCCACAGGTTTAAGTCCCAGAGTTCGGTGGCCCAAGAACCAGGAATTCGGATGTCCAAAGGCAGGAGGAGACGGATGTACCATCTCCAGAAGAGAGTGAATTTACCCTTCCTCTGACTTCTTTTTTTTTCTTCTTGTTTGTCAAGGCCCTGTTCTACAGATTAGATAATGCTGGCACACATGGGTGTGGGCAGATCTTTACTCAGTCTACTGATTCAAATGCCAATCTCTTCCAAAAACATCCTCACAGACACACCCAGAAATAAAGTTTTACCAACTCTGTGGCCAGTCAAGTTGATAAATGAAATTAACCATCACAGCTACTATAAAGGTACGCACCATAAAATAACTCTAGCACCATACAGAGCAAAACACAATCAAATCTTAGAGTGAAGCTCAGATCCTGTAGTGAAGCCAGACCCAGAATCTGAGTACATTTCTGATATAAGCCAAGTTAAACTTTAAATTTAAAGAGAACAATTCAAGTGTATTACTCTTTGCAATTCCCTGATAACATGCCATTCAGAGAAAACATACGTAATGTTAGGATATCACATTTTACAAATTTTCTTCATATATGATTCAACATTTTGTGATTTCCATTGGGAAGTTTTAGAAAGCATGAGAGCATAGATGTCACTAAATTGTGTGGGGAATCATATTTTGCACACACATGCCCTCTAATCTCTTTTATAGTCATAACCTGGTGAACTGTTAGTGTCATGCATTAATCTGTAGGTAACTGACCTACTGGGTAAAGGCAGTCAGCAGTGCCAAGCCTGGGGCATATTTCTTTCCTGATAATTGTCTGTTACCCTCTTGCGCACTCCATGTAGTTTGGGTTTTTTTCCCTTTGCTTTCAGCAACAAAGGTTTGGTGTATTACTTAGTACAAAGGAAGTTTGGATATTCTAAATAACCTCTACTTTATTGAACCGCACATCACAAATAAAAAGGGTCCTGTACTGGGTCCTTATTTTGTTATCTGGAGCCTTCTTGGGTTACCATCAATCACCGAAAAAAAAAAAAAAAATGCTTAATCTACTCTCAGCCTTTCTACTTTAAACCTCCTCTACCCTTCACCTCAAAGAATAAGAAAAAAATTATTTTTTTAGCAAGATATATGAAAATATTTCCCACATTTTCCTGTCCTAACAATACTAATTTAGCCTGATAACTGTGTTTCAGAGGACACTGAGGTTGGTTGGGTAGTATCTGCACTTGATGAAACTCTGCTTACTTGCATTTCTTTAGTTAGTTGCTCTGGAATTTTGCCAAAGATTAAGGTAAATTGACTACTTTCATGCTCCTGAATAATATTTATCTTCTTTGTGAAAACTGGGTCAATATATGGCCATTTCAAGGTTATGAATATCACAGTTATCATATAATTTTTATATGATTCACAAATATTTTTAGGCAGTGGAATAAAAATTATGGTGTTTGGACATTCTGTCACTTAGACTCTAAATGTTAGAGGGTTAGTATGAAAAATGCCTGTAGTCAATAACTGGCAAATTTAGTGCTTGGCTCTGGGTGCCTTTCATCACACTGAGCCTAGGCCCTCATTTTCTTCCTCTCCTTTACTCGCTGCCCTCCCTTCTCACCTCCCACTCCGTTGTGCGTGTGTCTGATGAAAGTTACTCACCTTCCATATTTCTGCTTAAGCCTCTTCTTTTTATTTATTACAAGGATAAGTTGCCTAATCCACCACATGTGCCCTGCCATGTGCTACATATTGACAGTAGAGAATGGTTAACATCTTTTCAGCCCAGTTTGTGTATATGTCTAATGTCTCAGCCCACTGCCAAGCTCTCAATGTGTATGAACTTGATGAAGTCAGCAAATTGTGTCTTCCTAAACTCTGTTTTCTCTACTGAGAGCTACAGTGTCTAACACACAGGGGCAATAAAACTTATTGAAAGAAACAGAATTCAGCCTCAATTTTCATGCCTCAAATATTCAGCAAATAGTGTGATATAGATGCTACTTGTTCCTTCTTTCTCTTTGCCTTAGTATAGAAGTAACATAACTTTCTAAGGGTGATAGAGAGATAAATTATATAATTTCTGAGATTTGAGAATAAATTAATGAGGTTGCATTTTAAACCATGGCAGGATATTTGCTCAAATGAACATCATCTGCTTCCACACAGTCATCTTGGAAGGTTAAATATTTGGCATGAAGTTGTTGCCATTGCTCAAAACCACAGTTTCGGAACTTCTTTGCAAAATTGCTTTTCCAGTCCTTTTTGAATATCCTCCACATGGCAAATCTTTATTTTCTAAGGTTGAATTAGATTTCTTAAAACAGCCAAAACTTTTTGAGAGCCAAGGTTGGCAGAAGTGAATGCTTAAACTGTATAATGTCATTGTTGGCTATTTTGGTACACTATGCCTCAGGAGAATGGTGCCTTATATAATTGTAAATTACCTCCATTGGGAGAATAATGAGAATACTAACACAACAGCTGGCCTGCTTCCTCTCATCCTTAGAGTTTCACCTTGTGTGGTCTGCTGTGCATTAACCTATTTCTACACCGTTAATAAACAATTGCTTTTCTAGTTTTTTTTTTTTTTTAATGATTAGAATGTACACACACACACACAGCCTCTCCAGGTCTTATTTGCCTAGGTCTGCTTTTCATAATGTCTAGCATAAAATACTAGAAAGAGCCTTATTCTTATAAGACATGAGGGTGGACTCCGGAACCAGCTTAGCCAGTTACAAGCTATGAGTCTTTGGACAAGTGACCGAGTCTCATTCCCCCTATCTGTAGAATATACATTGTTATATCAGGCCTACAACCCTCAGAGAAAAGTTGGAAGGTTATATGAGAAAGCAAATGTGAAGGTATTTCCTTTTAGGTACCCACTTTACTACATAAATTATTCCAACATAGTGTCTTTAGCCATGTATGGCACTAGGTTTTTTTGTTTTGCTTCTCTCCCTCCCCTGACAAAGAGTTGGAGCTCCTTAAAATAAAGAACCATGGTAGACTTGTTTCAGTATTCCCTGCAGATTTTGGCACCTAGTAAGCACTCAATAAATGAGTTTTATACACAAAATTATAAATGTATTAAGTCTTGATTTCTGTGGAATAAAAATATCAATTCCAAGGAAATATGCCCATTACCACTTTGCCATTATTCTTAGGAACTTTAACATTTGTGGGAGATATGCTATTTATCCCCCAGTGTTCTTTCTTGCTTGCTTCCCCTTAGTAATAGAAACCTATTAGATTTGGCAAGGTGTGAGTCCAGTCAACTGCAGACTATTAAGTGATAGTTGTGACCATATCACTACGATATGGTTAGTGTTGTGTGAGCAGAAGTGACATGTTCAATGCCCTTAAAAGAAAGTAGCTTTCCCTTGGATAGGATAATGTTGAACCAGCTTTGAACATGTGGATAAGGGCTACATCTGGGTGCTGCAGTAACAAGACAGTGTCCCTGAATCTCTGAATGACCTCACAGAGCGCAACAATCTACCCCCCTAAACTTCCTGCCTACATCTGGGTTGTTATGAGAGAGAGAAATAGACTTGCATCTTACCAAAGCCGCTGTGTTTTGTAATATTTCTTATTATAGTAGCATAAATTATACTGTGATAAATATTTTCAGATTGTATAAAATCCATTTATAGATTTCATCCAATATATTGGGCATCTGTTCTTTTGCCTTCTTGCTTTCATCATTCTTTTCCTCGCTGCACCTTAGATGCCCTTTGTCTTAGTCCCCCCCTTATTCTTGTTGACAATGGTAAGTACATCAGACTCCAAGGTTTGTCTTCAGAATCTACCTATAACCACAGAATTTGTTTGACTGCATCTAACCATCTGGTTTATTGGCACTGCTAATTTCTTCTTATCAATGCTTCTGCTGATTCTCACTAACTTCCTTACCTAGATAAGATCTCATGTTCGTCTCTAAAATCACTTCCTTATAGATACTTTGCCCAGCAAAGCTGAAATTGTGATGTATCCCAACACCCCACATCCTGTACTCATGCAGCTGGGCACTGCTGGAGGAAAGCACAAGACTGAAATACTATGCTTATGCTTGTTCATATTCCTCCCTTCCCTTCCTCAGCTCTCTTAACTTCCATGCCACATCCCTTAGATAGAAACATTTCTTCTAAATTCATTAAAAAAGGAAACCAACAAATCACATGTCTGTCCACCTTTGAAGCTATCAGTCTGTCCATGTCTCTACTCAAATGCCACTCCTTGCTTACTACAAATAAGATGTGCCTGCATCCATCAAAGGCCAACCCCATCCTGGTGCTTAGAGTCCCACCCCATCTTACAGTCTCAGGGCCTGTCTTCTAGTTAGTAATCGTTATCAATTTCTCTCCCACTGTACTGTATTTTATCTATCAGCAAACAGGTTTGCTATTTTATGTCTGATATGTTTTGGCTGTGTCCCCACCCAAAACTCATCTTGAATTCTCACATGTTGTGGGAGGGACCCAGTGGGAGGTAATTGAATCATAGTGGCAAGTCTTCCCTATGCTTTTCTGGTTATAGTGAATAAGTCTCATGAGATCAGATGCTTTTATAAAGGTGAGTTTCCCTGCACAAGCTCTCTCTTTGCCTGCTGCCATCCATGTAAGATGGGACTTGCTCCTTGCCTTCTGCCACGATTGTGAGGCCTCCCCAGCCACTTGGACTTGTAAGTCCATTATACCTCTTTCTTTTGTAAATTGTCCAGTTTTAGGTATGTCTTTATCAGCAGCTTGAAAATGGACTACTACAATCTCCAACTTAAAAAAAAAAAATCTAGACGTCTACATCTCTCCCAACTACCTCTCATTCCTTTACTTTTCATTCACTACAAAACTTAGTGAGGAAATTGTCTGTGGTCAACACACACACTTCCTTACATCACATTTTCTTTTCAATCCACTCAAATTGGATTGCATGTCTTTCACTGCAGGTCCGTTGAGGCTGAGCATATTCATCAGAGTCATGAATGACATCTCTGTTGCCAAATCCAATAGCTTCTCTTTTTATTTTACTCCATCCCAGCAGCTTTCTAATTAGTTAACATTCCGTCTTTTTTGATGCCTTTTATTTTCTTTGATTCTGCAACACAATACTTTCCTAACTGTGCTGTTTTTTCATGGGCTACTTCATTTTTTAATTTTTTTTTAAATTTTCTATTTCCATAGGTTTTTGAGGAACAGGTGGTAGTTGGTTACTTGAGCAAGTTCTTTAGAGGTGATTTGTGAAGTTTTGGTACACTCATCACCTGAGCAGTATACTCTGAACCTTGTGGCTACTGCATTTTTAACTCCTTTGCTGCTTCCTCCTCCTATCCTCACCTTCTAAATATTGGCATACTCTAAGTTGTGACCTGAGCTTTAATTTTTCCAAATTCTTCAGGAATCTTATCTTTTTGTCCACTGTTGTATCCCAAATACCTAAAACAGTTTATGTCACACAGTGGGACCTCAATTAATGTTTTTAAAGTGAATGCATACATTATCTAGCGTCTTGGGAAAAGTGCCATTACATATTATCCCTGTCTTTTGCTCCACACATCCATTTTGGCATGTTTCTGGACTTTGGTCTACTTCTGTCTTTCTCATGTGTTGGAGTTTAATAATTGCTCCCTGAGTGGGATGACTCAGCAACTGTTTTTACATGAGCTTATGGATTTCTGTATACAATAAAATAAACTTAACAAACTCTGCACACATAGACAAAAACAATGGAGTGTTAAACAATTACCATGTGAATTTGCTTTGACTAGACAACTAATATAGATAACACAGTTTTTAATCTTATTTCCCTTAGCACAGTATTTTTTCTTTTATATTGTAACTTGAATTATACAAGCAACAATTCTAATTATAAGGTTCCTCTAAAAGAACTGTAAATTCCAGTTTGCATTTTACTACATTGTGCTCCACCCTTTCTGCCTTTACACAGTGGAGAAAGCATTTTGTTTGCAGCATGCTTTGAGGTCAGGAATGAAAGATCTGGTAAGTCCATGGCATTATGAGTACAATGTGTTTAAAGTGGCCTAAGCCATTTGCACAGGAAAACAACATGTTCTAATCCATTTAAGGGCCTTTGTAAGTAGTCAGGTCTCCAAGCTTTAATCCACTTCATTATACCTAGGTAGTGAAGCATAGAGGTTTTAAGATTCCTACAATTACTGGCTGATAAGGTACAGTGACTACCAAAGATGCATTAGGCAATGATATTCTAAAGAAAGCACTTACAGCCTGTGACCACATGACACAGAGAGGTTTGGACTGGGCTGGGTGTATGCTGAGGTAGCATGTCTTCTTATACAACCTGGTCTAAAATTGCCTAAAATATATATTAGACCAAGCTACCTGGTAAGGGTTAGTTATCACCATCCTCTTTGAGAGCCAGTGTCAGGCATTACTGATGCCTCCAGAAACTCAGGTCATATATTGAGTATTCCTAGGTGTTAATCATACATCTAGTAAGCTGATTTTTCTCTCACATTTATAACCACCAAATAATTGCACCAAATATTTTATGTCTCAGGCATAGCTCCCTGGTTTCTAGCATTCATTCTTATATGTTCTAGCTAATTACAAAGTAAAGCCCTGCTGATGACATCCTGCCACAAGAGCTGTATTGTTTAGTGTCTGATGACTAAACTGGGACTGTAGTCAGCAGCTCCACAGTAACAGTCCCAACCTGGATGCATCTGGAGTACAGACGTGCAATGAAACAAACTCAGCTCTCTATGTTCAACACTTTCCTGAACTTTTCATCTAAATACATAGACTGTGATTTTCCTTTATAAACTGTGAACCAGGTAAACAGAAAAACTTCAGATTTAGCTAATCTATTATGGGCCAATAATATTATCCCTTTGCAAAGAAATCTATCAGGAAAAATCTAAGATTGTTTTCTGGTCTTCTAGACATTTTCTTTTGTGTTTTACTTTGTGAAATAATTTGTTATAGCCTAATCTGCATGAGGTCAGTGGTCAGTATAGAACCCCTGGCTACATTTCTTCAAGAAATAAATATTCGAAGGTATTCATTAAAACTTTATTTAGTAGTCAAATATGTTATCCAATATTTATTAGCTGGTTGTTTTTCCTCATATATGTCATGAAATATTACTCATTATTTAACTATCAGAGTTTACACTAAAGCTAGGATTAAATTTCTCCATGTCTTGGAATCTGAGGAAAGAATGAGTGAAGTCTATACTATATTATTTCATTACCAATAGAAATTTATAAGACCTTTTGAATTGTTTTATTGACTTGGTATCTCTTATAATTCAACATTTCTGATTCTGAAGTTTGCATTTGTTCATATTTTCCATCTTTTCAGTGTTATCTTATCAAAACAGGTAAATAAATAAGATTGTAGTACGGGCGCAGTGGCTCATGCCTATAATCCCAGCACTTTGGGAAGCCAAGGCGGGCAGATCACGAGGTTAGGAGTTCGAGACCAGCCTGGCCAATATGGTAAAAACCTGTCTCTACTAAAAATGATAATTAAAAAAAAATTAGCTGGGAGTGGTTGCACACACCTGTAGTCCCAGCTATTCTGGAGGCTGAGGCAGGAGGATCCCTTAAACCCGGAAGGCGGAGGTTGCAGTGAGCAGAGATCATGCCACTGCACTCCAGCCTGGGCAACAGAGTGAGACTCTGTCTCAATTAAATAAATAAATAAATAAATAAAATTGTAAGTAAATTAATATTGCTAATTATCATGTGGTTGACTATTGATTACCCTGGACTTCAGAATGTCACTTCTTGGGAGGTAAACAACATTTAATTTAAGCTACTCTATCTTACGTATTTGAATGTAATGCAATACAACATGATGCACACTTTTTATTAAATCAAACTAACTTTCCTCCTCTCTATACATGTATGTAATATGAACACTATTAAAGATTTTGATGCTACAAAAGCTGCTCAGGCATAGTCACCTAGGATGTTCAAGTCCTCAGGATTGAGGGCAAAGGGGATTTTAGGTGAGAGTGTAAGGAATACAACAAGGTGCTTTTTGTTTCATTTAGTGGGTTTCTATTGGTGTTTTTGAACAACTTTCAGCAAACGCTCCAGCCTGGTGAAGCTGAATTTGAAAGCTTTTTCTGGTTTTTGCCTATACCTCCTAGAAACTGATAACCCATATAGGAGAGATTTTCTCAGCTCTTAAAATATCCCATCGTTGCTCTTGGGGTATCTCATCCTTGTAAGGTAAGTGCACTCTTACATGTAAAAATGTAAATGGGCAGTGCCATAGGACATGTTAGTATTCCACTCCATCTTTAGGAGGCTCCTTTCTACTCCACCACACTTTTCAAGGCTCTCATATATACCTATATTTTCCATGCTTGTCAGGAGCCTCCCTAGAGACAAAGTTAATGTGAGAAATGCCATTTGCTCCAGATTCCCTATTTCTCATTCCTACCAAAATGTCTGCTTACCATTCAGAAAATTCATAATCACATCCAAGCACATGTTAAGAAGTTCTACTTAGTGATACTCCTTCTCCTCCTCCCGATAATGTATAGATTAACAAGGATCTTCCGGAGGCAATGACAGAAGATTCACATAACCTGTATCTGGTAAAAGAAACCTATTTGATCAGTCCAGTCTCATGGTAGCTGTCGGTGCACACCATGAGGTAATGAGAAACCACAGTTTAAAAGCTGGCCTGTGAAAAGTCACTATTCTGACCTGAATAAGTGCCATTAAAAGAGAGATGGTTTATGTGTTATTAAAAATAAGTGAATGTGTTCTTTTCTTGGTGAATTTGAAAAATATCTGAAAATGCACACATTTCTGGTGGTGGATGCGTAATTGTAAATCCGCTATTAAAAACAGGTTGACATCTAGAAATGTTAAAAAATCTGTATTATTAAGACCTCCCAAAATTATTCCTCTTCAAATTATATACATATATATAGTGTATATATTGTTATATATACATATATAACTTAGAGTGGAATGTATAAAACCTACAGTGATTTTTTTTCTCAAACTTTAATGATCATCCAAATCATTTGGGGATCTTGTTAAAATTACAATTCTAATTCAGGAGGTGTGAAATGGAGTCTGAAATTGTCTATTTCTGGCAATCTCCTAGGTGATAAATATGAGGTTGGTCTAATTTATTTAATCAGGCTAATTTATTTAGTTGGTTAAATAAATTATAGTTATTTATACAATGAAATGCTATACAGCAATGGAAATGAACAAATGACAGTTACCTGCAAAATATGGATAAAACCTGTGAACAGCATTGAGTATATAAAGTAAAACAAAAGAATATATATAATATATGTGTGTGTGTGTGTATGTATGTGTATATATGTAAAATTTCACCTAGATAAAATTTTAAAACAGCTAACATATTTTAGAGGCCTACATCAGTAGTAAAACTATAAAGAAAGTGAAAAAGTCACCTCTATTTAAAAGATCACCTTCATTTAAGGTGAAGGGTTTGTAATGTTATAGAAGGGGGAACCTGGGGGATCGTGGAGGAATGACTTGAGTAGTGGTTATATTGGTAGTTATATGAATCATTGCTTTGAAAATATTCATCTACTGTTAATTTATGTTTTATGTCATAAAACATAAAAGCTACAAAAATATAAGAGAATAATGAAGCACATGTCTACCAGACCTATTTTATTGTGATGTTTTTCTTTGTTAATAACTGAAGAATTACTCTGATGAAATTTACTTTGATGTCCACAGACAGTTATCTCTGAAAAAATTAGAAATTCAGTCTAGTGTCTCATGGCATAGTAACTTTAAGATAGAATATTTATGGATGAACAAACTTATCTGTAACATTTTACTACATAGTGTGTGTTGATTTCAATATTGACTGATTTCAATAGTAGAGGTAGTTTTGTTTCCTATGTAATTATATTCTTGGTTAAAAAAACCCAGGAAATTGGAGCACAACTTGCATACCACGGTAGATATATGGTATTTGCCTACATGGCTTCTCTTCCGTTTATGAGCCGTGCTGTTCTGTTAGGTGGCTCTCATGGGACTGTCACTCACATGCCAGCCTGCCCTTAATATCAAAGAGGTCATATGATCCAGGTCTGGCCAACCATGGTGCCCTACATTTCTGTCCACAATGATAAATCCCAAAGCAGGGCCAGCCCTTCTGCTAGATGTGCTATAAAAGTGCTGGAAGTGAAGGGCTCCTTCTAAGTCTCAGGGAGAATTTTTTGGGGGACTGTGGAAGATGGAATACCTAGTGACCATTTTTCTTCTATTTGGTGAGAAGGGATTTGAAAAGGTAACGAATAAAACAATAAAAATGTAACAATAAGAAACACGAAGTGTTTGGAAAAAGAAGGATGACAAAATTTTTTGAGCACCTGGATCAAGTGGATGAGCCAATAAATTATTGTTGTTTTTTTTTCATGTTATTCCCTGAGCTATTTTGAATTTAGTTCCTAATACCCCTGAAAGTCCTGGTTAATTTATAAACATAGTCTAATATAATTCCAGCATTCACAGTCTAAACTTGCTAATTTCTTTGTGTACATTGTCCTTTTAATCAATTTTTTGGAAAAATAAAATTAATCCATAATTAATTACTTATAATTAATTGCTAATGAAGGACCTAAATTGTGAAGGATAACACACTTATGGATAATTGATTACCACAAAACTTTGCTGTATTACTCTGTTTATAGGGATTGCTTTCTTAAAGTGAACATAGAATTGGAGAGAGACTAAAATAGAAACAGATTGCTGCCAAATGAAATGAGGTGATGTCCTGGTCAGGTTTCCATCTTCCAGTCTCATTCTATACATGTTCACATTTTGACTTCTCAGTTTCACAGCCTCACTAAAAGGAAATGACACAGTAAATGTATACACTTAGTTCATGGGTAAAATCTAAGTAAGAGTACTAATGTCTAGAGGCTTCAGCCATACTGTGAGGAAAGTTTCACCAAAAAGGGCTGCAAAGCAGTGGCTACACATTGAATCACCTGAGGAGCTTTATAAAGCCACTGTTAACTGGTCTGGGGTATGGCCAAGGTATCAGGATTTTAAAGCAATTCTACTGGGCAGCCAAATTTAAGAAATGTGATAGAAAGGAGCTACTGAGCCTACACAATTCCTTAGCCTCAGTCCCAACTCAGAGGTTTTCCACGGTCCCAAGTCATAGGTTTTGAAGGACTTGGACTAGTTAGTGCCAGTGAAGGTGGTATATGGAGGAACAGATAGCCCTGTCTTCTGGGAGCATCTGGGGATTACTTTCAGATTGGATTATACCACAGTGCCCTTGGGCTACTTACTGTGCCTCACCTGAACCTTGCTCATTGCAAGGTTCCAGGGGACTTCTCAGCTGAATAACAAGGAAGCACTCCTAGGCCTACTCTCATTTAAACACAGCTTGCATCTGAAATCATTCTCCATAGATTTCAACTGCTTTCTGCCAGAGCTCCTTCTTCCTCTCTCCTCATTAGAACAACAACAGCGAAAACAACAAAAACACAAAAGCAGAAACAAATAAAAAACTGCAAGGCAATGTTCTTAACCAAAGATTCAGGAACCCCAATGGGCAAACATGATCATTTTGGAGTAAGCAAAAGTCACCTGTAAAGATTTTTTTAAAAATACCACCCTATCTCCTTTCCTCTTTACTTCATAGCTATTGCAGGGGTGTCCAATCTTTTGGCTTCCCTGGGCCATATTGGAAGAAGAAGAAGAATTGTCTTGGGCCACACATAAAATACACTAACGCTAATGGTAGGCGATGAACTAAAAAAAAAAAAAAAAGAATCTTATAATGTTTTAAGAAAGTTTACAAATTTGTGTTGGGCTGCATTGAAAGCCATCCTGGGCCACATGTGGCTCACAGGCTGTGGGATGGAGAGGCTTAATCTATTGCTTCAAACTCAGGTGAATTTCACAGGTAATTCTGATAAGCGTATCTGGTATAATTCTTCATTGCTAGGTTGGCCCCTGGATAGGTTTCAAGAAGTCCATGGATTGTTCCCTCCTGCAAATGATAAGCAACACTTTATGCTTGTGACTTTGGTTGGTATATACAAATAGATCACTAAAAAAACTAAATTATGAAATGGGCCTGTAAGTTCTCTCCTATTTAAAATCACTTCAGTATATTAAAAGTATAAATCCCCACTGGAAGATATTCACTTTTCTCACAAAAAGACAGTTATTCTTCTAGCTGTTATTAATAAGAATTTCTAACAAGACTTTCTAGCTAGATGAAACTTGAGAATTCCATTTTTGAGAAGATTATTTTAATTCAGTTATGAAACACTAAATCTTACTAACCATTAGTCACACACTTTTCTATGGTCCGGGGAAGACGAGGCTAACATGCTCTTTAGGATATGTTTACTACTGTGAGAGAATTATAAGTTTACTTCAGTGTAACCATAATTCCTTTACTGTTTTATTAGAATCTCTAGTTTTTTAATTATAAAGAAGTGTACTAGTGAAACAATTTATAGTTGATATAGTTTGGCTATTTGTCCCCCCCACCCCAAATCTCATGCTGAAATTTGATCTGCAATGTTGGAGGAGCGGCCGAGTGGGAAGTGTTTGGGTTATGGAGTGGATGTCTCATGAAGACCTTGGTGCCATCTTTGGGGTAATGAGTGAGTTCTCTATTAGTTCTTCTGAGAGCTGACTGTTGAAAAGAGCTTGGCTCCTCCCTCCCCTGTCTCACTTCTTCTCTTGCCATGTGATCTGCATACACTGGCTCCCCTTCACCTTCCACCATGAGTGGAAGATTCCTGAGGCCCTCATCTGATGCAGATGTTGACACCATGCTTCTTCCATAGTTTGCTGAACCGTGAGCCAAATGAACCTTTTTTTCTTTATAAATTACCCAGCCTTAGGTATTCCTTTATTCCTTCATAGCAACACAAATGGACTAAGACAAATAATTATTCTCACCTCTCCCTTTCCTCCATTCCCTGGAGATGGCCAGTACAGTGTCCTATGTATCAGGTAAGTACAAATACATACAATGTGTGTGTGTGTGTGTGTGTGTGTGTGTGTGTGATTTTAAAAACAAAAATACAACCACATAATTCAATTTGCTTTTCTCACTTAACAACATATCTTAAATATTTTTCCAGGATACAAAACTGCTTTTAAAAGCATATACAGTATTATTTTCTGAAAGCATCAGATCTTTCATAATGAGCATGCTTTCTGTGAAATGGAAATGGAAATATAGTCTTGGAATATCAAAGTCTGCTGCTTTTATCAAAGCTGGCATTCTCTTCTCCACTGTGTCCTTCACCTGCGCATGCTCCATAGTCCTCCACCCTCTGCCTTCCTTCATTCACCCTATGAGAGGATGGTGCCCTGCTCTCACTCAGTCTTTGCAGTCCTTTCAGAAGACATTTGCAGGGCTCTGAGTTTGCTTCATACATAGGTTTGCTTCTAATACATATTTCATTCAGAAACTATTCTGTTGAGTGAGCTTGCATGCATGTTTTCCATTGTGAGCAAAGAAAAATAGATTTAGCACTAAAATGTACCATCTGTGTCAATATGTGTCAATATGTGATGGCATAGATTTAAATCTGAGCACATTTGTTGTTTTAATTCTAGTGCATCCAGGGCTGCAGTCATTGTTTCCCCAGGCTTCTGAAGAAAGATCTTCCTGAGATCACCAAATCCTTTCTTAGAAGTCGGGTCAAAATTCTACTGAGAAAGGTCTCTCTTGGGTAGGAGCTACTCAGAACCTTCCTGCCTGACTTGTTCATTGAGTCTTTTTACACCTAAAACGGCACTGTGTAAAAGGCTACTGAGAACAGAGTTAGAAGTGAGATCTTTTTAATCTCTCATACCACAAATCCTTTCTCTTTTGCTTTATGCTTTATGTTATGCCTTGTTGCAACACAAACATTTAAGATTAGTTTTTTACCCTCAAGATGCCCCCTTCATTGAGAAGATTCTTCCTAGTTTGAGCCAGGATATCTGGAATGTGGAAAAGCCAGTGAAGTTTTAATTGGATTAAACTCTGTGTGTCCCTCCACCCCACAACCTCCTCACTGGCAACTTTCTTGACAGCTTAACTAACAAGATAATATGCAACAAAGAGATGTGGCATTCAGCAGGGCCTCCTGCCTTACCTGGGGGGAATACACCTGGGCCAGCTGTGAGTAGCAACAGGATAACAGGTAACTGACAACCACCCCCACTCTGATACTGTCACCAACTCTCAGGCTTTGTGCATTTCTGAGATGAAATTCAAACCTTAAATTTTAGCTGCTCAAAGTGATTGGATTCAGCAGGCGCATCCTGAACTTGCAGTGGAAGTGCCAGAGGGGGAGCAAAGCCACTTCCCTGGTCTTTAATTCCCTTGGCCAAAAAAAGATCAAAATCTGTCCATTTGGCACCTTTGAGAGGGAAAAAGGGCAATACAAATTTTCCTTAATAAAATAATGCCGGCTATTAAAGAGCAGTCTTGCTGATGTCATTTGACACCCTTCTCTCACAGGGCTGGCAGGCATGAGGCCAGGATGTAGGGAAGTGCCATTGGAGACATTAGTTACAGCACCTTAGGTACGGTAGCAAGATAATATTTGATAAATGAAAATAAATCCAGGCAGACACAATTTCCAAATAGGTTTTAGAAGTACCTGTCACTTCCAGACTCTCTTCTTAAGCGTAACCCTTGGTGAGCGAATCCATTTTACCGCTTCTTCCAGGTAGAAAATTTTAGTGTGCCCTAGAAGAATTCAGTATTTCTAGGAGGAGACTGACAGTCACATCTTCATGAGAATGGGAGACTCTGCAAAAGCTCATTCCAAATAGTTTTCATCTAAAACTGGAGTTATTGAATGCCTGTACTTTCACTTCAAAAGTCTTGGGAGGAATCAAGTGACCCCCAAAATATTGACCACACAAACAGAAGTGTTAGTATTTCAAATACCTTTCACAGGAAGATACCCATTTCATGTCATGAGAAGGCAGTTGAGGTGTCTGATGTGTAGTGCATGGCCAAAAATAATCCTGTAATGATCTGGAGCATTATTAGAATTAGGGTTTAAATAAAACTGCACTGAGACTGGCAGCTGTGCTTGAAAATCCCCGCCAAGGTGTAAAAGGGTTCTACTTGATCCCATCCTGGGGACAGGTTTTGATACTGGATAGTGTAAAGAGATGGAGAACACAGGGGAAGCTGTAACCTAGAGATCCAAAGATGAGCTTCCTGCCTTGAATGTGTTTTCCACTTACACACAAAAGATCTGTTAATATGGGGAAGGTTGAGCCAAGAGTTCCAGTAACCAAAAGGTAGAAGAGGGGAACAAAAACAGATACTGTGTAAGAATGAAATTAAAATGACCTGAGAAGGGGTCTAATTTGACATAGTTTGAACTAGAAATAGCACAGTGTTTTCACTTTTTGTGTTTTTAGGTTCACTATACCCAACAGTAATATAGAAAATGTTATCTATGTGCTGGGAAACTTTTACTGTATTAGAGAGACAGGAGTGGTATAGTAGAAAGGTGTCAGGAGACTTGAATTTCAGTCCTAATTTAGTACTTACGGCCTATGGTTTATTACTGAATAGGATAAATACCTCCTATGTTACTGGCACTGTTTTATGAGCAACTAAATACTCTATCTAAGTCAGTTGATCTTAGGAGTTTTAGTTTCTTCAAAATTCATGTGTTTATTATGAAGGCTGAATTTAATAATGTAAAGAAAGTAGTCTTTCTTTGTTCTTCTCCTTCTTTTTCTCCTCTTCCTCCTCCTTCCCCTTCTCGTATTTCTTCTTCTCCTCCTCCTTTTAGTCCTTCTCCTTCTCCACCTCCTCCTCCTCTTCCTTCTTCCTCATCTTGTTTTGTAAATTCTCTAATGTTAAGCTCTGTTCCTCAGTTCCCGCAGCTATAATATGTGTATAGTAACAGTACCTACTTTATAGGGTTCTTATGAAGATTAAATGATGCAATCCATCTTAATTGCTTAAGAATGTACATCGTGTGTAGTAACACAGCACTCCTCAGTTGATTTTATCAGGGATTAATATTACAGCTATTTGATTATGTTTATGCACGTTGCAATCTGGTGGGAAGTATGCATGAAAATGCAGGATTTCTATCTCCTGTTTTCACTTTTGTCTTTAAGTATAGAAATTTTGTCTTAAGATAAAATTTGGTCTTAAGACAAATTTGGTCCTTTCACAACAGGGCACAGCATGAAAAGTCGCCATGAAGGAGAAACTTTCCATTCCACGGAGGCAGCTGGTGACAGGGACTATCCTGATACAAGAGTAAGGCAGGAGGTAGTGGTCACCCTTTCCTATTCAAAGTTGGCCCAGCAATAAGAGGCTGGACTCTCACCATCTTAAGAAAATGAGACTAGACAACTCTATCTTGGACTTCCAGAAAATCCTACTGCCAGCTCCTACAAATGAGGTTAAAAAATCTGAAAAAGAAGAAAAAAAAATATCCCCATTGTGTAAAAAACAAACCTGAAACAGGATTTGTTTCACCACATTTCTGAAGTCTGG
Source organism: Chlorocebus sabaeus (assembly GCF_047675955.1). Lineage (NCBI taxonomy): Eukaryota > Metazoa > Chordata > Mammalia > Primates > Cercopithecidae > Chlorocebus > Chlorocebus sabaeus. Next base: position 51,315,941 of record NC_132920.1, read on the forward strand.
AAAGTCAGGCTTTCATTGAAGGCAATGAAAGGGTAGTTCATTGTTGTCTTTTAGGTTGCAAAACTTTTAGGAAGAAAACATGAAATACTGGGCTTCTGACTAATGACAACAAACATGAAAAAAGAAGATTGAATGCTCAGGCTAAGAATTATTTACTTGTGCCCGTGAATCCATAGTAGGTATATTAATTGACTTCATGGATTATCTGAAAACTCTAAAATTATAAGAAAATTTAGTGGTGATATGCATGCATTTTTGCAAAAGGAGTTCTGAACTTTAATCTGATGTTCAAAGAGCTCTAAAACTTCAAAAGGGTTAAGTACTCTACAGCAATATACTACTTTTATAAATAAGGGTTATCTTTTTTATCTTCATGTTGCATAAGAAAGTTGCAGAAGCATTCTACAATAACTTGCATCATGGCCAGAAAAATGTTGACTCTCGCTTTCCTGAGAGCCAACAGGAACTGTGGGAGTAGGAAGTGGCCAAGGCCTGTGTCTTTGGCTTCCAGTGAGGAGATCAGTTCACTTTTCTTGAGTTGAATGAGTGTAGGAGTTTTCTGACTCTGTCCTAGACTCTGGAAAAACCATCCAATAGTGGCCATGATTTTTCCTGAAGGTGATTTGACTTTTCAGAATTCCTCCCACTTCCATCAGACCCTTCTCTAAAATTAGTTGCTGTAGAGGTCACGAGCTTGAAGTTCTCCATTTCATCTCAGACATTACCTCAAGACACTTTGTGTCTCTCCCCCTCCACTGGTCCCAAGGAGGATGAGGCTAGATAGTGAATGGTTTATCACAACTCATTCCCATCCTGGAGACCTAGTAACAGTGAGTGAGAAAGGGCATATTTTGTACAAAGTGTCTTATATTGTAAGTAGAATAGATAATATTTCTTAATATCAGTATCTATCATTAGTGAAGATTTTCTTGATTGTTCCAAGCAGTAGACACTTTATATTTTCCCACTTAATCCCTGTAACAATACTATCACATCGTTAAAATTATCAGGATGCAGATAAGTGAATTAGGGCTCACAGAAGTTAAACAAGTTGTCCCAGGTAACACAGCTAGCAAATAACAGAGTTTAAATGCATGTCACAGTCTGTATGTCTTCAAAGTTCAAGCTCTTGACTACCATTCTGTAGCAGTATAGTGATTTATATTAGATTGTAAAGTATCCAACAGTTTTGTTTATCCCTAGTTTATTTTAAAAGATGTTCAACTGTTTGGTTTGAAAAGATCTTCCCTAAACATAAACTGCCTGTGTATTCCCATGACGGAAAAAATGAATACTCCTTCTACATCTCTAAATGGTGAGTTGCAAACATAGATACTGAAAGATGGGAGACACAAGAGTGAAGCAGGAGAGGTGGTACTGTGAAATATGACATGTATATTATTTAAACATTTGTTATGCATATCAGTTTATGGCATACATATTCTTTAAATTTTTTTTAAATTTATCCATGTTTAACTGATGTTTTAAAATATATCCATGTAGCCAATGTTACATGGATATTTTGCATAGTGGTGAAGTCAAGGCTCTGAATGTCTCCATCACTAATTTTTGACAATGTTGACAAAAATACAGTGGGGAAAGGACACTCTTTTCAGTAGATAGTGCTAGGAAAATTGGGATCACCATATTCTGAAGAATGAAACCTGACCCCTATCTCTCACCATATACAAGAATAAACTCAAGATGGATTAGAGACTTAAATGTATGACCTGAAACTATAAAAATATTAGAAGAAAATCTAGGGAAATCTCTTCTGGACATTGTTCCAAGCAAAGAGTTTATGACTAAGACCTCAAAAGCATAGACAACAAAAACAAAAATAGACAATGGGACATACTTTAACTAAAAAGCTTCTGCACAGCGCATATGATGTTTTTTATATCCATTAGGATCGTAGTTAACAATTAACAGAATATGTGAAAGACCACATCTTAAATAAATGAGGACTTTGATTTTCATACTTCAGAAGTGTATATGTGAGTCATCCATGGCTAGTGTGGTGGCTTAAATGTGCCATCACGGGGCAGTCTCCTGTCTTCATCTTTCGCCATCCTTAACCGATTCTGTCTTCATATTCATAAAATAATAACTGTACCTCTGGTCATTGTTTTCATGTTCCAAGAGGGCAAAGGACAAAGATCAAATAGAGAACTGGGACCACGGCAGCTAGGTCTGCCCTGGTGCCAGTCACACAGCCATTCCTAACTGTAAGAGAAACTGGGGAGGTGAGTATTGTTTCTAAGCACATCGCCATTGCAAACAAAGATGAGGCTATGCCAGTAAGGAAGAAGAGGTGTATAGTTATTGGGCAGTTGGATATAGGAGCAGCAACAGTTCACAAAGGTAAGCAGCTGCAAGGCAATTCAGGGGAAGCTCCCATTTCTCTAACTGCAAGTCACTGTTGTCACCTTAGCTACATCACTCCATGACACAAACCCTGGGGTAAAACATAGCTGGGGCCTGCGTTATATACAACCCCCAGGTTTCTGTTGTGTGCTGTCCCAGATACAAAGAACTCACTGAGAAACTGTGCTCAGTGCTATACACCTGAAAAAGCATGGGCTTGGATTCAGAAGACCAGAGTTCAAGCCTTTCATCTGCCATTTACCACCAGTGTGAGCTTAGGCAAGTCATCAGCCTCATGTGTAAAGTGTAGATGATAACACTGCCTTAGGAAATGGCGTTTCTGAGAAGTTTAAATGAGATGATGTTTATAAAAACACCTTATGGAAAATTGAGTATGAATATCACCTATGGTTATGATGATTTTCAATTGAGCACTCAATTTGTTCATTTACTTTATTTTATTGTAGAAGTCACTTCATTTTAATAATTGTATATTCAAGTCTTTGCTCTACACCAGGGGAGTCCAATCTTTCGGCTTCCCTGGAACACATTGGAAGAATTGTCTTGGGCCACACATAAAATACACTAACACTAACAATAGCTGATGGACTAGAAAAAAAAATGCAAAAAAAGAGAAAATCTCATAATGTTTTAAGAAAGTTTACAAATTTGTATTGGGCCACATTCAAAGCCATCCTGGGCTGCATGAAACCCACAGGCTGCGAGTTGGACAAATTTGCTCTACATGAATCATCATGCTATGCACTGATGCTACAGAAAAAAAATATGTAGAGGTATAGACAGCATCCTTAGGGTGCTCACATCTCACAATGCCTGTCTCCCTTTCAGATATGCCCTTCTCCATCTTCTTCTGCAGAATAATTTCTCTGTGAAACTCAGCGCTCAGCTCAGAAGCATCTTCAGGGCCTTCCCCAAGTTTTCTGTGGTCCTTTGGCTTCCACAACATTGCACTTTCCTGGTCCTTCTCAAATTGTTCTTCCCTTTTGTTTTTGCTTTTTCCTCTTGTCTCTTTCGTATTTGGACTACAGACACTCTCAGGTTCTCTGTGCCTCAGTCGTGACTCTTCTTAATTGGCAAGTCCTGTGGGTTAACCTCAGCCACATTCATGCTTCCTTCTATTTCAGTGTCCTGATGACTATCTAATCTGTAGAAGTGATTCAGATCTGTGTCCCAAGCTTCAGAAACATATATCCGACGGTTTGCTAGACATCGCCAGCAGATATCCCAAACCATCTCAAGTGCAAAATATTCAAAAGTGAACTCTTCCTCATCCTTTGGACTGTGATGTCAATTCTATATTCTCTATTTCAGGCAGCCTTACTATCTCCCTACTTGTCTGAGCTAGAACACTGTGAGTAAATCTTCATCCTCTCTGTTTTCTGTTGCACATCCAATCATTTATGAAGTTTTTCCTTAGCCCTAACATATTTTTCTCTTCTTCCTCATGACCACCAATGTTGATTTGAAAGCTTCAATTGCCCCCTGTATGAAGGATCTTAACAACATCCTATTTTACTCCAATGTCATTCTACTGGTCACAGGTGCTGGCATGAGTGATCGCACCAAAACAAAACGGACCAAATCACTCTGCTTCAAAGCCATTCACAGCTACCTACGGTGTCTCCCACTGAGCATTTCTACTGCTCACTCCCCAAGACAGAGACTTTTACTCAGCATATCTGTGAGTTGCCTGAGGACTCATCCAGCATGGGGACCTCTCTATTTTGGCCTGTGTGCACATGTACATAAAATGTAATGATGTCTCCCCACAGTTCCATGGAACTCACATTCCTCAGTCAAGGGCTGAATTTGCTGGACTGCACTCATTATTCCATGTATACTTCTGTTTTATGGTTTAGATCGATTATATTGACATTAGCAGTTAAAAAATTGGGAACCATTTTAACACTTAAATGGACTACACTTAAATCTGGGTGTGCGAAGGGTAGGTCTTGTTTGCCTTTATATTCTGTAAACCCTGCGTCATATTCCGAAGTAGAATCAAGAAGGAATGTGACAGTTGGAAAATTGATCAGAACTCCTGAGCAGTTACTTGGACTCTGTCTAGATTTTTTTTCCCCTCACTGATGTAGCAGAGCTCATTAATATGGAAGAACCTGAATAGTCAAAATTAGTCCCTTCCTGAGACTGCAGGTAGGAAAAGCATGTCCTTTGATGTTAACCTTCCTAAAAGGCTCAGATACTCTAACTACAGCCATGGTGACATCACCCCTTTGTGTTTGTGTGAATGGGATAGATTAATGAGATTAAGAAAGGAGTGGGTCAGAGGTAAACGTGGTTGAATGGCAGTGGAAGGGGTGGGGCAGCAAATCCTCCCCATCTTAAGAAAACAGTCTTCATTCACGTCTTTACATGCATTTGGAAGCAGAGCAGCAGGTAGATTTTCGAATGGCAACCTCTGCTCTGGGCTCTGTGTTCAATTTTTAGCTCTGGCTCTAGCAAACGGAGGACAAGGCTCATTACTGCATACGTGAGGTTTTGTTTGCTTTTCAATCAAAGAGGAAGAAGCATTAGGTCGTTCTCACAAGATGACACAGAAAGCTTATTGAAATGCCTTTGCAGATAGTGAGGGGAAATGCTGTTACCTAAATTTAATGATTAAGTGCATGACATATTAAACCACCCTCCTCTGGGAGTTACATGCTAATGAATAGTTCCAGCATTCATTTCAGGTTTTTAGGTACCTAAGGCAAAATGATACACACTCTATAGTGTATATAAGAATGTCAGCTTTACATAGTACGTTTTCTAATTTTTAAAGAAGTTATCGAAATGTACAGATATCCCTTTCCTCACTAGTAATGTTCCTGTCTAGTTGTTGGTTCATTAGTGCTGCCAATGTGACTTGTCAAAAAATGCAAATCTATCCATAGCATTTTCTGGTTTGAAACCTATCAACGTAAGATATATTCCAAGCTTCAAGTATGAAATCCTTTCCCTTCTGGGCTCTGAGTACATCTCTCCATACTGATTTTATCCTCTCCACAATTTCCCCATTTACACCACATACAAGTAGTGTGTATACACACATGCACAAAGGCACAGACACACAAGCACATGCACATGGGCACACACCTCACACAAGGACACAAATCTGTTTGCACATTCACAGCTCATATATGTATACAAGGATGCATATATACAAGTGGGCAAACATATAAGACATACAGCCACATATAAAAGAACATGTATACAAACATGCATATAGGCACACACACGATGTGCACATACATAAGAATACACATGGATTCGTATACACAAGTATTTATACATATACCTGCACAGGCACACATGTATGCACATACACACATACACATGGGTATGTACTGACACACAGGCATACATGTAAGAACCACACACAGCTGTGTTTATGCACATACATTTATGGAGCTATGTAGAAAGACACACGTAGGGACATTCACACATACACACAGGCAGCATCCAAGGACACACACCCTATACTCCACTTCATGTGATTAATTCATGTTCCTTCTTCGATCTCACTCCCAGCAAGGTGGTATAGCCTTTTATTCAGTTCGTAAACTAACGAGGCTTCTTGCTTTTCCCAAGAGCACATGAATGCTACTCTCATATTAGCAGAATGCTAAAACACCTGGCTCTTTCCTTCACCCTGCATGTAGAAGTACTCGTCATAGAAATCTGTTAGGCAGCATCATTTGAACTCACCATTGTTCAGAAATAGGCTTTTATAGAGGATCATAGAATCATGGGCAGCCCATGCATTCTCCTAGACCACAAATGTTCAAAAGAAATATAATGAGAGCCACAGATGTAAGGTGCACATGTACTTTAAAGTTTTCTAGTAGCCACATTGAAAATTAACAAGAAGAAACAGATAAAGTAAATTTTAATAATGTAAAGACTTTGCAAAATTCTCTCTGGATCAAATCAAATCAATAAAGAGTCAAGCATTGAAGGCTCAGAAGCTTAGAGATAAATGTGTGGTTCATCTCTGGCAAATGTTGTATGGAACTTGAAGCACATCTTTTGTAAACTTCCTTAACGCCAGATTCATTCATTTTGATCTTTTTATTTTCCCTCTGCCTAATTTTAAGTTGTTTTTCATGTGTTTTTGCCTTCCTATATTAAATCCATTTTTTGGTCGGGTATGGTGGCTCACACCTTTAATCCCAGGAATTTGGGAGGTGGAGGCGGGCAGATCACTTAAGGTCAGGAGTTTGAGACCAGCCTGGCCAACATGATGAAACCCTGTCTCTACTAAATGTACAAAAATTAGCCGGGCATGGTGGTGCACACGTGTAATCCCAGCTACTGGGGAGGCTGAGGCAAGAGAATCTCTTGAACCTAGAAGGTGAAGGTCGCAGTAAGCTGAGATCGTGCCACTGCACTCCAGCCTGGGCAACAGAGGGAAACCCTGTCTCAAAATAAATGAGTAAATAAAATAAAATAAATGCATTTTTACAAGCCATTTTAAGTGCTTTTTTTTGTTGTCTGGTCTTATAATAAGACAAGTTAAAAAGAAGGAAAATATAAGAAGATACTCATGTTCTTTCATATTTCCATTATCCATGTTCACCTCTTGGAGAAGCCATTTCTGAAGCCGCCTTCCCTCTCCAGGGTGAGGAGCAACTTGCTCTATGCACTCCAGGAGCTTACAGTACAGTTCGTTCTACAAAAATAATCACAGTATGTGTTGCTAAAAACTACTGTGTTATAAAAAATCGAGCAGTAAAAACCACAGGACTTATGGGAAAAATGGGATTGGGGCACAACATTTAAAAACTTTGTTAGTGACACATTAGCATGAAGAGGATAGAAACCTAATAAAAACAACAACAGAGTTGGACACCTATGAAATGATTAAGAAATACATAAATATTATACTCGCAAAAACCACAATCCCTTTTGCATTGACCTAATACTACAGTAAATATGGGGCTTGATCTTGAAAAAGACTCAAAATTGGCTTGTGGAAGTGGGCATCTGACAGGTTGACCTGGTGAGTTATAATAAAGAGATGCAAGGAGGGTTATCTGAAATTGGATGGAAAGTTGAAACACTATATGAGGATAGGTGTGTTTCATAAGCCATGTGGTGAGTTGAGGAAGCCGACGCATGTTCAGATGTGTGCATGCGTACGTTTTTGCAAACCCACATGCTGCTCAATTCATCTGGGTTCAGTTTTCTGTGTTCCTCTAGTGTTCCTTACAGATGCACAATTCATTTATGCCTACATTGTTCCCTATGTTTACAATTCTTGGAACAAATTTTTGTGTTTGAAATTGAGTATTGTAGCTTGAGTGCAGTTATTTATGTTATGGCCGTATTTGTATCTGTATATTTTCGGCCACATTCATGTTGTACTCCTTTTTCTGGTCTAGACTGTAGATCCCTTGGAGGTAAGAATCACGTATCATCTTTGAATTATCTTTCTATCATCTGTTCCTCCCTAATCCAGTGCCTGACACACAGGGAGTACCTGATGTATTATTCAAATTGTGTTAATCTATGTTATATTTCACTGTCTTTTATATATATATATATACACACTTTAAGTTCTGGGATACATGTGCAGAATGTGCAGGTTTGTTACATGTGCCATGGTGGTTTGCTGCACCCATCAACCCATCATCTACATTTGGTATTTCTCCCAATGCTATCCCTCCTCTAGCCCCCCAACACCTGACAGGCCTGGGTGTGTGATGTTCCCCTCTGTGTGCCCATATGTTCTCATCGTTTAACTCCCACTTATGAGTGAGAATGTGCAGTGTTAGGTTTTCTTTTCCTGTGTTAGTTTGCTGAGAATGATGGTTTCCAGTTTCATTCATGTCCCTGCAAAGGACATGAGTTCATTCTTTTTTATGACTGCATAATATCCCATGGTGTATATGTGCCATATTTTCTTTATCCAGTCTAACATTGATGAACATTTGGGTTCCAAGTCTTTGCTATTGTGAATAGTGGTGCAATAAACATACGTGTGCATGTGTCTTCATAGTAGCATGATTTATAATCCTTTGGGTATATACCCAGTAATGGGATTGCTGGGTCAAATGGTATTTCTGGTTCTATATCCTTGAGGAATCGCCATGTTGTCTTCCACAATGCTTGAACTAATTTACACTTCTGCCAACAATGTAAAGGCGTTCCTATTTCTCCACATCCTCTCAAGCATCTGTTGTTTCCTGACTTTTTAATGATCTCCATTCTAACTGGCATGAGATGGTATCTCATTGTGGTTTTGATTTGCATTTCTCTGATGACCAGTGATGGTAAGCTTTTTTTCACATGTTTGTTGGCCACGTAAGTATCTTCTTTTGAGAGGTGTCTGTTCACATCCTTCTCCCACTTTTTGATGGAGCTGTTTGTTTTTTTCTTGTAAATTTGTTTAAGTTCCCTGTAGATTCTGGATATTAGCCTTTTGTCAGATGGATAGATTGTAAAAATTTTCTCTCATTTTGTAGGTTGCCTGTTCACTCTGATAATAGTTCCTTTTGCTGTGCAGAAGCTCTTAGTTTAATTAGATCCCATTTGTCAATTTTGGCTTTTGTTGCCATTGCTTTTGCTGTTTTAGTCATGAAGTCTTTGCCCATATCTCTGCCCTGAATGGTATTGCTTAGGTTTTCTCCTCTCATTTTTATAGTTTCAGTTCTTACATTTAAGTCTTTAATCCATCTTAAGTTAATTTTTGTATAAGGTGTAAGGAAGTGGTCCAGTTTCAGTTTTCTGCATATGACTAGCCAGTTTTCCCAACACCATTTATTAAATAGGGAATCCTTTCCCCATTGCTTGTTTTTGTCAAAGATCAGATGGTTGTAGATGTGTGGTGTTATTTCTGAGACCTCTGTTCTGTTCCATTGGTCTATATGTCTGTTTTGGCACCAGCACCATGCTGTTTTGGTTATTGTAGCCTTGTAGCATAGTTTGAAGTGAGGTAGCATGATGCCTCCAGCTATGTTCTTTTTGCTTAGGATTGTCTTGGCTCTATGGGCTCTTTTTTGGTTCCATATTAAATTTAAAGTAGATTTTTCTAACTCTGTAAAGAAAGCCAATGGTAGCTTGGCTGGGCGCGTGGCTCAAGCCTGTAATCCCAGCACTTTGGGAGGCCGAGACTGGCGGATCACGAGGTCAGGAGATTGAGATCAAGACCATCCTGGCGAACGTGGTGAAACCCGGTCTCTACTAAAAAATACAAAAACTAGCCTGGCGAGGTTGCCGGCGCCTGTAGTCTCAGCTACTCAGGAGGCTGAGGCAGGAGAATGGCGTGAACCCGGGAGGCGGAGCTTGCAGTGAGCTGAGATCTGGCCACTGCACTCCAGCCTAGGCGACAGAACGAGACTCTGTCTCAAAAAAAAAAAAAAAAGAAAGTCAATGGTAGCTTGATGGGGATAGCATTGAATCTATAAATTACTTTGAGTAGTGTGGCCATTTTCACGATATTGATTCTTCCTATCCATGAGCATGGAATGTTTTCACATTTGCTCGTGTCCTCTCTTATATCCTTGAGCAGTGATTTGTAGTTATCCTTGAAGAGGTCTTTCACATCCTTTGTAAGGTGTATTCCTAGGTATTTTATTCTCTTTGTAGCAATTGTGAATGGGAGTTTGCTCATGATTTGGCTCTCTGTCTATTATTGGTGTATAGAAATGTTTGTGATTTTTGCACATTGATTTTGTGTCTGGAGACTTTGCTGAAGTTGCTTATCAGCTTAAGGAGTTTTTGAACTGAGACAATGGGCTTTTCTAAATATACAATCATGTCATCTGCAAACAGACATAATTTGATTTCCTCTCTTCCTATTTGAATACTTAATTTCTTTCACTTGCCTGATTGCCCTGGCCAGAACTTCCAATACTATGTTAAATAAGAGTGGTGAGAGAGGGCATCCTTGTCTTGTGCCAGTTTTCAACGGGAATGCTTACAGCTTTTTTCCATTCAGTATGATATTAGTTGTGGGTTTGTCATAAATAGCTCTTATTGTTTTAAAATATGTTCTATCAGTACCTAGTTTATTGAGTGTTTTTAGTATGAAGGGGTGTTGAATTTTATTGAAGGCCTTTTCTGTATCTATTGAGATAATCATGTGGTTTTTGTCATTGGTTCTTTTTATGTGATGGATTACGTTTATTGATTTGTGTATGTTGAACCAGCCTTGTATCCCAGGAATGAAGCTGACTTGATTGTGGTGGATAAGCTTTTTAATGTGCTGCTGGATTTGGTGTGCCAGTATGTTATTGAGGATTTTTGAATCAATGTTCATCAGGGATATTGGCCTGAAATTTTCTTTGTTTGCTGTGTCTCTGCCAGGTTTTGATATCAGGATGATGCCAGCCTCAAAAAATGAGTTAGGGAAGAGTCCCTCTTTTTCTATTCTTCGGAATAGTTTCAGAAAGAATGGTACCAGCTCCTCTTTGTACCTCTGGTAGAAATAGACTGAATCCGTCTGGTCCTGGGCTTTGTTTTTGTTGGTAGGCTATTAATTACTGCCTCAATTTCAGAACTCGTTACTGGTCTATTCAGGGATTTGACTGCTTCCTGGTTTAGTCTTGGGAGAGTGTATGTGTCCAAGAATTTATCCATTTCTTCTAGATTTTCTAGTTTATTTGTGTAGAGGTGTTTATAGTATTCTCCGATGGCAATCTGTATTTCTGTGGGATCAGTGATGATCCCCTTTATAATTTTTGTTGTGTCTATTTGATTCTTCTCTCTTTTCTTCTTTATTAGTCTGGGTAGTAGTCTATCTATTCTGTTAATCTTTTCAAAAAAAATAGCTCCTGGATTCATTGATTTTTTGAAGGGTTTTTCATGTCTCTATCTCCTTCAGTTCTGCTGTGATCTTAGTTTTTTCTTGTCTTCTGCTAGCTTTTGAATTTATTTGCTCTTGCATCTCTAGTTCTTTTAATTGCGATGTTAGGGTCTCGATTGTAGACTTGTGTCACTTTCTCCTCTGGGCATTTAGTGCTATAAATTTCCCTGTAAACACTAGATGTGTCCCAGAGATTCTGGTACGTTGTGTCTTTGTTATCATTGGTTTTAAAGAACTTATTTATTTCTGCCTTCATTTTGTTATTTACTCAGTAGTTATCCAAGAGCAGGTTGTTCAGTTTCCATGTAGTTGTGTGGTTTTGAGTAAGTTTCTTAATCCTGAGTTCTAGTTTGATTGCACTGTGGTCTGAGAGACTGTTTGTTATGATTTCTGTGCTTTTGCATTTGCTGAGCAGTGTTTTACTTTCAATTATGTGGTCGATTTTAGAATGAGTGTTATGTGGTGCTGAGAAGAATGTATATTCTATTGATTTGGGGTGGAGAGTTCTGTAGATGACTATTAGGCCCACTTGGTCCAGAGCTGAGTTGAAGTCCTGAATATCCTTGTTAATTTTCTATCTCATTGATCTGTCTAATACTGGTGGTGGAGTGTTAAACTCTCCCACTATTATTTTGTGGGAGTCTAAGTCTCTTATAGGTCTCTAAGAACTTGCTTTATGAACCTGGGTGCTCCTGTATTGGGTGCATATATATTTAGGATATTTAGCTCTTCTTGTTGAATTGATCCCTTTACCATTATGTAATGCCCTTCTTTGTCTTTATTGATCTCTGTTGGTTTAAAGTCTGTTTTATCAGAGACTAGGATTACCCCTGCCTTTTTTTTTTTTTTTTTTTTTTTTTTTTTTTTTTTTTTTTTTGCTTGGTAAATCTTCCTCCATCCCTTTATTTTGAGCTTATGTGTGTCTTTGCACTTGAGATGGGTCTCCTAAATACAGCACACCAAAAGGTCTTGACTAACCAGTTTGCCAGTCTGTGCCTTTTAATTGGGTGTTTAGCCCATTTACATTTAAGGTTAATATTGTTATGTGTGAATTTGATTTTGTCATTATGATGCTAGCTGTTTTTTTGTTGTTGTTGTTTTTGTTTTTTTTTCCCCCATTAGTTGACACAGTTTCTTCATAGTGTCAATGGTCTTTACATTCTGGTTTGTTTTGGCAATGGCTGGTACTGGATTTTCCTTTCCATATTTAGTGCTTCCTTGAGGGGCTCTCATAAGGCAGGCCTGGTGGCAATAAAATCCCTCAGTATTTGCTTGTCTATAAAGGATTTTATTTCTCCTTCACTTATAAAGCTTAGTTTGTCTATATGTGAAATTCTGGGTTGAAAATTCTTTTCTTTAAGAATGTTGAGTATTGCCCCCACTCTCTTCTGGCTTTTAGGGTTTCTGCAGAGAGATCCATTGTTAGTCTGATAGTCTGATGGGCTTCCCTTTGTGGGTAACCCGACCTTTCTCTCTGGCTCCCCCTAACATTTTTTTTTTCTTCATTTCAACCTTGGTGAATCTGACGATTATTTGCCTTGGGGTTGCTCTTCTCGAGGAGTATCTTTGTAGTGTTCTCTGTATTTCCTGAATTTGAATGTTGGCCTTTCTTCTTAGGTTGGGAAAGTATCCTAAAGAGTGTTTTCCAGTTTGGTTCCATTCTTCCGTCACTTTCAGGTACACCAGTCAAGCGTCAGTTTGGTCTTTTTACATGGTCCCATATTTCTTGGAGGCTTTGTTCATTCCTTTTTATTCTTTTTTCCTCTAATTTTGTCTTCACGCTTTATTTCATTATGTTGATCTTCAATCTCTGATGTCCTTTCCACTGCTTGATTGATTTGGCTACTGATACTTGTTTATGCTTCACGAAGTTCTAGTGTTGTTTTTCAGCTCCATCAGGTCATTTATGTTCTTCTCTAAACTGGTTATTCCAGTTAGCAGTTCTTCTAACCTTTTATCAAGGTTCTTAGCTCCCTTGCATTGGGTTAAAACATACTCCTTCAGCTTGGAGGAGTTTGTTATTACCCACCTTCTGAAGTCTACTCCTGTCAATTCATCAAACTCATGCTCCATCCAGTTTTGTTCCCTTGCTGACAAGGAGTTGTGATCCTTTGGAGGATAAGAGGCATTCTGGCTTTGGGAATTTTCAGCCTTTTTCCAGTGGTTTTTCCTCATCTTTATGGATTTATCTACCTTTGGTCTTTGCTGTTGGTGACCTTTGGATGGAGTTTTTATGTGGTTGTCCTTTTTGTTGATGTTGATGCTTTTGCTTTCTGTTTGTTCATTTTCCTTCTAACAGTGAGAACCCTCTTCTGCAGGTCTGCTGGAGTTCGCTGGAGGTTCAATACAAACCCTGTTTGCCTGGGTATCACCACCTGACACTGCAGAACAGCAAAGATTGCTGCCTGCTCCTTCCTCTCGAAGCTTTGTCCCAGAGGGGCACCCACCAAATACCTGCCGGAGCTCTCCTGTATGAGGTGTCTGTCTGCCCCTGCTGGGAAGTGTCTCCCAGTCAGGAGGCACAGGGGTCAAGGACCCACTTGAGGAGGCAGTCTGTTTCTTAGCAGAGCTCAAGTGTTGTGCTGGAGCATCCACTGCTCTCTTCAGAACCAGCAGGCAAGAACATTCACATCTGCAGAAGCTGCACCCATTGCCGCTCCCTTCCCCAGGTGCTCTGTCCCAGGAAGATGGGAGTTTTATCTATAAGCCCTTGACTGAGACTGCTGCCTTTCTTTCAGAGATGCCCTGCCCTGAGAGGATGAATCTAGAGAGGCAATCTGGCAACAGCAGCTTTGCTGTGCTGTGGGGGGCTCTGCCCAGTCCAAACTTCCTGGCAGCTTTATTTACACTGTGAAGGGAAAACCGCCTACCCAAGCCTCAGTAATGGCAGACACCCCTCCCCTCACCAAGCTGGAGCATCCCAGGACAACTTCAAACTGCTGTGCTGGCAGTGAGTACTTCAAGTCAGTGGATCTTAGCTTGCTGGACTCCATGGGGTTGTGATCTGCTGAGCAAGACCACTTGACTTCCTGGCTTCAGCCCCGTTTCTAGGGGAGTGAATGGTTCTGTCTTGCAGGCATTCCAGAAGCCACTGGGGTATGAAAGAAACTCTTGCAGCTAGCTCAGTGTCTGCCCAAATGGCTGCCCAGTTTTGTGTTTGAAACCCAGGGCCTTGGTGGTATAGGCACCCAAGAGAATCTCCTGTTCTATGGATTGCAAAGACTGTAGGAAAAGTATAGTATGTGGTTCAGAGTGCACTGTACATCATGGCACAGTCCCTCATGGCTTCCCTTGGCTAGGGGAGGGAGTTCCTTGGCCCCTTGTGCTTCCCAGATGAGGCGACACCCCACCCTGCTTCTGCTCACCCTCTGTGGGCTGCACCCACTGCCTAAGCAGTCCCAATGAGATGAACCAGGTACTCAGTTGGAAATGCAGAAATCATCCGCCTTCTGCATTGGTCTTGCTGGGAGCTGCAGACCAGAGCTGTTCCTATTCGGCCATCTTGCCCAGGAACCTGACTATCTTATATTATAGTTTGGGTTTCTCAGGGGCAAATGCCATGCACTTACTCATATCTTCAGACTGTTTTTCTGCCTAAAACTTAGTAAGTTCAGAATTAACTGGAAAGCAAACACATGCACAGTAGATATACTCTGCTGTGGGTGCTCATTCACCACCACCCTCTCTTCCCCTTATCTCTTGGAGACTTACCCTCTGCTAGGAAAATGTCATTGACTTAGTCAATGGATTCAGTGTCTTCACAGAGCAGACTGAGGGGAGCCGAAGCAGGCTAAGGAAACAATGGTCGGCGTTGTTTTTCCAAGTCTTTCTCCAATCCCTCCCCTGGCATGGAAACCCTTCCAGGCCTCTCTCCAATCACAGCCACACCCTCACCAGTGCTATAGAAATCCTTCTGCACAGGACCAAGGTAATGAAACCAGTAAAAAGTGTTCTTTTCCCATTGGCTAAGTTGGAATAATTCCTCACCCTTAGCAAATGGGCAAGTGGAAATTCTAGTACAGAATTTAGAACACAGGTCTACACACTGGAAACCCTCAATGGAGTCTAAGGTTCTTTGTATACATATACATTGTATAGATAAAACAGTAAAAGAAATGAAATCAGCTGAATCCAGAAAGACTGTTGTGTTTTGTTAGCATAATACCAAAAGCATTTCTCACTTTTAAATTTGTGGTTTTCAAAGTCTTAAAAAGAATATGAATATCCTCGTGTGTGTCATTGCCCTCTACTGGATAAGCTGGGTAATGTTGTCAGTGGTTGTACATACATTATTAATAATATACTGAACAATGTCTTATACTTGGCTAGCATTTTGTCTTTTATTTTTCAAAATGATTATACATGTAGCATTTTAATTTACCCTTGGCATAATGCTGTAAAATAACTAAACTATTTTTAGTCCCATTTTACAGATGAAAAACTGAGGCAGAGGCACATTATTCATTCAATATACATACTTTAATGAAGCTGTATATAAAGAACTATGCTAAGCTATTTACAAAGGTGAATAAGATGATCTATACTCTCTGGGAGCGTAATTTGTTACAGATAAGATATATACCAAAATATCTACAATGAAAATAAAATTGTGATATAGGAATAAATGAAACTAAGAATTATTGATTGTGGAAGGAGCTTATATGTCTTACTTTAGCCTCATGGTAAATTTTTGGTGTATATCATGTGCCTTGTTTTACAAATGACAAAATTGAGGTTGGATGTTTCTAAGTCATTTGTCAGATGCCCCACAGAGAACAATGCTATGGGAAAGGAGAAGAGGAAGAATTTACAACTGCTAAAAATCAAGAAAGGCTTCATAAAGGTGGTGGTGTTTGACCTAGGGCTTAAAAGATGGTCAGGGGCTGGGCGCAGCAGCTCATGCCTGTAATCCCAGCACTTTGGGAGTCCGAGGTGGGCAAATCACTTGAGGCCAGGAGTTCGAGACCAGCCTGGCCAACATGGTGAAACCCCGTCTCTACTAAAAATACAAAAAAAATTAGCAGGGTGTAGTAGTTCACACCTTTAGTCCCAGCTACTCGGGAGGCTGAGACAGGATAATTGCTTGAACCTGGGAAGTGGAGGTTGCAGTCAGCTGAGATCACACCACTGCACTTCAGTCTGGGTGACAGAACAAGACTCTGTCTCAAAAAAAAAAAAAAAAAAAAAAAAAAAAAAAAAAAAAAAAATGGCAAAAGAAGGCAAATGTCAGAAGGAAGCTTTGCTCATGATGTTGGCAAGGTGTGAGGCTCACTTGGGGCATGACAGGTCCTGCAAAGAGGGTGGAGCTTGGGCTATAGGGAAGGAATTATTCTTGGTACAGAGGATGTATCCCAAAGAAGTCTTGGGAACAAGCAACAGAGTCAGAGCTGATCCAGATCTCCTCCATTGTGCAGTGAGGACAGGGCTCTTGAGTGAAGGTCTGGCCTTCGGGCAGTCCCTGTGCTGACAGGAGACAGTGATGCTGGTCTGTTTGTGCAGTGAGGCTGCCAGTTTTGTGGCCTGGTTTCTGTTGCTTATGGATATGGTCATAGGTCAATAGGAGGTTGGTGTGAGAAGCCTGAGCAGGCTATGACAGCCTGTGCTCCTGAGAGTCAGTAAGAGGGTTGCATAACAAGGAAAATTCTGAAAATCATTCACTTTCACATTAGAGGTTGCTGAGCTGTGGCACCTCCTCTTTCCTTTAACAATCTGGACCAACAGCCTAAAAAGCAGAATGTCGAAAAATAAAATAAAATTGAAGACACTGTAATGAATGAAAGAGTACTCTCTTTGTCCTTTAAATGAGTGGCTAAGCCTCATTTGGTACTTGAGTGATTTTGCCTAGAGTTTTCCTTTTCTACCCAACAATTCTGCAAGCCTTCCATAGTCAACCATTACCACCTTCCAGGTATTGTGTTGTTGGTGGTCTGACAGAGAGTCTCAGGGTCAGAATAAATGACAGGGATCACAGAGAGTTCTTACAGCTTACAAGGCCATGGCCTTGCTGCCAGAGGTCTAACGGGGCTGGAGACAGGGGCTGGAAGAGAAAGGGAAGAAACAGAAAATCCAAGACAGTTAAAAGAATGGATCTAATCTTATTTGACAAAGGAAACACTGAGTTGGACATTTTTTTCCTCTAACTCTTTTCTGTTGTGACTCCTTTAAGCCACCGAGAAAGAAATACAAGAGAAAAAGACCCAGAGATAGATAAATATACAGATAGTTGCAGAGACAGATGAGCAAACACACAGAAAAAAATGAGCTGTAAGTAATCATGACATTATCATATATTTTTCTTAAAAAAGGACTACTTCTGTTGACTCAGTCTTGATTCCCAGATAATAAACTGAACTAGTACAGTACATTCAGTTCTTGATTCTATGCCTATTTACTGAATATCTTTTACACCTTTCCATGTACTTATCCATTAAGAATGTATTAAGTACCTACTAGGTACCAGGAACTATACTAGGAGTGGGAAATACAAAGGTAAACAAACAAAGTCTCTTCCCTTACTTAGCTGAGAGTCTTTGCCTCAAGGTGTGCTGAACCCATGGGATGTTTAACAAATGTTGGATTGAGTTGCAGTGGTATTGCCTCATCTTCAGGAGGGTTGGAACCTGGGAGCACCAGTTTCACCACTTTTCTGGCATTAATTGAGACGATGCATAACCACAAGTCAGATGATATACATGATTCTTTGTTCTTCTTGTTAGGATCTATCGCTAAGCTTTGAGTTTGGGAGAAGGAAACATGCCATTGGCATAAAAGACATTAGGGCAGAAGAGTCCAGGTTCTTGCCTCTCTAGCTGAGCCATATACTTTTCTTATGGGAAACTCACCACCTTCGTTACCAACACTACTCTGTCTTCATTATTTGCGGGGCAGACTCATGTGGTGAATGCCACTGAAATGAGATTAGTTTTTTTTTTGTTTGTTTTTAATCATTGACACACTAAGCTTCCTCTCCCTACCCCACCTGATGCATACATGTTTGGAAAGAGGTGAAGACTGAGTGAACTGTGACATTGAGGTGGGAAGCAGTTGACAGCTGCACTGTAGCTTCATATCATCAGGAAAAGCAAACTGAAGTGGATGGGGCTGTGTTTATCCTTTAGTGTAGAAACATAAACTGACTTAGAGTAACAGTTCTTTCCTTTTGGTGTACTTTGTTGACAGTTTTGCCTTATTTTCATGTAAGTGGACCTCATTCTTCATGTTGACTTTTATCTTTATATTTACACAAGATGTCTAAGAAGTGTAAGGTTCCAGGGAGGTCACAAAATGGGGCATTTTCCTATGGTTTGTGCAATTTGTCAAAAAAAATTGGGATGAATAAGAATTTGAAAATGATATAAAGCTAAAGCCAGTCAGTCCAGAATTTTTTTCTCATTTTAAAAATCCATTGAAAGTTTTCAGAATTTTTCACATGACCACACCCTATACCAAGACCGGCCTCAAAATTATCTATTTAATTAACACTTCCCAGATTTTGGATCTCAAGTGCCATTTAAAAGAAAGACAATCAAAACAATACATGAGGAACTGACATGAAGTACCAATTTTATGTTTACTTTTCTAGAAAATAGAAGCTAGAAAAGTAACAGCAGCTACCATCAACTGCCCCCATTATTTTCCAAATGACCTTTGACATCACAAAAGGAAGAAGAGAACAACTTTATACAAATGGACAGTCCCTTCAATTTAATCAGTTTAGATTTTTTTAAAAACTCACAACATTGGCTTATGTTTTTCATTTTGCAACAAACCAACGAGAGGTTCTCACAGATCACTGAGGGAGCAGCCTGTGGTAACTCCTGCCTGGCATCACGAGTTCCAGTGATCTGGAAGAAGGAAGTCTACTATGGAGATCAAGTCCACACAAACCTTCCCAGACAGAATCCAGACTCTAGCCACGGGGAAATCTTGGATGTTACTCCAAGCCCCAGTTTCCTCATTTGTTAAATGGACTTGCTCTTATTTACCCCGAGTGCTACTATGTGTGTTCAATCAGTTAGTGGACTGAAAGCAACAAGCAGAGGGCCTTGTCACAGGCTCACCACGAGGTAATTTTCTTTATCTCCCTCTCTTCTTAACAGTAAGGCCTGAAACTTACTCCTTTCATTCCTTAGAACACCTTGCAGTAAGCTTTGTAGTTCGGAAGTAGTCAATGAAGATGTGCTGCATTCAATGTGTGTGAATGTAACTCATAATGTAGTGTTTGCTATGCTTTGTTTATAGTAAATCACCTTATTAAATTTATAATAAATCACTTATTTAGTAATTACTCCTTGTCTTGTCTCCCTTACAAAGTCTATGTAACTTTTGGATTTAGGGATGATATCATTCATTTTTCTACTATCACCTTCCTCCCAAGTACCTGGCAGAGTACAGGTTATATCCTAAAGGCTGTGTAAATACTTGATAATTAGTCACTGATTAAAGGAAACAATCTGTCCCTTTGTCTGGGTGCACTGAAAAGTGTGCATGTGTGTGTGTGTGTGTGTCCATGCATCCATTCTTTTTTTTTTTAATTATTATTATTATACTTTAAGTTCTAGGGTACATGTGCACAACGTGCAGGTTTGTTACATATGTACACTTGTGCCATGTTGGTGTGCTGCACCCATCAACTCGTTAGCACCCATCAACTCGTCATTTACGTCAGGTATAACTCCCAATTCCATCCCTCCCCCCTCCCCCCTCCCCATGATAGGCCCCGGTATGTGATGTTCCCCTTCCCGAGTCCAAGTGATCTCATTGTTCAGTTCCCACCTATGAGTGAGAACATGCGGTGTTTGGTTTTCTGTTCTGGTGAGAGTTTGCTAAGAATGATGGTTTCCAGCTGCATCCATGTCCCTACAAAGGACAAAAACTCATCCTTTTTTATGGCTGCATAGTATTCCATGGTGTATATGTGCCACATTTTCTTAATCCAGTCTGGCACTGATGGACATTTGGGTTGATTCCAAGTCTTTGCTATTGTGAATAGTGCCGCAATAAACACACGTGTGCATGTGTCTTTATAGCAGCATGATTTATAATCCTTTGGGTATATACCCAGTAATGGGATGGCTGGGTCATATGGTACATCTAGTTCTAGATCCTTGAGGAATCGCCATACTGTTTTCCATAATGGTTGAACTAGTTTACAGTCCCACTAACAGTGTAAAAGTGTTCCTATTTCTCCACATCCTCTCCAGCACCTGTTGTTTCCTGACTTTTTAATGATCGCCATTTTAACTGGTGTGAGATGGTATCTCATTGTGGTTTTGATTTGCATTTCTCTGATGGCCAGTGATGATGAGCATTTTTTCATGTGTCTGTTGGCTGTATGAATGTCTTCTTTTGAGAAATATCTGTTCATATCCTTTGCCCACTTTTTGATGGGGTTGTTTGTTTTTTTCTTGTAAATTTGTTTGAGTTCTTGGTAGGTTCTGGATATTAGCCCTTTGTCAGATGAGTAGATTGCAAAAATTTTCTCCCATTCTGTAGGTTGCCTGTTCACTCTGATGGTAGTTTCTTTTGCTGTGCAGAAGCTCTTTAGTTTAATGAGATCCCATTTGTCAATTTTGGCTTTTGCTGCCGTTGCTTTTGGTGTTTTAGACATGAAGTCTTTGCCCATGCCTATGTCCTGAATGGTACTACCTAGGTTTTCCTCTAGGATTTTTATGGTATTAGGTCTAACATTTAAGTCTCTAATCCATCTTGAATTAATTTTTGTATAAGGAGTAAGGAAAGGATCCAGTTTCAGCTTTCTACTTATGGCTAGCCAATTTTCCCAGCACCATTTATTAAATAGGGAATCCTTTCCCCATTTCTTGTTTCTCTCAGGTTTGTCAAAGATAAGATGCTGTTGATGTGTGGTATTATTTCTGAGGACTCTGTTCTGTTCCATTGGTCTATATCTCTGTTTTGGTACCAGTACCATGCTGTTTTGGTTACTGTAGCCTTGTAGTATAGTTTGAAGTCAGGTAGCGTGATGCCTCCAGCTTTGTTCTTTTGACTTAGGATTGTCTTGGAGATGCGGGCTCTTTTTTGGTGCCATATGAACTTTAAAGCAGTTTTTTCCAATTCTGTGAAGAAACTCATTGGTAGCTTGATGGGGATGGCATTGAATCTATAAATTACCTTGGGCAGTATGGCCATTTTCACAATATTGATTCTTCCTATCCATGAGCATGGTATGTTCTTCCATTTGTTTGTGTCCTCTTTGATTTCACTGAGCAGTGGTTTGTAGTTCTCCTTGAAGAGGTCCTTTACATCCCTTGTAAGTTGGATTCCTAGGTATTTTATTCTCTTTGAAGCAATTGTGAATGGGAGTTCACTCATGATTTGGCTCTCTGTTTGTCTGTTACTGGTGTATAAGAATGCTTGTGATTTTTGCACATTAATTCTGTATCCTGAGACTTTGCTGAAGTTGCTTATCAGCTTAAGGAGATTTTGGGCTGAGACAATGGGGTTTTCTAAATATACAATCATGTCATCTGCAAAGAGAGACAATTTGACTTCTTTTCCTAACTGAATACCCTTGATTTCTTTCTCTTGCCTGATTGCCCTAGCCAGAACTTCCAACACTATGTTGAATAGGAGTGGTGAGAGAGGGCATCCCTGTCTTGTGCCAGTTTTCAAAGGGAATTTTTCCAGTTTCTGCCCATTCAGTATGATATTTATTGGCTGTGGGTTTGTCATAAATCGCTCTTATTATTTTGAGGTACATTCCACCAATACCGAATTTATTGAGCATTTTTAGCATGAAGGGCTGTTGAATTTTGTCAAAAGCCTTTTCTGCATCTATTGAGATAATCGTGTGGTTCTTGTCTTTGGTTCTGTTTATATGCTGGATTATGTTTATTGATTTGCGAATGTTGAACCAGCCTTGCATCCCAGGGATGAAGCCCACTTGATCATGGTGGATAAGCTTTTTGATGTGCTGCTGAATCCGGTTTGCCAGTATTTTATTGAGGATTTTTGCATCGATGTTCATCAGGGATATTGGTCTAAAATTCTCTTTTTTTGTTGTGTCTCTGCCAGGCTTTGGTATCAGGATGATGTTGGCCTCATAAAATGAGTTAGGGAGGATTCCCTCTTTTTCTATTGATTGGAATAGTTTCAGAAGGAATGGTACCAGCTCCTCCTTATACCTCTGGTAGAATTCAGCTGTGAATCCATCTGGTCCTGGACTATTTTTGGTTGGTAGGCTATTAATTATTGCCTCAATTTCAGAGCCTGCTATTGGTCTATTCAGCGATTCAACTTCTTCCTGGTTTAGTCTTGGAAGAGTGTAAGTGTCCAGGAAATTATCCATTTCTTCTAGATTTTCCAGTTTATTTGCGTAGAGGTGTTTATAGTATTCTCTGATGGTAGTTTGTATTTCTGTGGGGTCAGTGGTGATATCCCCTTTATCATTTTTTCTTGCATCTATTTGATTCTTCTCTCTTTTCTTCTTTATTAGTCTTGCTAGCAGTCTGTCAATTTTGTTGATCTTTTCAGAAAACCAACTCCTGGATTCATGAATTTTTTGGAGGGTTTTTTGTGCCTCTATCTCCTTCAGTTCTGCTCTGATCTTAGTTATTTCTTGCCTTCTGCTAGCTTTCGAATGTGTTTGCTCTTGCTTCTCTAGTTCTTTTAATTGTGATGTTAGAGTGTCAATTTTAGATCTTTCCTGCTTTCTCTTGTGGGCATTTAGTGCTATAAATTTCCCTCTACACACTGCTTTAAATGTGTCCCAGAGATTCTGGTATGTTGTATCTTTGTTCTCATTGGTTTCAAAGAACATCTTTATTTCTGCCTTCATTTCGTTATGTACCCAGTAGTCATTCAGGAGCAGGTTGTTCAGTTTCCATGTAGTTGAGCGGTTTTGATTGAGTTTCTTAGTCCTGAGTTCTAGTTTGATTGCACTGTGGTCTGAGAGACAGTTTGTTATAATTTCTGTTCTTGTACATTTGCTGAGGAGTGCTTTACTTCCAATTACGTGGTCAATTTTGGAGTAAGTACGATGTGGTGCTGAGAAGAATGTATATTCTGTTGATTTGGGGTGGAGAGTTCTACAGATGTCTATTAGGTC
Organism: Chlorocebus sabaeus; assembly: GCF_047675955.1. Taxonomy (NCBI): domain Eukaryota; kingdom Metazoa; phylum Chordata; class Mammalia; order Primates; family Cercopithecidae; genus Chlorocebus; species Chlorocebus sabaeus. The sequence goes on from NC_132920.1 coordinate 51,339,205, forward strand.
TGCTTGCTGCAGAGATGAGTTCAATTCCTGGATATCCTTGTTAACTTTCTGTCTCGTTGATCTGTCTAATGTTGACAGTGGAGTGTTGAAGTCTCCCATTATTATTGTTTGGGAGTGTAAGTCTCTTCTTAGGTCTCTAAGGACTTGCTTTATGAATCTTGGTGCTCCTGTGTTGGGTGCATATATATTTAAGAGAGTTAGCTCTTCTTGTTGAATTGATCCCTTTACCATTATGTAATGGCCTTCTTTGTCTCTTTTGATCTTTGATGGTTTAAAGTCTGTTTTATCAGAGACTAGTATTGCAACCCCTGCTTTTTTTTGTTCTCCATTTGCTTGGTAAATCTTCCTCCATCCCTTTATTTTGAGCCTATGTATGTCTCTGCATGTGAGATGGGTCTCCTGAATACAGCAGACTGATGGGTCTTGACTCTTTATTCAGTTTGCCAGTCTGTGTCTTTTAATTGGAGCATTTAGTCCATTTACATTTAAGGTGAAGATTGTTATGTGTGAACTTGATCCTGCCATTATGATATTAACTGGTTATTTTGCTCGTTAGTTGATGCAGTTTCTTCCTAGCCTCGATGGTCTTTACATTTTGGCATGTTTTTGCAATGGCTGGTACCGGTTGTTCCTTTCCATGTTTAGTGCTTCCTTCAGGGTCTCTTGTAAGGCAAGCCTAGTGGTAACACAATCTCTAAGCATTTGCTTATCTGTAAAGGATTTTATTTCTCCTTCACTTATGAAACTTAGTTTGGCTGGATATAAAATTCCGGGTTTAAAATTCTTTTCTTTAAGAATGTTGAATATTGGCCCCCATTCTCTTCTGGCTTGTAGAGTTTCTGCCGAGAGATCTGCTGTTAGTCTGATGGGCTTCCCTTTGTGGGTAACCCGACCTTTCTCTCTGGCTGCCCTTAAGATTTTTTCCTTCATTTCAACTTTGGTGAATCTGGCAATTATGTGTCTTGGAGTTGCTCTTCTCAAGGGGTATCTTTGTGGCGTTCTCTGTATTTCCTGGATTTGAATGTTGGCCTGCCCTGCTAGGTTGGGGAAGTTCTCCTGGATGATATCCTGAAGAGTGTTTTCCAACTTGGTTCCATTTTCCCCCTCACTTTCAGGCACCCCAATCAGACGTAGATTTGGTCTTTTTACATAATCCCATACTTCTTGCAGGCTTTGTTCATTTCTTTTTCTTCTTTCTTCTTTTGGTTTCTCTTCTTGCTTCATTTCATTCATTTGATCCTCAATCGCTGATACTCTTTCTTCCAGTTGGTTGAGTCAGTTACTGAAGCTTGTGCATTTGTCACGTATTTCTCATGTCATGGTTTTCATCTCTTTCATTTCGTTTATAACCTTCTCTGCATTAATTACTCTAGCCATCAATTCTTCCACTTTTTTTTCAAGATTTTTAGTTTCTTTCCGCTGGGTATGTAATTCCTCCTTTAGCTCTGAGAAGTTTGATGGACTGAAGCCTTCTTCTCTCATCTCGTCAAAGTCATTCTCCGTCCAGCTTTGATCCGTTGCTGGCGATGAGCTGCGCTCCTTTGCCGGGGGAGATACGCTCTTATTTTTTGAGTTTCCAGCTTTTCTGCCCTGCTTTTTCCCCATCTTTGTGGTTTTATCTGCCTCTGTTCTTTGACGATGGTGACGTACTGATGGGGTTTTGGTGTAGGTGTCCTTCCTGTTTGATAGTTTTCCTTCTAACAGTCAGGACCCTCAGCTGTAGGTCAGTTGGAGATTGCTTGAGGTCCACTGCAGACCCTGTTTGCCTGGGTATCAGCAGCAGAGGCTGCAGAAGATAGAATATTGCTGGACAGCGAGTGTACCTGTCTGATTCTTGCTTTGGAAGCTTCCTCTCAGGGGTGTACTCCACCCTGTGAGGTGTGGGGTGTCAGACTGCCCCTAGTGGGGGATGTCTCCCAGTTAGGCTACTCAGGGTTCAGGGACCCACTTGAGCAGGCAGTCTGTCCCTTCTCAGATCTCAACCTCCGTGTTGAGAGATCCACTGCTCTCTTCAAAGCTGTCAAACAGAGTCGTTTGCGTCTGCAGAGGTTTCTGCTGCTTTTGTTATTGTTTACTGTGCCCTGTCCCCAGAGTTGGAGTCTACAAAGACAGGCAGGTTTCCTTGAGCTGCTGTGAGCTCCACCCAGTTCGAGCTTCCCAGCGGCTTTGTTTACCTACTTAAGCCTCAGCAATGGTGGGCGCCCCTCCCCCAGCCTCACTGCTGCCTTGCCGGTAGACCGCAGACTGCTGTGCTAGCAATGAGGGAGGCTCCGGGGGCATGGGACCCTCCCGGCCAGGTGTGGGATATAATCTCCTGGTGTGCCTGTTTGCTTAAAGCGCAGTATTGGGGTGGGAGTTACCCGATTTTCCAGGTGTTGTGTGTCTCAGTTCCCCTGGCTAGGAAAAGGGATTCCCTTCCCCATTGGGATTCCCTTCCCCCTTGCGCTTCCCAGGTGAGGCGATGCCTCTCCCTGCTTCAGCTCTCGCTGGTCGGGCTGCAACAGCTGACCAGCACCGATTGTCCGGCACTCCCTAGTGAGATGAACCCAGTACCTCAGTTGAAAATGCAGAAATCACCGGTCTTCTGTGTCGCTCGCGCTGGGAGTTGGAGACTGGAGCTGTTCCTATTCAGCCATCTTCCATGCATCCATTCTTATGGGCTTTTTTTCTTTTTCTAGAAATTTCAGTCCAACTTGGAACTTCGGCAATAATTCTGAGTTTACAGACGTTCAGCAAGGATGATCAGATTGCACTTTTGGAAACATCTATTTCAAGTGTGATGGCTTGTGTGCCTAGGGCAAGCATTCTTTCTTTTCCTACTAATAACTCAACAGGTTCAGCAGGCAATAGCAGTGCTTACAGGTTCTTCATTCTTCACAGGTGAGGACAGTATTACCTTGTATAGGCAACTGCATTTTACTTCATGGTGATCTGATTACCTTGGTCTAAAGCATTTTAACTTTGCACTGTCCATGCCCACAGAGAGTTGGGCAAAATGAGAAGGGCCTGTGGAAAATACACATCCAATTTTATATTGCAGTTGTATTGGTAATTGCAACTTAACCAGCTTTACTGCTACTTCTAGAGGGAAGTGAAATTACATGCACTAATAAGATTTTTGGAGAAATGGATATGATACATAATACAAGAGCATTCCTTGATGAAATAGCTAATACTAAGTACATATAGGGAAATCTAATAAATACATTTTTATTAAGGATAATTTTTTTAATAGTCAATAATAGAATCACTGGGAAGGACCATCTAGGGAGTGTATGCTGTGTTTCTACATCTTTCTGAATTAAAATGGTATTTTTCTCTTTTATGTATCTTTGGTGAAAGTTCATTGAGACTGTGAAGATGTGAAGAAAGAAAGGACACTCAAAATACTTTTTAGACCCTTTGAGACTTAGAGTTTTCACAGTGACTTGGATCTAACCATATATAAACTTAGGAAATTCTCAGGAAATAATTTCATGATATTGGTAAACTGAACATGATTACTAAGATCAGTGTTTTCTTTTTATCTTATTGGATATCATAGTTTGATTAAAACATTTTGAACAAACAACTCCAGTGATTTATAGCACTGGTGTTGAATCATGTTGAGTTTCTGAAAGCATCCTCTGTGACCCAGATGAAAAGTAACTAAGCTTTCTATTATCCAGCTTACTATTGAGTAATATTTACTGGGTGTTTGCTTTGCATTCAGTGCAGCTTGATGCAGTGTTCCTAATCTCAATGAATTAGCACTAGTGTCAATTCTTGCTTAACATATAAGAGGATCAAAATGCAAGTACAAAAGTAGGTAGATATAGATATAAATGGAAGCACCAAATTAAATATGGCTAATTTCTATCAAACTCTTACTCAGCTCTTTTTTTTCCTTCCCTACCCCCCAGTTCTTAATATTGGAACTCAATGGCTTTTTAGGGGGAAGTGGACAGTTTGCCTTTTTTCAGGAATGATAGACATGCCCTGAGCCACTCTAATTTGCTATTAACAATTTGTTATGCAGCTCTCATCTTTGAATTTATCTAAACCCTTCCTGTGCCTATTTTTACTTTCAGTTCATATAAATAATTGACATAATAAATTCCACATGTTAACTTATTTGCAGTTAAAAACTTCCTTTCAAACTTCAGCAATGTCTCCCTAGATTTGCTATCACAGGATAGAGTAAAAACCAGTGTCTCTAATCATTATCCCTACTTCACTTCCATCACTTTCAAATTGTAGCTTTATAATCTTTAAAATTTTCTTGGCATTAAAAACAACAACAACAATAACAATATTTTATAGAAACGATTCCTTGAAAGATAACTTTATCTAAATGTTCAATTCAGCCAACACTTACAGAGTTGATGCTGGTGGCCAGGCAAGGGGATGCAGAGTAGAACAAAATATAGCTCCTGCCTTCCAGGAGTCCTCAGATGAGCCAGAGAGACAAAGTATAAGCGGATAAGTATAACACAAATACAATTGAGTTGTGTAAAATGTTATGGATGGCAATACACTTGGGAGAGAAATTACTCCTGAGAGACAGAAATCAGTGAAAAATTCAGAATTGAGGAGATACTTGAGTCTTAAAGGGAGAGAAGCTTTGTCTCAAAGATAAGTAGTGACAAGCAATTAATACAGGGGTTAAGGACATGGGGTTTGCAGTCAAACAGAGCTGCATTTGACTCGTATTTCTGCTATTTCATAGATGTGTAACCTTGGGAAAATTGCTTTACGTTCTAAAACCAAGGTTTCCTCTGAAGTGCAATGAAGATAATGATGGTGCATTCCTAGTTTTGTTATGAGGGTCACCTGCTATATGTGGGCATGGTTTGAATGTATGTGTTCCTCCAAAATTCATATGTTGGAACGTAATACCCAATGTATAACATTAAGAGGTTGGGGAGCTTTGGGGAAGTGATTAGGTCTTGAGGATTCTGGCCTCATGAATGGATTTGTGACCTTATAAAAGAGGTTGAAGGGAGCATTCGAATGCCTCTTCACCTCTTCTACAATGTGAGGAAGCAACAGCACACCCTTACCAAACACTGAATCTTCTGTCACCTTGATCTTGGACTTCCCAGCCATCAGACCTGTGAGAAATAAATTTCTGTTATTTATAAATTACCCAGCCTATTTTCTTATAGCAGCAGGAATATACTAAAATTGTGTTTAAAACCTTTAGCATAGTTCCTGCTACATTTAAGCATTTATGAGATAACTACCATCATCATCATCATAACCATCATCATTTTGACTATTCAGATAGAGATCCAAGTTCTGATTTCATCCAAAGTCCTTAGAGTAGCATTCAGTTGTCTTTTCCTCTTTCGTGGTTCCTAATGAAATGTATCTGGAGCCTCAACTTTGTGAATGGTCTTCATGAGTATTTACTGGAGGCTGGGGGCTGGGGCTCAGGGGACACTGAGAGAAACACAAAGATGTCACAGAGCATGCTGCTTAAAGTGTGGACCATGAACTCTATACTTGAATCACCAAGTGCACTTGTTAAAATTCAGATTTGTAGACCAAACCTGACTACCTACTTAATAAGAGTCTTTGGGATTAGACTCCAGAATCTATTTTATAAGCTCCTTAGGGCAATTCACATATGTACCAGCATATGAACATACTTTCCTATGTTGACTAAGCTCCAGTTTGCTCAGGATCTTGTGTTTACTAGAGGTTTCCTCAAAGCCCTGGAGTTCTTTTTTTTCTTTACAGCTCCTCACCACAACTTCCTGCCAGAATCATTTATAATGTCATGCAGTTCCCTTGGGTACTTTCTTACCCTCAACTACAGGTTACTCTGAGTGAGACTTCAAATTGTTATGTAGTAGATACTTTGCCTTATCTTCCTGCTTAGGCATCATCTAGCTTGATCCATATCTACTTGTAATATCTGTATCACTCATGTATTAGATATTAGAGATTTCTAATATTTCTGTCTCTATCTCTGACAGCTCACATACCCACACCTCTTTGGGGGCAAAACTCTATAAACTCACACTGACTCTGTATCAGTGAGAAGTTCATGTGTGTTTCTTGTTGTACAAATTTTTACCTGCAACATGATTTTGTCCAAGGTCCTTTCTATAAAGAATGATTTTTCTGTTCTATTAGCTCTGTTCTAGACTATTAGTCCATTTTGCATTGCTATAAAGGAGTACCTGAGACTGGGTAATCTAGAAAGAAAGTAGGCTGACTATCATAGTCTTACCCTAAGAAAAATAGTGGGACATGGATATGAATGTAGAAAGACTGCATAGGTATCAATTACAACAGTCTTGTACTTCGCCCTTTCTGTCTTAGGGACCATTTATTGGCTACAGAATTAAATAATTATGACCTAACCTTTTTGTATATGTAAGAATTTTACAACTGTTTGGTGGCTTCTTAAACTGAGAGGTTTCAATCTTTCCAGGAATAATAGATAAAGATATGCAGAATAACTAGCTGCAAAATCAAAGATCCTGACTTTAAATTTGATGCCTTAAAAGGAGAAGCCAAGAGGTATAGTAAAAGAGACCTTAAATAAGGGTCAAGAGACTAGGGTTCAAGTGTGACTCCAACTCTAATTAGCTATAGGAATAGATCAAATTCACTTTGTATTGCAAGTCTTCAGAGTATCACTGTCAGGGGTTGAATCAGAGGGCTTCTAAGGTTTCTTTCCAGCTTTACCATTCTATGTCCATATAAGTTTATAATTCCTCCCTATTTAGAACTCACTGGGCTGTCAATATCATGGTACTGCAATTGAAGGACAAATTCTTGATATGCACCTTGAAATTAATATTTTTGATTTTATATAGTGTTAATTATGTTTTTTTTTTTTAATCAAGAATGTTAGATTTAACAGTTTATTTGAGAAAATAACAATTCATGAATCAGGCAGCACTCAGAAACTGAAGAGGCTCAGAGATCTTTTCCTAGCAATGGTAACAGTGGGGTTTTTTGTTTTTTTTTTTTCTGTTTTTGAGACAGAGTTTCACTCTGTCACCTAGGCTAGAGTGCAGTGGCACAATGGCACAGTCTTGGTTCACTACAACCTCCTCCGGGTTCAAGTGATTCTCCTGTCCCAGCCTCCTGAGTGACTGGGAGTACAGGTGCCCACCACTACACCCAGCTAATTTTTGTATTTTTAGTAGAGATGGGGTTTCAACATATTGGCCAGGCTGGTCTCAAACTCCTGACCTTGTGATCCACCCACTTCAGCCTCCCAAAGTTCTGGGATTACAGGCATGAGCCACTGAACCCAGCCAACAGTGAGTTTTTATAAACTGAACATGAAAGCAAAGTAGAGAAATCACCTAATTGTCTATAGCTAGGCATCTGCCTTACTTGGGCATGGTGTGATGAGTTGGCTGCCTACGACTGATTGAAAACCAGGCTATTTGTTACAAAAATACAATAGTCCTACGTTAGGTTTTAGTTTGTTTACTTACCAAGTTAGATTGTGGTTTGTTAGGTGGGACAGGCTCAGACTAATGGTCTCCTGCTTATTTAATGATAATAAATACAAATTTTTTTATGGTATTTATATATTACTTTATAGGTTTTACATTTTTATGTACCCCATTTTTATAATAAAAACAACTCTTTGAGACATGTTTTACAGAATTGTCTATTTTTCAAACAGAAAAACTGAAGCTAAGAAAGTTAGATGATTCACTCCATGCCACACTGCTAATATATGACAGAGATAGAAGTTAATCTAGTAATCTTTGCTCCATGCCACATAGCTGCTCAGATTTGAATAGAGAAGATAATATTTCTGTGAGCATAAAGTAGGCTTAACAACTGTGAAGCCAAAACTTCACCCCAAGAAGCACCACAATGAACTATAGTATCTAATGAAGTTAACAAAACTACAACCATCCATGGCTCTCAAGAAGATGGGCAGATCGGTTCAGGCTGCTAGTTTATAAGAGAAAGGTGAAAAGATCTAATATTTGTATAAAGCATTGTAGTTTTCAAAAGACATGCAAGTGTCGTAATATTTAGAGGTTTTTTTTTAAGACTCAAGCAAATTATTATACGTTGAAACTGAAGCTCAGATAGATGCCACCAGATTCTAGGTTTTTTGATTCCCAGACTCTAGTCCCACTCCACCACATGAGGTGACCCACTGTCCCAGTTTGCCTGAGACTGACAAATTTCCCAGGATGTAAAATGTTCAGTTCTAACTCTGTGAAATTCCTAGGAAAACTGAGATAATTGGTAACCTTACCACCACATTTTTAAAGTTGACACATAATGGCACAATTCTCATTTTACACCAGGCAATCAATGGTTAAGTCGACGGGTCTCTGGGATCACTAAGTGACCCATCTTGTTATCAAGATGAAACAGGAATAATAATGATAATTGTGTAACCAAGATCTTGATTATGATACTAATCAAAACATTTGCCATAACAATGTCAATTATCATTAAATAGCATTTCCTTACTTACAATGTGGGAACGAAGCCAACAATATAATAAACCACCCACGATGGAGTGAGTAGATGTTGTTTTTGTTCTGGAAAAGGACCACATAAAACAAACTCTAGAAAATTATTTATAAACTGATGTGATAATTTGTGTGTGTTTTTTAAAATTGTTAGGTCCTTTAAGTGCACTTTTGTTAATTCCAAAACAGAAAACGTCACTCACCCAGAACAGAAATTGACTACAAAATGTAGCCATTTGAAGACATAGTACTCTCTCCCGTCATAAATAGAAAACAACTTCCTAGAACTTTTATTTCTGTTACTTCTTTTGTGACACTTTATATAGTTTTTTAAGCTACCCTCAGATTATAGATGTATTTTGCTTTTGTAGTCTCTCAGTTCTAATATCATTGGTGAGTTTATTATAGTACTGAGCTCTTTTTAATCCCTGTCAAATTAGATTAAGCCAAATTAGTTCTCATTTCAATATTGATAAAGATCTTGTTTGACAGCAAGAGTGACCTCTGGTTTCCTCTCAAGGACATCTTATCTACAGAATAAATCGTCAACTCTTTCTTAGAGGATGGCTGAGACATCTTAGATGTTTCTCCTTAAAGGGAGTCAGAGAACACAAGGGAAAGGGCTGAAAATCATAGCTCCAGGACATCTAAGTTAGACACAAGGAGGGACTACCTGGTTTAATGTTTGGGAAATCCTGAGATTTATTCCTAACTTATGCCAAAGAATTTCCTTACATGGAAATATTGAGTGAAATGTATATTTTAAAAAACAGGTAGATTTGAGAATAGTTCTGACCAAATTTGTAGTGAATCATAAAAGTTTGATTGGAAGGCAAGCAGTGAAGTGGGGGATAAGAGATTCATGAGAAGAGGGGAGTGGTCACATTTGAAAAGGTTATGCTGTCATGCATCTCTAGATTTGAATGTGTTTGAATCTAGATTCAAAGCTGAGTAGCATCTCAAACCAGCTTCTTTCAGTCAGGCTGCTGAATTTCTAAATTTTTATATTGTTTATATGAGGGTTTTTTTCTGTTTTCTTAATAAAATATGGGAGTGAAAAGAATGATGGATATTATTAATAACTAGTTGCATGACCTCAGTTTTTTAGATGAAGATACTTAGGCTCAAAGCTGTCAAACGATTGACTCTGCTGGGGATTTGCAGAGGAGTTCTGAATCCAGCCTCCTTGACTGCTTTTACCATGCCTTTGCTTTGAACGTCTCTTCTGATCCCATTTATTACATTTAAGAGGTGTTTTCTCCTCACGATGTGGCAGTCTTACTAACTACACAAATAATCACAGCAGGTTGGTGGACTAAAACAAGTTACATCATCTGTCCCATAGAGTTTGTGTTCTAGATTGGAGGCCCTGGTAGTTCTCTGAGTCTCTAGTCTGCCAAGTTCTTGATGTCCTTGATGCTGATATCTCTTCATTTCACTTGTGCTTAGAGTTAGGAGACCACTTCGTTCTGCAGAGTTATTAGGGAATAAAATGTATATCCCCAAATAGGAAGCATACAAAGGCTATGAAGCAAATTGTATGAATAGACACAAAGTGTGCTATAACATAAAAAATTGATTTTGAAAAGAGATATAACAGCAGGTAGATGTTCAAATGAATATTATTCTGTGTATCCAGTCAAATGTTGCTTGTATAGTGTTGGGGTCCCACTTTCAAAGGCACCATCAGTTTCAGTTTCTTGAGGCTAAGGGCTATCAGTTTGAGAAATATAATCACACCTAAATTTAAACAAAAGAAAATTGTTACCAAGAGGGATCATCCATCTTTTTGCAGATTTCTGCCTTGCTCATTTCTATCCTGTTACATGCTGTTAGCAAAATATTTTTGCTTAATTCAATCAAATTGAATGTAATAGATGAAGAGTTGATGCCAGACAACTCTTCACTATTACTCAAAGTTAAATGTTTTCACAGAGAGTACATTTGAAACTACTGAAAAGAATGCACGGTCTAAAAACATTCACAGAGAGGAATGACAAACACATTTGCAATAATTGGAAAGCATTTTTGGAATGTATGCGTCACTTCAGAGTGACGGATTTGAAAGGTAGCATTTTTTGGTTCTGGTGTATTTGTTGAAACTTAAACTGTATTTGCATGATAATTTTTGAATTGTTTATGTTGAAATATGACAGGTTTGTCAAGAGAGTTAGAAAATATATTAACATTTCAATCTTACCAGGCTCTGACAATCATAGAAGTGACTTTAAAGGTTTGATAACATACTCTTGTTGTTATTTGTTTAAAAAATATACAATACAATTGGTCTTTGATCTGAGATCAGGAATTATAGACTCTAGTTGGTGGAATATCCACATTTTGGAATGTAATTATATTCAATCACCGTGTCTAGATTCAGATATTCTTAATGGCTGAGATAGATGTATTTGATTAAAATAACACTCAGGTAAATTAACTACTTCTTAATTTGTAGTTTGTTAGACACAAATCACTCAGCCTCCAGAGTTTATTCAAGCGTTTCTCAAAAGATGTGTGTAGGCACTAGAGAAAGATACATTTTGTGTGTGTGCAGAGCGGCAGTGAGTCCTGGCCACACACTAAAAACCAGAAGGACTCAGACAACAGTGTGATAAACAGAAATGCTCCACACATTTCCAAACATTTTTTGGTGGCAGGAGAGGAGGTACTGACTGTAGTTGAAAACTTCCAATGAGATGAAAATAATATGAAATGTGAAAAGATAAAGTAGAGCTTATTAGTAGTTGTGTGGCCTGGAGCAAATTATTTATCCCTGGACTTCAGTTTCTTCATTTGTGTAATAAGTTTAAAAATAAGGAACCTCATAAGATTATTAATAATGTGATAATGCATATGAAATTCCTGGTGAATCTCCTCATAAATAATAGGCAAAGAGTACATAATTAATTAATTGCTATTGCTTCTTTCTTTTCCTAATTTTAAATTTTCCTTTCATAGAAAAGACTAGACTTTATTGCTGGGCAAGTAGGGCTGTTGTGGCAGATGCATCTGGACATGAAACAAAGGGCCTCAAAAAGTGGGATTGGGGATGTAGCTGTTCTAGAAATGGAATATCCTCCTAAAGCAGATTTGAGAATTTCACTTGGTGGCAACTTACATACATAATTCACTTACTGAACATTTAATTCTCACTTGAAAAGTAAGTTTTTCATGATGTCCAGCCAAAAGTTCCCTATGAATAGGTTTTGTCTGTTGCAGACTGGTTGTGACCAGCAGTAACATCTGAGGAACTGATACGACCCTCAGATTTAGGTATTTCAAACAGGTCTTCCTGATAGAAAGTAAATATTAGACTGAGTAGTTACTGGTCATTTTTCTGAAAATTTGGCTTCTACAGAAGCAGCAGCCTTAGGTAGGTATCTTTGCAAACTCTCATGCATGTTAGTTATTTGTCAGTTTTAGCTGTTATAAATGCTAGATTCTCTTATCTAACTCTTCAATTCTGTGTGTGTTTCTAAAACACAATATCATGTAGTGGAAATCTTGGAAGTATTTTTCCCCCAGTAGTGTTTAGCTTGTTATAACTTCTGAAACCTGAAAGAGTTTCCCAGAGATTCCAAAATGCATCAAATACCAGTGTCTGCTTCTTCATTGCCTCTTCAAATATACCTACATAAAAAAGGTCAAAATGTTCTCAGCCATCAGTGTCTCCTTAGAAATGGAAGTAGCCCAGAGAAGAAATTGTTCACTTCAGGATTCATTGTTTCCAAGATTCAATAAACACTTATTGAAAATCCACTTGTGCTAGGCCAAGGTCAGGAAAACCAGGATGAGTCACATGGACAAACTAGTGAAATAGATTAAGAGTAATAGTAGTAAAAATGACTCTAGTAATAATGTTTATTGACTCAAATGTTCTAGGCAGTTTTCTGAGCACATAAAAGTATTAACCAATTTAGCTCCCCCATTAATTCTATGAGGAGGTTATCATTATTGTTTCTGCTTTACGAATAAGGGATTGAGACTCATGGAATTCTATTAATAACTTATTTTGTGTCAGGCCAAACAATCATTTAATGGTGGAGCCAGGATTTGAACCCAGGCAACTTAGTTTAAGACTTTAGCCCACAGAAGGGCGTGATTTGCTGTCTAGAGGACCAGACAGGGAGGTTTCACAGAAGAGATACCAAAAGGATAAATGGGTGTCCTCCAGGCAGGTAAGAAAGAAACTGGTATTCTAGGCAGAGCGAACAGAATTTAAATAGGCTTACAAAACACAACACTAAGTATACTGTGGCACTGTGGCACTTGGATGGGTAATTTGAGAAAGTTTAATACAGGAACTGATTTAATAGAATGGGTGGAATTTAAGGAAACCAACAAGAGGTGATACAATGCCCCTAGGGGCTAGTAATAGCAGGGAGTTATCACCACCTCAAGGCCCAAAAGGAACCTTTGGTAGAGGCATGTAGCTGACACACAACAACCTAGTATGGGGGAGCACGGAATACATCCCCAGATTCACTGCCCACCCCCCAACTCTAAGCTTGTACCTATGCTGTTCATGGCTGAAACCAGCTAGAAGTCTGAGGGCCAATAAATTCCTGAATGCTGTCCATAAGGGTCAGCCTCCCTGGGTGAAGAGCAGGGTAAATATTGTGCACAGTGGATCTAGACAGGCAAATGGGCAACCTCCAGAATACAAAACCAATAAGTTATGAAAAAGTTTTGTCATATTTTTGAATTGTTTTGGACAACTTAACTTTTGAGTAATTTCCAAAGGTCAAGTGCATTGACTGACAGTAGAAAACCTATGTCTTTCCCTGGAGAAAGAAGATCATAAAACCATAGTTAGTTATGTTTGATGGGAATCTGTTCCCAGATGTTTCTGAAATATGATCCCATACAAATACAGTAGTAACTTAATACTAGCTCACATTGAGGAGGTTCAAAAGCAAACTTTTTTCAATTGCCCTTAACTTAATTAATATTTTCATAATTAGCCAGGAGACTTCCTGAGTGAAGATGAGATAGATGAATACTTTCAGCTATTAGTGAATTATCTGGGCACAGAAACAGCCCTGTGTTTCTTTCAGGCAGAAAAATAAAATAATTTACTTTCATCTGCTTCTAATTCAAAAGTAGACAGAGTGAATTTGATTCAGTATCATAAAAAAATCACCTTTGGCTGAGATCATGCATGGAAAAATCCAACCCCAAAGGACAGAATGTTGGAACAAAATATGCAAGCAAAAAAGTGGGCTGAATAAAAAGGAAGAAAGAATATTCCAGTTGAAATCAGCAAATAATATGGGCTTACCTATTAATGTTCACTTCTGCAAATAATCTAAGAAGAGGATTACAGTGCTACCACCAAGGAAGATGGAAGACCTACCCCTGTGGACAAGCTGTTCAGAGCTTAGGTAATTGAACTACTGAATAATAATTATAATAGCTAACATTTGTGTTTGTCCAGACAATGTAATAAGCACACTCTCTCTACAAGGTAAGTTATTATTAGCTTTAATTTATGTATAAGGAAACTGAGATTTATAGAGATTAAATGACTTTTTCAGGATTCCATATCCAATAAGTGATATTGTTGAACCATGGACTCAGGTCTTTTTGACTCTACAGGCCAGCACATTTATTTAAGGAAGGGAGAATAAATGTCAGGGTAACACTAAAATGGGCATACTGGTCTTCAATGATGTAAATTAATTGATTTGGATATCTGGTAAACTTGAAAAGACAGCTGATGACTTACCACTTCTGTGGTGGATATACAGTGTCTTTTTTCATTTTGTTTCTAAGCTTTATACATTTCCTGAGTAGAAATCAGAACCATTGGTAGACTGTAAAACTGCTAAGATAATCACAGCTAGGCCAAAAGTACAGCATTTTTAAAATGTGGGATATATGAGCAGCCATGATTAGCCCAAGGCTGACCTTGACTTCAGTAGTGTTTCATAGAGAAAGTTTCTTAGAGAAAGGTGCCTCAGGAACTTTGTGCAGTGAGACCTACACTTGTCTTGTAAGCTAACAAGGTTCATAGTATTCCCCAGTATGCCTATCTCTCATAAAATGGTGATCAATCAACAACTAGAGGTGAAAATATGTACTAAGCCTAGTAGACTTGGGGTCAATCAATTAAAACAGTTAAAAATATGTATTAAATCAATTAAAATATCAGACTAAACTATCTCTTGAGGTTAGGGTATTTATATTTATTCCTCTTGTCTAAAACTGGGAATCCCATATATCTTCTATTCTGGGATTAGGTAAATCTGTCTTGGGCTCATAAAAAGCCCTCACAACATAATAGTTATTGAGTTATTGACTACATGTGGTAAATGTTTCCATGTTCACCCAATCCATATTTTTATAGCTAATTGATCTTAATCAGCTCCCCATTCAGATTTTATATTTATATACTGTATTAAAGAACACGTGTTAATATATGAAATATTCTTGTGTCAGTAAAGTAGTATATTAAGTCCATCCTTCTTTTCCCCTTCTTTGCTCTGAATATATATATATATATTTATGTGTGTGTGTGTGTGTGTGTGTGAGTGTGTGTGTGTAGGAGAGTGTGAGTGTTTGTGTGATTTCAATTGGTCATGTCATGCAGAGGTAAAAGGCAAAGCAGCACTCTGTGGCAGTGGGGCCGCAGTATACAATTATATATCCCACTCATGATAAAATAACCTGGAGGGGCAAAGGGATGGTCTACAGAAGAACTACCCTCACCAGGAATGCTGGCAGGAGAGGCAGGGAATGTCTTCTCTTTACTTTTTATAGCAGGTTATACTCCTAACATCTTGCTAGGTACATACATTGAGGCAAATCCCTCATGCCTATCTGGGGAGTGTGAGGCAATCTAGAATTTGAAGTGACCATTTGGCCTGGACATCAGGCCTCCTGGTCTGCTTTGGTGTTCTCTCGTTATTCTACTGAATCCTTCAAGAATTTGTAAAAACAGAAGCATTGTCTCCTAAAGAATGCACACCAAAGGGTACACTATGCTCCCTATGAGGGAAAGATGAATCTGTTGTTTGTATATAAACATGAACTGATTTTCAGGATGACGCATAGTGTCTCATGCGTGGGAGCTTGGGAGTTGGGTAGAGTCGTTGTCTGAGGGCGTGGGGCTGCCTTGAAGGAGGCACACAGAGACTACTAAGGGAGCTAAGCTTGGAATTGTGCAAGCCTTCAGATGAAGGAAAAAGGAGAGTATTCCTTGTCTATTCTTGTAGACAAGGAATGGGGAGTCAGGGTTTGCCATTGTAGGGTTAGAAAATAGAAAGAGGATGAATTAATAAAAGATTCAGGGATGAGACCAGGCAAAAAGGAACTTCCCAAAGAACAACTGAGCCTCTTTTTCTATTTCCCAGTTTTACTTTTGTTCAGTACTGTCTGTAAGGGCAGTATGGCCTCTATGGTAATTCATGACTGCAAGTGTTTCTTTAATGTTTTTTAATAAAAGGAGGTTGAGCATTAAGACACATGAACTCAAATACTATTTCTCTCTAACTTTGGTACTTTCCATTTGATCACTCTCTCAGCTTGCACCTTTTAAAATTACGATTAACATCTGCCCTATCTCAGTGTTGCAAAGTCAAAAAATGTGAAGTGACTTTGAAAAGTATAAAGTGTTAGATGGGTGTAAGAGTAGGTATGATTTAAAAAATTTCCTTCAAATTCTCTTAAGATTATTTTTAAGACTATTTGATTACTATACACATATTCTATTTGTATACAGATGCTGTGTCGATGGCATATATGTGTACGTATGAACACAAACAAGCATATGCACTTCGTTTCCTCTTCTTATTTTAAAAATCGTTATTACCATTTGATAGGAAAAAAAAACAGAAAAACTTTTTTTAAGACTTTAAGCAACAGGAATATAGGAATAGATAATATATGAAAATAAACTAGACACCGAAAATTTTTATAAGTAACTTTAAAATCTAAAGCACTTATAAGTTATTTGCTTTTGAGGTTTTTTAAACAAACCATTTAAGAAAGTTAACTTTTTTCACTTAAATTCCTATACTGGGTCTCCATAGGAAACAATTGGAACAATCTATGGAACACTTTTTTTCTGTAGCTTCTAAACTATTTTGTAAAGTCAGTAGCAAAACTACCTCAGCAACAAAATATGAATAACCATTTCCATTTCACTCCTATACTCTGTTATTTACTTCAGGGTCAATGTATTATCAAATGTGGAATCAATAGTTCTCTTAATATGTAATTAGAATGGCAATGATTTAACCCAGCTCATCTTATTTTCAAGCTGTCAACTCTCAGGGATATGGTTCCAGTGTGTGATGAGCATTTTAGAGAAGTTCCTGCAGAAATGAGAGACTCATGCAAAATATAATCAATGCAAGGAATTTTTCTTTTAAAAAGTTAAGACAAAAACATGAACATGAACTTTAAAAAAGAATTTACTTAAAATGTATAGTCTAGTATAAATTTAATGTCTGGGGTTGTGAAAATAATACGCTTTTAGAGATGAAATATTCAAACAAGAAAGCAAGGATGTAAGGAATAAGACAGATGGAGTAAGCAAGGTAGGCGTTACAGAAATGTAGAAACTAAGCAAAGGTTGAGATACCCCTGTAGTGTAGAATGTAAGGCTAAGTGTGTATTTATGTATACTTGTATTTTATTGCATAATTAGGAGCTGGGACTCTCAATTAAATAGCACTATGACCTGAGTAATAAGATTGTTTATTTAACTGGTTAAGTTTGTTGGATTTAAATATTACATGAACTGACACAACTTGATTATGACACTATCTTTACAATTGTGATACAGAGTTATCTGCATATACTTAAAAGATGGATGAATTACTGGTGTCTGGCTGCTTGATAGATATAAGTACTCCAGCCAATTGGCCCAATATATAAAGAGCATTTAAAGTTAACAGGACCTTTACCTGGTCCATGTGCTAATAGTGCATGGCAGACAGCTGCAGATGAGGCATTATTCTCCCTCATCAATTAGAATATAAAACTTCTAATTCTTTGGGACATACAAGATGCCCGAAAAAAACTTGGCATCCTTCTCTGCCATCCACAGGTACAATTTCCTGTTCAGAAAGGCAAGTGTTGGTAATTCATAATTCCCCTTCATGGTACTGATATTTTCCCATTCTCCCCTACTGGATCTTGGGGGTTACAAGGTGACATTAAAGCTTGTATGTATCCTATACTGAGCTTGCCTAACTGTGTATAGTCTTGGTTATTCAGAGGAAAGATAATCTGTTTCTAAATCCATCGCTGGACTAGAAAGTTAATGCATACTCTGCTAAAGCATATTTGTCAATTTATTACACTGTTGAAATTCAACCATTGCTTTAGGATATTAAAGGTAGCACTATGCTCTGCTATCACTATTCAATATTGGGGATACTATAGTAGGAAGTTGGATGGTATATTGCATCTGCCTTTGATATAAGATTTAGCTTCTGCTATTTAGTGTTTATTAATTTGGCAATTCACTTAACCTATCCAGGACTGTGAACTCAATAATATTCTCATTTCAAGAATATAGGAATTATAATAATACCTATGTAATGAGTTCTCTTGGAAATCTACGAAGTATTAATAAATTTGCTTTATTAGCTCTGAAGCCCAACAAGGCAACAGAAGTCATTCTAAAATGTCCCCAGATGGTCATGTTTCATCCTTTAGTATGGAATATGTTAGCCAAGTTTTGCACATTACAGAAGTTTTCATGCATCACAAAATCAAAATGTTTATAACTTCACTCCTCTTGTGTTATTTATTTGCAGAGGTTGCTTAGATCCATTCAGTTTTTTAGCCATAATTTTAACAGCCTTCAAAAAACAAACATTAAAATATCATGTGCCATGATCAAGCTATGGATATCTCTGGTGGTTACATGTCAAGATGTCCCAGTGGCAGCACATAATAGGTGCTCCGTAAATAAATTATAAAGAAATTTTGGGAAGAAGGCATTCAGAGCATGTGTCCTTGGCTCTTTTTCCCTCCTATGGTCATCATGAGGCATCACTAAAGAAAGTGTGTTTTGTACCCTGGAGGCTGGGCCTGAGCATTTGGGTTCTAAGGAAATAAATGGTTTAGCATTTGAGTTTTAGGTAGGCAGAAGCTAGGATTCCAGTCCTAGAGAGGAGACCTTCTTTGTCCCTGAAGACTAAGAAGTCTAGAATTGTGTACCTTCCCAAGTGTTTAATTGATGAAATTCCCTCCAGCAAATAAATGTTCCATCATCCTAGGGAGGCTTGCCGGTCCAGGTGACCTTGGAGGGAATGGGGAGCAGCTATGTGAGTGGGTTGAGCTGCTTCCAGCCTCTGAGATTAGGAGAGGGCTGCCACACACTCCTAGGAGGTCCAGGAGCAGAAAGCCTCAGCAGAGGGTTAACTACCAATTTGTTCTCTGATTGTCCATAAAGATAGAGGCTGTATTGTCTTTCCCAATGTTCTGGTTTTTCATTGTTTGATTTGACTTCTCCAGGCATATATACCATAATGAAACAAAGACAAATTACAATCAAGGGCATTCACCATTTGAGAGAAGACTAGTCTGATTGTCTGGAACAGGTAGCCCCTCCACTGAAACAGAAACAATGGAAATGTCAATCGAGAAATTTTATTTTAAAAAATTGGACTCTCAAGTGAGTAAATTGGAATATATACACACAAAATGCTTCTGTTTAGAATTTAGGAAGCATGGTCCATGGCTTTCAAAATCCAATAGGTGATTTAAAAAAGAAGACAGAACCTGTTGAAAACAGGCATGGTAAGCTGGAAGATCAATGGAAGAAACAGCTCATTCCACAATCAGGCAAAGATATAAAATCCATGAGAAAAGGTGAGAGGCTGAGAGGGTAGGTTCAGCACTCACATGCAAGCAATAAGAGTTCCAGAGAGAGATAAAGAATAGAGAGAGGAAGAGTAATACTTATGCGGGTGATAAAAGAACATTTTACTAATCTCAAGAGGGGCTTAAATGAACAGATTGACTGAGTCAACTTAGTCTTAGGCAGAATTAATAAAAGACACTCTTTCGGGATATTCCTGAATCTATGGAAAAGAGCATGTGCCATAAGCTTCCATCCAGAAAGAACAAGTCACTTACAAAGAAAAGATCAGACTAGCATCAGATTTCTCATCTATAATCTTGAAAGCCTTAAGATCACAAAATGATAGTGACTACTTAGAAGGAGAGCAACATAGACGAGATGACATTTATCTGAGGAAAAATTCAGGAAAATATTTTAAATAATCAATAAATGATCATAGTAGCAAGGCATAAATGAAGAATAGTGACAATATTGGCAAGCAAGAGGTTATGTAATTCGTAAGTTAATATAAATGGCTGGGAAATGTTGAAACAAATTGGTAATGTATTTTTTAGATAATGGTTTTTGAAACAGAAGAGGCATTATATGAGGGGAGAAAATAAAACTAATAGCCTGGAACCAAAGTTTATCTTAATAAAATCTAAGAGTTAGGATATAGGAAAATGACTCCAAAAGTAATATTCTGTCTTGCTGGGCTGCAGTAAAATAAGGAAGAGTAAGAAGACTAACTCTCATATTCAAATATAATCATAATCATTAATATAATAATTATGTTAATTATATTAGGAATAGAAAAGTCATAACTAATCACAATAAAAATTACAGTAGTAGAAATTCCAAATTATTAAGAGGGAAACAGGGAATGAACAAAAACTTGATTAAGCTGAAAAATATACGAAAGGGTAAAAGAAGTAAAAAACATAGTGCATACTAAACATATCTTGGAAAGAGTAAATTCACTCAGTTATTCCACTAAAAATGAGTGGGATGAAATCCTCTTCCACCATACAGGAGGCATGAATGGTGGTCACGTAATATTGATATTAAGCTACTGACATGAAGACTAGGAAATATTTTGTTAAATGAATTAACTTATATGTGCAACTTCCTGGACTTATCTCCCTAGGTTAGTTAATATACACTCTATGCCGTGCAACCCCTTTTGTGAGTGTAGCTAACTATTTCTATTGTGTGTCTTCTGAGTAGGGAGTAGTCCCTGTGTCAGACCTTTGGAGTAGACTTTGCTCTCCACAAACAGTCCACAGGTGGGATTTGGGGCAGTGGGACACAGGGACCACACGCAAATTTGGTGTCAAGTAGGCCAAGATCCCAAAGCTATCTGTGCCCCGCACTTGCTGTGTAGTTTTATACAAGTGATTCACCTGGGCGAGATTCTGTTTTCTCATCTGGTGATGCAAATGCTTGTCTTGAACAGTGGTTGTGATAATTGCACTTGTTGATGCACATAGAATATTTTGGAAATTTCTGGCCCATAGCAGGAAGTCAGTGAATAGCAGCTATTTTACTATTTTCTTCTTTTTCTGGTCTGCGAGACTCACCTAATATGCCTTCCCAAACAAAATTCACAGATTTGGGTAAGCCACATCATTAAGACTTGACACAGCCAGGAAGAGAGTGGAAAGACAGAGGAACACACATACTCTCGGGATCTCCCCAAACCTTAGAGTACAGCAAAAGGTGTACCTGCCCAAACAATGTATTTCATGCCAAATTGCATATGCTCAAATGCAAAATTTCAAATTCAGCAGTGTCTATTCAAACCCGCTTTAATGTTCATCTGAACATTCTCGTTTGCTAGTCAACTGTGCTCCATTTTAAGTATAGCTATGACAATAATTTATATATCATAGTTGCAGTATTCACTGAATGCAGTTACTCATCGTGATCATTAAATAGTTTACCCTTTTCTATTTTCTCCTTTGCTGTGTCTTTAAATTTTTCATTCTGAATTTATCTTTAAAAACCGTGTTTTAGAATTTCACCTACTAACACTTAGTAGATTTTTGTTATGCATAATATTCTATTAAAAAGGAGATCTCAAAGGCAAATAAAACATACTCCTTGATCTTACAAAACTCAGGTTATGATGAGAACCCAAGCAAAGAAATAAATTTATTGTAGAATATGCTAAGATAGAGAGAAACTCAGGTACTAGGAGAGCATGAATGAGAGTCTTTAACTCAGACCTGGAGAATTAGCAAGGGGGTCATCTGTGAGCCTAGTCTTAAAGGAGGGTTAGATTTAGAAAGATGGAGTGGAGTGGAGAGATCGGAGGGCTGAAAAAGATGGCAAAGGAATAATGAAAACAAAAGGCCAACACTTATCGATAGGTCTGTAGAGTGCTTGTGAATATTGATTTTAAAAAATAATAAAAGAATCCTTACTGGATACTTCTGGCATTGACTGTTCCAAAGGCCCAGGACTCACGGATCTTTCACTATTTTTTAACCAGAAGAATCTGTGATTCTGATTTCATCTGATAAAGTTCCTAGGGTTTTTGCTTATTTGGGGACATATTCCCCAGAAGGAAGAAAATTAGGACCTTTGGGATGGGGAGAAACGTGTAGTTTTGAAAGCATCACATTTGTTATTTTCCCAAATGACAATCGTTACCATAGACTGAGTTCTCACAAATGCATCCCCTCTCTGTCTTCAAAGTCAGTCACTAAAGAGATCCACATCTTCCAGTTCTACATATCACCATTTTAGGAGACCAATGACTCCTGCTTCATTTTTCCTGGATCCATTTATCTTGGCCAGTTTTTGGTTTTTAAACCCACCATTCTAGGGGCACCATGTTTTCCCAGTTGGTTGAAAGTCTTTACTTTTGGGGCTTGACTTCCAATTTGTCTATGCTTGCATTTTGTTTTCCTTTGTCACATACTCTCTGGCCAAAATCCCTACATTCCTATGTCATGGGAAAGCTCACTCATGGTCCCAATAATAGATTTCAGGCTTTTAAATCAACTGTCAGGATCAGAAGATCAAAATATATATACAATTAGAATACTTATTAGCTAGTAAAGGTCTATTATCTTGAGGCATCAAAGCTGGTATATTCAAGACTACAAATTAAAAAATTTGGAGGGAAGTAAGAAAATAAAAATAAATTTTATTATACTCGTAATTTTATGAAAAGTCTACAAGCTGTTATGCAGAATAATGTGACTTTCGTGCACAGAAAATATTCATTAAAATGTGTGTGTGCACAAGTACACATCTGCACACCACAAGACGACAAAATGATTAGCCTCTTCTAAGATAAGGCAACAAAGTGTAGAAGCATCATATGGGCTATGCAAACCGTGCAAGTTATTTAAAATTTTTTTGGTGTTTTTAAAACTACAAATTATAATCTCGATAGATATTGGAATTAATTATGTAGCTCATCTAGCTGTCTTCTCTTTGTGGAAAGAACCTAGGCCTCTTCTTTCTCTAATGTGTTTCAACAATTGTTCACGTGCCCTGAAGTATCAGATGTCATCATCCAAAACGTTTTTGCATAAGATTGAAGTCAGTTGGATCATAGTTGGGGATCATAGTTGTTTTCGTAGGGTCTGCTCCCCTGTAATTTCTTTCACCTCTTTAATATGACTCTAGTTCAGTGCAGGGCTTATCCATTAGTGTGGTCTCCTGAAAAGTTCTGGGAGCAGGGTTGTTAAATCTTTCGCTTTCTTATGGGATGTAATTGGATAAAATGGGAGATTTATTCCTTCATTCATCCTGGGTACAGAAAACAAAAGGCAGAGCACTGAAGTTCTAATTCCAAGGCCCACATTTTTTCTTTCTATATACCTCTACCTCACCTGATTTTATGTCTTCTAATATTTATATACTTTCCTAGGAAAACCTCGTTGTTTACTTTCTGAGCAATGGTCAGTCAGTAAAATCTGTAACCTGGAGGCAGACTAAGCTGCCCCTAAATGATCAGGGCAGGTCCCCACAGCACTGAGGGGTGCAGGTGGCCATTTCAGCTGACAAAAATTTTCATAGGCCTTACAGGTAATTATAACTTTATAGGTTGACACTAGACCTATAAAATGATGCTGAATCCTAAATAATAGAAGAGAAGAAGGAGGAAATATCTTAAATAGGTCTAGATTGTTACCAACTTGATGTCAACCCTTCTCAAATTCAGAGTCTTGGCAGCTTTGAAATTCATAGTGGTGGGTGGAGATGACGCTGATGGTACTGTATTGATCAATAACAATACAAGATTTTATCTGGGAAATGCTCCTTATTAAAAGAAGGAGTGTTCTGGGAAATGAAGAAATTTCCAAAGACCCCTCCTGGCTTGTCGAATAAATAAATGAATGAATAAATAAATGAATAAGAAAAAATCCAGGTTGAAAGGCAATTCAGTCCAGTTACCCTAACGTAGCCTGTATTTTTTCTATTCAAATGTGTTTGCCCCGAAGCTAAACAGCCAGCTGTATTCTGCTGGGTGATGTATGAAGCAGAAAGAACACTGTCTAATTTTTATATCCAGTTGAGCCTGAAGTACCTTGCGATGGGAAGGGAGGTGGCTCACCTCACTCCCACTCAGGAATTATTATTCATGCAAGAATCACTCCTCAGTTATCTGGTAGCCCTCCCTAATTCCATTAACCCCTCAACCACTGGGTAGTAAACAGGGGGAAATTGTGATCTAATTAAAATTAATTGTTTGCACGACACTTAAAAAGGAGCTTTGGGGTTTTGTTTTACTTGGAGGAGGTGGTTGTGTTTTATTTATTTGGTATTTCCTTTTTAGGGAGTGATAAATATTCTCTAGCTCTCTTTTCATACATTTTATTTCACTTTTAATTTGTTTTAGAATAACACCTGTATTGGGGTTAAGTGCTTGTGTAAATGAGGAAGTATAGCAGAGTACTTATTTAGCTATCTCCTTAGGTAGAAATCCTCATTGGAAGACCCCTTCACCTGGGCAATTTAGCTCAAACAACAACCCCCTTGGCTTTTATGGGATTCTGAGAAGTTGTCTGTTAGACTTTTGCTTCCTCACTCACCCCACAAAACACTTACATAGAACCATTTAGAAATGATCTCAGAAACAAAATCAAGTACACACAGAATTAAATAAAGGGCTCCTTGCCTTTGGCAAAGACCAAACAGAGACCAGGCTGCGAAGTTGGATATAGATAATTATTAATTAACATTATATTTACATGACTGTGGAGTGAATCGAAATAATGTTTATAGCGTGTTTCCATAGAATTTACAGTTAAGAAGGAGACCGAGGCCATATCTATATAGTGAAGAAAATGGGGATTCCAGCAGTCATTCTAGTGCACTTAGTCTACTAAACCAAAAAATACAGGGTTGCAGTATGTTTGATACAATTGTGAGGCAAGGCATTAAAGATTGCATGCAATACTTAATAGGTACTAAAAAAGTCTGTAAATTTCATAACCATTTGAAGATAAGAACTTGTAGAAACTCAGCTGTTAAAAGAAAAGCGACATATGGGTCTTAAAACAACACTGTTGCATTCTAGTTCACCAGCTACCATTACGCCCAAGCCATGCCTTCCCCTGTGTTAGGGAGGTGAATGGCAAGGAGGAAAAGCTTGCCATGGCCCAGCTTTGATAGGGATGCTACACACCACTTATTGCTTCCAGGGAGAAGCAATAAGTAATAACAGATTCCTCAAACACAGTCACAGTTCCAAATAAACTGTGTTTGGTGCATCAGGAAACAGAATGACACTCTATTGGTTGAGAGCGTGAATTCTGGAGACACACAGACTAGATTCAGTTCTATCCCTGTATGACCTTGAATCAATAGCATAACTTCTCTGTGCCCCAGTTTCACTATCTATAAAATCATGATATAATAAGACCTACCTCATACATAACCATGTGAATTAAATGAGTTAGTATTTGTAAGGAGCTTAGGATAGAGCTTGCCACATAGTAGTGTTATTTTTTAAAGTTTTTATTTTGAAGTAAGTAATGCTCTCTTATGAGCTGGGTATATATTATTTTTATTATTGTGTTGCTGAGTTTAAGTCAATGCCTTACACTAAGTGAAATCCCTTTAGCTTAAGTCTCATCTCATTTGTGAAGAAGCTCCTGGCCATTTCATCCCTCAATGATTCCCCATATATGTGAAAAGGGAAATTAATATGTGCTGAGCACTCATAATGTGCTTGAAATTTTATGTGTCACTTTCTATTTCTCACAATAACCCTGCAAAGTGGGTATGATTACTTCCACTTGACAGATGAGAAGACAGAAAAAACTAACTTCACCTCTTCTCTTAGACTTAATTTGAGCATCTATAAAATGAGGACAATGATACTTTCCTCTCAGAACATTCAATGAAAATGACTTATAAACTATAAAATTATATGACTTTATAGTTCTGAGAGAGAAATATTACTGTTTTATATCACAAGTTAGTTTAGCTTTCTGGAATGCCTCTGATTTAAAGAAGTCAAAAGTCCCTACTTACAGACGGTGCATGTAATGCATAGTAGAAGCCCTTTGTGACCACATAGTTGGTCAGTGCAGGTCAGAGTATAGTTGCCCAAAATTTCCATGGCATTCCTCTTCAATTCCTCTTCAGTAGCTTCCTCCTCCAGAGAAATATGGCTGCCTAGTGGCTTCTCTGTGTGGTCATAAGAGAAGTCAAAGGACTTTTGCCCCCTCACAAAGAAAGTGGAAATGAAATGGAGTCAGGTGTGTTGATCATAAATTCTATCCACTTAATATTTCTGGTCCTCCTTAACATTGGGTTAAATTAGCACCTGCACCCTTGAGGTCAGGTGTGGTCATGTGACTTGCTTTGGACTGTGAAAACTGATACATATCACAACCCATGATGGTCTTATAGATGAGCAAGATTCTATGAGCCTTGTTGTTTTAGGCCATTCAATTTGGGGTATTTGTAACAATAGCATAACCTAACCTATTCTGACTAACACAAGTGGAAAATGTGTTCCTTGATATGATGTATTTGGAAGTTCTATAGTATTAAAATAAAGTAGTTGCTTTTGAGATCTGTCAGTTGAACTTGGGGAAGTTGTTGGGGACATAGGAAAAGAGAAAGAAGATAGTGAATAGACGGATCTAAGTCACCCAGGTTTAAAGTGGTACCCTAGCTTGAGATTAGGTACCTGGTTCTTTGGCAGGCATTTGTCTTTGATACACAGCTGGGTGTTTTCCCTATAGAGGTCACCTGCTCTCCTGATTTTGCCACCTTCTATTAATAGCATAGTAATTCATTTGGGAAAATAAAAGGCAAATGGCAGGTGGTGAGAATATAATGAAAAACGTAACACACCAGAGTAGAGATGTAGAGTAGAATTGGTTTAAATCACTTTTGCCAAAAGGTGAGACTCAAGTAGTCTTGCAGAACACCTGAGAATGTCCAATGAACCAAAGTTATTTAAGAGAGACCACTGAAAGTCTGTTGCATCCCATTTTCTCCAGTAGTATTTAGACTTAGCTAAAACTTTAAATAGATAGCTGAGTTTAAAAGAAGAGAGAGAAAAAATGCCATAGAGAAAGAAAGAAAGAAAGAAAGAAAGAGAGAGAGAGAGAGAGAGAGAGAGGGAGGGAGGGAGGGAGGGTGGAGTGGGGAGAGAGAGAGAGAAATCTCCCTAGTGTCAGAAACATAAAATAAATAACTTAAAGCCAGACACAAATCTCATGAAATGGCACCATCAATGCCCAGAGAGCTATCCAATTGGATATAGGCTTTAGAGTCTAAGGAGTTGTGTTGAATACCTAAACAAAGTGAAGAGATGTGGCCTTAGGCCTGTGATAGATAGGGAATCTGAACTTACATAAGGACAGACCCTTAAATGATAGAACTAGAAAGATTCTTTCCACTGGCACAGGGAAGTGACCTGGATGCATTTTTCTGCCCTGGGCTGTGAATGGACAAAAAGTCTCCCATGAAAAATTGAAAACACCAGGCTTGCCTGCACAAGCTGTGGGCATGGGCCATAATTTTCACTACCTGCACACTACAAGACATTCCCCCAGGGGATAAATTAACATAGAACTGAGGCTAGACAAGGACATTCCTAGAGTGCCAGCAAGAAACAAAGGCAAGTGTTCGTGGCAAAACTCCCACAGTGTCCAGCTTCCTGTGAGAAAACAGTAATGTGCTAAGCTGAGCTCACAATAAAAATTGTAAGCCATGTGAGGGAATGAAGAGACTTTAAATACATCTATTTTAAGTAAACAAAATAGCATGAAAGCCATGAGGGAAAAGAACCCATTATAAACCGGAATAGGCGTATTGGGAAAAGATCCAAATAGAACTTCTAGAAATAAAAAAAAAAGTCATTGAAATTTTATAAAACCTAATTTGGTGTAATAAACACCTGGATTAGACTTAGATAAAGCATTAGTGAACAAAAAGACTTTTTATTTTCATTTTTATTTTGAGATGGAGTCTCGCTCTGTCTGCAGGCTGGAGAGCAGTGGTGCGATCTCTGCTCACTGCAACCTCGGCCTCCTAGGTTCAAGTGATTCTCCTGCCTTAGCCTCCAGAGTAGCTGGGACTATAGGTGCACACCACCACACCCAGTTAATTTTTGTATTTTTAGTAAAGACAGGATTTCACCATGTTTGCCAGATGGTCTCGATCTCTTGACCTCATGATCTGCCTGCCTTGGCCTCCCAAAGTGCTGGGATTACACGTATAGGCCCCATGCCTGGTCGAGATTTTTTTTTTAAGTAGGTAAGAAGGACGTTAAATCCAGACAGAAAGAGTGAGATGCAAGAAGCCATGGTGAACAGGGAGCTCGCAAGCTGTTGGTAAATCTACATAAGCATCATCTGTGGGGAAGAGGTCTTGCCTGGTGTGTGGGGCTGGTGGACAGAAGGAGTCCTGACACAAGAGAGCATGAGGTGAGCCTCCACCTCATCGAGAAGAGGGTTTGAGCAAAGAGTGCTGGGGAAGGGGTGCTTAGTTATCCCCAGGGGACAGCCTTAAATTTTCAAAAGGATTTTTAATTTTGAAACTCAATTTTTAAGCCTAGTTATATAATAAACACCCGGATACTCATTTGCTGAAAGTCTTAATACTCAGGCTTGCTTCTGATCCCTTTTTTTTTTTTTTTTTTTTTTTTTTTTTTGTGACAGCCTAGTTTGGGGAATGGACCCATATCAGACTCTCTGCTTTGGATCCTGGACCAGTAAGACCTGTGAGTAGATAACAAAGAAAACAGTTGATATAACATCATACATCCCATCTCGGTGCATCACCACCCTGACCAGTCTCAGTCTCTAGTAACTTTCGGAGCTTAGGTTCCTGGTATTTTACCTGCTTGGTTTGGGCCATGAACTAGACCAAACCTGGCTCCTGACTGGTTCGCTCCTACTGTGGTTTCTCTCTCCTTTGACTTAACTTTCCTGGACACCCACCCTAATTTACTCCAGTCCTTTTCCCCTCAAATCCATCAATCTAATCTTGGTCCATTCCCATTTGTTGCATTTCTACTCCTGAGTGGTCACTCCCACCCTACAAGGCTTAATGATAACATTTGAAACTCTTTGCATATTTATCTCCCTGCCCCAAGTTCTTTCCTCCTTCCTGTTGGTTTAAGGGCTGTAGTTTGATTCAGAGTGCATCAGAATTCCATGGAGGGGTGGTTAAAACAGATTGATGTGCCATATCTCAGAGTTCCTGATTCACTCAATTGGAGGTGGGGCCTAAGAATTTGTACTATTCACAAATTCCTGGGTATTACTGATACTGCTGGTCTCAAGGTCGCAGATTGACAATCACTGGGAGTCCCTACTCTGTGAAGAAAACCGCATTTTCTGTCCTATCTTCTTAGATTATTCTTGATTGTGTTCTCTTTGCATTTTGTTCCCACTATTATTATGGTGTAGATAATATTATATTATGTTATATTATATTATAATTAAATCGTGTTATATGTGAATTATTTGCCTATACATTTATTCAGGTAAAAGTCCTTTATCTAGGCATAATCCAGATATCTTAGACTGAATCACCTCTTGTAGTTTCTGTTCAAACCATTTTAAACCTAATATCTTGCTGTCTCCTTGACATAAGGAGACAATTGGCATGGGAGAGGTAAAAAGTCTAAGTTCTATCCTTAAAGTAGACTAGGGCGCTGGGAGGCTTAAGATGGAGACCTTGGCAACAGGTGTTTGCTTTTCTGCAGCTTCCTGCAAGGTTGCCATCTGCATTTATTTGTAGCTAGCTCTTCACACGTACCATATATTTGACACTACACTAGATGCTCTAAACATCTTGTTTATCTGTGTAAGAATTGCATGGGAGGAAGACACAGAGAACTCAAGGAACCTAGCTAAAGATCTCACAGATGATAAGTCACAGAGTTGATTTTCAAAGCCCGGTCAAAATAAACTCAATGCTCATGCTCTTGGGCATGGTGTTGTTTTGCCTTACCACAGTTTATTTCATAGAGCTGTATTGGGAAGGACCACCCCATGTGGATGTGATATTGGCTACATGTGCTGGCTACATGGAACATTCCTGGGAGGATGAGGTCTCCTTAGGATTCAGGTTCAGGGATGAGGAATTGAGACGGATACTGGACTAATGCATCCTACTTTACCTAGAGGAGTACACAGCTTGTGATCTGAAGTAGATGATGGGGCTAATCATACTCATTATCTATTAATCTCTTGGTGAGAAAAAAAGTTATTTATAATACGATGTTTTTCTATAATACTGCATAATATTGGTATCTAGTATATTCCAGGAAATGAGTGGTTTCTGCAGTTGATAATGAAGAAATGTTAACGCACATTAATCACCCTCAATTTTCTTTGGTGAAAACATCCTCCATAATGTTGTTTCCAAAGGAATCCATTGCTGTATCTTCCTTGACCTGGTTTTATTGCTAATAGTAAAGCACTTGGAGGTCCTACTCCCACCCAGTATGTACAATTGCTAAATAATTTATAATAGAATTAAGGAAGTGTTTTTTGACTTGGAGCAAAATAATTTCCATTTCCTCAGGATAAAATGCTGTGTCTTTGTGTTTTCTCTTTTTCTGTCTTTCTTTTCTGTTGTTATTAGCCTTCACCTGCATTTTTTTTTTTAAATTGGAGAACCTCCTTGAGTTTCTTTTGCATTCATTCAGCCTCACTTAATCTCCTGTCAAAGGCCAAAGGAGAATTACTTAATAGCATTGATGTAAACCATATGTTAGAGAAATTGAGCTCTCTCCCACTAGTTAGAGAAAGAATTAGATAAGGCTGGTCTTCATATAAATAGTTTAAGGAACAGCAACAGTCTTCTCTTTCAAACTATTGATACTTGACATTTCTTTAAGGCAGTAGTTCTAAAACCCAGTTACTTAATAGAATTATGTGCTTTAAAGAAATAGTAATGCCCAATGCTTTCACCCACCCCAAGACTCAGATTCAATTAGTTTGGACTGATACTGGGAATCAATATTAAAAGAAAAAACAAATCAAAACCAAAAAAACAACAATAAAAAATACTCCAGGTGACTGCAACTGCTTTAAGGCGTTGGTTCATATGTGTTCTTTTCTTGTTACCCAATACACCTGTGATAAACGAGACACTGGCCCGAGGACACATGAGATGCAACAGAAGCTAGGAAAGGGTTCATATCAGAATTGCTTAGACCACTGGTTCTCAAAGTATGGTATCTGGGAACTTGTTAGAATACAAATTATTGGGCCTGACAGAAGAACTTTAGGAATGAGGTCCTACAATCCATATCATAACAAGCCCTCCAGGGGGTTCTAATGCCCACTGAAGTTTGAGAACCATTGTGTAAGAGCCTTTTTACCCAGAGTATGTTCCAGTTGCAGCATCACTGAGAAGTCTGTTAGAAATCCAGAAAGTTAGCCCTGCTTCAGACTCACCAAATGAGAATCAACATTTTAACAAGAACATGTATTATTTTTTATGCATAATAAAGTTTGAGATGCATTGTGTTAGAGGGAGAAGTATGTGTATTTTTTTTAAATTTCACTGATCCCTTTTAAGATGTATTAATCGAGACACTAATTGTTATGAAAGATGAGTTCAGTAATCTTTGGCTTAACACAAGACAAATATATTTCACGTTCAAAGTAAAAGTCCATTTGGTGGTAGAAGTTGTGTATTCTACACAGTCATGGCTTGGGGATGACAGAGACTGCTATTTGCAACAATGGCTTTCCAAAGAAAGTCATCCTGAAAATCAGCATCCAGTAGCAAAAGGGAGAAGAGAGAGTGGAGAATCCTTTGAGCAGTTTTCTTGGTCCTGGCCTAGTAGTGGTGAATCTCCCACATTCCATTGGTCAGAACTCAGTCAGACAGCTCCACCTAGATGCAAGGGATGACTGGAAAAGATAATCCCAGGGTGGACAGTGCAATCCAGCAACAACTGTACCTCCCACAATGGAAGCATGAACTTCTAGCAACTAGTAATTGAGCTTTGCCATAGTAGGGAGATTTAGGAAGAGAGAGGTAGGACTTATTCCACTTCCCCAGAATCACCCTGGAGAGTTTTCAAGGCAAAGTCCTGTACCTTACAATTAGTTCTTCATATTTTTGTATGAATTGCAGACACTCTCTTATGGTGTTTAAGTCTTCTCAGGTATCAGCTTCAGAAGTCAGTCATTGTAGAGATTCATATACAATGAAAGTATAGGTAGAGAACAATTAGAGTAGATGAAAACGCAAAGAAAAGAGGAGGCTTGAGTGGCCAATTGATATTAATTGAAATTAGTGTTTATGAGGCACATTCACATTTGTTATATTTTAGATGTAACGACCTTATTAACTAGTTGTTATTGTCTAAAATTTTCATAAAAGGAAAACGGGTCCCAGAGAGGGAAAAAACGTTCCCGAGGTCACAAAGCTGGTAGATCCAAGGTTTTCATATTCAAAGGCATCTTTATTGTAAAATGTGACAGAGTTGTGACAGACAGGCTTTGAGGTGTCCTCCGTCATCCCTTCCTTCTTGTTGTTCATGCCCTTGTATAAACTTCACTTGAGGAGTCTGTGGGCAGGACTCATGATGTACTTCTAATCTATAGGATATGACAAATGGGATGAAATATCACTCCCATGACTATGTTGTATTACTAGCAGATAATTCTTTCTTGGTAGCAGATTTGCTGAAGAGTCTCTCTCCTCATTGCTGGCTTTGAGGAAGCAATATAACAAATTAATTAATCTCACAGTGTAAGAAAATGGATTCTGGCAGCATGCTGAGGAAGCTTGAAAGTGAATTCTTCTCCAGTCAAGCCTCTGATGAGAACCCAGCCCCAGCTAACACCATGATTGCAGCCTTGTAAGCCTAAAGAAAGGATATAGCAAAGTTATGCCCAGACTCCTAAACCACAGAAACTGTAAAATAATAAGTGTGGTTTTTTAAGCTGATACATTTGTGATCCTCAAGTTTCAAAGGCTTTGGGCTGTATTTTTATGTACTTTTAGTCACACATGATTTTTGAACAGCCCAGTTAGCTCTGATCTGACAATTACTTCATCATTGATCTTCCATAGGTACAATTGCATTTTCAGCATCCAATTATTTATAAAAAATACAAAATGATAGCTATTGGATTTTCCAGTTGCCAAATCTTTATTGACCCAGCTATATAATATTTCATTAATAGGGGCAAAGGATGATTTGATATTTTATTGTAATATCTTGACTAACATTTTAAAAAAAACACATGGAAAAGACTGGTAGTATCTTTTTTCCTGACTCCTTGATACTATTGTCATTTCCTCTGACCTCTTTTTATCAGAAATTTTCTCCCATTTATAGCAGCTAATGTAACAGCTGCATGTTTGTGCTTATAAAATTTCATGAAATATTAGGAACCATTGCTTGTATGCTTTGCTTTTATTTTAAAGCTTTCATGGGATCTTATTTTACTGAACAACTGCAGTATAAGGGCTTCAATCACATCTTCTACTTTTTCTACCTAAGGAGTCCCACACTACCTATTCACATTGCAGGCTATGAAGAAACCGTGAAGAAGGGCTAGACCATGAAGCACAGGAGGAGGGAAAATAGGGAAGGGGTGTTTTGGGCTCCAACTGGGATCAGAGAGCAAGAGGTGCAACACTGAGTCCAAGCTCTCTCCTTCTAGCCCACTCTGGATATTTTTCCACAACCAGGAGGATAAGAAGAAGGATGAATAAAAATAAATTCTGCTCTTTTAAGATAGAAGGCAGGTTATTCTATTTTCTATCACCAATCAGCTCTAAGTAAAACCCAGTGCTGATGCTGTATGTATTTCAAATAATCTCTTTTAGAATTTTCTTTAAAAAAGCTTGATTTTAAAAAGTGTGTTAAATGTTTTCATTGTAGGATTCCCTTAAAGGATAGCTATAGATGCATACTCACAGGAAAATTTGCCTTTTGCATATAAAAATAAAAAGTATGTCCTATTCTATTTTAGGAACTGTAAATTTAATTAAAGGGATACTATCTGAACCAAGTACAACACTATAATTAAGACCAGGGGTCTTATCTTGGACATATTCATTTATTCATTCATTCATAGTTTCATTAATCCAACTATTATTTATTGAACTACTACTATGTTCTACCTGCTCCCAACATGGCTTAGACCAGAGCTTGGCAATCTACAGTTCAAAAGTCAAATCTTGTCCACTGCCTGCTTTTGTAAATAAAGTTTAACTGGAACATAATCACAACCAGTTGTTTACATACTGTCTGTGACTGTTTTTACACCAGAGACCCCGTGGGCTGCAAAGATGAAAGTAGTTACTATCTGGCCATTACAGAACGTTTATGATCCCTGGCTTACAGGATAAGATATATTGTGCCTGAGTTAGTTATCTGATTTGAATAATGAGGACATAAATGTTTACCGGGTGAGATTTTTATTGTTTGATGTACATAAAAGTGATATTTCAAAATACGAAGTAACAAGAACTATCACTCATTGACAACTCGTCAATGAGTCAGGTGTTTTGCTAAGCTGTTTATACCAATGAACTCATTGATTTCTTACACCTACAAGGGAGCTACTCTCATTGGTTCCCTGTGACAAATAAAGAAATGGAAAAATCCAGTTTAATTAACATGGTTAGAGTGTCACCGCCAGAAACAGCAAAGTTTGTCTCCCCTGCTAAGGAAGATACAGTCTCAGTTCCCTCATCAGCCTATCAAGACTGAGTATCTCTCTGGGCAGGGTTGGAGGAGAGACCGAATGAGAAAGCCAGCATAAAGGCTTGGCTCAGCACAGAGTAGTGACATTATAATACTAGATTGTTTCTGAATAATCATCTTTAAAGATTATTTCACCAGAGCTGCCCAACAAATATATTTGGGCAATTATCCATTTTGAGTGTATTTATTCTTTATGATCACTTACGTCCAATGGCATAAATGTAGTCTTAGAAATTATATGTAAATTGTGTGTACTCATGTACTATTTCTGTCCTGTCTGAATGTCTTGAATTCAGTTACTTAACTCACCCTGTCTTATGTGTCTAATGAAGTATTAAAGGCTATACTCTTTCTGTAGAACACTCAATATTAAATGATCCGTTTTACATGTTATACAAATCTTACAATGGCATATGCTGTGAAATATATTTGGGGGTGAGGGAGGGAGTGGGTAGGTAGGTAACCACCCTAAACGATGAATCACTCTCTGTTTAAATGCTGTTCCATTAATTCGAGTGACATTTTGACAACAGCATGCTGTCAGTCCAATGGTTTGACCTATACAACAACCTCTAATTATTACTAATTATATAATTAATTATTCATAGAAGTGCATGCATTAGCATAGCAGATATGTGTTGGAATATGAGTTATATGAGATTTATGAATCTTCAGAAAATAGAATCTTTAATAAATTAATAAAGGGGCTCTGGGGTTTCATTAAAAGGTGGCTGGAGGGTGTGCTTGCCTGTTTCCAAGGAGACCACAGGTGGTTCGTTGCTTTTTTTTTTAAGTTAAACTTGTTTGGGCTAGATGATTTTTTTTTTCCACCCTTTTCTCACTGCTCTGTCCTCAGGCAGAGAACGGAACATTTTAATGAAACCCCTGTTGTCTTCATATCACTTTGATCCCCCTGTGTTCTCTCCAGTCTACACATTGGCCAGTCGGATGAAGGGTTTCAGATTTTCCCCCCAGTATTAAAAACTGTGGCATGCCCTCCATGAATAAACAACATTGCAGTGGAGACCCAGTGAAAGAGAAAGGCAGAGCAAACAAAGGGATGAAGGAAAATGCATAAATTCAAATGACACCGGCCTCATTTACTCACTTAATTACCCTGACTCCTGACTCTGTTAGCCACTGCGATTATTTTTCCAGTTAAGTCTGATTTAAAGAACTTAAAGAAAAATAGGCTCATCCATTTTTTTCTCTCTCAACAATCTCTTTGCCACATGGAGTTCCACTTTTTCGTTATCTCACCGTAATAATGATCATGGTAATATTAATATCTTCCAGCTCTGCTCACTAAATAGTGATAAAAATAGTAATATTAATGTTTTCCAACATCCATTTTTGATGCTCTGGGGCACATTATAAATTCTGTCTTTGTTTAAGCAGTGGGGAACCCGCAAAATATCATTACGGTTATCATTAGAACTCAAGGGCACTCTCCAGAAACTGAAACCTAAGTGGGGCTATGTCAGCAAGCATTCCAGGGCCATGGATGAAACAAAAAAAAAAAAAAAAGGAAAAATTAATTTTGTAATACTCTTTCAACATTTGACCTATTTTGGAAGAGATACCTTTTTTTTTTTTTTTTTTTTTAATCTGCTGGTTATTCTCACAAATGGTAAAGGAGCTTGTTTGTTTTTCTGAACTTAGCCACAATCAGCCCTTCAAAGTCAGTAGGACCCATCCATCATTCTCCTACTACCTTTCACCTTCTGCAAACAGGAGGGGAAATGGATCCCCAGCAACAGCGATGATGTGCTTCCTATGCTTCCAGAGCCATGTGACTCTTTACCTAGGTAGCATTACATCCAGGTGAGGGATGAAAACAAGAAAAGGAAACCTTCCCATGACTAAGCTGTGGAAGGCCGAAGTGGAAATGCTGAGTACATTTTCATTACTAATGGGGCCTATTAAAAGGAAACAAAGCTTTCCCTGGAAACCTGTAAAATAAAATACCCTCTAGTGGTAGGCTTAATTTTCTGACATTTCCTTTTGCCATCACCTGTTCCATGTGAAGAACCAGTTGCAAGCTTTGGCATACCCCAACCACTCTTCTGTGGCTGTTAGTCACTGGAAGACTGGAGATGCCTTTGCACACTTGGGGCATGAAGTTAGCAGATCCTGGCCTTAGTTCAACCCTGTATGGTTTTCTCCCTTCTTTTCCAGCTCCCTGGCTTTGGCAGGTCTTTATTTGTTGATTTTGTTCTTATTTCTCTCTTTTAAATTCTCTCCCTTCTCTTCCCAGCTCCTCAGATACACCCTTATCTGCTCCCATGTCTCCTCCACTCCATCACTATTTGTCTACCTGGTTATTTTCTTGAAGCTGTCTGCTAAGTGGGCAGTTATTTTCATTTTATTTTTAATTTGGCAATATACATAGGTGGCACAGTTTATAAGTATCTGGACTGGAACATACAATCAAGAGAGGTAAAATAATATCAAGCCATTATAGTTAATTACTAACACAAACGGATGTTTACTAATACTTATAGGAATAAGAGTCATTTTAGGAAAATATTATTAACCCCATTGGCATCCAGGGCTCCACCCTCCTTTCTAAAAAATTAACTCAGGGAAGATTAAAGCCTTAATTAAACACATACTTTATTTCTGTATTGGTATTAAGTTTTCACAAACGACAGCCTTTTAATGTAAAACTGACATTCTGGCATCATTCACATGCCCAGAAGAGTTAGATAATCAACAACAGTTTATAATAACACTGCACCAGAATAATTAATAAAATATGAAGTACAATGAAAAGAAGTGTGTGCTTCCCAATAACACAATGAGAAGATATTCAATTCCATGTGTAATATAAAGGTTTGAGGCTCTGAAAATTAGTGAAAGAAATTAAGTATTTGGAGGCTTGTGACAACTTTGCCCTTCCTATCCATTTTGGTTTCTATTTTTCTCTTCACTTTTTTTTTTTTTTTTTGGTCTGGCTTCACTAGATGAGATTTATTCCTCAAATTTGCTGGCTTTCGAAAGTATACCAATCCTATAGTAAATTCAAACCATGTTCATATCAAGAGAGAAATATTCTGTTACAATATAATGATTATTTACATTCTTAAAGATATATAATTGCTTATTAGCTCTAACTTTGTATAAAGAAGGAACTAGGTGATTTGTTGAAGTTTTTTCCAGGCTTCTGAGTCCATCGTTAACTTATCAGCCTTATGGCAATGTCTGTGCAAGCCCAGTGAATTATTGTTTTCTTAAAATCAAAGCAAGAGGTTAGTAAATTTAGCTATTTCATACTGAGGTTTGAAAACTTAAAGTGAGCTTTTAGAGACACTGTCTTTACTTATTTAAGTCAGTGATTAATATTAATGAGGACTATCATGATAAATCTTTCCAGGCAAGCATCCATCCACCACCAACCCCCGAAAACTTGACCAAGTGCTATGAGAAAATCAGCATTCTGAATCCTATTTGCAGACTTAGAAAATGAAAATGAAAACTTAAAAATGAAAACCTGGTGTGGTTTAGAATTATTATTTGGAAGCACATTTTAAACCCATGAAAGATCTTAAGATTGGCCTTCAAATTTGTTGCTACTCTGTTCTTTAAAGCCCATTCGTCTTGCTACTCTCAAAGCTGAATATTCTGTGTCTATTGCCTTCTGACTCCCATGGAGCCATGATCGGGGTATATTTCATGGGAGTAGAGCTGCCCTCTTACTCTTATTTTCTCTTCTACATGGGCATAAATAGTGCTGAGTCTTCTATCTCCCTTGGCTTCTTTCCCAACCCTTTCCCATTTCCTTTTTTCTCCTTCCTACACACACACATGCCCATTGCTCAGCTACAGTGAGACAATCTGGAGAGAAGTCTGTGTTTTATTTTAATTCTATAATGTCCCCCCCCATTCAACATGTTGTTGAATATATCATAATAAATATTTTTGATGAATAAGCTTGAATCAAGCCTATTAAACAGTGCAGCACTGACTAGATCTTAACTACTCTTTTAATAAATCTTAATACTAATAATTTATATTTATACATTCATCAACCTCTATTTATGGTGCTATTATCTGATAAGTGATAATGTACTACCTTTCTCAGAGACATTTGCCTTAAGTTAGCAAATATTATCTTTATGAAAAGTAATTGTATAATAGTGATGATTCATACACATTAGGGGAAATAATTTTTGACAGGGGAACTTCCAATGTCTCTCAAATTTTGTTGTCATATGTTGGTCTTGTTCTGCTTCCTTCATTGGTTGCATTTAGTATTTTTCAGCTACTTGTATGGTCAAATCATCATTTTTCTGAGTGAGGAGAAAATCTTTGGACTGGATCTCAAAACAGGACTTTTATCATGGTATTAAGTTCCTATTATTGTCATAATAATTACCAGAAACTTAGTATCTCAAAACAACACCAATTTATTATGTCACAGTTCTGTAGGTCAGAAGTTCAAAATTGTTGTCACTAGGCTAAAATCAAGGTGTCAGCATAGCTGCATTTGTTTCCAGAACCTCTAGAAAAGGATCCATTCTCTTGACTTTTCCATCTTCTAGGGGCCACCACATTCTCTGGCTTATAGACTCTTTCCTTCATTTTCAAAGCCAGCAATATTGCATATCTCTGACCTTACTTGTGGGGCGACATCTTCCTCTGAACATAGCTAGGAAATATTCTCTGCTGTTAAGGATTCATGTAATCATATTGGACTGACCCAGATAACCCTGGATACCTCCTCATCTCAAGGTCTCTATTCTTAATTAGATCTACAAAGTTCCTTGTGCCATGTAAAGTTACATGTTCATAGGTTCAAGGACATAGACATCTTTAAGGGCTATTATTCTTTCTACCATGTTCATTATACCATAAAATATTTCAGAAAGAGGATATTGTCAAAAAAGAGAGTTAGAAGATCAGAAGCATGGATACTGTATTATTAGGATTGAGAAAAAAGCAGGTGTCACACACAGGCTGAATAATCAAGGATGATTCAACAAAGACTATTTATAAAGGTAAGGGGAAGGGTAGAGAAACCACGGGGATGGGGCAGCACCACAGGCCTTGTGACAGCACCAGAGCCATTACTAACCCTTAACTGAATGGGTACTTGGAACAAGCAGTCACCAGAACCTGGTTACATAACTGCATAGAGAGGGCTGCCTGACAAACATGATGGCTTTTGGTTTATGGGAGTTGTCAAATGGGGATGACTGTGTAGGGAGATAATTTGGGAAATAAATACAAAAGACCACTTTCCTCCCATCCTCTTTCAAGCTTTTGCCAGTGCCTTATCAATTTATCCTCCACCCCATTGGCTGCATCCAACCAGCAGAGGCCAACAAGGGTGCCCATTGACATAGTCCTTGAGTGCAAGCAGACAGGATGAATAAGAGTGGGAAATACATCTCAATTGACAAACAGAAGATATTTTGTGCAAATGGCAAACAGAGTTTCATGTTGGAGGATGTAGGCACAACTTGAAGAAGATGAGACTATCCAGAGGCAAACAGATATTTATAAACAAATGGGTCAAAAAAAACTCTATAGGGACTTATCCTGACACCAGTGACTATACTAAAAGCCCATATGCCCCAGATTCAGAGAGAAGGGACAGGACCTTAAGGACATAAAGTCATGCCAGACAGTAACGGAGCTAGGAGAATACTCCTCAGTTGAAATCTGCATAGAAGTAATGACAGTCATAGATAGGAAATCACTCTGCCTAAATGCTTTACACATACTATTTCTCTGGCCAGGTACGATAATTTTCCTGGTTTCAACCAGGTCCTGAGTTGAATAGTACAATGAGTGGGTATTAATATTTATTGAACACATCCTATGAATTGGACACTTTCTGTATATTATCTTTAAAAATACTTGTAGAAACCCAGAGGCACGTGTTACTATCTTCATTTCACTGATGAAGAAATGGAAACTGAGTGACATTCATTCATCTACTTGTACATTCACTCATTCAAGAACTGTTTATTGAGTGCCTACTGAGTGCCACTTAGTACATGAAGTATTTGGATACAAAGTTAAATAAGGCATAGTCTCTTTTTTTTTTCTCCCTTAAGCAGAAATATACAGTTTAACAGAAAATTTCTATAAAATATAGAACATAAGGAAGAAGTATGTTCTTGAAAGCCCACCTGAATTCTTCCTTAACCTGAGCTCATGCTGTTACCACATAAAGCATCAGTTCCCTGTCTTTGCATGTGGGTCCCCAGAGTGTATCCACCACTGGCAGAGAAAGAGTTTTCCATGATTTTGCTTTCTGTGTTAACCAGGAGAGCTCTAGGCAACTGAGAGTCAGAGTCCATTCAGATAGCAAAATACATGAGAGAAAGTTAACTGTATTTCCTTTTTG
Source organism: Chlorocebus sabaeus (assembly GCF_047675955.1). Lineage (NCBI taxonomy): Eukaryota > Metazoa > Chordata > Mammalia > Primates > Cercopithecidae > Chlorocebus > Chlorocebus sabaeus. Next base: position 51,379,992 of record NC_132920.1, read on the forward strand.
TTTATTTTTATCCTCTCTCTGAGTAAAGGGAAAAGAAAAGAAGGTCCAATAGTATTCAATGGATATTCACCAGCGTCTAATTTTGAAGAATGTATTGAATGGAAAGAAACTTAAATTTGGTGTCTCCATCCTCTTCCATCCCATTGATGTGAATATTTCAAATGGTTCATACACTGCACACACAGACACATACACGTACACACACACTCCTACAACAGCTGAGTCTGGGTTCAGGCTTCTAATCCTTCTCAGTCCAATGTCTCAGGTAGCCACTTCCAACAAGTCAAAGTAGTACTTGAAATGCATTAAGACCAATGAAGAGTAGTGAAACACTTGTGACTATGTACGTCAGTGGTAGGCCATTAAAGTGGTTATGATATGCTATAAGGATAGGATCTTAGGCTCTCAGGAATCTGTCAAAGAACTTATTGCTACTTCTTACTGTATCCCTGCCCCGTGAGCTCTTAGTTACCTATTTGATTGCTTTGCAACATAAATGTAGGTGATTTCCTAAAGGTTTGACTTCTCTAAACATTTGACCATTCCAGATTAATAGTTAATCTGGCTTCAGTAGCTCTTAATAATGTGTCTTTGTCCTCAGGGTTCTTGCTATGATTACCTTTAGGCAAGGTTATCCCTGAGAATCCAGGCAAATGGGGGCTAGAAATATATCTTACAAACCCTTCCTGTAGATTTAGAAAGCAAAATATCCGACTTAGTTAAGGCTAAAAGCCAACACAAAGGAATGGATCTTGGCCTGAATATATCTTACAGCCTTAAATAGGCTACAACTAGACTCAGTCAAAGACTTCATCAGCCTTAGTGATCTGCTAAGAAATCCCATTTTCCAACTGTTACCCTATGAAACTTGAGAGGACCATTTAATACCTACCTTGAGGCTGACTACATGGAAGAGAATTACTGGTCTACTAGATGGCCTGATATCTGAGTCATACTTAGTATCAATCCTCAGTTTCTTGTACATGATTATACAGTGACTCACATGCCAAGATAAGGAGGTGGAAGAGTCACATGGCGTCTGTCACCTGAGAGAATTTGTGTATTTAGATAAATGTATATGGGCATTTCTGATGTTACCCTTAGCTGGATATAGGAAACTGAGTTATATGCAAATATGAAATGCAAATGAGAGTCACGGGTCTGTGCCTCTGCCACAGACCTAGAAATGAGAAAAGACAAGGATATAAGCAAACTGGCTATAATGTTCTAGTTTCCACCAAAGCTTTGGTCATGTTAGTGTAGATGAATCAGTGAATAAGTATCAATTACCTCATTCATATACCTCCTGCCTTTCTTCCTCAAGTATACCTAGACTTGTTGAATCTAACTTGAAATATACCTTAAGAATACAATTTGAATGCTAAAAGTTGTAAACCCATAACTTCTCATTTGAGGAGGGATATCAGAATAAATAAACATTGTAGCAAGTCCTCTGTAGTCACTTTATCTTCATGAAGCATACCCTTATTATAAAAATATGTTATAAATATATGTCTTTTCTATTATCTAATAGATAACACATAAGTATATACAAACATGTAGCATGACTGTACATATCATATAACATATACATGTATAAGATACACGTGTGTTTTTAAAATCTATGTGACATATCACATATCTATGCAGCACATGTATACATGTATACATATGTGATGCAAATATATGCACGCATGCAAAATGTTTATAGCATATGTTGCATGTAGCATATGTGAATGTAATATGCATATATTTATGTATTTTAAGGCATGTATGCACAGTATGCACATATATAAATATACATTGCATATTTATGTGAGTAGGTAACTATATAACATATATCACATAAATATTTATAGCATACAAAATATATATCTATATAACATATCTACTTAAACCATATGATATATATATGTACATATCTCTATATAACAGAAGATGTAACTCTTCATAACTGTTCACAACTTTAGAATACATGGATAAAACACACACAAATAACAATTTAAAAAATATTTGTACATGTATAATATATTATAAATGTGCTCCCCTTTCTTTTCCAAATTGAAATTCATAAATATGAAATGATTTCACATGCCATTTAAATGTTTAATAAAATGCCTTTAATAAAGGATAAATAGAAAGAAAGCAATTATAATAAAATAATATGTATTCCAATTTGGAAAATCTTGGGCATGACTACACTACAAGTCATGGTGATTAATTAGATTCTTTTCTTTACACTTACAATGACTAACTTTGGATTAGGAGTCATAAAAAGATTGTAAGTCATTGCAGTCAAGCCAAAAGGAAAATTAAAGAACTGAGGTATAAGCAAATACTAGACTAAAAACTAGCATTAGGTTACATAACAACAGGCCGAATTTATCAGCATAATATGAGAGCAAGAAAGAAGTAATCCTAACTGAATTAAGGATATAATGCCAATCACCTTACCATATTTTTGCATACATGAATGGCCAGTGATACACAAAACAGTCATGAGTGATGTAAGACAATTCTTTATTGGGTCAGACTGCTCAAACATTGCAGGACATTAGCATCCCTGGATCTCAACCACTAAATTCCAACAGCACATCCAACTATTGGGACAACCAAAATTGTCCCTGTAAATTTCCAAAGCACACTCAGGGACTAGATCTCTCTCCTTGAGAGCCACTGTTATGGGAAATGAACTAAATATTGCTTTTATCCAGGTCTTCAACCTCCAATTAATGGATTTGAATGAGCAATAGCACACAATTTAATTTGAGATTAATAATTCTGTTCTGTTCGTATTTAGAGCAACTTAACAATGTTTCCATATGCTGAGTATTCTTAGCTGTCATATCATACCTGTAATAATGTAAGTAGGTCTCAAACATTTGGTACATTTGGTCTACTCAGGATAGTGTAAAACTCTAGGAGTGGTCAACATGTTAGTCTTGCCACCCATAAGACCACGTGAGCAATGAGGATAATGCCACAGTGATATATATATAGATGTCATACAGAAAGCAGCCTCAATAATTAACATCCTTTTGTACTCAATCTCATTACTAATGTGGTTCACACATGGCCTAGTGAAACTTTGTACACAGGAAAATTATATTAAAATATACGAAGACATAGCTTTCAAGGGAAAATGTCACCAACGTATAATACATAATCTCAGGGCTATCAAGAAGGAATAGTCTTTTAACTTTGCTTGGTGATTTGGAGGCAACAGAGAATGACAGTATGAGCACGATTCAAAGACATTTTCTTAGGACTCACTTGCCCTCACTTGCAAAGTCATTGCCCAAACTACCAAAACTTCCCAAATATAGGGTTTGAGATGACCACCCTGATTCCATGCATCCTTGTAACACTCACTAAACAACAAGGAGTAAATAGAGATTTCATTGCTGGCATTCGTGTATCCAACCTAGGTGATGAGCTACATTTAAATGCTTCAAAGTCATAGAGAAGATACAAGTGTGATTTGCATTTTGTTCTGAACAAAATCTTAAGCAGTCACATTTCATAGGTCAAAGAGAGTAAACTCATGGTAAGAACCATTGTGTGTGTTATCTACTCTTATGTGAAAATGTATGGGGACGTGCTGGACTTCTATTTGTCATTGGTTAATAATAACAGCAAACATTTATGGAGCATTTATAATGTGCCAAGTATTTTTTCAAGTGCTTCACTGAAACTAAACCATTTAATCCAGACAACAACTTTCTGTAGTATTTTCTATTCCTCCAAGTTACGATGAAAAATTGGGGTCCAGAGAGATTGAGTAAGTTGTCCAAGGTTACATATTAGGAAATAATACACGTGATTCAGATCCATATAGTCTTGTTGCACAGCCTTCTCTTTTAACCAATATACCCTATCATCTCTGTCATTCTTTACTGTCCTGCAAAACAGATGGATCACCTATGTTTTAAGAATAAATGAGAAAAATTTTGTGGTTGGCTAATCTGGTCTTGATACCTGATTATAAAAAAGCAAAAGAATAAAAATCTATAGCGTTGTCAAAAATCTATTTCCTATTTCTAAAAGAACTTTTAATTTTCTCACTAGCCTTAAAAAAAGTGTCTTTTTTAAAAAAAGCAGCTGACTTTCCATCTTATAAAATGTCTATCTTGCATAATGTCAAAGAAACTCATTCTAATGATGCCCGGGAAAGCTAAGATTGGAATTAAATCCAATTGAAGGCTATGGAAACTATGTTCTTTTGGTTATCAGATCCACTCTTCTATTTGCATGGATCAGCATCCTACCTATTTTTCTGACTCCCAAAAGTATTAGAAGCCACAAGCACAGCTCGCTCCATTTCTCTTCCCTTTTTATGCCTCCCCTTTTCCTTGTAACCAGCATTATCCATGGGGAGGTTCCACATGGGATTTTCCAAGAGGCCAGGCCAGCCTGACACACAGGGCTCTTCCTTACTCAGCCCAACCCCAACCCTTTTCCACCTCCTGCTTCCCCTCTTGGTGGAACACACCACACCCCTCATCCTTTTGATTGTGTGTGCTTTTCCCTTTCATTACTGCTAATGGCTCTGAATGGGTCTCTTATGTGAAAGGAGAGACAATAGTCTTCATTTAATGGGATATTTACAATAGGAAAAAGAATTTTAAAAAGAGAAAGTGGGAGAGACAGTTATAGCAAGAGGCTTGACTGTGAAGCCTCTTTTATTAGGGGTCTGGCACCCTCCATACCTTTTCCTGGCCATCAGCCAAGCTCTCCTTCACTCCAGAGCGGCCCTTGAGTTTTGCTACAGTTTCCATATGATGCCACAGCAGCCAGGCTCTGTGGTGTGACTCATTTCCGCAGTGAGAGTGCTCCAGTACATTAACAGCTTTGTCTTCTTTGATCAAGTGAGACCAGGGCATCCATTCTCATGGCCAGTGTTTTCAGATGATTCGTCTTTTCCCAGGCACACCTGCTTGGAGGACAGAACGCTGCCTGTAGAGGAAGCTGCTGAGCCTGATGTCATTGGAAGAGTACGTGAAGAAGGGGTAACTGAGACCCCAGGGCTACTCTGGCCCAGGCATGGTCCTTGTGAGAATTTGAAAACTCTGTCCCCTTTGAGCCAGTGGATTAGGAAAAGTCGCCTGTCTCAGTGGACACATCCCTACAGACCCCCACCTCAGTGGGACCTTAGTCCACACTTACTTTGCACAAATGCAGGATTACATGCAGCCACTGGAGCAGGATTTGATGTCTCTAACAGCCATTTGAGCTTCAGCTGACAATAGCAGTGACGTAGTGCCGTGGCAGAGGGCATGGTACCCACACCCAGGCTGTGTCTAGAGTTTGAATCTTAGGTTTACCATTTGTTAGCTGTGCAGGTCTATTATCTTGGGCAGGTTATTTACTTGTTCCATGTCTCAGTTTCTTTATCTGTGAAATGGTTATGCAATAATAGCATCTAATTCAGAGGTCACTGGAAGGATTACATGAGGAAATTTATAGCAAGGATGCAGAACAATGCCAACCATAAAGAAAGCTCTCATCAAATGCTGTCTGTTGTGATTTATAAATAGCAGAGTGCTAAAGTAACCTAGACCTTAGCAAAAATAGAAAATTGCTGATGTTACCTCCAGGAATTCCAGCCTCACCCTTCTGTACATTTTTTAATGATCCAAATTCTCCCCATTTTTGAATAAAATAATAATGACTGACTTTTACTTTGTGTTTATTATATGTCAGATTCTGTGTTAGATACTTTGCAAATGCGATATTGTTTAGTCATCCCAACAAATTTCTGAAGTAGGTTCTTCTATTAACCCTGTTTTTCAGGTGAAGAGCCTGATGCTCATGGAAGCTGAGCAACTTGTCTAAGGTCCAAAAGCCAGCAAGTGGCTCAGGTGGCATTTGGAAAAACCTCTTATCTGTTTAAATATGCATAAATTTAATATTCTAATCATTTTTTCTTTCCTACTTTCATGTCGTAAAATTGTACATTTCTTAATATTCATGCTGACTTCTTTCTGAAAGCAGAGATCATAGTATAGCCCCTTAAGAATTTACAGATAGTTTGGTATGACTGCCTATTTAGAAATAAAATGAAAGTGGTAAACTTATAAATGAAAACATCCTACCCACAATGGTATGAGTTTAAAAGAAAGTGTTAATGCATTGCCCCTCCCAAGGGGCACATTTAGTGTGGAATAAAGAAATCAGTCACATCCTCTTAAATGCCAGCGAGGCTGGTGGAGATGGGTTGAGGCTCTGGGGGTTGCTCAGTGTCTTCAAAATCAAAGCATTATCAGCCATAACCAGTTTTGTGTATTTTTAAGTCTGGTTCTATCTTGTGTCCTGACTAGTTTTTCTTTTTCTTTTTTTTTCTTTTTCTTTTTTTTTTTGTTGTTGTTGTTTGTTTTATGTTTTTTGAGACAGAGCCTCACTCTGTGCCCAGGCTGGAGTGCAGTGGTGTGATCTCGGCTCACTGCAAGCTCCACCTCCCAGGTTCACGCCATTCTCCGGCATCAGCCTCCCGAGTAGTTGGGACTACAGGCACCTGGCACCACGCCCAGCTACTTTTTTGGATTTTTAGTAGAGATGGGGCTTCACTGTGTCAGCCAGGATGGTCTCAATCTCCTGACCTTTTGATCTGCCAGCCTCGGCCTCCCAAAGTGCTGGGATTACAGGCTTGAGCCACCGCATCCGGCTCATGTCCTGGCTAGTTTTTCAAGTAGCACCTATTAGTATTAGTATTTTAATATAGATAGCTTTGCTAGCAGACTATATTTTTCTCATTCCTTTCCTAGACTAGTATTTAATTTGTCTCTTTCTTATTTTATTTATTCAATTTTCTTCAAATTGCACCATTTGTTACCTGGCCTGAGGGAGCGCTGGCTATTAAAACTGCACTAATAATTTTAATTGACTTAAAATTATGTAAGAGTAACACAACAGCCAAGAAGTATGGGGTCTCCAAATAGGTGCAACAGCAGAGAGAATGTGTTGAACAAAGCAAGGTGGCTTTAGGTTCTGAACCCCAAATTCAGCAGGATGTTACTGAAGAGGAGATGGTCTCATTAGGAAGCCCATATGGGCCACACTGCAATGCAGTTATTCTTCTATTTTAGTATACACTATAGTGGAAAATTTAAGTTTCCAGAACAAATCATTGGGGTAGGAGTGCCATGAGGTGCAATTATTTACTGTATAAAAGTTGTCTCCATTGAATATACCCTAAGAATATTTAAAATTTGATTTAAAAACTATACGCAACTGTTTCAGACTGTACCTTCACTATAGCATAAAATGCATCTAAACATGTCTATAACTCTGACTAACCCTGTTCTAACATCAACGCTAACAAGAAGTTTAAAAAAGAAAAAAGAAAGTAAAGGTGTTGGAAGTATCTACTGTATTTCAGAAAGGTAATTTATATGTGGGCATTTGAAAAGTGCTGAAAAGACAATTGCCTTTCAAATGATATTGGGTAGCTGTTGTAGTCTCAATTTTTTTCTTCTTAAAGTGGGAGAACACTGATACCTGATCCAGCAAGCTTTGTAAGTGGAAAGAGATGATGCATGAAACAGAATTTTGACTGTCACAGTGCATGATATATTTGTGAGGAATAACATGGCCATGCTTTATGGAAGGCATATATGTTCTAGTGTCAGCCCCCAGAAAGTGGAGTCTGGTGGAATAATTGCACCACACAGGCAATCCTAGCCATAACATGATGGCAGCCATTTACTCTCCTTAAGATCAAACTGGAGAAAATTATAGTTATACAACATATGGGAAATCTTAGGGATTATTAAATGCAACTTGTATATTTTACAATGGAAAAGTTGGGGGCCAGAGAATAGTAAGTACAGGCCCAATGTCGCCATCTAATTACAGGCTGTGGCAATATTAGAACTCACATCTCTCAATGGTTCACCATATGGTTTTCTCTGCAATATCACTCTCACTACTTAGAAGTAGTATGACATCTTTATTTCCTAGCACTACTCCTCATTTCCATTTTAGTCAGGACATATTACCTAACCAATTTTGGAGGGAGTTGTAGATTCATGTGCAGTGCCACCCAAATGGCATACAAATTATTTCGTCCAAAATACAGGCTTAATTGCATATTAGGCTAATAAATAACATATATCTAATTAAAAGCTATCATGTGTTTCCCAGTAGATAACTAATGTTATAGAAATGCAATACCTTCCCAGTAGATAACTGATGTTATAGGGGTGCATTAGAATTTAGGATTTAGTTCTGCCTTGCGAGTATTTTAGCTATAGTGGAAAAGGCCCACAGTCTCCTTACAAAGACCTTGTAGTACTTAGAGCACACCTGTATTAGATCACACATTATCTCCAGCTGTCAGGATGGCAGCTGACAACTATCAATTATTGTATCTCTAACAATAAGCACAGTACTCGAGTACCTAGTAAGTGCTAAATGGAAGTTTGATAAATGAAAGAGGAAAATGAGTGAATGGACAAATGATAGCCTGTTGGGCTGGGGTTGAGGAAAGATACAAGTCTTGGGAAGGTTATGATAAATCAGACAAAGTTCTTATTTCAGCAGGATCTTTTTCATTAGACTCCTCCACACTAGTCCCTTCTAGGGTCTTGAGTATTGAGCTCTTGATTGGAACCTTGATAACAACTGCTATGTGACTTTAGAAAGCTCTCCTTCTGTAGTCTCCATCTTATTTTAAAAATAAAGTGCCTGAATCTGATGAGAAACTGAGTTGCTTGTTAGTCTAGGCTAAGGCTAGTGGATTAGTCACACGTGACAAAATGACGAAATGGGCTGGGGAGACACAGACATGATGAATACAAGCGTTGAGAAAAGTCTTACTGGAGGATGGATACAAGAGATGTTATCATACTATTCTCCATACTTCCGGTATGTGTGAAATTGTCCATATAGAAAATATAAATAAGTTTTGTTTTGCTTTGTTTATGAGCAACTAGGCTGCTGAGTAGAAGTTAGAACTAGAGCAGCAAAATATATTGAATTTGGGAATTGGGTCTGTTCTATAGCAGCACCAAGAAGAATGCCCCATGGAGACTTACTGGTGTCTGGAGGTGCCACTGACATCTCTTCTGTTGACTCCTGTGCCTTATAATGCAGTCTTCATTGGTGTTGGGAAGCTCGGGCTTGTTAGGGTAGATCCTGCTCTTTCACCCCAGTACTTTTGTCACCCTCCATCCCCTGTAACTTTGATAACCATGGGCATTGACAGTGATAGAACCTTGGGTCAGGTTGGGAGGCTTGGTTACTTCTGAATTGGATGAGGATGTTTCCTTATTTCAGCAGGATCCTTTTCATTAGACTCCTCCCCACTAGGGCTGTTCTAGGGTCTTGAGAACTAAGCTCTTGACTGGAATCTTGATAACAACTGGCTACTACTATGTGACTTTAGAAAGCTGACCCCACCTCTGTGGTCTCCATCTCATGATTTTCAAAATAAAGTATCTGAATCTAATCGGATATTTCAAAAACATGCCTCTACCCATCAACATTTTGCTATTCTTTGTTGCCAAGCACAGATTTGGTCTGAACATTCTTCTCAATGTAGTATGACAACTGGTAATATCTGGCATCTCTATCACAAAATTTCTGAGTTCATTTTAAATGAGCATGTTAAAATACTAAATGTCCACGTTCTGGTTTCTTGTATATTTTAGGTTGACCTCTGGTCACAAATTCAGGTGACTGAAATTAGATGATCTTCTCCATATAACTTTAGATCTTAACTGATTATATTTTTGTTTGCTACATTCAAAAATTAACTCATACCATGTAGTCTCTCAAAGTTATCTATCCATTTATTTATTTATTAAATGAATATGGAGTCCTCACATTGCATCCTCTCATTTCCTGGGTAAATAAAAAGCTGAATTAGACGATGACCTTGTCCTCTGGGAGCTTTCAATCAAGTAGGAAAAATAAGGAAAGACATATGAATACTTAAAAAGTGAAGCAAGATGTGATAAATGACAAAACTGAAACATAGATGAAATGTTTGGGAGTTTAGGAAAAAGAAAATATTTCTCACTGGTATAAACGTATATAAAATTTAAACATGAAAAATCTGTTAGAAGCTCTTTTTGTCCATCTGATGTAAGAACTGCCTTCCACAAATGACGACCAAGAGCCTATCATTATCCAAAAGGAGTGATTTGATAGTCTATACCAAACCTGGATATGTTCTACTGACTTTTCTGTTGTTTTTCATAAACTCAAAGAGACAAAACTGCTTAGATATATTTTGCAAGGTTACTTGCTACAGCTTGAATTTTATGGGAGCTGGCATTAGATTACAGAGTAAACCATACAGCTGAGGAGCAGTTAAATGTGGTACATCTGTCTTGGCTTCTAATAGACGTGCACTGATGGAAGTGGTGGGCATTTGGAGGGGGAGTATCTGTACTCTTTATGAAAGTGAAAGGATTAGTGCAAGATTTAGTCTGTAATCTATAGTACACATTAAAACTTCTTCCACTGTAGTATTTAAAAACTTAACACTAGTTCCATCTTTTCAATGAAGAAATATACATGCAAAGCACTGAAGTGTATTTCTTAAGTAGCCACTTTCACTTCATAGAAAATCTTGGACCAGAAAGCACAATTCCTTATTTTCTAAGCTACCACAAAGTTATAATTTCTACTATTAATTAGGTCTGTTTTTCTTTCCACTAACATAAATATACATGCAAAGCACTGAAGTGTATTTCTTAAGTAGCCACTTTCACTTCATAGAAAATCTTGGACCAGAAAGCACAATTCCTTGTTTTCCAAGCTACCACAAAATCATAAATTCTACTATTAATTAGATCTGTTTTTCTTTCCAGTAACTTAAATCATCCACCATCCCCCACCATCAACTGATCCAAATTTTTCAGACTGCAGAAAAACTTATCGTACAATTGCTCATCAATCCACTTTGTGAAATAACTGAAAATCCTTGCAAGTGTTGCAAGCATTGTATAAGAGCTAAGCCTGTCATTTTTTATTTATGCTGTCTTTCCCACCTGGAAAACTTTGATTATGGGGCATTTCAAAGGGGCCGTACACTAGGACAGTTAAAGAGGGTTAAATGACTGTGCTTAACTGAAGATTGTTTAGGTGCGATTCTAAATGCTCGCTGTGTGCAATGAAAAAAATAAGCCTTAATTAGCTTGCTGGAAGACTGCTTTTGTTTTCACTCTTTTAAAAAAAGTGTTGGGGGGAGCCCACATTAGCAATGTTTTGGAAAGTATTTCATTTACATATTTAATTTCTTGCAATGTGGTATCAATATGTTCCCTTTAAAGTAAAAAAAAAAAACTATTGCCAATAACTTAGTTTCATGTATTGAGATAGATATCACGTCCAATTTCTATATGCCTGTGAAAGACACGCCCAAAACTACACACAAATGATATAATTTCATAAATGTAGATGCACCTAAGTAGATATGAAAAGGAGGGAAATTTACAATTGTAAAAATACATAGCTAGAAAGCCTCTTTTATCAGAGATAACATTGAATTCTATAGAATACCCTGGTGCCTACTTTCTGCACCTGCACCCAATACACTGAGCAAGAAAATGCAAATGAACAGAAGGAAGAGTACAGAGTATGACAAAAAAAGGAGAGTAGAAAAAGCCTGATTTCATGCCTGCCTTCTAAATAACTCTAAAGTTTTAATTTATTTTCTTAACATATTGACCAATGGTGACATTTCTAACAAAGCACATATAATTGGGCCAGAGTAAAAATAAATTAGTGTGTATAAAAGGAAGAGGGAGCCAATGTTTTCTTGGTCTCTTGACATTATCTACCACTGTCCAATTCCCTGTTGTTTTCCTCCTTTCCTTTGTTTCAATTTAATTCTATCCAGTTCAAGAAGTACTCCTAGAGTATATGCTGTGTGCCAAGCACTAGACCTGGTACAAGAACTCGAGAAACAAATAAGATGATGCTCTCGTTGCCAAAGAACTCAAAGGTGGAGGAGAGCAGCTGCACTTGCCTCACTGTACCATAGTTTACAACAAAAAAGTGAATCCAAAAAGGATTCAGAAATGGAAAGTGAAGGTGACTGTTAGGGTAAGTCTTTCCAAATGAATAGATACATGAAACAAGTGTTCAGGGATAAAAGGTACTTAGCTGGAGGAATAAAGGAGGAAACAGCATTCCAGAAAGTTATAAAGTAGAGAGAGAATCCAGATTTCCAAAGGAAATGTAAGTAGTCTAGTGAGATTATAATGTAGATTTTAAGGTAACAAATACCAAATTATGAGCAGGGGAAAAATATGGGATCCAGAAAATAAATAGGAAAAAATAATTTTGAAAGGTATTGGGTAATCATAGGTAGAAGTGAATGCTGAATGAATTACACATAAGGCTCACATAATTTTTAAAGGATATTTAGGACATTTCTTTTGATAACCAACTGAAAATAAAACTCAGGCACCGTCATCAGTTCAATAATATGGACTGGGTATCACTATGTACCAGTACTGTTCCTGGTCCTGCAAGAATGGAAGTGAGCCAGATGACTCAGATCTCTGCTCCAGTGGGGCTTATGGGCTGGTAAGGGGAACTGACACTAAAACTAAACAGAGAGATGAACAAGGGAGTCTCAGATCATGAAGACATGAGGACAAGTTAGTGGCATAAGGCGAGTGATCACTGAAGAGGGTGCGCTTAAGGGATGCCCTTTCTGAGAGACTTTTTGCACAGAAACTTTAATAAAGTGTAGAAATTAGATGTTGGAAGATCTGGGAGCAGAGTTTTCCTGAAGGAAATAGCATAATTGACAACACAATGAGCTTGTATTGTTGCAAGCAAAGCAAGAAAGGTAGCCTGACTAGAGCAAAGTAAGCAAGGGAAAGAGCGGGAGGACAAGAGTCAGGGAAGTTGGAATGGAGCAAACCATGAAGGGCTTTGCAGGCCATGGTAAGAAATTTGAACTTTATTCTCAGTATAATGGAAACATTGATTAGTTTTCATTGGAGGGGCAATATGATCTTATTTGAATGCTCCCTTTGCTTTGTTCCAATATTTGTGGTCACATAATGTGCATACAATTTACATCCATCATGAAGGATCTACAGACTATGTTTCATGTGTTCAAGACAGAAACAATACCTCTATGTGACTCTCCAAAGATGACTACTATCAATTCCTTTCCTTTCTATGTAGACATGTTGCTCCTAATGTCAAGGGATAGAGTCACATTTCCCTTTCTTTGAATCTAAGCTGGATTTAGTGACTTGCTTGACCAATATAGTGTGGCAGAAGTGATAGTATGATTTCCAAAGGCCAGGTCACAGAATTTCTTACATTTTTCACTGGATCTCTTTGGAAGCTCTTTTTTGGAATGCTCCCGCTAAAATCCCAGCTACCTCACAATATAAAACCTAAGCTACATGGAAGGGTCATGTGTGGGGTACCTCAGTAGAAAGCTCCAACTGAGCTCCAAACTGACAGCCAGCATCAGGGGGCAGCTGTGGCTGGACTGGATAAACATCAAGTCCAGTCAAGACTTGAGATGACTGTAGTCCCAGCCAACATCTGACTACAATTTTACAAAAGTCGCCAAGCAAGAACTTCTCAGGTGAGCCCATAAGTTTATGAAATATGGGAGATGTTAACAAACAATAGTTTTAAATTTGGGGTGGTTTATAATGCAGTAGTAGTTGATCAGAATGGTCTCTTTTGCTAAGAGTTTACAATCTATTCCAACCATTCTCCTGATGCCAAATTTAGTACTCCAGACATCACTTATCCCTCACTCTCTGTTTTTTTTTTCTCCTTGGTTTTTCTTAAATTTCAGAGGTTTTCTTGTGAACTAGAAGCAGGTTGTTTCTTCACATACTCTTGACTTAAATTCAGGAATAAGTCAGCCATCCAGTTCCAGATGTCCCAGAGCTGAGCTCAATGATTTCTCATAAGAGCCATGAAGAACACCTGATCATGAATTATCTTCCACAGGGCATTCTGCTAATGCCTCCCTGCCTCTTTTTTCTTGCAGTTTCAGGCATCTTCATTTAAGTATTTTATTGTTATTATCAATCAGTCAAATGATGTTCATCTTTATTGGCAGCAGTTGGTGACTACATTTTTAGGTCACTGTGATTCTGCAAATGTGTATATTTTATCCAGATTAGATAACCATGACTCTAAAACACAGGAGAGTTCATTGATTAATTGATCATCACAGAGTGAAATCTCTTCTTTTTAACATATCAAGGCAACCGAAGTCTGATTATGTCATTTGCTATCATATATTAGATTGGCAATAGTTTATAATTAGTATTTGTATATTACTTACTGCTGAAGGAACTGGTAACAAAAACTGTGTTCTTTAACCTTATTCTGAATCAACAAGTCAATAAGGATGGCTATAAATGTAACTCTTTCCACATCCATAAACATGGATAAAGACAGGATTATGTAGAACAGAGAAAAATTAAACCCCTGACCTCATACAACATTAAGATCTTTTCAGAAAAAAAAAAAAGGAAAAAATAGAGCAGATATCCTGTGGAACCTTCATGTCCTTCCATTCTTGGAGGTAAAAGGCTGAAGTCAATCTCAAACCATAGGAAACATTTTGACTTGGAGTTACAGTGACTGAGTTTAAGTCAACAATTAGCGCCAGTCGTCTGTTGGCTCAGCAACCCATATGGAAATCAGTCCTAATAAATGATTTTCTATGGTCTTTCTAATCTTACACAAAGTAATTCTTTATTGCCTTACTAGGTTTATTAAAAAAGGATTTTGATGGCTCTAAATAGCTATCAATTAACTTTCTATTTCCTGTTATAAAATGTGAACATTACAATAGTCTTGAGTCACCCATGAACCCAATAGAAAAAAATCACTTTCGTCTTCTGACCTCCTTTACATGGGGCATAAATGTGGCCTTTATATATTGCTAATCATAACCACAATAGGACTAATCATGTTCTGATACCAAGTTAACTTGAGGAATTAGAAGAGTTCTTTCTAAGTCTTTAAAAATCTGAATGCAACCCAGAAGTTACCCAGAGGAAGTCTTCTTTGGAGGGCTTGGTTTTGACAGAACCAAGTCTGAGGAAGGGGCCTTCTGTGATTGGTGGCACTCTGGTGTTTCTTCATATGTTGCTCTTAAAAAATATTGAAGTTTCTGTTGAATTATTTTTCCTAATGATGAAAAACAGCTGAAATTAATGAATGTTGTGAATTTAAATAACATCACACCATTAGTCATAAATATCTCAATAATAAAGAAGCATATTACCATTAACATTTCAAATGATCAACAGAGCTGCTCAAGCTACATTTTTTTACTGGGCAAATTTATCAGTTCAAGGTTGGCTCACATTATTGTGCCCTGTCAATTCATATTATTTGACTGCAAGATACACCAACATATTTTGTTTTGAATAACTGCTAGTTTTTCTAAAGTGATCTATTTGGGAAGGAGGTGGCCAGAGGGAGGACTGAGGAAATAGAGTTAACCTAATTACAATATTGTGTTATTTTTCGTTTTAGTAATTTGTACAGGATGTCTTGAAATGTCTTTTTGTAAAGAAAATGTAGGCTTTTTCTTTATCAGGCAGAGTAAATGAAAATGCTAATTGATTTTAAATGAAATTATTTAGGTTAATTTTAATTTTTTGATGTTTGAAGGCAAAGTATCCCTATGCACTTATAAATAGTGCAAGTCTGACATATGTTAAGACTATTTGGTCAGATCACCTAAGTTTTATGAAGAAGGCTGGGTGGTGGGAGCCCTCAAAGGAAAGGCAGGTACTAGTGTTTCCCCCATGGCATGCTGCTCTGCTTTGCTGCATGGGAGTCCCGGCCTGCAATTCCTTTCCTCCATTTGATGCCTTAGAGAGGAACATCCTATCTTTATGTCAGCATCTGCTCAGGGGTAACCTTTCTGAAACCTTCCCTAATTTTAATATTTTGAGGTTTTCTACCACTCAGCTTCCAGAGTCTCTGTAGCAGGTAAAATAGATGTAGTAGTGGGCTCATCTTCCCCCAATTCTATCCCCTTCTTCTGACTAAAAAATAAGGAAATATAAAAAAAAAGTCTATGGCCCCCTTAGGGCAGAGATTATGTCTTATTCCCGTTTCCCTCTTTATAGCCCATGGATTTAGTACTGGCAGCTATAGATACTTCACAATGAAAAGGCTGTTCCTAATGGAAGTCATTTTGTAGAAGTTGGATCTTCTTTCAAACATGGTTACTATGCTGGGAAATACTGAAATTTCTTACCATTTAAACCAATAACTTGTATGATTCTCTTATCTGTCACAGTTAACCTTGGTTCATAATGTTGAAAGGTTTAAATGCCCTATGAAAGGTGATATGGTTTGGCTGTGTCCCCACGCAAATCTCATCTTGAATTGTAGTTCTCATAATCCCCACATGTCATGGGGGGGATCCAGTTGGAGGTAATTGAATCATGGGGGCAGTTATCTCCATGCTGTTCTCATGATAATGAGTGAGTTCTCACAAGATCTGATGGTTTATAAGGGGCTTTTCCCCTTTTGCACTTCTCCATGCTGTCACGATGTGAAGAAGGACATTTGCGTCCCTTTCCACCATGATTATAAGTTTCCTGAGGCCTCTAAAATCATGCTGAACTGTGAGTCAATTCAACCTCTTTCCTTTATAAATTACTCAGTCTTGGGTATGTCTTTGTTAGCAGTGTGAGAACAGAATAATATGAAAGGGATGAGGCATAAGAGAATAAGAATCATCCCTCCCTAAAGTTGAGGGAGTAGAATATTTCCAAATAGATAAATAATACTTCTTAGTTTGTTGATCATTGATGTACATAAACTGTGCATGCTTATTTAAGATAAGGGATGATGTAGATAGGTTGTTTTCTAACATTAGCGTGTTGTAGATCAGCTGAAATACTTATGAAAAATGCAGATACTCATTCATCAGGGATCGTGGGGCTCAGCCACATGCATGTTAAACAAGGATTCCATGTAAGTCTGATACTGGTGCCAGGCAACTGTACTTTGAAGACACACTACTGTGGATGAGAAGCTTATGTGCTTAGGAACTAGTTTTCACTCATGTTTCTATGTAATTCTGTATGACTTTTTTTTTCTCTCTCTCTCTCTCATCCACTTAGAATACAACATCACCAGGACAAAGACCTGATCTTTTACTTTCTTCTTAACTCCATTGCACTGAATTCAGGACTCTGCCCGTATGGTACCCTCGAGGCAAGCATGGATGGAAGATCCTTTCTGTTCTTAGTTTATATGAGGCTAGGAGAGAGGGTGAAATCTGAGGTGGGCAACAGAACACAGAGGGCTTCACTTTTCTCAGGTGTCATATAGATATTTCTGGTTTTTAATACCTGCACATACTAACAAGGCAGATGAAAGACAGTACTTGTGAGTCAACACATACTTATACTCATCTTCATAAAATGCCACTGCCTCAGAGAGCACCAGAGCTGTTGATCTAATATCAGTCTACTGGCACCCATCTATCACTGCCGTGCTTGAAGGCTGTCATTCCTGGAGTCAGGACTTACCTGACTCCAGGGATGAGCCTGAACCCTGACCCTCACTGATAGGCTCCTTGTGAGGGCCTCCTGCCTTTCTTTCCCCTTCATCTATTTTACCTGCCTCAGATACACTGCTCTCCTGCCATATGTGACTTCTTGGAGGTTCCCTAATATTGTAATGAGCTCTTTCACAGTGTCCATGTACATGCCACCTCTTACCTAAAAGGACTTTATAACTTTGACTTTCCTGTTAATGCCTACTCAGTTTTTAATGCTCAATTCCATTATCACCTCCAATGGGAAGCCTAAAGTGACAAAGTCAGCTGTTCTGATGTGTTTAATTCCTCTCTTTTCAAATGCTCATCAGGCTATCATAAAAAGCTAACAGTAGCTAACCTCAAATGTATTAGCTCATTTAATTGTTTTAACAACCTTATGAGGCATTTTTCCATTTTACAGATGAGTGACTGATGCATTGAGAGGTGAGGTAACTTGCCCAAGTCTACACACAAGTAGTAACTAAGAGTTAGGATTCCAACTGATGTAGCCTGTCTCTTGCCCCAAGCTCTAAACATGTATACCACAACTAGTCTTTTACTTGTGCGCCTTCTCCACTAGGTAAAGTATTCTTTAAATACAGGAGCCATGTCTTATGTTTCCCAGGATTCCAATTTCCTAGAAAACTCCCTAGTCCACAGTAGATGTTCAATTATGTGTAATTCGATAAGTCCTTTAACGAAATCATGTGACTTTCACCTTGGCCAGGATTGCAAGGGCAGTGGAAGCCACACACACAAAAAGGCCTACTTGAATTATCCAACCAGAGTCCATTAAGACCACCTAGTTATAACCTATGAGGGCTTCGGAGAGACTTTCAATTTCTACATTGAAGTGAGAAATTAGTAAAATGCAATAAAACGCAACAGTAACTTACTTGCAGTTGGTTTCTAGAGCAGAAATGTGAGCTAGGAATGACTTGTTCTTTTGGACTCATAACTATTTCTGGATTTCTTTGTGGCAAGGGACATTAGTTTCACCTCATGTGATGTGGGGCAGTGATGGGCCTAATGATCAAAGTGCCAGTGATGCTTTGTGCTCAGAGGCCTCTGACTATCATTCTTTCTGGTCAATGTTCCCAGATAGCACAGCCCAGTGCAATTTCAGAACAATTCGGTCTTCTGAGCTTTTAGCTCTGACCTTTTAGCACATGCCTGAACTTGAAGGTGGCTGTTAGTTGTTCCAAGTAACTGAGCAACTTCATTCCTAACCAAGCACATACTCCACCCTTTTGGATCAGATAGACCTGGGTTTAAATTGCAGTTTTACCATTTACCATGTTTGAGTTTAGACAACATGCAGGGGTTATTTAAGCCTTAGTTTTCTTGTCTCTAAAATAGAATAAACAAAAATATTTCCCATATAGGGTCACTATGAAAATTAAATGACACAATTTGTATCAAGCATTCCTGTGCAAGGCCACATGTCTTCTAAGGCTGGGCCCAGGAAGCAAGTTCAGTTATTTTGATCCCAGAGCTTGAACTCACAGGCCTTAGTCCCAGAACACATGTTCAACTTGCTTAGATGGATAAATGTAGGCTATCCTCATTGCTTTTCATGGTAAACCACCTTTCTATCCTGCTCCAATGGACTCTGCCTTCTGGCACCACCACACCACACCACATCAGTGTCTCTCTAGGTGGTGAATGATGATAGTTGACTATGCTGACAGTTCATATGTCATCAACTATTCTATTAATTTGCAGTGTTCAAATTGTTTGAGTTTCTGTCTTGTTTGCCTAATGTGCTGAGCAGTTTGAGTTGACTGGATGACTATGCTCCACAAATTCATTTAGATTTAGCTCTCAAGCTGATGGAGCATTCTTTCATCACTTGGGGCTTTCACTTGGGGTGATCTTCATTCAGTTAGCCAAAAGAAAAGAGCATGGAAAAGTGTCAGGGTGGTTCTATGGACATGACACCATAGTGGCACATAGCACTTCCACTCACGTTCCATTGTTAGAACATACACAATGTGAACATATAATTGTGAGACCAGGTAGGAGAGGAGAATGTGGACTTTCTTGAACATCTAGAAACTCTTTGCATTATTTATAGGAAAAAATAAAAATTATTATTAACTTTAATTTTTCTAATATCAGTTCTCAGTGTACCTTCACAGCCCCTTTGGAACCACCTCTGTACTTTCCCACCATGTTGTTTTTATCAGACTGTTTATTCTATTTTAAATGATCCAAATCACTTTCTTTCATCTTAAAACCCTTTAAAGGAAAAGCACAATGCCAACTCTTTCACTGTTTTCTTTCATGCTTTCTTTCAGAAGGTGGAGGACAAAGGTGAACAGCTAACTTTTTCTACCTTAGGTCTCCTAAGATCAAATTATAGCAAGTTAGGGTAGGAGGAGACCCTAATAATGCTTAGCTCAAAGTTTTGTTTGTTTGTTTATACTTTTGTTGTTGTTCTTTTCATTTTGCATGGAAGGAGAAGGTAAGACCCGGAGAGATAAAGGAGTTACCCAGGACTGAACCATGACTGGAGACCAAGTCCATTGAATTCCATTTGTAGTCTCTTCCTGACACCTCATGTTGTTACCTCTTGCTGTAGGGCCAGCCCTATATGGGAAATTTTACTTATTAATGTTTCCAGAATTTCTCTAATTCACCTAAAGTGGGTATTAAAGCAATAAAGTTTTGGAGTTTGTAAAAGATACTACCAGTAAAGTCTTCCTTGTATAAACTGACTGATTGAAAGATTTTTTTTCCTATTTCTGCTTCACAATTCCGTACGTTGTGAAAATCACTTAGTTTTTCCTGGTGATTTCTCAAATTTCAGTGAGAATATATATATACACATACATATATATATATATAATCTTAATTCTTGGCAATTGAGTTTAGTGATAATTGTTTTTGTGCATTAGTCATAATCACTTTTTAAGCAGCAAAGCCTATTACTGTTACAGAGTGAGTTTCAGATGCCCTGCAGATTTGAGTAATTTGGGGTAATGCAGCTGTGTGTGGTAAAAAGATTTTACAATGCCTATAAAATGTTGCCTCATGACATGTTCAGCAGTGAATCTGAGGCACCATATAGCAATTTCAGTGCTTTTCATTAAATACCAGATACCATTTACATTGTGCAGTTTTTAAACAAGAGCCATCCTCTGAGATTAGGAGAATCTGCAAGTTACAAGGCATTTGGGAGTCCTGAATACATGGAAGGGTCTTACAGATATTTTTCTAGAAACAAACACAAAAACAACAAACAAAACCAAAAACATTCCACATGAAAGAATTGTATTTTGTCTACATTGTCCTCAGCTGCATTGAAGGTTATTAGCACTTCTTTTTCCTTTTCTCATCTCCCCAAAGATGATCAGAAGATCTGACTTGCAGCAAGTAGTTTGCCTGAATATACAGTTTCCCATGAAAACAGAACAACGAGAGAATGTACAAACCACAGTGAATTGTATATTATTTCCTTTAAGTGTTTGGAATCACCTATCTTGGCTTCAACTACCTTTGTTGTTACTGCAAGTTAACAGATATAATTATTAAGTCAATTATTTATTCATTCAAATAATTTACACATATTTATTTAGTCACAATACGTGCCAGGCAAATGGTTACAAGCCCAAGATAAACAATGGCTATAAAAAATAAGATCAATTTTTAAAATATTGTTTTTGTCTTCAGAAAAGATCAAAGAGTGGTAGCTATAAATCAGAAGCTCTGGCTTCTAACTTAAAGTCAAGACCCAACTGACGATTTTTACTTGGATGTTCTAACATTGACATAAACTCAGTCCATTCAAATCAAAGTTCATTATTTTTGCTGAAATCATCTTTTATCTTTTACTAAGAAAATTATTGTATTCTATAACAGCAAAGCACCATGTGTTTGCTTTTTATTAGTGTTATTAATACTAGGACATTAATATTTAATGCTAGCATATTAATAATTATATAAGACCCACAGAAAATAATACGTTGTTTTCTTTTTTAAAGTATTTTCCTCCTTTCCTTTCTTTTCAATTATTTATTCATTTCAGTAGGTTTTTGGAGGAACAGGTGGTGTTTGGTTATATGAGTAAGTTCTTTAGTGGTGATTTCTGAGATTTTGGTGCACCCATCACCCAAGCAGTGTCCACTGTACCCAGTGTGTACCCAGTGTTTATCTCTCATCCCCCTCCCACCCTTTGCCCTGAGTCCCCAAAGGTCATTGTATCATTCTTATGACTTTGCATCCTCATTGTTTAGCTCCCACTTATGAGGGAGAACATACGATGTTTGGTTTTCCATTCCTGAGTTATTTTACTTAGAATAGTGGTTTCCAATTCCATCTATGATGCTGCAAATGCCATTATTTTTTTCCTTTTTAAGTAGTATTCCATAGTGTATATATACAGTTTATTTATCCACTTGTTGGTTGATGGACATTTGGACTGATTCCATATTTTGCAATTGCAAATTGTGCTGCTATAAACATGCGTGTATGAGTATCTTTTGCGTATAATAACTTATTTTCCTCTGGGAAGAAACCCAGGAGTGGGATTGCTAGAACAAATGGTAGACCTACTTTTAGTCCTTTAAGGAATCTCCACACTGTTTTCCCCAGTGGTTGTACTAGTTTACATTCCCACCAAGAGTGTAGAAGTGTCAAAAAATAACAGATGTTGGCGTGGATGTGGTGAAAAGAAAATGAGATTTTGGATTCATCAGTTTTCCAGTTCCCAAGTTCTGTCAAATAGCACAGCCTAAGCACATCCTTTCTGGTACAGTGTATTCACCTCTCGATGTCTGCTGCCTCCAGTCTGCCTCCTTTACTAATACATTCATTATTATTTACCATGTAGTCTGTTTCTCAAGCTTTGTGATATCATCATAACTAGGTCACAGACTCTTAGATTTCAATTCATGTATCTTTAGCCTCTTCTCTTAGCTGTGATGAAGACTGATATAAGTTAGGAACTGAAAAATGAGTTCAAGTTCAGGCCCTGATTCTAACCCACTGTGTAATCCAGTGAAAGTGGAACAGCTTTTGAACCTCAGAACACTCTTCTATAAAATGAGAATACTTCAAAACTCGAGAAGTTGTACTGAAAATTAAAAAGAAAAGAGTATATTTGAAAGTCATTTATGAATGTAGACCTCACACAAATATAAAGCTTAGTATTATGCCCCACAGTTTCTAGCTCAGCACAATAAACATTAGTAGATTAATTGATTGGTTAATTTTAAGGGAATCTCCCAAATATACTAAGGCCCTGGAAGTTTACAAGCAAATATTTGCTTTTATGTTGAAGGATAAACCTTTGAAACTGGTCCTATTGCTCTCTGACCAATTTATTCTCTGAACAGAAATAATGTCGTACGATCATTGTTAATCCTGATGCAGATACCTCTGTGTGTTTTCTAGAGTTTTGCATTGTATGTCATACTTATAATACCAGGATTTTGTCTTGAAGCTCAGTTAGGTTTCAGGATATTTTAGAAAGAGAATTGAACTTTATTACTTTTTTCATCGATTTAACTAAAATTTATTGAAGATACATGTAGGATGTGCAGATATATATTATCTGTGCCAAGTAGCAATAAATTCTAGAAATACACAGACAATTTGAATGCATAAATTCTATCCTCCAGGAGCATCTAGTCTGGTGAGGGAGTTATATATGACCTCCTTGGACTCCAGAGACCTACTCATATTATTTACTGTGTTTCCATGTGCATATCACTTTACCTCTCTGAATCTAAATTTCCTTAATTATTAAATGTGATTACTTCATGGAACTATATTGAAAATTAAGTATGCTGGTATATTACTGGCAGACACACAGAGAGATAATAAATGCTCAATTATTTTCCTTCCTTCATAATTTCATGTAAATTAGGCCTTAACTAAACATATAGGTGAATATTCCAGTTTGGAGAAAGAGTCTGACCAGCAGTCACAGACACCATCCTAACCAAGATAGTTTTACGATCTGTTCATCAGGTCCCCAGTAATATAATGCTTAGTATTTTATTGACTGAATAGTATGTGGCAAGAGCTTTCTATACATTATCTTAAGTCTTTATGACAACTCCAACATGTAGAAAGTATCCGCATTTTCTCAGGTGACAAATTAGGGTTGAGGCATAGGTATGAAGGGAGGGGGCTGTGGAGACGGACTGCTTTAACAGGAATACCAGAACTACCTATCTATACTTGCTATGGGACTGACCTTGGACAAGTTTTGAATTTTCAAAACTTGAACGTAGTCACTTCAGTAGAATGACAGAGCCTTACATAAGAGGGATGATGAGATTAATATGGCATATGGGAGGCAAGACTATCTGGCAGCTTCTACTCAGACAGATAGAGCAGCATGTGGAGACTCACACCTTGAACTTTTGCTCCAAGAACTACCACAGAAACATACCCGGAAAGCAGAGAGAATCCACAGATCCTTTGAAGGAACTGGATCACCACCACTGCAGGCTCCCTGACATGCCAAAAAAACTGTGAGTCTGCTTAGTTTCTCAATGGAGAGGCATGTGGTCTGGGACAGGTTCTCAGCCCTGGTCACCAGTTGCCTGGAAATATACTTGATGTTGTTATGGGAGCACAGCGGGAGTGAGACTGGCCTTTAGTACTGTGAGGTGTGTGGGAGCGGGGTGAGGCCCATGACTGCCAGCTTTCACTGGAGACCTGTATGATACAGCAGAGGCAGCCATAATACCCCTAGGAATATAACTCCTTTGGACTGGGAACCACACTCCTATGCCCCATAGCAGCCACAGCAAGCCCTGCCCAAAAAAGAGACTGAACTCAGACATGGCTATCCCTGCTCTAACCTGGTGATCTTTCTCTACCAGCCCTGGTAGTCAAAGACAAAAGTCTTAATCTTTTGGGAACTTCATGGCCCTGCCCACTACCTGAGAAACCTGAATACTTAACCAGGTGTCCCTAGATTGACAAAGATTATACTCCACTTAAAAGACACAGAAAGGCAAAATGAATAAAAATTCACCAACCAAGTTTCTGCTGTCTTCAAGAGACTCACCTAACACGTAAGAATTCATATAAACTTAAGGTAAAAGGGTGGAAAAAGATATTCCATGCAAATAGACACCAAAAGCAAGCAGGATTAACTATTCTTATATCAGACAAAACATACTTTAAAGCAACAGCAGTTAAGAAAGACAAAGAGAGACATTACATAATAATAAAAAGACTAGTCCAACAGGAAAATATAATATCACAATTCTAAATATAAATGTACCTAACACTGGAGCTCTTAAATTTATAAAAAAAAATTACTACTAGACCTAGGAAATGAGATAGCTGGCAACACAATAATAGTGGGGGACTTTAATACTCCACTGACATTACTAGACAGGTCATTGAGACAGAAAGTTAACACAGAAACAATGGACTTAAACTGTACCCTACAACAAATGGACTTAACAGATATTTGTAGAACATTCTACCCAACAACTGCAGAATATACATTCTATTATCAGCCCATGGAACATTGTTGAAGATAGGCCATATGATAGGCCACAAAACAAATCTCAGTAAATTTAAGAAAATCAAAATTATATCAAATACTCTCTCAGAACACAGTAAAATACAATTATAAATCAACTCCAAAAACAACCTTCAAAACCATGCAAATACATAGAAATTAAATAACTTGCTCCTTGAATGATTGTTGGGTCAACGATGAAATCAAGATGGAAATTTAAAAATTCTTTAAATTAAATGATAATAATGATACAACCTATCAAAACCTCTGGGATACAGCAAAAGTAATGCTAAGAGGAAAGTTCATAGACTTAAATGCCTACATCAAGAAGTCTGAAAGAGCACAAATAAACAATGTAAGGTCACACCTCACAGAACTGGAGAAACAATAACAATCCAAACTTAACCCAGCAGAAGAAAAACAGGATGAAGATCAGAGCAGAACTAAATGAAATTGAAACAAAAAAAATACAAAAGATAAATGAAACAAAAAGGTGGTTCTTTGTAAAGATAAATAAAATTGATAGACCATTAGCAAGATTAACCAAGAAAAGAAGAGAGAAGATCCAAATAAGCTCAATTAGAAATGAAACAGGAGATACTATATGAACAGCTTTATGTGCATAAGCTAGAAAACCTAGAGGAGATGAATAAATTCCTGGAAATATACAACCCTCCTAAATTAAACCAGGAAGATATAGAAACTCTGAACAGACCAATAACAAACAACGAGATTGAAAATTGCCAACGACAACAACAAAAAGTCCAGGACCAGACGGATTCACAGCTGAATTCTATCAGACAGTCAATGAATTGGTACTAATCCTATTGACACTATTTCGAAAGAAAGAAAAAGGAGGAATCCTCCCTAAATTATTCTTTGAACCCATTATCACTCTAATACCAAAGCTAGGGAAGGACATAACAAAAAGAGAAAACTACAGACCAATCTCCCTGATGAACATAGATGCAAAAATCTTGAATAAAATACTAAGGAATTGAATCCAACAGCATATCAAAAAGATAATCCACCATGATCAAGTGGATTTCATACCAAGGATGTGGGGATGGTTTAAGATACATTTACATTAACAGATATTTGCAGAACATTCTACCCAACAACTGCAGAATATACATTCTATTCATCAGCACATGGAACATTCTCCAAAATAGACCATGTGATAGGCTACAAAAAAAATGTCAGTAAATTAAGAAAATTGAAATTATATCAAATAATCTCTCAGACTACAGTAAAATAGAATTAGAAATCAACTCCAAAAGGAAGTCAATTTATAAGTCAATAAATGCAATACACCACATAAAAAGAATTAAAATAAAAAATCATATGATATCTCAATAGATGCAGAAAAAGCATTTGACGAAATCCAGCATCCCTTTGTGATTAAAACCCTAGGCAAAATCAGTACATAAGGGACATACCTTAAGGTAATAACAGCCATCTATGACATACACACAGCCAACATTATTAAACAGACAAGGATGCAGACTTTCACTACTTCTATTCAACATAGTACTGGGAGTTCTAGTCAGAGCAATCAGACAAGGGGAAGAAAGAAATAAAGGACATTCAAATCAGTAAAGAGAAAATCAAACTGTTGCTTTTTGCTGATGCTATGATCGCATACCTAGAAAAACCTAGACTCACCCAAAAAACTCCTAGAACTGATAAATGAATTTGGCAAAGTTTTGGAATACAAAATTAATGTACAGAAATCGGTAGCTCTGATATACTCCAACGGTAACCAAACTGAGAATCAATTCAAGAACTCAACAATAGCTTTCACAATAGCTGGAAAAATAAAAATAAAAACACTTAGGAATACACCTAATCAAGGATGTGAAAGACCTCTACAAGGAAAACTATAAAACACTGTTGAGAGAAACTATAGACCACACAAATAGAAACATATATCGTGCTTATGGATAGGTAGAATCAGTATTGTGAAAATGACCATGCTGCCAAAAGCAATCTACAAATTCTATGCAATTCTCTCCAAACTACCACTAGCATTCTTCATAGACTAGAAAAAACAATCCTAAAAATTCATATGGACCATAAAAGAGCCCACATATCCAAAGCAAGTCTAAGCAAAAAGAACAAATCTGGAGCCATCACATTATCTGACTTCAAACTAAACTATAAGGCCATAGTTAACCAAAACAGAATGGTACTGACATAACAAAAGGCATATAGACCAATGGAAAAGAATAGAGAACCCAGAAATAAAGCCAAATACTTACAGTCAACTGATCTTTGAGAAAGCAAACAAAAACATAAGGTGAGGAAATGACACCTTATTTAACAAAGGATGCTGGGATAATTGGCAAGCCACATGTAGAAGAATGAAATTGGATCCTCATCTCTCACCTTATTAAAAAATCAATTCAAGATGGTTAAAGGACTTAAATCTAAGACCTGAAACCATAAAGAGTCTAGAAGATAACATTGGAAAAACCCTTGCAGATGTTGACTTAGGCAAAGACTTTATGACTAAGAACCCAAAAGCAAATGCAACAAAACAAAAATAAATAGATGAGGCCTAATTGAACTGAAAAGCTTCTGCACAGCAAAAAAACAAGCAGGGGAGTAAACAGACAACCCAGAGTGTGGGAGAAAATCTTCACAATCTATATGTCTGACAAAGGACTAATATCCAGAATCTACAAGGAACTCAAACAAATCAGGAAGAAAAAAACAATCCTTTCAAAAAGTGGGCTAAAGACATGAATAGACAATTCTCGAAACAAGATATACAAATGGCCAAAGGCATATGGAAAAATGCTCAACATCACTAATTATAGGGGAAATATAAATCAAAACTACAATGCAACACCACCTCACTCCTGCAAGAATGGCCATAATCAAAATATTAAAAAAACAATAGATGGTGACATGGATGTGGTGAAAAGGAACACTTTTTCACTGCTGATGGGAATGTAAACTAGTACAAACACTTTGGAAAACAGTGAGGAGATTCCTTAAAGAACTAAAAGTAGATCTACCATTTGACCCAGAAATAACACTACTAGGTATCTACCCAGAGGAAAAGAAGGTGTTATATAAAAAAGATACAAAAATTGCAAAAATATGAAATTAGCCCAAATCCCCATCATTCAACTAGTGGATAAAGAAAATGTGATATATATACCATGGAATACTACTCAGCCATAAAAAGAAATGAAAATAATGACATTTGTAGCAACCTGGATGGAATTGGAGACTTATTCTACGTGAAGTAACTCAGGAATGAAAAACCAAACACCATATGTTCTCATTCATGTGTGGAAGCTAAGCTCTGGGGACACAAAGGCATAAGAATGATACATTGGACTTTCGGGACTTGGGGGAAAGGGTGAGGGATGGTGAGGAATAACAGGCTGCACATAGGGTAGCATATACACTGCTTGGGTGATGAGTGCACCAAAATCTCAGAAATCACCACTAAAGAACTTATTCATGTAACCAAACACCACCTGTTCCACCAAAACCAAAATAGGAAATAAAATAATTCAAAAAATTGTTTTAAAGAGGATGATGATGATGGTTATGATGATGAAGATGATGATGATGGAGGAGAAGTAGGTGTTTGCTGCAGTATCTAGTTGGAGAAGGGCTTTTTGACAAGTGGTTGCCCTGAGATTCTCATAACACATAGGAAAGCATATAGGTGATCCATATACATTTGGCTCACTCCAAAGCTCAACTTTGTCCACAGGTACCCAAAGTTATACTTTGGCCACTGCAGGACAGCTAATTTTTTTTTCCTCTTGAAGCCAAGGCAATAAACTATATTTTTCTTATTGTAAATGTTGAGCACTCCTCATTATTGAGTAGTTCAAGCATCACCTGTCTGGCTAACATTAAAATCTAAATTCATGCATTTTTTTAAAGTTCTGAGTGTTTGTAAAAAAGAATTTCCCAACCAAAGTATTTACATTTATTGCAAGTAATTTTTATTTAATCTTTTTAACAAGTAGGCCAATCTGGTAATATAGTGATTTAGTTTTACAGATAATTAAAAGAGAAAAGCCTTCTTCTGCCTCAAAGATCTATGGAAACCAATAAAAGTCACTTTGGGGCCTGGATAATTATCTCAACCCTTTTAACTCTGCTGTTCTGGGCTCATAGTAGACGCTCAATGGAAACTTGTTGATTGATCTGCCTTTGACTATGAAGACTTGACCCAATAATTCTGAAGGCCAAATGCCCTGGGCACTCAGGAAAAACATGTTTGTTTACTGCTGCTCATGTTAGAGTCATAAAACACTATAGAGAGTAAAAATTTCTATAGTCATTAGAAAAATGAAATAAGATAACACAAAATGATGGGAAAATACATGATACTTTCTTTAGTAACAATTTATGTTGTCCTACAAGTCAATGAATCAAAAATTATCTCTTATATCTTAACCCAAACCAAAGGTAATATTGTTATAATTCTCTGATTGGTAAATTTGTTTTACCAATTTTTTTCTCCATTGAAAAGATAGAAAGCAGTGAGTTTTCATATTTTGTCTGTATGCTAGCTTCAGCAACATTGAAATTCATGATGATTCTTTATGCTTTGGTTTTTAAAGATGTAAAGAAAAGGTGTTATCTCTCTTGAATTAAATTAAAGGATATGTGTAAGGATATATACTCTCTCTGCAGAGGTCTAATGGTGCATGAAGTGATTCCCTTGGAGCATTCATTTTGGACACTGGACCTCAACTCACTCCTAAGATAGTATAAATGGATATGAAGACTTATATTCAGTTTCTGAAAAAAAATAGAAATAATCATATATTATTTTTAGTGCAATTTTAAGGCATCATTTACATACAATAAAGTACACAGATTTTAAGTGCTTAACTTGGTGAGTATTGACATTTAATATATAGCATTTCCATTAGCCTAGAAAGTTCTTAATGCCCCTTTCCAGTCAATTCTTAACCATTTGGCGGCAACCATATTTTAGTTTCTATTACACAGGTTATTTTGCCTATTCTTGAACTTCATATAAATAGAATTGTACAGCATTACTACCTTACTTCTGGCCATAAAATTGCAAAGCACTTTTAATTTTATTATTTAGTTAGATTATCTTTTTAAATGTACAACTTTTATTTTAAGTTCAGGAGTACATGTGCAGTATGTGCAGGTTTGTTACACAGGTAAACATGTGCCATGGTAGTTTGCTGCACAGATCATCCCATTAACCAGGCATTAATCCCAGTACACATCAGCTAGTCTTCCTGATTCTCCCCCTCCTCCTCCCACCCCTTCCCTCTGACAGGGCCCAGTGTGTGCTGTTCCCCCCATGTGTTCACATCTTCTCATCATTTAGCTCCAACTTGTAAGTGAGAACATGTATTTGGTTTTCTGTTCCTGCATTAGTTTGCTAAGGATAATGGCCTCCAGCTCCATCCATGCCTGCAAAGGACCTGATCTCATTCCTTTTTATAACTGAATAGTATTCCATGGTGTATATGTACCACATTTTCTTTATCTAGTCTATCACCGATGGGCATTTAGATTGACTCCATGTATTTGCTATTGTGAACAGTGCTACAGTGAACACATGCACACATGTGTCTTTATAATAGATTTCTATTCCTTTGTGTCTATACCCAGCACAAAAATCCTCAACAAAATACTGGCAAACCAAATCAAGCAGCACATCAAAAAACTTATCTACCTTGATCAAGTAGGCTTCATCCCCGACATGCAAGGCTGGTTCAACATATACAAATCAATAAACGCAATTCATCACATACACAGAACTAAAGACCACATAATTATCTCAATAGATGCAGAAAAGACCTTTGACAAAATTCATCATCTCTTTATTTAAAAACTCTCAATAGACCATATATTAAAGGAATACACCTGAAGATAATAAGAGCCATATATGACCAGCCCACAGCCAATAGCATCCTGAATGGGCAAAAGCTGGAAGCATTCCCCTTGAAAACCGGAAGACAAGGTGGCCCTCTCTCACCACCCCTATTCAACATAGTATTGGAAGTTCTGGCCAGGGCAATCAGGCAAGAGAAAGAAAAGAAATGGTTTTCAAATAGGAAGAGAGGAAGTAAAACTATCTTCTCTGTAGATGGCATGATCCTCTATCTACAAAACCCCATCATCTCAGCCCAAAAGCTTCTTAAATTGATAAGCAACTTCAGCAAAGTCTCAGGATACATAAATGTGCAAAATTTGATAGCATTCCTATATATTATTAGATTCTTATGTCAACAGATTATGCTAAAGGTACCAAGATACTAATTTTTACATATGGGGCCACTGAAACTCATTGAGTTTTCATGACTGGCTTAAAGTCATAGTAGAAGACTTCAGAGGCAGAATCAAACTTGGGTGTTCCAATTCCAGATTCAGCACTCCTGTTGAATTCTACTGGATTCTGGAAAGATATTTGGACTCATTGTCATAACAGAATAGTGATAATAAACACAAATACCTGAGTCTGAATCTCAACTTTGCTCTTCTTTATGAATGTGATTTTTGGTAAGTTATTTTGTTCATTTCAGACTCAGTTACTTCCTCTATAAAACGAGAATAGTGATAATCTCATTCCTAGACCTGACATATTCTTGTTTATACTCTAAGTCTTTCATTTCTTCATGATTTCTGCTAAAGACCCTGTAAAGCCTCTAGTCAGTCAGCAGTTATAAAATAAATATTGAGGTGATTACATACTTGGTTTAAGTCTTTTGATCATGTTTTGTTTCAATTTTTCTCTCTCTACAAAATCAGGAGCTCCATGAAAATTGAATACATTTCTTGCTCACTTCCATTTCTCAAGTGACTAGGAAAATATCTGGCCCAGAGGTGATGGTCATTATAAGTTCAATGAACCTGTAACATGTAATGAGATATAAGGGCAGGCAAAGCTCTTTTGTCTCTACCTACCTATCTAAGTGATTCTTGCCAGATGGAAGTTGCACATCTATGGCTCTTGTAAATATGATGACAACATCCTGGGAAAAATGTATGGGTTCTAATAAGAAGGCATAAAAAGTAAGATAAGATAATTTCCATGGTCATGTTAAAAGTGTTAAATTATACCAACCTACAAATAATCACATTTGTAAGTTGCATAAAATGCAAATCATTTAGGAGCAGAGAGTCAACCTACCTGTTAGAGTTGGATGTCTGTAGGGCCAATGGAAGGACCACTTTGCCTACTGCTACACTTCCTCAGGTAGCCTCCTACTAATTCCCCCCGCTCTGCTTTTTGCCAGCTACCTATTGTTAACTGCAGTGCTGTGGTGGTATTAAGGGAAACAATAATGTCTGTTAATGCTGTCAACACCTTGGCAATATCTGCCTTTCTTCAATTACTTTTGTTTACAAATTACTCCTAATTTTGTTCTTAAAAGCTAGTTAAGAACAAATGCTGCTAGAATTGATGGGAAGCTAACTGCATGATTAAGTAATTACGTTTTTAAAGCTTGCCTTACACTAGGACTAATGATATGTCACCCAGTAGCAGAAACCCCAGATAATGAATGAGAAATGTTTATATGTACTTAGTTGCTTTTAAATCTCCCTTCACGCTAGAGCTGGTGCTATGCATGGGGTACTGGGATGAAGAAAAGCAGTGACAGCTCAGCCTCCCTAGCCATTGTGTGGAACTGCAAACTCCCATGAAGGCCTCTTTTCTGCTCCAGCCGATGCTTTATTTTTTGTAGGGTTGATTGTTCAGTTGGTCCACTGATGAAAATGCTACATCGTTTGTTGAATAAAGAGCTGAATGAATTTAACTAGTAGGCGATTGTCCTTTCACTGCAGGGACCAGATTTAGAGTTGATCTTTTGCGTATATAGAAAAGAATTAGAGTCAGGGCTGAAGGGTTCTGTCATCCCTCCTCCACCTGTGGACTCTTGTGTGCATGTTAGGGGAGGTGGATGTTGGGGGAGAAAGACACAAGGGATGGAAGAATGAGGAAAGGATGTCCTTCATACTGACATCTGAAGATTCATAGATCATTCTTAGGGGTGCACAACCTCTAAACAGTAGAGAGAGGCATCCACTCGTTTTGGGGGCTGCAATCTTGGAGGTGGAGTTAGAACTCATTACCCTCTACTCATTGTGAGGGTAATATTTCCTCAACTATGAAATAAGCTTTCCAAATGCATAGCAGTTTTTTTTATTCTAGGTAAAGAAAGTAGGAACATAATTTTTTATGTGTGCATATGTATAAAATTACTATGTTTAAATATATTTCATATATAATTTTATGTATACATTTTATATGCATTTGTATTTACATATAATTTATATTTATATTTTATTGAATATCTATTTATATATGTATATATAACAATACATGCATATGAAAAGTATAGCATGATAAATACTCAATAAGTTCCTATATGTGTAAATTTATTATAATGAATGTTTATATATTTATATTACACATAAACTCATCAGTATATGATATGTGTAAATGCATACTATACCCACATAGACACATATTTACATATTGCATATCTATACACACATTCTCAAAAGATATATACTTTAGCAATAATGTTAGAAAATGCATGAACTAATGGGTGTGCTCTAATGTGATGTTTTCATCTATTGGCTTATACAGAATGTGGAGAGTAAAACAATTCTGGGTTTAAAAGTAGGTTCATATTGGCCAGTTGCTTATCTTAAACTCTAGCAGATTTTCTTCTGATAAGATTTGGATTATAAATATCAATCACATGAGATTGCTGTGAGGAGTAAATGGGATTTTATATGGAATTTATCAAATGGTTCTGCACGTAGTAGGTACTCAATAAATAATTTTCTTGCCTAAGAACTGTAATTTTACTCAAAAGTTGACTAATAGTGACCCCTGAGAGAAGCAACAGACAATACAATTTTCTTTACTTGTGAAATTCAAGCTAGTTATCTCTTACTGCTGAATAATAATGGCTGTAATAAACTGAGGAGATTTCCACTTAAATAAGTGGATGATTTTAGCTGACTCTGGAAATGTAAATGTACCCTAATTAATGAATGCCTTAATCATTCTTCCTGTTTCTTCTTTATAGACACATTGTTTCCTGCCTAGGGGTGAATACATTTGGTGTACATACGTTCAGATATGAATATACATATGCATATACATTTTCAATGTACCAGCTTTAATGGAGAGGAACAAAGGAAATTCATTAATTGGAGCTACAAAAATCTCTTCAAGGACTTCCATTTGCATCAGAATAAAGTCTATCTTTCTTAGTCTGGCATTCAAGGCCTTCTGAATCTGACTTCAACTATGTTTCACGAGATATTTCATCTTTCCTGAGCAACTAGCTCTCTCTCTTCTGAATTTCCAGCAGATTCATTCTTCGTATCAATAATTTGACATTTATGGCTCTATTTAAAAGCCTTTTGATGCTTCACTTCCCAGACCAAAGAAACTAGCTTTTGAATTTAACTGATGAACATTTTCTATTACTTAAAAATATATAATTTTTTAGCATATTACAGGTTTAAGTTAGAAAAATTTAAATATATAACACACTATAAAAAAATTACCTTTTATCCTATTACAAAAAAGATAAAACTTCTAACATCATAAAGAGATATTAGTTAAGTTCCTTAGAATATTTTTTTCATGTTAAAAAAAATAGAACCATCTCAGATTATTCATATATATATTCCATGTCAATTTTTGAAAATTTAGAATTCTGTTAGGCATATATATTTTATAATTCATGCATTTTCAGTAATATTTTATAGATGTTTTCACAATTTTATGAAACATTATTTGGAAACATTTTTAATAACATGTTAATAATGCTCTTATGAAAGAGTACTATAGTTAATTTATCACATCCATTGATTGTTGGTAATTTATGTTATTGTATTCTTATTCCTCTAACCAATACTGATGAAAGAAATTGCTTTTATACCCAAACCTTCATTTTATGTCTTGTTCTACCCTCAGAACATACATTCTTTAAGTTGCATCATTATTGTCAAAAAATATAAATTTTTAAACATGTATAACTAAATCATTTTCCAAAACAATTCTGTTCACTTACACCCTTTGCCAAACAATATTGAGTATCTCTCTCACTGCCTCTCAAAATGTCACATGGCCTTACTTTTGGCACATAACTGAGTACAAATTTTCTTATCTATGTTTACTACAAATATAAAATATTTTCAAATTGTAAACTTTTCCATTCTGGAAAAGAAATCGGGGATCAACCTTATTTCTTTAAAATTAGCTGTTTTCGCCCCTTGTCTGGTACTTGACTTTTAAGAAATTTGTTCCAGAAAATTGAAAGTTTGCATAAAATATATCTAGGTATTTGTCTCTTTTACTTCCTTCCTGTTGCTTTTCTTGAACATGTTCAGTGATTTAACTGTGCAGATTATCATTCTGGGGAGGTTAATATATCCACTGATGTTTTAAAAAATAGCCTGCAGTTCTTTTGCTAGAGAGGCAGGTTGTTCTTCCCTCTACCCATCTAATTCAGGATGAACATTCCAGGATGCTGGATATCAGTATTCACCACTTGTCACTCCTGGCCACTGCATATTTGATGTCATCGTCTCTCAGAGGGACACCACAACAGAGATCCTGATGGAGTTGAAAACAGAGAACTCATGGAGGGAGCAGACACATCTGAGCACCTGAATCACTGGGGTCAAACCTAGACTAAATAATTGATGATACAGCCCAATTTTTTGATATAGGATAATTTGGGGATGGAGGCATTACAGAGGGGAGTGACTGAATTTGTTTAGTCTTTTTTTTTTTTTTAACCATTTCTTACTAGTTTAGCTTAGTTGCTTTGTTTTATGGGTTTTGACACGATTTGGTGACTAAGATTTCCTGATTCATCCACCCATGCTATCCTACAGTTGAGGCCAATTCTTCCATGAAATTGATAAGGTTTTCAACTAGCAGACCTTAGTTTTCAAGTCTGTTGAAACATTGCATGTTTTTCTGTTCCCCTGACTAGATGAAAATGAATCAAGCACATATTTATAATTGCACATCATGCTCTGGGTGTATTTTAAATAGAGACACTTATATGTGTGGAGAATAATATCTCAATGACAGTTATAATTCTCAACCCTAGTCATTGGTCCGCACAACCAAGAAATAATATGACCATTTTTCCCAGGATAAACAGCCTTTTTCACAATCTTCTTTTTTCTTTTTTTTTTTTTTTCCATTATAAAGCATAAACCAGAAATTATGGCTCTTTGAGTTGTTATTTAATGGATTGGTAAACAATAATTTTTGAGTTATAATTTTTCTCTCAATTTCTAACACATTAATACCTAATTTTACTTTCATGTCCTAGTAGCAATTACTACTGGGCAAGTTACTTAATGTGGCAAGTTGCTTAAGGCAACAGTTATAGTGATATAATCTGAAGTTTCTTAACCAAATCATACCCCATGTACATAAATTTTCTCTCCTATTCTGTTGGGTCACATAGAAAGAAGATGTAAAGATTAGTTTTCATATTCATATCCTAACATGTTCAAAACTATGCAAGGGTAGATATCTACATTGTGGAATTCCATGAGGCATCCTCAAACAATGAAAATTCT
This sequence comes from Chlorocebus sabaeus, assembly GCF_047675955.1. NCBI lineage: Eukaryota > Metazoa > Chordata > Mammalia > Primates > Cercopithecidae > Chlorocebus > Chlorocebus sabaeus. The sequence goes on from NC_132920.1 coordinate 51,416,597, forward strand.
TATCAAACCATCTATAATATTTCATCATCTAGCAAGGTATTAACCTACCATCTCTCATGTCTGTCTCATCTACCTATCTGTATTTATAACCTTTTCTCTGTGTTATTTTTAGTCTACATTAGAGATAATGTTTCAAATGTAAATAACCCTAAGAACAGATACAGGCTGACAAAGTTAGGCTCAGAAAATGATACCTCTTGGATCCTTTTGAGGATACAGGCTTTGATGTGGGGATTCAATCTGAAATGGGAAACAGGGGAGTAGGAGAGCAGAGGATCAGCTCGCTTTGGTTTTTGTCATAATCTCCATGCACCCTCCCCGACACATTCCCATGCCTGAGTTAGAACGCAAAAGAGTGTGGAAATTACTGCCTCTGCTAAAATGGAAATAAGGAAGTACCTACCTTTTCTACCACCTGTGGATCTGCATCACTGCCACATAAGAAGGGCAGCACATTTGTATTATTGAATAAATGGTTTGGGTGTACTTCTCTTCTCAACCCTTTGAGACCCAAAGTTCAGTTAGGGTTAGGGTCAAAGCTAGGGTCAAGCTATTAATAATACTTGTTTGTCTGGGGTTAACAATGAGCATTAACTTCAAATTCACAGAAGTGAAGAGGGTGAGGAAGGGGATGAAACATGTCCCCAGAACCGAGTGACTTACTGAGTTGGGTGTGCCAAGCTAATTCTTTTAACTTTGCTTAGATTCATGTGCCAACAAAGTTTAAAAATATAGTGATAAGGTAATAAAATAAAAAGAGGCTTGAGTTCCTTGAGCAATAGAGATTCATTATGTTATTATGATTAGAAAATTATGCCCATTAAAATATGAAATAAATGGAATAAAATATGAAAAGCTATGAAGAAGAAAAGAAAATTATGCCCATTTTCCAGGACATTTATTTTTCATTTTTAATCATCTAACACAGTGGCTCTCAAGCATTGCTGCATATCGTGACCACCTGGAGGAGCTCGGAAGGCATGCCAATGACTGTGTCTCATCCCAGGGCAATGAAATCAGAGCCTCCTGGGGCCATGTCATGAATGCTCAGGTGATTATAATATGAAGCCAGGGTTCAGAAGCACTGTTTTAATGGCACAGGAAGCCAGTTGTTGTGTGGCACAGATTAACTTATGGTGGCAATGGCCAGGGATGGAGTAGTTTTCCTACTACATGATTAACTCTGCTAGCTGGCTGTGGCTCTTAGTACAAAGGATATCTTTAAACTGAAGTCAAGTAAAGTTAATGCCAGTCACCTGTCATTTCTCTGTGTTATAAGTGACATATCTGTACCCAGTGTTTTAATCCCAAACATGTCACTGTTTTCATGTCATCATTCCATTCCATGTTGCAGAGATCACTCTTGTCAGTTTCCATTCATCTGGAAGGGTCAGGCCCACACTCACAACCTGAGGTCCTGCTTGTGCTTCTGACAAGGTCTGTTACATAGCGGCTGTCACCAGGCCCAGCACACATTGGCTTCAGTCAGCTGCCACTTCAAACCACAGTTGGTTGATTGTTAGGATTTCGATTTACCAACTATACCATCTGACACTAGAACTGAAAGTCAATGGTGAAGGAAATTACTTGAGAGAATGAGAGACACTATTGGATTTCTGGCTGGGTCTCCCAGAGGTGATGTAAAAATCTCAATTCTGTCAAATCCCCTCCAAGGCATAAAGCATACAAACATAAGGGCTGATAGGGAATCTTTAAGGCAGTCTGCAGAAATGTTCAGAAAACTTGTCTGTTTATTCTCCCAGGTAGGTAGTAAAACTAGAAGTTAGGAATGAGTCCAAGGGTTGGAAGTGAAGTTGTGACTAGAGGCGGGTACACTGGCATCCTGTTCTCCATTTTTTTTCCCTTCATCAAGAGCAGAGGAGTGGAAAGTGAGGAAGAAGGTAAGCAATGGACCATTCATTGTTTTTCTACTTAATAATTTATATTTTCACAATGCCTGTGGGTAGTGATATGGAGTGGAAATTAGGAATATAGTATTGATATGCACAGGTAAGAAGAGTATGATTTAATGCCTTGAAGTATTTGTGGGTAATTTCATCTTACATGAAATTACTTGGGGAATATTGGGCCTCACTTTAACAAAGGTGTCCATTGCTGTCTTTCAGAGCACATCACCCTAAGTCATCTATTCTGGAAGGTTACAGAAAGGGGCCAGTAGTGATTCACTGGATTGTCCCCTACTGAATCACTCAAATATAAGTTCATCCTTTAAATCAAACCCAACAGTTTAGCAATATTCTGTTATCAATGAAGTGAGTATTGATACCTGCCAATGTTTACAGAAAGCAGAGAGCCGCATTGGCAGGAACTATAACAGTTTATAATATATAAGATATTACAGAATAAACATTTTCAATTGACTTTTTCATTTCAATATTGTCAAAGCTACTGATTCAATAGACAAATCCCAGAAAGCACATAAGAATGCCTAATATAGAGCAAAATCCTGAGAGAGGATTTTGAGTTTATGTGTATTATCTATTCATCCATCTAATTCTTGGAAGTTATTAGAAAAGAAAAGCCATAAATGCAATATATTAATAAATCAAAATATATTTAGAATGTAAAGTTGAAAACTTAATTTTTTATTAACTTTCATATGTGATAGCTTCTCTAAAATGACCATGAAAGTCAATAAAAATTTGTGATCTTATATGGAATATATTCTCTTCATTTATTTTTTCAGAAAAAAACACACCCTGAGTGTGATGATCTCTGTAAGAATTTATTCCCTGTCACAAAGACATTAATCTAAGTGAGGCCTGTATTCGAAGAGTAGGTACACAACAAACACTAATTAGTTGCTAAAGAGGAAATTCAGTTTTCAAAGGCTGGATTGACATGTTATTATTTAGTTTAATGATCACTTACATTGAAATTCCCATTTCCCTAACCCTCACTTCTCTTTCAGCGAGGCTACCCCTTGGGAGGGCATAGAGAATCTGCACATTCCCATGCACTGTGCACACAAAAATTTACTGAAATTACTACTCTTATTGAGACACATACACAAATTCAATTTCCTTTTTCTTTAATATAACCATATTAATAAAAACTGGAAATTTGGAGGCTTATTATTTAAGCTTTATGAACACTAATGCCCAACATATGTAAAGTGTAAGCGTCTAGCACAAGAGGGTTTCTCAGCATAGAGAGAGCTGACACCTGCTGGCAATGCTTCATGTTCTCTTGGTGATCACAACCGCCTCAGCTGTCACACAATGTTCAGAGACAATTAAACAAGTGTCTACGCCGGACGCAGTGGCTCACACCTGTAATCTCAACTCTTCGGGCGATCAAGGCAGGCAGATCACCTGAGGTCAGGAGTTCCAGACCAGCCTGGCCAACATGGTGTAACCCCATCTCTACTAAAAATACAAAAATTAGCTGGGTGTGGTGGCATGCACCTGCAATCCCAGCTACTCAGGAGGCCGAGGAATGAGAATCCCTTGAATCTGGGAGGTGGAGATTGCAGTGAGCCGAGATCACTCCAGCCTGGGTGACAGGGTGAGACCCTGTCTCAAATAATAGTAATAATAAATAAAAATAAAATAAATAAGTGTCTAACCAAAGGCTAAAGAGCTCCATAAGTAAATACTTGAGTCTAGTCCACTATGCATATATGCCAGCCTATCTAGGGGAGAAGAGGGAGCTTGAGCGAATCCAGAGTGCCATTGGGTAGTAGATAAATTAGGAGAAAAGTATTAACTCTTTTGCAGTGTCTGGCAAGTGGGGCTAGACCCAGTAGAAGAGCCGGAGAGTGGGGGCATAGAAGAGATTCGGAATATGGGGAGAGAGTACTTCTGACCCTCCCATATCCAACCCCTTTGCTAGGAAATATGCACTGTGCTAAGCATAAGACTATCTTGAAACAGTGCTGTGATTCGATAGAGGCCCTAGAACTTCTACTATGGTTCTCCCTTCTGAAAGAGCTAGGTACTATAAAAGGGTATTGTTTTCTTTTCGACCAAACAAAAAGTGAGCTTTGGAGATCTGCAGGCACACAAAAGATGGCAAGAAACTCCCTATAGTGACAGCCAGCAGAGAGGGTGAGAAAGAACGAATGAGAGAAGGAACAATGCCGCTGGCAAGCAGATTATGCAGCATTAGAGTTCTAGTTTGGGCCCACCTCATTGTGTGAGCAGGAAAAGTGGGCATTTAAGCCTCAGAAATCCATAGCAAGATGGCCTACACGAAGGCCTGAAATTGAGCTGCAGTGGAGCTCTGATGATATTTGAAACAGCTTTTCTTTCCCATTTCTCCACCCTTTAATACCCTAGAGATTGAGGACAAGTGATGTTGAGGTAAACGGCTATTTTACTATGTGGTTAATGGATATGTTGATCAGTACATCTGTGGACAAACCCTGAAAGTGACGTTCTCTTGGAATTTAGAGGGTGAGGTTTAGGGAACACTTTTCTTAGATTGTTGGCATGGGAAACTTCTACAGGCCTGACAAAAACACTTGTTATGTTTGTTTAGCAGCTTATTTTTCAATGTCTTTAAAATACATGTAAAAATTCTTTGGCTAATATGCAAGAATTATATCTCCAAATTAGACTATCTAAAGTATGAACTGTTGGTACCCTGCTTTATTGGTCACTGTGTTCTCAGTCACAGGCATGACACCATGCACATAAGAGTACTCAATAAATGTTTGTCGAAAGAATGAAAAAATTAATAGAATGGATGCATCTATCATCTTTTATGTAAAATTAAGATCTCTAGAGTTAACGAATGAAAATATACAATAATTGGCAAAAGTATATATTATGCACTGTTTGCAGCACAGATTAAGGAGTGCATTTGATTAATTTCAAAATTACACACTTGTTTATGAATGGTTTTTTCAGTAATTATAAAGAATTTGTCTTAAATGCTTTATTGATAAGCTGTTTCTACTCATCAGCCAGTGCTAATGCATGTAAATATATGCAGGCTGCGTATGTTACCTGGAATTGTCAGTGGCTCATTAGGAGTGTGCAAATGATATAAAACCAGGAATCCTTCAGCCACCTTTGTTGAGATTCAAAATCAAGTACAATATGTTTTAAAACTATTTCTACCCTTCAGTCATATTGGTACAGAAATAAATGCATTTAGTCTCTATTTCCAGTTTCATTTTAATATTCTCAATAGTGAAAGTTGCTTACAACACAGGCTCTCAACTTGGAGGAGCCTGTGCATACACTAAATATCAGCAGATAAAAGATGACATTTTTATAGCAACATAGAGAGATGAGGCAGATTTGCAGTTGTTGCCTGTACCATCTTCTAGGTGTTCATTTTGCTTATGTTCTCAATCATATATTCATTTGGGAAATGTATAAAGATGCCAAATGGTTTAAAGCTGTGTTGTCCAATATGGTAGCCACTAACCATGATTAGTGAGTTATTATTGTGATTATGTGATTATTGAGTACCTAAAATCACTCATGTGATTATTGAGTACCTAAAATGTAGTTAATCTGAACTAATATGTGCTCTAGGCATAAAGTATATGCTGGATTTTGAAGAGTTTGTTTGAAAAGCAAAACGTATGCAAAAAATATGCTAAAATGATATTTTGGTTTAAATAAAATGCATTATTAAAAGTGAGTTCACATTTTTTAACTTTTAAAATTATTTTTAATCGACTAACGAAAAATTGTATGTATTTAAGGTGTACAATGTGATGTTTTGATACATGTATACTTTGTTGAATTATTTAATCAAGATAATTAACATATTTGATACATGTATACTTTGTTGAATTATTTAATCAAGATAATTAATATATCTATCACCTCACATACTTATTTTTATTATAAAAATATAAAGTCTACTCCATTAGTAATTTTCAAGTATACAGCATATTATTATTTACTAGAGTCACCATGCTGTAAAATAGATCTGTAGCAGTTACTCCTTAGGTCTAACTGAAACTTTGTACACTTTCACAAATATCTTCCCATTCTCTGCCCCTCCTTCTCCACTCCCAGCCCCAGTTAACAACTATTCTATGCTTTGCATCTTTGAGTTAAACTTTTTTAGATTCTCTATGTAAATGAAATCAGGTATTTTTTGTCTTTCAGTTACTGGCTTATTTTTCTAAGAATAATGTTCTTCAGATTTGTCTAGTTTTTCACAAGTAACAGAATTTCCTTCTTTTTAAAAGCTGAATAGTATTCTATTGTATATATGTGCCACATATTTTTTATCCATTCATCTGTTGATAGACAAAAGTTGATTCCTATCTTGAATATTATAAATAATGCTGCAGTGAACATGAAAATTCAAATATCTCTTTGACATACTGATTTCCTTTTCTTTGGATAAACACCTACAAGTGGAATTGCTGGACCCTACAGTAGTTTATTTTTAATTTTTTGAGGAAACTTCATGCTCTTTTCCACAATGGCTAAATTAATTTTTATTCCCACCAACAGTGTACAAGGGTTCCCTTTTGTCCACATCCTCACCAAAACTTATCTTTTGACTTTTTGATAAAGCCATTTTTATAGATATGAGGAGATATCGTTGTGGTTTCAATTTGCATTTCCTTGAGGATTAGTAATGTTGAGCACTTTTTTATGAATTTGTTGGCCTGTATGTCCTCTCTTGAGAAGTGTCTGTTCAGGTCCTTTGCCCATTTTTAAATTGGGTTATTGGTTTTCTTGCTCTTGAGTTAAGCTCTTTATATATTTTGAATCTTAGCCCTTTATCAAATTTATGGTTGCAAATATTTTCTCCCATTCTGCAGGTTGTGTCTTTATTCTGTTAATTGTTTCCTTGGCAGTACAAACATGTTTTAGGTTGATGTACTCCCATTTTTCTAGTTCTGCTTTTGTTGTCAGTGCTTTTGGGGTCACAGGCAAAAAATCTTCGCTCAGACCAATGTCAGGAAGCTTTTTTGGCCTACATTTTCATTGAGTAGTTTAGCTGTTTCAGGTCTTATGTTTAAGTCTATAATCCATTTTGAGTTGATTTTCATATATCATGGGAGATAAAGGTCCATTTAATTTTTCTACATGTGAATATCCAGTTTTTCCAAAACCATTTATTGAAGAGACTATCCTTTCCTATTGTGTGATCTTGGTAACTCTGTCAAAGATCAGTTGATCATAAACGTGTGGATTTATTTCTGGGCTGTCTTTTCTGTTCCATTGGTCTATATGTCTATTTTTATAAGAGTACAATGCTATTTTCATTATTATAGCTTTATAGTAGATTTTGAGATCAAGTCATGTGATGCCTCCAGCTTTGCTCTTTTGTTCCAGGATTGCTTTGGTTACTCATTGTATTTTGTGGTTCTGTGTAAATTTCAGGATTGTTTTTTCTGTTTCTCTGGAAAATACCATTGGGATTTTGATCAGGATTGCATTCAATTTGTAGATTGCTTTAGATAGTATGCACACTCATGAATATTACATGAATTGCAATATTCTTCCAATTCATGAACAGTGAATATATTCCATTTGTGATTTCAATTTCTTTCATCAATATTTTATAGTTTTTAATATAAAACTCTTTCACCTCTTTGACAAAAGTTGTTCCAAAGTATTTTGATTTTTTAAGTTATTATAAGTGGAATTGTTTTCTTGATTTGTTTTCTGGGTAGTTTATTGTTAGGGCATAGATATGCTTGATAGTGACTTTTGTATGTTAATGTAGTATCTTGCAACTTTACTAAACTAAATTGGTTTGTTAGTTCTAGTTTGTGAGTGTGTGTGTGTGTGTGTGTGTGTGTGTGGAGTCTTTAGGGTTTGTATTATACATAAAGATCACGTATCTGCCAACAGATAATTTAACTTCTTCCTTACCAGTTTGGATGTCTTTTATTTATTTTTGTTGCCTAACTGCTCTGGTTAGGAATTTCAGTACTCTGTTGAGTAGAAGTCGTGAGAGTGGGTGTTCCTTATTGTTTCTGATCTTAGAGGGAAAGTCTTCAATTTTTTACCATGAGTATGCTATTAGCTGTGGCCTTGTCATATATGGCCTTCATTGTGTTGAGGGACCTTCCTTGTATACCTAATTTGTTGAGAGTTTTTTTTTTTTTTTTTTTAATTTATTTATTAAACTTTAAGTTGTAGGGTACATGTGCACAACGTGCAGGTTTGCTACATATGTATACTTGTGCCTTGTTGGTGTGCTGCACCCATCAACTCGTCATTTACATCAGGTATAACTCCCAATGCAATCCCTCCCCCCTCCCCCCTCCCCATGATAGGCCCCAGTGTGTGATGTTCCCCTTCCCGAGTCCAAGTGATCTCATTGTTCAGTTCCCGCCTATGAGTGAGAACATGCGGTGTTTGGTTTTCTGTTCTTGTGATAGTTTGCTAAGAATGATGGTTTCCAGCTGCATCCATGTCCCTACAAAGGACACAAACTCATCCTTTTTTATGGCTGCATAGTATTCCATGGTGTATATGTGCCACATTTTCTTAATCCAATCTGTCACTGATGGACATTTGGGTTGATTCCAAGTCTTTGCTATTGTGAATAGTGCTGCAATAAACATACGTGTGCATGTGTCTTTATAGCAGCATAATTTATAATCCTTTGGGTATATACCCAGTAATGGGATGGCTGGGTCATATGGTACATCTAGTTCTAGATCCTTGAGGAATCGCCATACTGTTTTCCATAATGGTTGAACTAGTTTACAATCCCACCAACAGTGTAAAAGTGTTCCTATTTCTCCACATCCTCTCCAGCACCTGTTGTTTCCTGACTTTTGAATGATTGCCATTCTAACTGGTGTGAGATGGTATCTCATTGTGGTTTTGATTTGCATTTCTCTGATGGCCAGTGATGATGAGCATTTTTTCATGTGTCTGTTGCCCAAAATCTCCTTAAGCTGATAAGCAACTTCAGCAAAGTCTCAGGATACAGAATTAATGTGCAAAAATCACAAGCATTCTTATACACCAGTAACAGTCAAACAGAGAGCCAAATCAGGAATGAACTTCCATTCACAATTGCTTCAAAGAGAATAAAATACCTAGGAATCCAACTTACAAGGGATGTAAAGGACCTCTTCAAGGAGAACTACAAACCACTGCTCAGTGAAATAAAAGAGGACACAAACAAATGGAAGAACATACCATGCTCATGGATAGGAAGAATCAATATCGTGAAAATGGCCATACTGCCCAAGGTAATTTATAGATTCAATGCCATCCCCATCAAGCTACCAATGAGCTTCTTCACAGAATTGGAAAAAACTGCTTTAAAGTTCATATGGAACCAAAAAAGAGCCCGCATCTCCAAGACAATCCTAAGTCAAAAGAACAAAGCTGGAGGCATCACGCTACCTGACTTCAAACTATACTACAAGGCTACAGTAACCAAAACAGCATGGTACTGGTATCAAAACAGAGATATAGACCAATGGAACAGAACAGAGTCCTCAGAAATAATACCACACATCTACAGCCATCTGATCTTTGACAAACCTGAGAGAAACAAGAAATGGGGAAAGGATTCCCTATTTAATAAATGGTGCTGGGAAAATTGGCTAGCCATAAGTAGAAAGCTGAAACTGGATCCTTTCCTTACTCCTTATACAAAAATTAATTCAAGATGGATTAGAGACTTAAATGTTAGACCTAATACCATAAAAATCCTAGAGGAAAACCTAGGTAGTACCATTCAGGACATAGGCATGGGCAAAGACTTCATGTCTAAAACACCAAAAGCAACGGCAGCAAAAGCCAAAATTGACAAATGGGATCTCATTAAACTAAAGAGCTTCTGCACAGCAAAAGAAACTACCATCAGAATGAACAGGCAACCTACAGAATGGGAGAAAATTTTTGCAATCTACTCATCTGACAAAGGGCTAATATCCAGAATCTACCAAGAACTCAAACAAATTTACAAGAAAAAAACAAACAACCCCATCCAAAAGTGGGCAAAGGATATGAACAGACATTTCTCAAAAGAAGACATTCATACAGCCAACAGACACATGAGAGTTTTTAATTATAAAATGTTCAATTTTGTCAAATGCTTTTTCTGCACCTAGTGGTAAGATCATATGGCTCTTGTCCTTTGCTCTGTAAATATGGTATATCATATTTACTAATATCCATATTTTGGAAAATCCTTGTATTCCAGCGATAGATCCCACTGGATCATGTGAATGGGCATTTTAATATGCTATTAAATTCATTTTTATAGTATTTTCTTAAGGATTTTTCACCTGTTTATCAAGGATATAGGTCTGTAATTTTCTTTTCTTGTAGTGTAGTATGGGTTTGGTATCAGGGAAACGCTGGCTTCATAAAGTAAGTTTGAAAGTATTCCCACTTCTTCCATTTTTAAAAGAGTTTCAGAAAAATTGATACTAATTTTCTTAATGTTTACAAGAATTCAGCTGTAAAGCCATCAGGTCCTGGGCTTTTGTTTAATGGCAGAATTTTTATTACTGATCCAATCTCCTTGTTATGGTCTGTTCAGATTTTCTATTTCTTCATGATTCAGTCTTGATAGGTTTCACGTTTCTAGGAATTTATCCATTTCTTTAGCTTATTCAATCTGGTGGCAAATAAGTGTTCATAGTAAAGTCTTATTATCCTTCATATTTCTTTTTCTTTTTCTTTTTCTTTTTTTTTTTTTTGGAGGTGGAGTCTCACTCTGTTGTCCAGGCTGAGTGCAATGGCACGGTCTTGGCTCACTACAACCTCTGCCTCCTGGGTTCTAGCAATTCTCCTGCCTCAGCCTTCCAAGTAGCTGGAATTACAGACATGCACCACCATGCCCGGCTAATTTTTTTGTATTTTAAGTAGAGACAAGATTTCAACATGTTGGCCAGGCTGGTCTCAAACTCCTGACCTCAGGTGATCCACCTGCTTCTGCTTCCCAAAGTGCTGGGATTACAGACATGGTCTGCCGTGTCCCTGGCCTCTTTATATTTCTTTGATTTCATTTGTAATGCTCCCTTTTTCAATTCTACTAATTTGAGTCTTCTCTCTTGTGCTCTGATCTCTACTATTTTCTTCCTTCTACTAACTTAGGGCTTAATTTGTTCTTCTCTTTCTACTTCCTTGAAGTGTAATGTTATGTTGCTTATTCAAAATCTTCTTTTTTGATATAGATATTTATCACTATAAACTTCCCTCTTATAAGTACTTTTGCTGTAGTACTCCATAAGTTTGGATATGCTGCATCTCCCTTTTTTTTGTTTAAAAATATTTTTAAATTTCCCTTTTGATTTCTTCTTTAACTCTCTGATTTTTCAGGAGCATGTTGTTTGAATTCCACATGTTTGTGATTTTTCTAAAATTCCTCCTGTTTTTTACTGATTTGTAGTTTCATGTCATTCTGGTTGGAAAATATACTTGGTATGATTTCAATCTTTTAAAATGTGTTTACCCTTTTTATTGCCTAATATATGATCTATCTTGGAAAATGTTCCATATGCGCTTAAGAAGAATATATACTCTGCTGCTGTTGGATGGAAAGTTTTGCATATGTCTGTTAGGTCCATTTGTTCTAAAGTGTAGTTCAAGTCTAATGTTTCTTTATGGATCTTATGTCTGAATAATCTATCCATTGTCAGTAGTGGAGTAATAAAGTCTGCTGCTACTGTTATATTGCACTATATCTCTCCCTTCAGATCTATTAATATTTGCTTTCTGTATTTAGGTGCTATAATCTTGGGTGCCTATATACTTACAATTGTTATATCTTATTGAGGAATTGACCCCCTTTATCATTATATAATGACTTTCTTTGCCTAAAGGAAAGTTTTTGACTTTCTATTGTGTCTGATATAAATATGACCACCCCTGTTCTCTTTCAATTGCTGTTTGCATGGAATATCCTTTTCTACCTCTTCACTTTCAGTTTTTGTGTGATTAAGCCTAAAGTGAGTCTTTTGTAGGCAGCATATTGCTGGGTCTTGTTTTGTTAATTCATTCTATATCTTTTAATTAAAGAAGTTACTCCATTTACATTTAATGTGATTATTTATAGGTAATGACTTGCTATTGATATTTCATTAATTGTTTACTAACTGTTTGTAGTTGCCTTGTTTCTTTCTTCCAATTCTGCTGTCTTCCTGTTTGATTTGTTGAATGTTTGTAGTGGTATAGTTGGATTCCTTTCTTTTTATCATTTGTGTATTGACTAGAGGGTTTTTTGTGTGGGTGTGATTGTCATGGGGCTTATATAAAACGTCTTATAGTTTTAATATTCTAATTTAAGCAGATTACAAGTCAACTTCAACTACTAACAAGACTATACTTTTATTCCATACACACACATTTTATGCTATTGATGCCACACTTTACATCTTTTTGTACTGTGCAGACATTAAAAACTTACTTTAGTTATAGTTATTTTTAAATTTTTTTAACTTTTATACTAAAGTTAAAAGTAATTTACACACCACCATTACACTATAGAGCATTCTGAATTTGACTATATATTTACCTATGCTGATGAATTTTATACTTTCATGTTGTTACTTAGCATTATTTTGTTTTAACTTGGAAAACTTCCCTTAACAATTCTTGTAAGGTAGGAAGGCAGGTCTCATGATGATAAACTCCTTTAAGTTTTGTCTTGCAATGCCTTTATCTCTCCTTCATGTTAGAAGAATAACTTTTATGGATATTATGTTCTTGGTTGGCAGATTTTTTTTCTTTCAGCACTGTGACTATTTTATCTCAATCCCTCCTGGCTTGCTTATTATTAAGAAGTCCACTGAAAGCCTTATAGAAGAGGTTCCTCTATGTGTGATGAATCTCTTATCTCTTGATATTTTCAAGATTCTCTTTTTGTCCTTGACTTTTGACAATTTGATTAAAATGTGTCTTGGAACATTCTTCTTTGGAATGATCTTTCTAGAGATCCTTTAAGCTTCATAAAGCCAGACGTTCACATCCTTTCCAAGATATATGCAGTGTTCAGCCAGCAAATATTTAAATATGTTTTCTGCCTCTTTCTCCCTCACTTCTCCTTCTGGGACTTTCATAATCAATGTATTTGTACGTTTGAAGGTGTTACATGGGTTCCTTACTTTTTCTTTACCCTTTTTTCAATCTTATTTCTTTTTTTTCTCTATTTGACTAATTTCAAGTAACCCATCTTCAAGCTTGCTAATTCTTTTTCTCTGCAGGATTGAGTCTCCTATTGGAGCTCTTTATTGAGTTTTTTCACTTTATCACTGTATTCCTTAGATCCAAAATTTCTATTTGGTTTCTATGTTTTTAATTTCTTCATTAAAATTTTAACATTTTCTTGCATTATTTTTCTAACTTTTGCTGGGTTTCGCATCTCACTGAGCTTCTTTAAGATTGTTATTCTGCATTATTATTTATCAGACAAGTCATAGACCTCTGTTTCCTTGGGGTTGGTTACTGGAGCTTCATTGGTTATTTTTGCTAGTGCTATGTTTGCTTGACTATTTGTTATCTGTGTAGTCTTATATTGATCTGTACAATAGAAGGAACACATACCTCTTCCAGTCTTTATAGACTGGTTCTGGAAGGTGTTCTTCTGCTATAATAGTTCTCTGGTTGATGGGATTGCCTCTATGATCATGGTTAAGTGGGGATGCAGCCAGGTCACATGGCTGCTTCTAGGTCCACAGTGGGACCCAATAAGTTGGTGTATCTGTAATCCAGTGTTTCTAGTGAGCATGGAACCTGTCTGTCCCAGGGTGGACTAGATTGGTCCATTGAACTGGCACTAAGATATGGATATGCAGACAGTGAACGTATTATAAGGTATGTGGACAGATGTGGCTTTCTCAAGTTCCCTGGGAAGGCACCTGCCAGATCACTCATTGGGGTTCACACATAGAAAAGTACTGTTCCAGTCTATGGCTTAGAGGGACTGGAGCCAAGTCACAGGGCTGCTTCAAGGCTCACAGTCAAGGCTGAGGTCTTCAGATCTATCTCTGGGGTTATGGGTGTGTGTGTGTGTGTGTGTGTGTGTGTGTGTGTGTGTGTGTGTGTTTTGTTGAGCTCCTGGGTGGGCAGACCCATTCTCAGTCTGCAGTTGAGAGGGGATGTAGTTGATTTATAGTGCCATTGTAAGATCCACATTGAGACTGAGGTCATCAGGTCAGCCTACAGGGGCACTGACATACGTGCTTCCCTCTGGGTCCCAGGACAGGTAGAACTGCTCTTAGATTACAACTGAGAGGGATTGGGGCCAAGATACAGGGCTATTTCAGGAATTTCTAAGGGATCAAGCTTGGCAAGCCTGTACAGGGACCCAGATGAGCATGTCCTGGAAGGTGCCTGACTGGGTAGAACTACTTCCTGATCATAGCCAAGATGGGCTGGAGCCAAGATTTAAGGCCCTTTCAGCAGCAATTTTGGTGCCTGCCCCAGGGCTCAGGAGGATGTATCTACCTCTGCATCCTCATATGAGTAGGACTGACTTTAAACCGCAGCTAAAGGATGCTAGAGCCCAGTTATAGGCTAGTTTTGGGTTGACGGCTGGGACCAATATCAGCAGACCTGTGGTGGGTTTTTTTTTGGTTTTTTTTTTTGTTTTTTTGTTTTTTTGTTTTTTTTTTTTGATGGAGTCTCACTGTCTCCCAGACTGGAGTGCAGTGGCATGATCTTGGCTCACTGCAAGCTCTGCCTCCCAGATTCAAGCCATTCTCCTGCCTCAGCCTCCAAGTAGCTGGGACTACAGGCGCCCGCCACCATGCCTGGCTAATTTTTTGTATTTTTAGTAGAGACAGGGTTTCACTGTGTTAGCCAGGATGGTCTCGATCTCCTGACCTCGTGATCCACCCACCTCAACCTCCCAAAGTATTGGGATTACAGGCATGCGCCACCAGGCCCGGCCCAGACCTGTGTTCTAAAGCACTAGTGTGTGTTACTCCTCCTGGGCCCCTCGGTGGATGGTTTTCGCAGCAGAATCAAGGCCAAACAGGGCTAAATAAAGTCCTTAGGGGGCTAGGACTGTTTCCAGGTTTGAAGCCTGAACTAGTAGTCAACGAGCCTGCCACCTGGTTGAGGGTCTTGCTCCCTCTTAACTGCTACTGCAGAAAATTCTATTCCTTAGCATCGTTGGCCTGCATTCAGGTGTCTGGTGCTCATCTTTAATTTGATCCAGTAATTAAATAATGTCATCTTTTAGTATCCAGCTCTTTGTTGAGGGAGTCAAGAGAGGAACCTGTAACAGAGGTTCTGAAACCTTGAGGGCACAGTTCTTGGCTTTTACTTCTCAGTCTTCACAAAGTCTGGGGTCACATTACCCAGATAATCACACAATGTAAAAATGTGAATCCAAAGTGTTAACTGTCATGAAGGAAAATATAATCAGGCATCAGATCTGGTCTGAAGATAAACTGTAAGGGATGAATGTGAGTAAACCAGGTACATGAGAATTGGGGTTGGAAAAAAGTGGGGACAGATGAAAAACACCCTAGAGAAAGGAAATGACATATTCAGAGGCTTGAGTTGAGATGGAGCATGACAACTTCAAATAATGAAGGCCACTGTGACTGGAGTACAGAGGACAACAGCAGAAGGACACCTGAAGGTAGTGGGCCAGACTGGTAAGGATCTTCCAGGACCTGGCTATTTATATGCTGGCATCATCTGTCGACCACCAGCATTGGCATCAACAGGGAGTTTGTCATAAATGTAGAATCTCAGGCCCTAGCCTGACCCACCAAGTCAAAATCTGCATTTTAGAAATATCTCCAGCTGAATTGTGTACACATTAAAATTTGAGAGGCATTGATCTAAAGTTGATTAAAGATTTTTAGTTGTAATACTTAGAGTAATAGAAAGTCATTGCAGGGTTTTTGCAGGTTGGTGAAATAATCAAATTATATATTTTTAAAAGATTATCCTGGTGAGGTGTGGAAGAACAGAGTAAAGTGGGTAGACAGAGTAGAACTACAGAGACCAGGTAGGAAACTGTATAGTGAGGCAAGAGACAAAAGCAGAATGGACGAGGGTAGAGTCATTCTACAAAGAAAGAGTGGAATAGAGAGATATCTACATGGTAAAATATCTAAACTTCCGTGGTGCTAAATTGATTTGATGGGTGAGAGAGTTGCCCAAGGTAAATGTCAGACTTCCAGATTTCACATTTTGATGAATGGGGACATTCTTTACCAAGTTAGAAAAGACTGGAGCGGGCCCAGGTGTGAGCCTATTTGGAAAACATAATGAGTTCGTCTTCGAATGCAATGAGTTTGATGTGCTTTTGAGACACCAAAGTGGAAATGGGAAGAAGAAGAGAGAGAAAGACAGATAATTATCTAGATACACACACGCGCACACACACAGACACACACAAACACACAGACACACACATACACACAGAAGTAATCAGAGATGAGTTCTGAGTTGGCAACATAAATTTGACTTTTGGGAGTGTGAAAGAGATTTCCAGGGAGAGATGGCCTAGAATACAAGTCTTGGTTCCGGCTCCATTGTGAACTGAGCAAGTGAACTTTTAGATGTTTACTAATCTAAAAAAAAAAAAAAAAAAAAAGAAGGAGGATAATAATGTTTTACATTGCTACAATAATAGGAAAATCAGTGTATATGAAAACGCTTTTGAAAACAGGAAGCATATTAAATTGTGCTGATATTCATACTTTATCCAGCTACACAATGAAAAGATATAAAATTAAATAACTTGTTACAGAGTCTCAGTTTTCTCACTTGTTAAAAAGAGAGCTACAGAAGATTAGCTCTAAGATCTCTTGCAGCTCAGTGTAGGTCTAAGTCTGAAAAATTTTCTCAATTTTGCAAAAGTACAATTCTTTCCATCAACGTTGGTTCTATGGTATATGGATTAGGCTTATGATCCTCTTGCAGAGATGTACAATATCATATGTTTTCCCCTTTTCTAATTGTAGTACACATTCATAAAATGAAATTACTATACTGAATGTGTTATTTAAAAGCAAATTATCAAATCTTTATTTAGTGTTTGCTTCATGCTAAGTACTGTGAAAGACAAAAGAAAAGGAAAGCATACAATTTAGAGAAATAAAGCATTAGTGTGTAAAATGATGCTAGCAGAATAAAATAGCAATAACTATAGAGATACAGAGATGTCTTGAAGAAAAATATGATTTATTGTCCTGGTACTGGGAGTAGAGATTTTTAGCATGGTATGAATGCTAGCAGGAGGGAATTCATAAAAAGGCACCATGGTCAACTGGAATAGTTCATTAAATAAAAATAACATTTTCACACGATAATAAGATCTGAGGAGGTTATCGCTGGTGAAGAGAATGGTGTGTGTGCAAAGGCCTAGAAATGAGGATCTATATACATGTCTGTAGGGTGTAAGAACAGAAATCTAACTAGGAGAGAAGATCCATGTAGGGAAATAGTCAGAAATCAGGCTGAAAATAAATATTGCATAGAGAATACGGTGAGGCATTAATATTTGGGCAAGCCAGTTTGAACTGAGAGATATGAGGTGTTTTGGAGAACAACAACAACCAAAAAACCCAACGTCTAAACCATAAAATTCAAAGCAAAAATGTAAAAATTATAGCCCTTAAAAATTTTGATCCAGGCTATTCTTTGTATTTACAGGATCTGCATTCACTTTTTCTACTGGATGTAAATAGCAGACAATATTCTTCATGTATACTAAATTAAGAATGTGAGGATATTGCTACACTCAAAATCCAGTTGACTATTTAAATGAGAGAACAACGTATATAGGATCCAGATGCCCTCTAATTGTTTGTATTAACTCTTTCCCATAATCACCAGGTATAAGGGGATAAAGACATAATGGCATATGGTTCTGTAGGCTGCTCTTATAGAGAGACAGCCCTAGAAAACAAGACAAAGATTTCCTTTTAAAGGAGAAATCTCTTGATGTGAAAGAGTGTCCTGATCTCTGACATGGATCTCATGTTTCTGAAGCACAACGTGCCATTTTCTTTTCATGATGCCAAGGAGGATAAGATAGCCTCTTCCCATTCAAATGAATACAGATTGGCAAGAACTATTTCTGATTAGTGTTCTATATCTCCATATCTACCCCACCATCCTCTATCAACACCCGCTTCCACAATTATACAAGCCTATGACTTTAAAGGAACCTATACTGAAGTTACACTTATTCACCTTTCCCAAAGCAAACTATAATTGGAAAGTAAAGTGACTGTTCTTCAAAAACAAAACAAAAAAACATTGTGTATGACTATGTGAAAATTTGTTTCCAATGATTCATAATGCTTGCAGTCTAGGAAATTCTGTTAGTGCTCAGACGAAAATTCTTCTAAGGAATTTTTCTCCTGACTTTTTTCTCACAGTTACATATAACCTTCCTTCCTCTAGCATGTGAGTGAAGTTTCAGTATCCATTGTGCAATTCATACTGGCAATCCTAATGACCCATTCAATTTGACATATATGCATCAGTAAACCAACTCTACAACATGGTTCTGGAAGCAAGAGAAAACCCCAAAGAGCACCATTTTCCTCTAGAGATTTGCTGTCTAGTTGGAAAAGCAAGACATTGGTGCCCAGATTGTTAATTGATGGTACTGGCGGGATATCTACCTGATATCTTCCCAGGCCAGAGAAAGGACCATAAGCCACATAGTCTGTAGAAGATGAATGACAGGCTGGGCTGGGTGTGGAAGGCTTCATGGAAGAGCAATACCTTGAAGAGTAGAGAGTAGAATCTGAATAGACTAAGAAGAGCAAAGAGAGTGATCAAGGTGAGAGTCAGGGGATGGCAATATAGTGACGGCTAATAGACCAAGTCCTGGTATTAAGGTATTAAGTTTCCTTTATCCGAGCTTTTCCATTCATCTAAAAGAAAATCTCCTTTTCTGCTGTTTTGTTAAAGCTCATCAGACTGCTTCCTTTAAGGTAAACTATCTTTCCAATCACAGCAAGGTTCACCTAGGATGGCGATGAGAACACAATGCCTCTCTTCAGGGATAGAATAGATAACCAAAAGAGACTAAAGTCAAAAGAGGAGGTTTTCACCTTGACTCTCCTTGATCTGCCTCCACACTTACCACCAGTATTACACCTCCTCCAGGGAACAGCAATGAGTCCTAAAGTTTCCTGGACTTTACAGAGTCTTTTGGGTTTCGCCAGGTGTTCAATCTCTAATTTCTATGTGACTCTATCAATTAAAAAAAGAGAGAAAACACAAATCAAAATGAAAATTATTAGTTTTTTAAAAAATCTTGTTGTTGGGCTTAATGCCAAAAAAATGCTTTTCTCCTGCTATTCTATTGCTTATTTTCCTCTTCTCTCTTTTATAATAAGCGCCTATTGTAAATTACAAAGCACATGCAAGCATACACGTGCATACACACACACACACACACACACATACATACACACACCAAAATTTGGATTCTGCCCTTTCTAATTACAAATCACCACCTGTGGTAAAATTATTGAAAAACAGATGAGCTTTTCATTCCAGCAATAGCCTTAAAACAAGCAGCAGTTCCAACTGCCAGTGTGATGTATAGACACCACAGAGGGCAGATGAGGGATTAATTAGGTCTGTCCTTGCACATTGCCAGGGGAGCACTTCTGTAGAGGTGATTGAAAACTAGAAAGAGTGGCATTAGTCTTCATTGTTGGTTAAAGGCAACAAAAATAAAGATGCAATTGAGTTGACAAAGCTTCAAGGTATGTGGCTGAGTCATTTGGAGGTGTCAAAACGATCAAACTATAATTAATTAGCTAAAGTGCTATATTTAATCCCTCAACTTTAATGAAGAATTCTGCATCCAAGAACAAATAGCAAAAGAGGTACCATCGGTTTCTGGTATTTGTTAGATTTGGAGGGAGGGATAGTTGTTAGGGGAGAACTAAACTTTTTTTTTTTCTTTTTGTGGGCTGTAATGATCAACACTCCCTGCTTTTAATCTTATTGTCATTTCCCTTTTTCTTATAGAACAGTGGTGCTGTTCTCTGCATTTCTATGAGGGGAGCAATTACAGGCATACAACTCTCCCTGTCAGTATGTGAAGTCTTTCTAAGGAGGCATGGAAGACTGACTGTGGAGTCTTTGGCTTTTGACTACTTACGGATTCCTTGTAGCTTTTCTACTAAGTATTGGGTCTATTTCAGAGCTGCAGGGTTGTAACTTGTGGCCATAAAATAATAAACAATTCGTAATTATGATCAGGAAAACTTCACTGAATGCCTACTATGTGTAGTGTACTTCCCTTTCTTTTCTTTCTTTCTTTTTTTTTATTATACTTTAAGTTCTAGGGTACATGTGCACAACATGTTACTTATGTATACATGTGCCATGTTAGTGTGCTGCACCCATTAACTCATCATTTACATTAGGTATATCTTCTAATGCTATCCCTCCCCCCTCCTCTCTCCCCACAATAGGCCCCGGTGTGTGATGTTCCCCTTCCTGTGTCCAAGTGATCTCATTGTTCAATTCCCACCTATGAGTGAGAACATGTGGTATTTGGTTTTCTGTTCTTGTGATAGTTTGTTGAGAATGATGGCTTCCAGCTGCATCCATGTCCCTACAAAGGGCACGAACTCATCCTTGTTTATGGCTGCATAGTATTCCATGGTGTATATGTGCCACATTTTCTTAATCCAGTCTGTCACTGATGGATATTTGGGTTGATTCCAAGTCTTTGCTATTGTGAATAGTGCCACAATAAACATACTTGTGCATGTGTCTTTATAGCAGCATGACTTATAATCCTTTTGGTATATCCCCAGTAATGGGATGGCTGGGTCAAATGGTATTTCTAGTTCTAGATCCTTGAGGAATCGCCACAGTTTTCCACAATGGTTAAACTAGTTTACAGTCCCACCAACAGTGTAAAAGTGTTCCTATTTCTCCACATCCTCTCCAGCACCTGTTGTTTCCTGAGTTTTTAATGGTCGCCATTCTAACTGGTGTGAGATGGTATCTCATTGTGGTTTTGATTTGCATTTCTCTGATGGTGAGGGATGATGAGCATTTTTTCCTGCGTCTGTTGGCTGTATGAATGTCTTCTTTTGAGAAGTGTCTGTTCATATCCTTTGCCCACTTTTTGATGGGGTTGTTTGTTTTTTTCTTGTAAATTTGATTGAGTTCTTTAGAGGTTCTGGATATTAGCCCTTTGTCAGATGAGTAGATTGCAAAAATATTCTCCCATTCTGTAGGTTGCCTGTTCACTCTGATGGTAGTTTCTTTTGCTGTGCAGAAGCTAAAGTTTTTATACATGGGACCCACGATGATTTTATTGTATTTTTTCCTGTTTTCTGTAAAAATTTTGCTCACATTATTATTTTTTAAATTGATTTTTTTGAGCCTCAAGGGAGTAGCAAACAGGTAAAGGTTACTCTCTTCCTATGGGGCCTACCTCAGTCACTTAATGGTTCCTTGATAAGGCTCATGATTCAACTAGTTCTAAGTGAAGGCAGAACTGAAATGTATTAATATTTAGTATTTTAACACATTGGCTATAAATTAGCAAATTTCCTTTCTGCAATTATATAGAATTTGTGTTTCTTTGTTATAATTTAGTACTGGTTTCCTTTTATTTAAATTTGTAAAAGTGTTTTGTTTTCTTTTTCATACATTATTACTCATGGAGACTTGGGAAAAGTACCACCCTGTTATTAAAATAATAATAATAAAAAAAAACATAATTGGAGACAAGATAACCAGTATTCAAAAAAAGCTATTATTTTTAGCTTTTCAATCTGCAAAATTATTAAAATATGTGAAAAATATGGGTATCCCCTCAAGTGTCATGTAATATAGACTTCATGTAAAAATAGTTTCTCCTCTCTTTTAAGAATTTGTACTAAAATCTCTATTTAGTAACTTTTTATATACAAACCACTATTAAAAAGGAAATAATTAAACCACATTGATAATTATGCCTAGGACAAGTATTATTATACCTCAAATATATCAATTAGTTAATTTAATTAAATAGCTTAGCTATTTATTCTCTACAAAGGTCTTCTTGCCTAGAGTAATAGCATAAAGTAGTATAATCAGAAATAAGTACTTATTTTCTCCCTCTCTTAACAAGCAAAATACAGAAGTTAAACATTTTTTATCTGAAAGTTGAAAGTTTTCCCTTGGAGAAGAGCTGTTGTCAAAGAAATGTAGCATCCGCTCTTACTACCAAAGAAAGAAATATTTCAGATTGATAATGCTTCCAAAAAGAGATCGCTGGGAAGAGCAATCTTCCCATTCATTCCACATACTAGTCTTGCTCCAGTTCCCAAGATATTTTAAGCATGTGACCTGTCACAAAATTGACTATGTATTTATTTCTTTAATACTTGCGCTTGGACTGTTCATGTAATTTTATCTATCTTCAAAATTTAAAAAATGTCAATTGGAAAATGTCACAAAGCAAGCAAAAGTTATAACTAAGATGTGAATGCGGGCAGTGTTTTGTGATCATTCCACACACTATGAACTCTCTTCAGTGCCTTCCTTTGCTCGTGTGACAAAAAATGCCCAGGGCCACAGCAACCTCAAGCATTTATTGTGACAATGGTAGTGAAGGCTCCTTAAATGCAGAATGCAATTATCACAAACTTTAACAAAGTGAACAGGCAATAGTGGACAAACCTTCACCCAACTTGCCTCTATTTCACATCTATGATTTGCCAAAATAACATACTAAACACTGAGCTGCTATTTAAACAAATAACCATTATATTACCATTATTAGATATCTTACTTAATAGATAAACAAGATATCTATTGAAAGAAAGTTTTGGATTAAACATCTTGCCTGTTTAAATTCCAAAGCACAACTTTGTCTTGTAGTTGTTGTCAAAACTATTGTTAGAGGTGAAATGTAGTTCGTGAATTTTTGAGGTGTTTACAATATATATTTGCTGCTCTTTAATTTTTGAAGGAGATGAGTCCAGCTATGACTATAACCTGTACATGGCTTAAAGTACCAAGGTTCTTCTCCTATCTGCAAAGCCAGAGCTCCAACTATCCTTTGGGGATGCCTTTGTAGGCTCAACATGGCTGTCTTTGCTTCAAAAAAAAGGAGCTTGTGCTTTTCCTTATTAGTGAGCCACAAAGTGGGTATACTAACACTGGTGGTGTTTGAAGTATGGGAGAAGTTGGGAAAATGGGTATTTCTAGATACTTTATAGAGAGCAAGGAAAAGGCACTGGAGAGGAACAGCTGACCGGTTAACTGTAAATCTGAGAAATGCTTACACAAGGAGAAACTTACCCTGGGAACCAGCAGGTTGCTCTTTACTTAATGCTAAAATAGTGAACATTCTTATTTCCTTGCAAGAATTAAGTTACTGGCAAGTGAGGAGGAGGGATGGAAGCTTAGAATGACCTTTCAACAAATGGGTAGAAAATATTTGAATCTAGCCCATCTTTCTCATCTTCATTCTAATTTCGCTTGCTTTTTCCTAGACTGTTAGCACAGGCAAAGTGGGGGAGTCTAAAGGCATACATTCCCAAATATATTATTCCTTAGTCTCTTCTGAGTTCAGTTCTTAAGAAAAATGTGAGATGGTAAGGACAACTATAAATGTACTATTTCAGTGCATAGCACTCAAGCAAAAAAAAAAAAATGTCAGTAGCATATTTTCGTAGCTGACATGTAACAGCACACACCTCTGGGGGCTTGGGCAAACTGCCAAAATATCCCACAAAGTTACCTGGTAATCAAGCTCTTTACAAGACAAGAGTTACATTTATATCCTTACATATGGTTCAGGACAGTGCTGGCATTTGAGGAGTGCCAAGTGCCGGGCGGCTTTTGAGGCCAGTAAAACCAGTTTCACACTGTTGCGCACAGCGTGTGGCTATGCCACTTTTCTTTTCCACCCCCACCCCCACCTCCCGAGTTATGGAGACTGTTGTGCAATAATTTTCTTTGCATATTCGTAGTACTTTTCTGTTATTATCTTGACACACTCACTCATAATATAGTTTAAGTGCCAGTCAATCTTAGGAGAACACTGAATCTATTTATTGTCCCAGAGTGCTGAAAGGTACACAGCCTTGGTTGTCAAGCAGACATCCTTCATTTTTCTGATTTTCTCCTCAATGGCTATAGCTCTGTTATGCTACATCTCTGAAGTTACCACTTCCCATTGCAGTGGTTCTTCTTTGTGGCTGGATTTGTGCTACCCCCATTTTCTTTCTGGAATTTTTTTCTTGCGGGAGGGGGGAACTGCTGTATGATCCTTTTTTAAAAAATCAGCAACTGGATTGTATGTCATTGTGTATTCCATCTGGAAGACATCAGAGATCAATAGACACAGATCCTCAAAAACTATCAAATAAAAACAAATACCAATCCTCCAGTTCCTGTTTCCAAATCCCAAGATACTACTAATGGCCAATAGATATACCTATAGCCCTATACAGGATTTGAAGAGACCAGGGAGGTAAGCAAGGGCTGCAGGTAACTTGAAAGTGGAGTAAAGAACACAAACTGATGCTTCTTTATTGTCTGGGAAAATACCAATTATGTATTTTGCATGGCTGTTATTTTCCCAGATGGCTTGGGGAGGGGATTGGAGCCTCTAGATCATTAGTTCTTAACTGGGGCAATTCTGCCACCCCAGGGGACATTTGACAAAGTCCAGTGACATTTTGGTTGTCACAACTGGGGGTATGATATTAGCATTTGGTGTATAGAGACCAGAGATGGTGCTGAACATCCTGAAACGTACAGAACAGCACCCCCCAACAAATATTATTCATCCCAAAATGTCAACAGTGTCAAGATTAAGAAACTATGCTCTAGAAATATGGGTATGAAAATAATTTAACTAGTCACTAGAAAGTTTCATTTATCTTTCATGGGATTTTTTCTTTAATCCATGAATTGTCAATTGGTGAGCCATTGCAGTTAGCAGTTTAGGTTAATATAGTAGCAGAAAAGGCGAGAAGAGGAGATAGAGTTAGATAAATTGAGTCCAGAAATGAACTGAACATGAATTGTAAAGCCATCTCTAATCACCCAAAGTTTCCCCTACCTTTCCCAGTAATTTCTCATTGAAAAAGAAAAAAAAATCAAGTTTTGGAAATGCATTAAATCTCTTTCTTTGTTTTAACTAAAGGTCTGCCCAAGCATGTTTGCATATTCAAAGTTTTTTTTTTTTTTTTTTTTGCAATGTCAGTCTGCAGACCTTCAAATTAAGGAGGATGTACATCCTCATTTTATTCAGAAGAAGTATGGTTGTGACGATAAACAGCTCACCCTGATTAAATGAATCTTTAAAGATAAGTTCACATTTCAGAATCTCTTGAGTGATTGAATAAGCAATAACTAATCTTATTATGGTTCTTTGGGGATAGAGGTGAAAGAGGTAATTGCTTAAGAGATGTTTACCATTTATTGCATGTGTACTATGTTCCAGGCACTGTACTAGGTTCTTTATTTTTCTTTTTTAATCTATACTAACTTTGAGGTAGATATTGTTTCCTCCTATTATGGATGAGAAACCTGGAGTTCAGGAAGGGGAAGTCCCCTGCAGAAAGACACACAGCTGGGAGTAGCAAAGTCAACACTTCTGGTCCTGATTGTCTTCAAGCCTGTGTATGTGTCTCATGTCAAAGAACTCAAACATGCTGGTGCTATGGAGAGTGGTAATGCTTGTCCAATCAGGGGAGTGAAAAGCTATTTGGATACTAGAAATCAGAGCTCTTAGTCTGAGAATTACAGACTCATGGAGTCTTAGAGATTGTTTTGCCCTAAACCCTTTATATTACTGATGAGGAAATAAGGTCCAGAGATGAGGTGTGATGGGTATTATTCTCCACCCCCAGATCCTTTGTCTTTCTATTTGTACCACTGATTATTACACCATCTATTAGTGCCTGGAAGCATGTAAACAAGTCAATGCCAAGAAAGTGTTTCTCCCTGTCCACCACTGTAGCAGGAAAAATCAGCCAGCTCCTTTTGCTGATATTCCTGATTTGCATTTCAGGGAAGTGGAGCCTTTTCTCTGGAATTCCCTCGCTCTCTGCTGGGACAAAGCCCCAGTTTATTTACCTTTAGGCCACAGCACAAAGCAGCCAGTTTAGTATTAGGAGCACACACTTTGCAGACTTAAAAAAGAAAAAAAATCCTTCTTTTCAACTTGGCTGATTAAAACTCACTAAGTGCTAAATCATCATACCAATGGGTTAAGATTAATTGTCATGTTTAATTTGGTACATTTGCCTCGGGATCTGATGTGTGTTTTCACAAATCTAACAAATAATTTTACCTAGAATACCAGACACTGTTCAGCCCCCATTAGCCACGGTTGGATTTGAACCAGTGACCTCAAGGTGAGAGGCCGCACATCACATTACCGATGCCCCAGGCCACACGGTTCACTTGCTGGATGTTTCTTTAATGTAATTGCCAACAGCAAGATCAGCAGTGGGAATTCTCCCCATTATGTGGATCCTACGGTCTTAGAAATTCAGCAGTTGAGACTCTTCTTTTTGCCTTGGAGTTTGGACCTATTAACTAACAATATTGCTGGAGAAACTGCAGAGGGATAAAAGATGCTGTGTTTTCAGCACTGTTCTCCTAGAGAAGAAGCAGGATATCAGGTTATAACCATCTGATTTCCTGTCAGCCTGGTTGATGGCTCAAGTCACCAATGCCCATGTTAAAGGAAATATTTGAGAGCATTAATGATTTGCTGGTACCAAGAGATGTGATGAACAGTTTAAAAATACTGCCCCTCAATGGGAGAAAATGTATTTCTATTAAGGGACCAGAATTGTGCTACGCTTGTTGGAATTTTTGCTTGTGCACAGGAATTTAGCTCGAGGTCTATGTCTGTCACTAAAATTGACAACTGCCTATGGCTCTGCACAATTGAAACGTAGATCTTAAATTTCACATCATTATCCAAATAAAATATATCTGCCAAGGGGGACTGGTATTACACAGTTAGAGAACTGTGATACCAGTTGTCTGATTAACATATTGAGAGGAATATAAGAATTTCTCAGCTATTTTCCAGAGGGAGGCTGGCTGGGGAGCTCCTGTTAAATGGACTAATTGATCAGACTCCCTTTGCTAAGTACAGAGATGCCCAGCAACATGTCTGGTCTGTGGAGGCAGGGTTTTCCTGTCATACATAATATCAGTAACAACGGCAACAACAAAAAGGAATGGGGGCAATTCAACATTTCCTTAATCCCATCTTCTAAACGGGAAAGATGAGAAACCACTAACCCTTGATTACCTGCTCCAGAGTGATAGCTCTTGGGCCTTAGATTTACTCAGCAGTACTCAGAAGGAAGGAACACACCTGAACTTTCTCTTCTCAAAGCCTTATAATAAGAGCCAACACTCGGATAACTCTGACTTTAGAGTATTTATAAAAATGTCAAAACCATGTAGTGCTAAAAATTACATGCTTCTTCCTATGAGGAAACAAATGCATATGAGATGAATTCTAGGTGACCCCAAATTATTGTGTCCCTAATTTACTGTTTTTAAAAATGAGGGGGCAGTGGTTTACTCTAAGAGATCGATTAGCAGTCATTAGTACATGGTAGGTCACGTGTTTTCTGGCTTAAGGCTCAATTCCAAACTCAGATGGGCAGGTGTATGTAACTCAGAAATTTAGATCACAGGACGTTAGAGAATCAAAGATACATTTGGTTTTTCCAAGCTGAAAGTAACCTTAAGAATCAGTATTGTACAACTTTTTATTTTCCCAGATGAGAAAACTGGGGGCCAGGAGTTGAAATGACTTATCACCTAATGAGCTAATGATATTTATAATTGCTTTAAGATCTAAAGATTAGCAAATAATTGTTATAATTATTCCCATGGCATCCCAAGGACTCATTCTGCCTTAGTGTAGCCTTGGAGAGGGTTTCTAGAAGTATCATCTTGTGATAATTTTCATCAGCCTATAATCTCTTCCTACACTTACAGGTATATTTGTGGTTTTCATTCAAAGTCATACAATGTCATTCTTTCAATTCTGCTTAAATTCGTATCCCATTCCCGTCCATCTACCTTTTTACGTAAGTGTAATATGGTTTGAATCTTGATCCTTTACATTGTGGGGTGTTCAGACATGGCTTAAAAGCAAACTCAAATCTGGTTTTTTTTTTTTTTTTTCAAATCTGGTTTTTTTAAGTTACTGTGAGACCTGAGGTAACTTGCTGAATCTCCCTCTCCCTCTCCTTCTTCTTGACAGCGAGAGGAATTTCTCATTTACTTCTCCAAGTTGTTCTGAGCAGAGGTGTACCAACACTCCTTCAATATTAGCTACTATAACTCTAAATAAAAAGATTTAAAAGGATAAAGAATATTTTTGGATCAATCTATCCATTCTGAGTCTCAATTTCCTAAAAGGAAAAAAAAATGAAAATATCAAGACCATTGTCTCAGACTAATTTTGAAGATTAAATGAGAAATGTATAAAACAAAAGTATCTAGCACGCTAACCGGCACCTAGGAATACTTTAATTTCCTTTCGGCCTTAGCAATCACTTCTACTTTTTCTGGATTTTTATATAATTCATCATCAATACTTTTACAGGTGACATTTTTCATACTCTATCTTGTCTTGCAGTTAGGGATTAGTCCCCTAAAATTCTAACCAGTCTGCACATTTTGGGGTGATCTAGAATTTGTCTCATATGCATTTATTTCCTCATACGAGCAAGCACAATGCCTTACTCTATACGTGTTCAATATAGTATTACTTTACTTACTGATAAATGGGAAGATATTCAGGCTACTAGTCCTTCTAGGTAGTAATGTTACAGATGAAGAATTAACTAAATGGTTCTACTTCAGATTATATAAACTACAACACTATGGAGACTTTCCTTTTGTATTAGTACCTGACATTTTCCTCTATGCTATGCCCTATAGACCACAGGTAGATAGGGTTGACAAATTATGGCCCACAGGTGTGTAGTCATCTTTTTTTTTTTTTTATAAATAAAGTTGTATTATAACACAGTTACATTCATTTATTTATGTATTGTCTGTGGTATCTTCTGCACTACAATGGCAGAGTTGAGTAGTTCAGATAGAGACCATATGACCTGCAAAGTCTATAAGGTTTACTATTTGACCCTTTACTGAAAAACTTTGCTGACTCTGGTATAAGCTCATACTCTACTCTACTCTACTCTACTCTACACTACACTACACTACACTATACTATACTGAGTTCCTTGCTGCCAAGGAAGAAAAAAATAAAACTAGAGTGAAGAAGTCATGCTTTAGCTTTTTAATCTCTTGTAGCCCATTCAAATTAATTAAGATTAATGTTTATCAATTTGTCCTCTGAAAGTGGCTATAAAAATAATATCAATATATATAGGCATTTGTTACAATTTATTATTCAACATTCCAGTTTTTTAACAAAAAACAAACATAACATAATTCGTTGTAATCCACAGTTCACCATAAGTATGTATTTACATCTGTGTAGCTTTACATCAACTAGTTTACAATTTTATGATATTGCCATATCTATATGCCTGTGGTGAAACCAGATAGCACTGAAAATTCTGATTGCTTTCCTTGTCAGGATTCCACAAGACAGTCTTGGATTCCAGGAGCCATGTCCTGATTCCTGCTATTCACGGGGCTATGTGAAAGAAGATTGTTAAATTGGGCCAATAAAACAAATTTTGTACACAAGTACAGCTTTTATTTACTCTGAAAGCTCACCGAGTGTCATTTTTGTTTTTGCTATCACCTTGGGGATTGTGTATCTCCCTAGAGAAATGTTGGATGAGTAGGGGGCTATAAAGAGTTAAGAGAAAACAGAAAGTGAGAAATGAGAGGGAACTCCAGTCCCTGGGGCTTTCTATTTATTTTGCTTTTAAAAAAATTCCCCTGGTCTTTGCTGAGATTCATCAGTACGTTTTGAAATCATAAAGTGTGTTACCCTGTTCAGGACCCAGAGAATTTCATAGTACATACAACTTCCCTGTGGGTCTTAAATTTAGTCTGATCAGTATTCATCATTCCTGTGAAGAACAAACAAAAACATAGTCCCACTGGGAAGACAGAATCTCAAGCATGAATTAGACTCCTTTTGTTCTTTTACTCTTTCCTTCCCTTGAATCCATAACCCAGCTCCATCAAAGTCAAATAACTAGCAAGTAATGTGAAACAATAAAGCATCAGCCATGTGTAACTTCCCTAGGAAAAGAAAAGTGGTGGGATTTGGAACCATGTCAAATTTCTTTCAGAGACCCTTGACGGGTATTTTTAAAGGCATATCATTAGGATGGAGAAGAAAGATAGAGCAAGAATGAACATAAAAACAAGCCAACAGATCAAGAATCTTAAATAGTTATAGATCTACCAATTGAAAATGAATTTTGGCAACAGTGCCCTGCTACCATGTACATTTTCTTTGAAGAATAAGAGAGAGAGAGAAAGGAGAGAAACGAAAGAGAGAGAGAGAGAGAGAGAGAGAGAGAGAGAGAGAGAGAGAGAGAGACCTTATTGACCAATGTACAAAGACTTTGGCAACACAATACTTTGCCCTGCCAACAAATTAATTGAAAGATAGAAGGACGAGAGTCTAAAAAGTCTAATTTTCTTTTTGTGATTATGTTTTATCAAGTCATTTGCTTACACCCAGAACTGGAGACTGAGACAGCTTGCATCTTCCTCTATCCCTCTCCACTCCTTCACCACCCATCACTAGTTGGGTGAGGAATTAAGTTGAATAAGATTGAATTCAAGGATTTAGAGAATGCAACAATCCTAGAGCTATATTAAGAACTTATTTTATTTAGTTCATCAATTTTCCTTCAAAATTCTTAGGTAGATATTTGATTTTCTAAGACATCTTGGGGAAATTTCCCATCCTTCCTTAATTGACTAATTTATAATGCTAATGAGCTACATGGGTTCACAAATTTAGTTTTCATCTTTACATTCTTCCACAGCATATGTATATGTCTCCTTCCTCTCCTAGCTGACTGGGAACCAGAGCCCCTGTGAAAAATACCTCTAGTATTTGTAAGGGAGAAGAAAGATGGATTTTGCTGAGATCTTTGTATTCCTCACAACACAGACTAAACATTCCAAAGTGCCCCAGAAACACAGCATGCTGTAGGTTGAAAGAAAACTTTGACACCATATAATTCAACTTATTAACTCAGGTTTCTGTCATAGCTTTGTTCACACACTGTAGGAAGTAAGTTAACTTCCACCAACATCAGGTACCTTGGCGTGGCTTAGCATGATGGAAAGTGGAACCAGTTACAGACTCAGATGATCTGAGAACAAATCCTAACTCTGCCACCTGCAGAGTTCTAGGATGGTGGGTATCATTTTGAATTTCCAAAACCTTAATTTCCTGATCTAACAAAGGTGATAACAATCCCTTTTGTCTCTACCGCATAAGGTTATCATGTGAGTAATATGAAGAAATGAATGTAAAGACACATTGTAAACTGTAGGTGAGGTACCATAGGAAATCAAGGGATTATTCCATTCCATCTTATAAAGTAGCACGACATATTAAACAAGGAAGTGGGGACAATGAGTCATGACTACAAGTGATGTTATGACTTTCATATGGGATACCATCTCTACATGTAGGCAACTATCTTCTTCAGACAGAAAATACAATTTTTGTGCTATTTACTTGGAGATGGGTATGTGTGTGGGGGGTGGGGGGAGGATCAGAAGTGTTATAAAATTAAGCTCCTTAAAGCCTTTTCTGATAATTCCAAACTTAATGTACCAAAAAATGTTGTGTTTTATTTTGTACTTATAAGTGAAATTATTAGATTCTTATCAATCTTACCTTAGAAGAATGTATCTCATGCCTGACTTATTTGAAATAAGTGTAGAATGTGTATTCTGCAATAGCTCTACAGTGTATAAAATTACAATATCTCCCACATAGAAGAAGGATTATGAATATAGTCAGTGATGCAGTCACATAAAACTAAGCTGAATTAGGGAGTTATGCCACTCTTTCTCACAAAACTTTTCTTTAGAAAAAAATTCTGGAAATTGCAATTGACTTTATATGTAACCCATAAAAACATAAAAATTAGGAAGGCTGGAGATAAAATTAAAAGAAGAACATTGAAGAGTTGGGAGGAATGCAGACATAAAATATAGAGTAATCCTTTGGTATCTGTGAGGAATTCGTTCCACAACATCCACAGATACCAAAATTAGCAGATGCTCAATTCCAATAGTATTTGTATATAACCTCTGCACATCTCCCCATGTATATTAAATCATCTCTAAATTACTTATAATACCCAATACAATGTAGTAATGTATCACTATGTAAATTGTTGTTATACTGATTTTTATTTGAGTATTTTTATTGTATTTTTTTATCCTTCTTTTTTTCAACAGTTGGTTGAATTTATGGATAGAAAGCCCGTGGATAGGTAGAGCTGACTGTATATTCCTTGAGACACATTGCTCAAATATGTGAGAAACATAGCTTTTGTGATAAAAAAATAATTGTGCTTCTAAGTCCCCTATTTATCCCCAAAGGGATGCTAGATAAGAGACCTACCTACTTTCTTTGTTTCACAGCCCTGATCTGGGCTATGACCATTTAAATGAAATAATAACCTTCCAGGGCTCTAAATAGGTCTGGCTTGATAATAAAGCTACATCAAATTTTGAATTTTGAGGCAATTATGAAATTGCTCCCCTAATTGCAACAGGAAGCTCAGCTTCCCAGGGCAAATCTGGGAAAAATGGGTAGAATTTTTTGTGATATGTAAAACCACCAAAAAACTCCAAATCGGCTAGAAAATGGTGCAACATAATTTGTGGTTTTACTTGTTCTGGAAATTTTATAAATTTTTAGTTAATACAGATCACAAGAACAAAGAAAACAAACACCTCAGGACACCTAAACTAACAGATACTTCAACTGTAACATATTCTGAAGACAGAACCATTGCCACAGCCACATAATCTGGGTCCCTATATTATCTTGAGCCTGAGACTGCCTATCTAATTACACTCCACTCTCCCACTCTTCCACTTGTTTTATGACACAATTTACAAGTCCATAAATTTAGTGGAAAGAATGCCTATCTATAGTGAATGTGAGTACAGAGTATTCCTTTAGTGAGTTTCAGGTCAGGTGCTCACAAAATTAAAATTACATGGATTCTCTGTGTAATCTCCAGTCAAGTAGCAGAATGACAGTAACCTGATCAGAATGTTCAGGTTTGTCCCAGCTGAGGCTGATTTTGAATCTGAACGCTGATACTCTATAAGTAACATTAAGTCCCTGAAATTAAAAAATGAGTTCAAATAGTTTTAGGCATATGGAAATTTACAAAGGAACTCAGAAGCCTTCAAGTAATGTTTAGGTAAGAACCCTGCTTGCCCGTGCATTTCGTCATTGTATAACACTGGCTTTAAGACCTATAAGTCTATTACAATAATATAATGTATAATGAGATCTGATCTCCAGCAAAATCAAGCATACACAATAATAAGCATAGGAACTAAATCAATGAATGGTCACAGCTATTTTTCTGGAAAGCACACCTTTAAACAAAAGAATGTCATTGTGATGTAGTTTCAATCATGCAGTGTCAGGAAGCAACAAGTACAATAATAAGCTTATTGACATATACTGAGCTCCCATGCATGCTCTTTTATGAGGACTTCTCATTCATTGAGTTGCATTACCCTGAGAAGTAAGGATTTTTATTCCCATTTTAAGGATGAGGAAACAAAAAAAATTAGTGAAGTTAAATAACATGCTCAAGTTTATCCAGCTTGTAGATTGCTAAATTGGGGTCAAAATTAGGAATAAAGGGATCAAATGTACAGTGATACTTCAATGAGAATCAGCTTTCTTGAGAACAAAATTAAATTATTTCACATCTTACTTTACATTCATTTCATTTATTTATTTATTTTTACCATTCATTCTCTTATTCACTCAGCAGATGCCCTGAGTGCCAACTGTGCCTTTCACTTGCACTTGACTGAAAACACCCAGAAGACAGAAAGCCACAGTTTTTGCCCCCAAGAACTTAGAGTTTGGTGGGGAATCAAGCATACGAACTACTGGTAATAAACAGAGGAACACTGCTTATCCTCTGAAATCATAAGTCAAATTCTTCCATATACTAAGAAAATAAGAAAAATGGGGATGCAATTAGGGCATATAAAGAATATTTCTCCTTTGTTCAGGCTGTGGCTTGATAATTAAGAGCTTAAAGGATCATGGTCCTCTGATGACTTCGTGTTAGTGCCACCTGTCCAGGCCACTGAGAACCCATGATGGAACTGAGGATCTGAGGAAGGGAGAAAAAAAGATTTAAAAAAAAAAAAAAAAAAAAGGATCATGGACAGGAGCAAACTAATGATGAACTGGAGAGGGCATTTCTTTATATTTCCTGGCAAGGGTGAGCTCTGAAACTGATGTCATAAACAGATCTTAGAGCGCAGTTCCCCGTGGGAGTAAACTGCCTTCCCATAAAACTCATCCATATGATAACTCTCTATTGATATTATCAGAGAGGAGAGTGTCTTCGATTGACAAAGATGCATACTCTTAACCATACCAAAAATGTTTTAGGCTAATCAAAGGTAGACATTATGGAGGAAACAAGTCATTTTTCATGTCGTTGATATAGAACTCTCGAGTATTCTTTTTTAATAACACCTTGATAGTTGCCTTGGTGGTGGACTTGGATCTGCATAGCATCAAGCCCTTCATTCACTGTCCTTTCTTATATGAATGAGGGGGACTATTTTGGAAAGGCTGGCATTTCCAAGGGTACTTCGTTACCTTTAAGGTCTGTAAGAGTAGGACCATGCTGTTTTTTGTTATCACTCTATTATCAAAATTTGTCACAGTCCCAGACCCCTGACAGAAATAACACGTACCTTGGTTAATGAAGAAGTAATTTAATCAAATGCAATGATTATTTCCCAATTTGTGCTATTAAAAACAACAAATTAATATTCTGTTCTATTTTTAACGATAGAAATCTTTTTAGGCAGGTGAGAATCTGATAATATCTATAGTTGAAAAAAGTCATTAATAAATAAATTGGTTCTGAAATCAATTCCCCCGAAATACTTCTATTGCTATACATAATGTAAATATTCATTATAATCCAATATGAAATAATCTCCTTAAAATTTCCCCATTTCTTTGGAGAATGGTACCTAGACTTATTTTGAGAATAACTAAAAGTGAGGCTTCACCTTAGTTTATGTCAAAATCATTATACCAGAAAATAGCTAAGAACATTGTTCTTTATAGAATCACGCTACTAGTATTATTATTTATTTCGATTTGAAAGGATTTGTTATTAGAAGCAATATTTTCTCTCATACCAATTACATACAACCACTCGCTTTTGAAAGACAAAGTAAGTTGCTGCCAGAATGACCCACAAGTTCCTATTTTCCTTTCTCTCTCAAGGTCATGTTGAAAAATGTATTCAGCCTTGTATGGCTACTTTCGCTATTTTCTAGTGTTACTGTTCATATATCCTTTCTCCAGTTTGGGCTGCTATAGTCCTTTGAAGCCTTGTTTTTGTTTTTGTTTTTGTTTTCTATCAACTTGAGATTGAACCGGCTTCCTTCTTTCAGATGGCACTCACCATGTCAACGATAACAATCAACAAAAGACACCCATACACCCAAAGCTTGCGCCTTACTCACCAAAACCTAATAGTTTGCTTGTACTACCTGCCAACATTCTTAAAAATACACAACATACTCATCCCTATAAGCTCACAGCAGCATTTTCACTAAAGGATGAAATCCTGGAACATTTAATTATCTTGAAAGCAAATGGTAATTAAACACTTTTCCTAACACTGGGAAGCTGGGGTGGTGAAGGAAAGAAAGCTAGGGATTGGAATCCATTATGCGGCTGAGGCTTCTGTCTGGTCGATTTAAGCAGATTGGAGCTGAGGCAGTCGCACATAACTGCCTCAGGTAAGGGAGCACAGTGTTCCTGTGGGGTTATCAAACCAGCCAGGCCTTGAAGGCAGAGCAAAGCCCTTCCAGTGGGAAGTTCTTCCTAAGTGCTTGCATGGCATCCGCGGGATTATCCCACCCCACTCACACATCATCTGGCTTTAAACTTTAGGCCCTCTGGCAAAGAAGAGACGAAACATCTATTCGTCCCCTCCTCCCTCTGATCCCTCCATTCTGCCTTTCCCATCCTGTTTCCTAGCAGCCGCTGGCTGAGGCCTGCCCTTCTCTGCCAAGCACCAGGCTGGATTAGCTGCAAGCCAATAGCTGGGGGTCAGGATTAAGAGGCCAGCGTGCACTTTAATACAAGCTGCCTATAATTAATGGCATTATTAATAGCTTGACTGAAAAATTCATTAAAAAATCCATTAAAAATAAATACCCTTTTACAAAAGGCATTGCCTTGGGTAAGAAAAACAGAAAAAAAGATAAAGGAAAATTGATTGGT
Source organism: Chlorocebus sabaeus (assembly GCF_047675955.1). NCBI lineage: Eukaryota > Metazoa > Chordata > Mammalia > Primates > Cercopithecidae > Chlorocebus > Chlorocebus sabaeus. Next base: position 51,452,951 of record NC_132920.1, read on the forward strand.
GGCTTTCAGTTCACAGACAGACAGACCATAGTTCAAACTGATTAAAATTGAACATTTTAGATTAAGCACCCTTGCCAAAATATTCTCTGTAGTTACCCAGTATGAAAATATTATGATATGTCACATATTTATATTTTTATGTGTCAAGGGTTGGGATATAAGACGTACAGGTAGCTGCTTGAAATAACTTTCTTCAAGTGAATACTCTTGACCCTCAGTAATAGCAGAATGTCCCGTGAAATGCTGGTTAACTGATTAACTCAGAGCCTCAAATGCAAAAGGTCTGTTGAGAGGTGGAATATTCCCCATAAATTTATGACTTGGTCCAATTGTTTATCTACTTGAATATTTTCTGCATGTGTGCTAGCATTGGTCCTTTCTCTTCTTCTTCTTTTTTTTTTTTTTTTTTTGTGCATTCATACCACAGTTGTTCTTCTCCGTATATGGGGCTCTGTAACTTGGAATCGATCTTATCGAGTTTTGCCTCAGCCCAAATAAACAGTGTAGAAGGTGATTGGAATGTCTGTGGTTCGGATGTTTGCTCGGAGAAAAGTGGCAATGGAAGGGGAAAGTCCTGTTGGGTATACAGACTCCCCTGCCCCCCTTCCCGACTTCTCCCCTATAAAGGTTTGTTTGTGTTGATACTAAATCTGATCTTTTGGGTCAACTTTGCTCTGGGTCTAATCTGCTCATTGGTGTGAGATGAACATTGTCTTCCAGAGGTACAGGCGACCATGCCCTCTGAAAAAAAGACCCCATTCATGAGAGTATTTGCTTGAAGAGAGCTTTTATTCACTTCACCTGTTATGTTGTGCCTATAGAGCACAAAGCCAAGTGGAGATTAGGCAATTATCTGGTTAATAGGATCAACATAGACAAGAAGTTCATTCAATAGGCATTTCTGACTGCACACCATGCACAGCACAGCCCTGGATGGGTTGAGAGGCACAGGGTGAAGAGAGAACATGCTGCTGCTTAGTTCCTAACACAATAAAGGAAATGAGACATAAACACAGTGAACAACTGACATGCAATTTACAAGCAAGGGAAGAATCATATGGGATTCTGTGTACTAAAGTGGGGAATATAACAAGTTAAAAATTATAAGAAGTGGTTAAGCTGGGTTACATTTCTTGGAAAAGGGAGATCAATGTCTCTGTATGTTCAGAACTCTCCAGTTCACCCCTTTTAAACCTGGTAATTTCAGACAGTGGATGCATGCTCTTTTAAAATGAATTAAATTTCCTTTGTTGCCACTAGACTAAGTTCTCACAACTTATACTGAAGATGGTATTTAATTCCTGGAAATATTGAGAAACTTTTTTTTAAAAAAAGCTGGGATTCACAGGGGCACCCACGGATATTATATTAACACTCTGGCATTGTTTCAGCTCTCATTTTTCCCTCCTTGGTACTTGCAGAAAGTTACCAGTGCAGTGTGATAGATATTAACTGAGCAGTGGGCTTCCCATTAGAAAGATACTGATTTTAAAATGCCTGTACTCTGTGATTTCCACTTTTGTTTCTAATAAAATATGGCCCTAATTAGCAAAGTGTTGAGTAACTTCCCAAGTAGGATGCGTTAGTATGTTCAACATTTTCCATTCTCTTTCATTCTCTTCCTATAATTTAGACTGATGGTAGATTTTCCCTAAAGTACAACATTTGCAATTTTGTGAGGTTCTGAAAATTAAAAATAGGTGCTCTGGGGTGAGAGCCTCTTGCCTACTACTCCTGGGCATGAAATTCTCAGCTTATAGCTTTTACTCCTATGTTAATGCGAAAACCTACACTGTTGGTTAATTTTTTTGTAATTATGTTGGTTGGCTGTTTTGTCCGTGTGTAACAAACACGTTTAACTAATATATTTCTGAAATGTCTACTGATGGAATACAACAGTTGTTTTGACACACTTTAGATAGAGGCTACATGTAGGTAATAGAAACAGGAAGGTAAGAGGGGAGAGGGGAAAGGCTCTGCAGGGCAGAGGCAGGATGTTGGATGAAAGGTACTTGAGGAGATGATATCACTGTTCAACCTTGTCATTTAGCACCTGGCAGGTCCTCCGTTAGGTAAATTAGGGGTAATAGAACACATTGATTTTGGAAAGGAAGATCTTGACAGTTAGGAAAACAAGATCAAGCAAAGGCTGATAAGGCTGTTAGTTCTATTTTTTTATTCAAATACTGTAATCCCACCTGTCTGAGTAGGCTAGGAAATTTACCAAACTTCAAGCACTTGGTGACCAACTTCCATCAAAGAGGATCAAATAATTACAGACATGGGATGGAAGGAATGTACACAGGATGTGGTGAAAAATTAGCAAGCATTAGGAAATGAAAGAGGCAATTTTATTAATACAATCATCCACCTTTTTCATCACTACCAAGGTCAAACAAAACCTGGCATACATTATATAAACAGATCTCAGTTCAGATGCTGGATCATTGACTCATTCATTTAAGAAATCATTATTGAATACCTACTAAATGCTGAAAAGTATCCCAAGAACTGGAGACAAAGCACATAACAAAGCAAAGAATCTTGTCCTCATGGAGTTTATATTCTAATGAAGCATATGAATTGTAAAGCAGAAATATAAGTAAATATGTATTATGTTAGAAAAGGTGAGCACTGGGATGAATGTGTTAGGGAAGTATGTTAGCAAGAGTCAGACGAGGCCTTCTCACCGAGAAGATGACATTTCAGGAAAGACCTGAAGCAAATGAGGGAATGAGCTAGGTGGGCATCTGTAGGAAAGGCATTCCAGGTAGAGGGGACAACAATACGTTCCTTGAGGGTGCAGTGTAAGGTGGAAGACAGTGATAATGCTTTTCCCGAAGTTAGACACATAAAGTCATAAATACTGGTAAATAAATACTCAAAACTGTAAGCTGCTTCTGATGACAAAGTGGAAGTCAATGATGAGGGCATGTTTTAAATCCAACCACGTACTGAGAATCATTGTTTAGACTTGTGCAAATAGGGTTTGCTATCATTCTGTATTAGTCCATTTTCATGCTGCTGATAAAGACATACCGGAGACTGGGTAATTTTTTAAAGAGGTTTAATGGACTCACATTTCCACATGGCCGGGGAGGCCTCACAGTCATGGCAGAAGGTGAAAAGCACTTCTTACATGGCAGCAGGCAAGAGAGAATGTGAACTAAGCAAGGGAGGAAACCTCTTACAAAATCATTAGATCTTCTGAGACTTACTCACTAGCACAAGAACAGTGTGGGCGAAACTGCCCCCATGACTCAATTATCTTCCAATAGGTCCCTCCCACAACGCATGGGAATTATGGGAGCTACAATTCAAGATGAGATTTGGGTAGGCACACAGCCATGTCATATTTTAAAAAAAATTGTTTTCTGAATTTAGCAAGATGAGTGGAATGGGATTTGAGAAGGCTAATTCTAAAGCCTACTCAGTTTCACTAAAAGTAGTTGCCAAAAATGTTTCGTGCACACAATGCTAGTTTAAATTAAATTCTTTCTCAATGTCTTTTGGATCATTTTTACCACTATGACTTTGCCTTCAGAAAGAATCCGTTCTCCCAGAATATAGCGTTAGATAGCAAGTATTGTGCCCTATGTCAGTAATTCATTTATCTATATGATTATTCAACAGTATGCACTGAGAGTCTACTAGGTAACAGTCACTCTTCATTAACCTGAATACACAAGATGAACGATACCTGGTCCTTGTCCTCAAAGAGTCACTACAGTTCAATTTAGGGCACAAGCAAGTAATTTGTCATGTGTGGTGTAGGGTAGTAAAATACGAAACCCAGGTAAGCTCAGAGCGCTATAGGAACATATAGATGAGAATCTCTACCCAGTCTGCAGACAGGTAATTTTATCAAGAGAATATTCCTAAACTGATCCTTAAAAGATGAAGAGGATCTAGCCAGTTTAAGAAGTGGGGAAGGACATTTCTTGCAGAAGAAGGAGCAGGTAAAAATTCAAAAAAGTGAGAGATCAATTAATGAACAATGATTAAAAATGATTGGAAAGGAATTTATGGACAATGAGACCAGACAAGTAGGCAGAGGACAGTGCAGAAAGGGCCTGGCTGTGTTATCTTGAAGGGAAGATATTATTTATAAATTCACCAGTTCAGTGATATGGTTGGCTCTACATCCTAAAGTGATTGCTCTGAGAGCAGTATTAAAAGTGGGAGTGCTACTACAGAGATGTGGGAACAGGTTAATGGCTCATTTGATTTAGGAAAGAAATCATATGGGTTTGAAGTAAGGTCCTGTGAATGACAGTAGTAGTAAAAATAACAAATGAAGTAAAAATTATGAAGATTATGACTATAAGAGATATTTAACAGAATGTTAGTCAGGATGTTTTTGAGAGAAAAGGAGGAGTCAAGATTGAACATAGATTCCTGTATTAGCCAAACTGAAAAAAATCACCAAAACAAAGAAGAATCAGGTTTGAGGGAACTAATAACGTTGACTTTGAACAGCTAGACACTGAGGGATCTGTCTGATGTCCTCATCAAAATGGCCAGTGGGCAGTATGTAGATATGTTGATCTGGCAAACAAAATGTGAGTAAGGCTGACATTCCTGAAATCTCATTAAACCTTGATCATATCTCAGTTTATGACTCACATACTATATTTAAAATTGCTTGTTTGATGCCTGCACTCCTAAAGAGTAAGCTTCCTGTGGTGATGACGTATTTCCACCTTAGTGTTGCTCTTACAGGGATCCTCAGCCTGTTTTCCACCACCAACCAATGACAGGTAATAACTCTCCCATGTAATGGAAGAACATAGGGAAATAAACCTTTTCTTCTAAGATAAATATATTGGAATGCAAATAAGTGAGGATGCTTTCTTTTGCAGGTTTTTTGTTGTTGTTTGTTTTGTTTTGTTGTTTTGTTTTGTTTTTTTTAAATTCTTCATGGCAAAATCGTTTTGGGAATTCTTTGTAAAAAAAAATATTTTTTAAAGCCTGCTGCGTGTAAGCAGGGACTTGCCATCCTGACCACTGTTTTCACAGTGGTTAGAACAGTGCTTAGCATAAAGGGACTGCTCAACAGATATTAGATATTAGATAGAAAACGACTATCTTAAGAAACACTGCAGTGTGGTAGGAGACCATGGTTGATAAATACTGCCCCATGAGTTCTTAGAGCGCCTAGTGAGTAAAAACCTTCCATTTCTTCATAAAATGAGTGAATGAGTGTTTGCTATGGGCAAGATATAGGATCTTATGTGGTTATTGAGTCACTAAATCTGAATTTTGTGTTAAAATAAGGCCTCTGCTTACCTATCTAGTCCCATCGTCTATAAATTCCTTTCCAATCATTTTTAATCACTTGTTCATTAATTGATCTCTCACATTTTTGAATTTTTACCTGCTCATTTTTCTGCAGGAAATGTCCTTCCCCACTTCTTGAACTGGCTAGATCCTCTTTATCCTTTAAGGATCAGTTTAGGAATATTTTAACACAAAATTCTGTATGAGAACATCATACAGATCCCACAACGTCAAGCTGTTCAAAGTCAAATGAGTGCTTGTTATAGGCAAGATATAGGATCTTATGTGGTTAGTGAGTCACTAAATCTGAATTTTGTGTTAAAATAAGGGAATCTGGAGGATGACCTCTCTAATTTGACATGGGAATTATTGAAATCTAAAGTGGCCCTTTGCATTACAACATTCTGTTAGAATGCTCTGATTCTGAGATAGTTCATTATCTATTTTTCCATATTTACAATCTCTTTAAAGGTTAGAGCTAGGGAGGGAGGCTATTGCCTACCTTGTACCATGTTAGGGGTCTTGGTTAAAACCTCTCTCCCTAATTATATTCTTTTATGTTAATTCATGGAGTTCACAGTAACAGTTTCAGTCTTTTCTCATATGTTTAAATATTACATATGTAATTCGTATTCACCACACACAGCTGTTATTGTGTGTTCTTTAGCATAAATTAATAGCTAATATTTAAATAAAGGTTTTTGGACATAGAATGGGGAAAAAAGATGAAAGGGAGAGAGAAAACGCATAGAAACAGAGAATCTGAGAGAAGTGCCATTGATAAAAGGAAAAGTGCAGTATGGGGGAGTGAAAAGACTGAACTCTGAAACCTGACATTTCCCCTGCAGGAGAATAAAGGTGAATGATACTTTGGTACCCTGAAGTAATTAAACTGACTCTTCAAACACTAGACAGCCTTCTGCCTGTGACTTTGGTTTTTTTCCATTTTAACTCTTTAAGATAGTCCAAGCAAATATTTCATCACTTCTCTAGGGGCTTCTGCTGAAAATTTCAGAATGTCTCTCTGTACACAGAGTCCTGGGCCTTTTCTAGGATCTCGGCTCAAGGAGTCCGGGCTGTGGAAAGGTAGGGTAAGGCTTTACCTCAAGCTAGGAGTGGTTTTCCCTCTGGGATGAGTCACCTCCAGGATAAAATTCCTAAGGGGTTGTTTACAACAAGTCAGTGGACAGTTTTTTCCTTTCACTGACTTCCATCACCTTAGGCCACAGTTTCATGTCAAGTCTGTGTATCAGCAGCATAATCACATGCACATAGGTAATGCTGAGTGCCAAGCAGGCTTAGGGTAATCAAACCTGCACTGGGAATTCAAAGAGCTAATATGAAAGAGGTAATTCCTGGCAATCTCAAAGGTCTTGGATTTAACAGGGATATGATCCAATAGAGAAAAGGAAACAAATTAACAATAAAGTGGCAGCATATGGTGAATGCAAAATGAGCAAAGCAAACATTATGACAGTAAGAGGTGGTGAGTGGAGGTGAGTCTTGGTAGTTTTGGTTCCAGAACTCTTTTTTTTATGGGTGCATTTAAATGTATACACCATTCTGAGAGTTGGAAAAATGTTGACTATTCCACAGGGGAACACTTTTTTCCCACCCAAGTCAAAATTTATTTCAAGAAACTCTCATATGCCTCCACTAATTTAGAATTTGGTCATATAAAGTTTTGCTTAAAATCAGTGGGTCAAAAACTAGGATGTAGAACCATCTGTATACAGAATTCTATTGTAACAGGTTGTGACAGGCAATCATATGGAGGTGGGAGAGCCTGGCCAGTGGACTTAAGGGTTAATGAACCACCTTTCGATTTGAAGCTTGGAATACAGAAGGATTAATGACACTTTTACTAGTCCAAGTAACCTGTTTTTTCCAGCCATTGGGAACGCATCTATATTAGACATCTTTGTAAATGAAAATGATGCATTTCGTATGTAAAGAAAGTGAGCTTTTTATTTTTTACTAGTTGGGAGGATCAGGACATGTATTTATTGGGGACTCCCAGAAAGAAGATGAACAAAAGACATGCCCAGTGACTTGGCGAGAGCTCTAAAGAAAGCAAGAACGAGCGCTGCCTCAATTTAAACATGCTGAGACAAGAGGAGGAGGCCAAGAATGTTGACTTTCAAGTGAAACCAAGCCAGAAAGCTGCAGAAATACAAATAAAATAAACACAGCCTTGAAGGAACCTGATACGGATGAAAGCAAATGTTTTCTAATATTTCAAAATGATCATGAAGTTGCCTTTTAGAGAATGTAGAGGAATACCTTATCTTGAGGTAAAAGCTTTCCAGCTAGTGGTCATAAGGAGATGGTCTTAAGACATGGGATATCAAGAGAGGCTCATAGAACGGGCATTTTTGCTGCACTTAGTTTAGGCGGCACATACCGTTCAGCTGTCCACCTTCCTCTCTGTAATTGACTCCACTCCGCTCTGCACTTGCCAGACAGACACGTCAGTTTTGATGGCAGGTGCCCTGCTCTGTATGCAAAAGATATCCATAAGTATTAACTAAGTTTGCAAGAGGAATTAGGATCTGTAATAAATGCTTTAGCAAAGAGGCTTTTGGGAATAAAAATGTGTCTTCAGGCAAAATTCTCATAAACTAGACATCATCTTTGATTTACAGTTTATAGTTTTTTCTTCACTGTATCCAATATCCCCAGCTTGAGGGCTCCTGCTCCATGTGGCATGATTGACTGCCCAAGGTGGGAGGGTAGTTCTGTACACTGAAGTTAAGTCAATTGAATTAGAAAGTGAGGAAAACATAAAGCAAGCAAAACTTAAGCATTTTTGTGGTCGTTTTACCTTTTTTTTTTTTTTTTTTTTTTTGCTTTTTTGTAGTTAAAAAAAATGTTTACGTATTACTCCATTTACTATGCAGGAAACCATTTCAAAAATTTGACAGCTGTTTTAGAAAAAAAGTGTCCTTCAGAATCTCTTTGGTAATAGGCACAAGATGAAGACCACAACCACAACCAACTAGGATACTTGGCACTATGGGATATCAGAGATTCCTTTACCTAGAGCTGTCTAACTTGGAAAGATAGCCCCTTCAATATAGATGGAAGATGAATCTTTCAGTTCCCTGAACTCTCCTTCAGCTTTTAAGGATAAACAAAGAAGGGGAGAAAATGAGACATAATTAGACAAACTTGATTTAGCATCAATTTTGCTCAAGGTCCTGTGCTAGGCACGTTGGCACATCATGTAAACGAGGTAATTTAACGGCATAAGGTATAAAAATGGCTCAATATCTTATAAATCTACAAGAGAGATTACAATCATTAGTTAACAAAATATAAAAGGACAAGAAAGAAGTGAGTAGTTTACATAAAATTTTACTGTTTTTGAGCCATGTTTATTTTCAACATATAAGACTATCAGAATGATTACCTTAAAGGTAGCAGAATATTATTCTACAGAATTATATAAACTTATATAGAAATAGTTGGAAAACATATTTAAAGCTATCACTTTGGCAAATAAGTGCACGGGTATGCATGAGTTGTAAGTTCCTTTTTGCTCCAATTTATTCAAAAACAAAGCTGGTTAAAAGCATCTCTGAGCACATTTTACACTGAGAATTCTAATGTTAGTGCTATTAAACAATTTAAAAGCTAATATCCAGTTTATGAGTAGGTTTCAAAATAATAATCTCCTTGTCCCTCTTTTCCATACCTCAAAAGTTACTTATATTTGGCTGGAAGCCATGGGAAAAATACATGGTTATTGCCAAGATGTCCTTGTATATGTTTGTTATAAGCTATACTGGAAAAAAGAGAGGGAAAGGTAGAAAATGTGCTGAAAACAAGTATTCTGAAAAATTAAAGGTTCTTCAAAGAAATCAATAAATGGTAGGAGGAGATAATCAGGCAGTACTTGGGAACTTTGAGTAGTATAATCCAATAGCGTGAGTTAATGCAGATGGTCAGAACAAAATAGTTTCATAAGGGAATTGCTTAAGCTAGCCCTTCCCAACACACTAAAGACTGAAAAATGTTTATGGTGGCTACACCCCAAGTTTGGAAAAGGCTTATGTGTCTTTAGTATGTATATTGGTTCCAGATCATCAGCTCTGTTTCTGGATTTGAGTTATGTCATCTGAAAAAAATGTTCACGAATTCCTGGGAAAATGTCTGCTCTCAGGAAATCTGTGTTTTCCATGAAGTAGATATACCACTACCATGACCAAAACTTAATCTCTATGTCTTCAGAGGACACTGAATGAGGCTATTTTTAACCTTCTTTTTTTTTTAATTGCACTCGAAATGATCAAATCTGAGACACTGTGAATATTCACATTCAACAATTACTATTTCACAACTTCATTTGTTTTTACTTCTCTTAACTACATTGTATCTTTTGTCTCAATGGGTCGCAAGTATTCTCTATTTTAATAAAAGCTTGATGTTATCAAGAAAAAAACAACAACATATTTTGAAGCAAATCTGAGCAAATTAAATGTCATTCAACACAAAATTTAACACCACAGTTTCACAAAAAATGTATAAAGCTACAATTAACAAAAGTAAGTAATAAAACCTGGATAGAGGAAAAAAGACAAAATAGCTTTACTTTTTACTTTCCATTTTTCACATCCTACAATAATGACCCAAATGGATGCTATTGAGATTTTTCCCATTGATTCATTTTGGTATGAGACTGTGCAGGGGATATGCAAGCAATAAGAGATGTCAGATAAAGAAGATAAAGCCTAGTAAGGTGGGTGAGTTTCAGAGTGGGCAGTTGGGCTTTAGTGTTTAGACTTAGAGAGTACATGAACCTTTGGGAACAAATGCACATATTCGTCTATTAGCCTGAGGGAAATAGTCTCTAAGCAACTTATTTTCAAATCATTTTCTATCGCTGTTGTTCTCATGGGAGGGTAAAAATAACAGCAAGAAAGTCTTGCTAGATCATATCGATGCTTCATACTCCTCTGCCCTTGTCTATGTGGTCTTCCTATCAGCAGAAATTATGGGGAATCATCCCTTACTGCAGCACACACTGAGACTAAGAAAACGTGATCATGTGCTCATGGAGATTGGTTTCTCTGTTTCTTCCTGTAAGTTTCATGATACAAGCAGGAGAGTAAAGGTATAGCATAATGAGGGTTATAAATTATAATATAAAGAGGATATACCTAAATTTGAAAAATCTGCAAGGTTTTTGCTTTTATAGCTGGAGTTATATTTGGGTTAACCCTGACCTCTTTCATTTTTTTAAACTTTCATTTTAGGTTCATATATAAGTTTGTTATATAGGTAAACTGTGTGTTTACCTATATATATGTGGGTTTGTTTTACAGATAATTTTGATCCTTTTCAATTTCTTTTTTCTCCTCCCCACCAATGACTCCTGAATAACTTCTATGATTTATCAAACTTAAAAAACTTCATATTTTGAAGATGATTGTTTACCCCTTCTTCAACAACAACAACACACACACACACACACACACACATATACACACACACAATCAATCTCAGGTCTTCCCAAGAATATTTGCAAAGTTATGGAACTTTCTTCTCTTAGAGTCCAAGTTGATCCCTAAAATAAAGACGGAAAGAGTCAAGGATATAATTCTAGTCTTTCTGAGCTGGCTTTTGGCCTACTGTGCAGCAGCTGACTCTGCAAACTCGGCATCAGTAAGGGAGGCGCTCTCCCTATTTGTATTGTGTGGGTGTGTTAATCTACCACCCATGTCAAATTGCCTCAGCACTAAGTGTGTTTGAAAGGTTCAGCTTGTGAGGTGGCTGAGGATTTGGGGGAAGGGTAGAAAAAGCTTGGCTTTTCTTATCTCATTCAAATTGGTTTGTCCCTCTCTGCTACCATGTGTCTCACAAAAATCAAGATGGGTGATCTCCTGGGGGACTTTCAGTACATTCCCCTCTGTCAGTTGAGGATTATATCCTACAATCTGTCCCCTAGCGCTTTATACACACCCATTTAAAATAACTCCAGTAACAGGATCTTTAATTGACTCAGGGGATGGTGGGGGGTGTCCCAGTATGATTGTCGTTTTGGTTCAAAGGAGAAGAATGAAGTTGATTCTGTGCCTTGTGTCCGAGTAACAATATGTGAAAAGATTCATTTAGTTCTTAATCCTTATGGAGGATCTGAAAGGAGCTGATCGTTTAACAGCCACACAGTGTTCTGCTTTCGAGCTGTTTTTCTTATTTATGTCTTGGTTGTTAAAGCTTTAACTGTTCCCTTTATTGTTCAGTAAAGGGGAAAAAAAAGAAAGAAAGAAAAAGAAAGACAAATTGGTATTAGCAATTCACAAAGCAAAGTCACCACACTTAAAAATGAAATCTACTAAAGTCTTGCAGGAGGTAAAAGTTTGGTTTAGAATATTTTGGTGAGTCGTTAGAGAACAGAGTCTCCAGCATGATAACTGCTTTCTTGTGGGGAAATACGGAACAATGTAACTAGGCAAAGGAAAGCATCTACTTTGAGTAAACCGATACAAATGAAAAGAGCACCTGACTTTACCCCAACTGGATCTGGTCCAGCCATACTGCCTTGCATAGACACAAATGAGTTTTGGAACAGGGATGAGATTGTGTTGGTCTAGGTATCCATAGCAAAAATAGTGGACAGCTTGGCATTTCCATAATTAAAGGTTGGGGGGTGGGGAGACACAGATAAGGGTTTTCTCTCAATCTGCATTTTCCCACCACATCTTCAGCAGTGAATCAAACTGAGAACATTTTATTACAAAATTGGAGGAGCAGGAGGTAAAGGGATTAGGCAGGCTAGTAACTATAAGAAACAAAATGATTGGCCGGGTGTGGTGGCTCACATCTGTAATCCCAGCACTTTGGGAGGCTGAGGCAGGCAGATCACCTGAGGTCAGGAGTTTGAGACAAGCCTGGCCAACATGGTGAAACCCTGTCTCTACTAAAAATACAAAAGTTAGCCAGGTGTGGTGGCGCACGCCTGTCGTTCCAGCTACTTGGGAGGCTGAAGCAGGAGAATCCCTTGAACCCGAGAGGCGTAGGTTGCAGTGAGCCAAGATTGCGCCACTGCACTCATGCCTGGATGACAGGAGTTTGACTCCATCTCAAAAGAAAAAAATAAAAGATTATTATGTCTCTACAAACAATACTTCCATATCTCCACCTGTCCTTGCCAGGTCATGTTGTTGTTTATATCATTTAGTAAACTAGAGGGAACAAGCTAAACAAAGTTCCCCAAAGTTTCACGGATGGGTAAATGTGGGGCTGAATAAAAGTATGCTAATAGATATGTTTCCTAATTTCCTCTGGAGTGGTGAGTGGCTTACCTACTTATATTAATGTAACCTCAAAGTTTAGTGCAATGTGAAACACACATTGAGAAACCCAGTTTGGCTGCGATATGGTTTTTTCTTGCCATATTGGATCATGATTCCAGATACGTGCATATGAATACATCCTGATGCAGAGCAGTCCAGGAAGGTAAATATATGAATCAAAGCAAACAGAAGGGATATATTCTGTTAAAATAACACAAGGTCCAATAAGAGAAGGGTCATAGTCCAAAGCACACACACATAAGCAACACCAGAATCACTAAAAGAACAAGAAATAACATCCAGTATCTACTTAAATTCTGATCTGGGATTTTTCTTTTTTTTTTCCCGGTCTTTTCCTTTTTTGTATTTTTGCAAGAATCAAAGGATTTGGATTCAGTATTGTAAGATGAAATTTCAAAAGAAATTGACCATCTAGGAAGAAAATATTTACATATGAATATGGCCCTTAAGACTAAATGAAATGACTTGAAAATAAATCATCAGGTGAAGAAATTCTAAGTTATTATTGAAGTAATTTCTGGAGAGACAGTTTAGAAAGGAGTCCATGCTGAGCTATAACCCACAATAGGAGTCTCCAGCTTTACTGTATAACTAAATATTTAGCCAAAACAAAAACAGAGAACTACAAGCTCTTCATACCCTTTAGTGAACAACTAAAAGGCCACTTCATTCTTTCCCACAGTAAGATTTTGTAATTTAACCAATAGTACAAAAATCAACAGTGTATATTTCTCTAGTGGTAAGGGCTATTATCACAGAATATAATTCAAATATGGTATCTTGCCTATCTTATCTCATGAGTCACCTCAGTTAGTGTTCCAGGGTCCAAGGCCAGCCAGACAAGAGTGTAGTAAGAGGATGGCTTTTACTGTGGGGTGCCTAAAGGAGACTCTTTGTAGTAAAGCATCTTCTTCAATGTGTTGGGTACCCCAAGCTTATGGCCCCTCTCTGGAATAATTATTTTATTAGTAGTAGTATTATACTTTAAGTTCTAGGATACATGTGCACAATGAGCAGGTTTGTTACATAGGTATGCATGTGGCGTGTTGGTTTCTGCACCCATTAACTCATCATTTACATTAAGTATTTCTCCTAATGCTATCCCTCCCTTATCCTGCTACCCCACAACAGGCCCTGGTGTGTGATGTTTCCCGCCCTGTGTCCAACTGTTCTCATTGTTCAATTCCCACCTATGATTGAGAACATGCAGTGTCTGGTTTTCTGTCCTTACGACAGTTTGCTCAGAATGATGGTTTCCAGCTTCATCCATGTGGCTACAAAGGACATAAACTCATCCTTTTTTATGGCTGCATAGTGTTCCATGGTGTATATGTGCCACATTTTCTTAATCCAGTCTATCATTGATGGATATTTGGGTTGGTTCCAAGTCTTTGCTATTGTGAATAGTGTCTCAATAAACATACATGTGCATGTGTCTTCAGAGTAGCATGATTTATAATCCTTGGGGTATGTACCCAGTAATGGAATCACTGGGTCAAATGGTATTTCTAGTTCTAGATCCTCTAATTTATACTCCCACCAACAGTGTAAAAGCATTCCTATTTCTCCACATCCTCTCCAGCACCTGTTGTTTCCTGACTTTTTAATGATCACTGTTATCACTGGTGTGAGATGGTATCTCATTGTGGTTTTGATTTGCATTTCTCTGATGACCAGTGATGATGAGCATTTTTTCTGTGTCTGTTGGCTGCATAAATGTCTTCTTTTGGAAAGTGTCTGTTCATATTATTTGCCCACTTTTTGATGGGATTGTTTGATTTTTTTCTTGTAAATTTGTTTAAGTTCTTTGTAGATTGTGGATATTAGCCCTTTGTCAAATGCATAGATTGCAAAAATTTCCTCCCATTCTGTAGGTTACCTGTTCACTCTGATGGTAGTTTCTTTTGCTGTGCAGAAGCTCTTTAGTTTAGTTAGATCTCATTTGTCAATTTTGGCTTTTGTTGCCATTGCTTTTGGTGTTTTAGACATGAAGTCTTTACCCATGCCTATGTCCTGAATGGTATTGGCTAGGTTTTCTTCCAGGGTTTTTTATTGTTTTAGGTCTAACATTTAAGTCATTTAAGTCTTTAATCCATCTTGAATTAATTTTTGTGTAAGGTGTAAGGAAGGGATCCAGTTTTAGCTTTCTACATATGGCTGGCCAGTTTTCCCAGCACCATGTATTAAATGGGGAACCCTTTCCCCATTTCTTGTTTTTGTCAAGTTTGTCAAAGATCAGATGGTTGTAGATGTTTGGTGTTATTTCTGAGGCCTCTGTTATGTTCCATTGGTCTGTATCTCTGTTTTGGTACCAGTACCATGCTGTTTTGGTTACTGAGCCTTGTAGTATAGATTGAAGTCAGATAGCATAATGCCTCTAGCTTTGTTTTTTGTTTGTTTGTTTGTTTGTTTTGTTTTGTTTTGCTTAGGATTGTCTTGGCAATGCAGCTCTTTTTTGCTCCATATGAACTTTAAAGTAGTTTTTTTTCCAATTGTGTGAAGAAAGTCATTGGTAGCTTGATGGGGATGGCAATGAATCTATAAATCACCTTGGGCAGTATGGCCATTTTCAGGATATTGATTCTTCCTATCCATGAGCATGGAACATTCTTCCATTTGTTTGTGTCCTCTCTTATTTTGTAGAGCACAGGTTTGTAGTTCTCCTTGAAGAGGTCCTTCACATCCCTTGTAAGTTGGATTCCTAGGTATTTTATTCTCTTTTTAGCAATTGCGAATGGAAGTTCAGTAATGATTTGGCTCTCTGTTTGTCTGTTATTGGTATGTAAGAATGCTTGTGATTTTTGCACATTGATTTTGTATTCTGAGACTTTGCTGAAGTTGCTTATCAGCTTAAGGAGATTTTGGGCAAGATGATGGGGTTTTCTAAATATACAATCATGTCATCTGCAAACAGGGACAATTTAACTTCCTTTTTTCCTAATTGAATACCCTTTATTTCTTTCTTTGCCTGACTGCGCTGGCCAAAACTTCCAAACTATGTTGAATAGGAGTGGTGAGAGAGGGCATCCCTGCCTTGTGCCAGTTTTCAAAGGGAATGCTTCCAGTTTTTTGCCCATTCAGTATGATACTGGATGTGGGTTTGTCATAAATAGCTCTTTTTATTTCGAGATATGTTCCATCAAGTTTATTGAGAGTTTTTAGCATGAAGGGCTGTTGAATTTTGTCGAAGGCCTTTTCTGCATCTATTGAGATAATCATGTGATTTTTCCCTTTAATTCTGTTTATGTGATGGATTACATGTATTAATTTGCATATGTTGAACCAGCCTTGCATCCCAGGGATGAAGTCAACTTGATCTTGGTGGATAAGCTTTTTGACGTGCTGCTGGATTCAGTTTGCCGGTATTTTACTGAGAATTTTTGCATCAATGTTCATCAGGGATATTGGTCCAACATTCTCTTTTTTTGTTGTGTCTCTGCCAGGCTTTGGTATCAGGATGATGCTGGCCTCATAAAATGAGTTAGGAAGGATTCCCTCTTTTTCTATTGATTGGAATAGTTTCAGAAGGAATGGTACCAGCTCTTCTTTGTACCTCTGGTAGAGGTACAAATTCTACCTCTGGTAGAATTTGGCTATGAATCTGTCTGGTCCTGGACTTTTTTGGTTGGTAGGCTATTAATTATTGCCTCAATTTCAGAGCCTGTTGTTGGTCTATTCAGCGATTCAACCTCTTCCTGGTTTAGTCTTGGGAGGGTGTATGTGTCCAGGAATTTATCCATTTCTTCTAGATTTTCTAGTTTATTTGCATAGAGGTGTTTACAGTATTCTCTGATGGTAGTATTCTCTGATGGTATTTCTGTGGGATCGGTGGTGATATCCCCTTTATCACTTTTTATTGCATCTATTTGATTCTTCTCTCTTTTCTTCTTTATTAGTCTTGTGAGGAATCTATCAATTTTGTTGATCTTTTCAAAAAACCAGCTCCTGGATTCATTGATTTTTTTGAAGGTTTTTTGTATCTCTATCTCCTTCAATTTTGCTCTGATCTTAGGTATTTCTTGCTTTCTCCTAGCTTTTGAAAATGTTTGCCCTTGCTTCTCTACTTCTTTTAATTGTGATATTCGGGTGTCAATTTTAGATCTTTCCTGCTTTCTCTTGTGGGCATTTAGTGCTATAAATTTCCCTCTACACACTGCTTTAAATGTATCAGAGATTCTGGTATGTTGTATCTTTGTTCTCATTGGTTTCAAAGAACATCTTTATTTCTCCTTCATTTTGTTATGTACCGTAGTCATTCAGGAGCAGATTGTTCAGTTTCCATGTAGTTGTGCGGTTTTGAGTGAGTTTCTTAATCCTGAGTTCTAATTTGATTGCACTGTGGTCTGGCAGACAGTTTGTTGTGATTTCTGTTCTTTTACATTTGCTGAGGAGTGCTTTACTTCCAACTATGTGGTCAGTTTTGGAATAAGTGCATTGTGGTGCTGAGCAGACTGTATATTCTGTTAACTTGGGGTGGAGAGTTCGGTAGATGTCTATTAGGTCTGCTTGGTGCAGAGCTGAGTTCAAGTCCTGGAATCACTGTTAAATTTCTGTCTCAATTGATCTGTCTACTATTGACAGTGGGATGTTAAAGTCTACCATTATTATTGTGTGGGAGTCTAAGTCTCATTTTAGGTCTCTCAGGACTTGCTTTATGAATCTGGGTGCTCCTATATTGAGTGCATATATATTTAGGATAGTTAGCTCTTCTTGTTGAATTGATCCCTTTACCATTATGTAATGGCCTTCTTTGTCTCTTTTGATCTTTGTTAGTTTAAAGACTGTTTTATCAGAGACTAGGATGGCAACTCCTGTCTTTTTTTTTTTTTTTTTTTTTTTTTTTTTTTTTTTTTTTTTTGCTTTCCATTTGGTTGGTAGATCTTCATCCATCTCTTTATTTTGAGCCCTTGTGTGTCTCTGCATGTGAGATGGGTCTCCTAAATACAGCAAACTGATGGATCTTGACTCTTTATCTAATTTGCCAGCCTGTGTCTTTTAATTGGGGTATTTAACCCATTTACATTTAAGGTTGATATTGTTATGTGTGAATTTGATCCTGTCATTATGATGTTAGCTGGTTATTTTGCCCATTAGTTGATGCAGTTTGTTCCTAGCATTGATGATCTTTACAATTTGGCATGTTTTTTCAATGACTGGTACCGGTTGTTCCTTTCCATGTTTAGTGCTTCCTTTAGGAGCTCTTGTAAGGCAGGCCTGGTAGTGACAAAATCTCTCAGCATTTGCTTCTCTGTAAAAGATTTTATGTCTCCTTCACTGATGAAGCTTAGTTTGGCTGGATATGAAATTCTGGGTTGAAAATTATTTTCTTTAAGAATGTTAAATATTGACCCCCACTCTTGTCTGGTTTGTAGGATTTCTGTCGAGAGATCCACTGTTATTCTGATGGGCTTCCCTTTGTGGATAACCTGACCTTTCTGTCTGACTGGCGTTAGCATTTTTTCCTTCATTTCAGCCTTGGTGAATCTGACAAATATGTGTCTTGGGGTTGCTCTTCTTGAGGAGTATCTTTGTGGTGTTCTCTATATTTCCTGAATTTGAATGTTGGCCTGCCTTGCTAGGTTGGGGAAGATCTCCTGGATAATATCCTGAAGAGTGTTTTCCAACTTGGTTCCATTCTCCCCGTCACTTTCAGGTATACCAATCAAACATAGATTTGGTCTTTTCACATAGTCCCATATTTCTTGGAGGCTTTGTTCCTTTCTTTTTACTCTTTTTTCTCTAAACTTCTCTTCTTGTTTCATTTCATCAATTTGATCTTCAATCACTGATACCCTTTCTTCCACTTGATGGAATTGGCTACTGAAGCTTGTGCATGTGTCATATAGTTCTCGTGCCTTGGTTTTCAGCTCCATCAGGTCATTTAAGGTCTTTACATTGTTTATTCTACTTAGCCATTCATCTAATCTTTTTTCAAGGTTTTTTAGCTTCTGTGTGATTGTTTCGAACATCCTCCTTTAGCTCGGAGAAGTTTGTTATTACCGAGTTTCTGAAGCCCACTTCTGTCAACTTGTCAATGTCATTCTCTGTGCTGCTTTTTTCCATTGCTGGTGAGGAGCTGCGATCCTTTGGAAGAGAAGGGGTACTCTGGTTTTTAGAATTTTCAGCTTTTCTGCTCTGGTTTCTCCCCATCTTTGCGGTTTTATCTAACTTTGGTCTTCGATGATGGTGACCTACAGTTGGGGTTTTGGTGTGGATGTCCTTTCCATTGATGTGATGCTATTCCTTTCTCTTTGTTAGTTTTCCTTCTAACAGTCAGGTCCCTCAGCTGCAAGTCTGCTGGAGTTTGCTGGAGGTCCACTCCAGACCGTGTTTGCCTGGGTATCACCAGCAGACAGAACAGCAAATATTACAGAACAGTAAATATTGCTGCCTGATGCTTCCTCTGTAAGGTTCGTCTCAGAGGGGCACCCGCTTGTATGAGGTGTCAGTTGGCCCCTACTTGGAGGTGTCTCCAAGTTATGCTACACTGGGGTCAGGGACCCACTTGAGGAGGCAATCTGTCTGTTCTCAGATCTCAAACACCATGCTGGGAGAACCACTGTTCTCTTCGGAGCTGTCAGACAGGGATGTTTAAGTCTGCAGAAGTTTCTGCTGCCTTTTTGTTCAGCTATGTGCTGCCCCCAGAGGTGGAGTCTACAGAGGTAGGCTAGTTGAGCTGTTGTGGGCTCCACCAAATTCAGGCTTCCCCGCCACTTTGTATACCTACTCAAGCCTCAGCAATGGTGGACGCCTCTGCCCCAGCCAGGCTTGCTGCCTCGCAGTTTGATCTCGGACTAGCAGTGATCAAGGCTCTGTCGGGGTGGGACCCGCTGAGCCAGGCACGGGATATAATCTCCTGGTGTGCCGTTTGCTAAAATCATTGGAAAAGTGCAGTGTTTAGGTGACAGTGTCCCAATTTTCCCCATACAGTTTGTCACGGCTCCCCTTGGCTAGGAAAGGGAAATACCCCGACCCCTTGTGCTTCCCAAGTGAGGCATGCCTGGCCCTGCTTCCAGTCGCCCTCCATGGGCTGCACCCACTTTCTGACCAGTCCCAATGAGATGAACCAGGTACCTCAGTTGAAAATGCAGAAATCACCCTTCTTCTGCGTCAATCACTCTGGGAGCTGCAGACCAGAGCTGTTCTTATTCGGCCATCTTGGATTGGACCTCGATAATTCTTTAAGATGGAAATATTCCTGATCATTGCTCTTCTTTCCCTAGCACTGTATGAAAGAGTTTTTCATCTTTTTTTCAAGTTAGAAAAAATAAGGATGAAATAACTGGTTTTGTAGAGATGCATTCTAAAATTGGTAGAAATCAAGAGGCGAAGGAGAGGAGTAGGGACAAGAAAAGTCTAATGATATAGAGTGCAAAATTTCCTCCACTCAACTATCTTTACCTTAGAGTTCTGGCCAGGTCTTTTGGTTGTCAACAAAAATTTGGGTAGTGTCTTCCTAAAGGACTGTTCTGATATTTAATTTACCCAAAAGTACTTTCATATGTGTAACCCATTTTTGATGGCAGTGAGTAAAAGATTTCCTTCAAGGCGACTCTTCAATTGTCCAGATCACTTCGACAGGCAGGCCAAAGTC
The DNA here is from genome assembly GCF_047675955.1 of Chlorocebus sabaeus. Lineage (NCBI taxonomy): Eukaryota > Metazoa > Chordata > Mammalia > Primates > Cercopithecidae > Chlorocebus > Chlorocebus sabaeus. The sequence continues at coordinate 51,473,144 of NC_132920.1, forward strand.
ACCCTTATTTTTCCTTTTAGAAATGCCATAAACGAATTCTTAAACATATGCAAATAAGTTATTTAAAACAATATCCTTCAGCATTCATTTCCCTGTGCATGCTGATAGTGCTCCACCCAAATATACTCTATACACACTGTATGATACAATTTCCAGCAACTCTGAGCTTTATAGACATTTATAATTGAATTTTAAAATGATGCATTTTTTTTTACACTAGAATAACGTTTACTTTGTCTCAGTTTGATCTTCCTCTCAAATCTTAAGTTCCTAACCATGTACCTTTCCAAAGCCATCACTAGTTTCTAAAAAGGTCTTTTATGTTAACGAAATTATAAAATAGGTTTTTTTTTAATTTCCCTAAAACTAAAGCTCTATCTTATGTCTCCTTATAACTTTACATGGCCCCTTTTATCATGCGTTGCACATAGTAGGTTTTAAATATATTTATTGATTTGTGGATTTAATAAAAATAGCATAATAATAACAATAATAATAATATTACAATATTTAGGTAGAAAGTCTTCTTTGTGGCTTTGACTAAAGCAATCTCATTATTCTTTGGGTTAGTTAACATCTTTTAGTGAAGCAGATGAAGAGAGGTAAGTCAAGCATTAGCAGGAAAATGATTAATTAGTTTTCATTACCTTTTGAAGATGCAAAGGGATATATCAACATAATTCTACAACTAATAGAAACTTGCAAGAAAGGAAGCTTCAAGATGCCAAAGGAGTGAGGCATTGAATATTCAACACAAGCAGCCACAGCCAAAATATCTTCCATAGCTGTACAACTTGGCCCATATTCCCATGGACTATACAACCCTTCTTAGACCTTGACCCAACACTGCCCTGTTTTCTTTTGATTCTGTAGTTCTGACCTGGTGGTCACAGCAGCACATTTTTCCACTGCTGACCTGAGACACTCTGTGCTAGTAGGTACAATGTAATAACAACCAGTTTGGTCATATAAGTAAAGGCATGAAGAAAATTTTCTGCTTTTTTATAAATTATATAAGCAAAACTAATTGGCTGACTCAACAAACAAGAGCAGTTTATGTTGCCATAGTGTCAAAAAGGATCAGACTGGGGATTGGAAAAGTTCTCAATGTTTATTTGCTTATTTTGTTAAGTTCTGTAAATAATAATTCCCTAATTCAGATGGGCATTCTGAAGAGTCAAAAACTGCTGAGATAGTCACCTTCCCTCTTTCAGGTCTATCATTAGTGCCAGTCATGGAAGTCAGCTCAGATTTTGGGTCAGAATTTGACTCTTAGTACAACATAATTGTTTCTTGCCAAGAGTGTCATTTATTTTAGTCTCAATCAAGCTTCATATGTAAACTTTCTTTTAAGTATTGCTTGAACAAATAAACCTTTAGATTCTTTGAAAACTGTGGTAGATTGCATGGTTGGAGTGTGGGCTCTTCCTGATAAAGATAATTAAAAGCTTGCTTTTCCCCCCCATGTATATCAAAACACAAATCTAGATGTGGCTTCCTAACAATCAATATATAAATTGTTAAGACTTGAACCATATTTTATGAGTGTTAGTAGTGAGTAACAAAACAAAAACCACACAATAAATAAAAAACAAAACAAAAAAATCAATAGCCATTGTTCATATTTTGAGTATTACAGAGAGAAAAATACGAGGAATTTATTTATCAAACATTTTAATCCTCATAATAATCCTGCAACATATGTACTATTATTCCCATTTTCAGATATAGAATGTTAAACAGTTCTTCCAATAATTCAGACTAGTTATTTCTGACCCCAAAGTCTAGTTTGTATTTTGTGGTTTTTGTTTTGTTACCATACAAGCATGGTAGAAGAGATCGATCCTGGTCCTATTTACCCCCTGACCCGGCAGCGACGTGGCAATCAGATATTTATGTTTTCCTATATTAATCTTGTACCATTAACGGTGGGCAATAAAGGCCCCCAGAAACATCTATTTCTAATCCCTGGGAATATGTTAGATAATGTTGCTATGGTAAATTAGTTTGCTGACAGAATTAAGGTTGCTAATCAGCTGACTTTAAAAGAGATATTAAATATTTGTCTGGATTACTTGATTGGGTTTGGTGTAATCACAAGGATTTTTTTTTTTAAGTAGAAGAGAGAGATATGACTATAGATGAATGTTCAGGGAGATGCAATGCGGCTGGCTGTTAAGACATAGGAAGCGGGCAATGAGCCAAGAAGTGTGGGTGGCCTTTAGAAACTGAAAAAGGCAAGAAAATGAATTCTCTCCAAGGGCTCCAGAAAAGGAGTGTACTCTGCCAGCATCTTGATTTTGGCTCAGTGAGACCCATTTTGGATTTCTGACCTCCAGAATTGTAAGATAACAAATTCACACTTTTTAGGCCACTAAGTTTGTGATGAATTTTTACAGCAGCCATGGAAAATGAATACTGCTAGTATATACTGTGCGCCCCCTTCTTCATCCATCTCTGCTGGCTTTGTACCTAACCCACAGCTTCATTTTCTAACCTGGGTTGCTACTAACCTCAGACCCTGGGCCTTGAAGTTGGTAGAACATTGAAGACCATCTGTTTTAAATCACTCCAATGAACAACTATGAGGACCTTAACCTAGTAATCCTAGCTCTAATGTTGGACAAGTGAACACTAATAGTAGGACTCATTAGCATGTAATGCTATGTCATTCTAAGAATGTATTGTGAGTCAAATGAAATAAAAATTATATGCTTTTAATATATCATAGTCTTAAGACTGGAAAAGATGTTTCTTTAGACTATCTGGTGTAATAGTGTCATTTCAAATTCTTATCTTTCAGATGGGAAACCAAGAAACTGAGAATCAGAGAGGTTAAAAGACTTGAGAAAAATTTCACCTCTAGTTAGAGGCAGAGACAAATCTAGAATTTTTCCTGATTCTGAGTGCAATGCACTTTCCTGAACTTCACTCAACCTGAGTTTGATCTTACAGAGGAAGTTTTAGAAGACCTGCTGGGACAATTATTTGTTTCCCCCAGAATTCTGCGATAGCTCTATTTCCTTAATCCTGAAATTCCAGCTCAGTACTTATTTTCCAAACCTGTCACCATCAACTTGATTTTCTTCCTTCCCTCTCCCTTGCTCCCCATCATATGTAAACTCTGATTGATATCTGACCAGGAAACACACTCAAAATATATTTCTCAAGTGTTTACCCAGTGGTGCCCCAGGCAATACCAATAATGAGGAGCTAAACAATCATATATTATTGCCTGTGAATATTTACTTTGTGACAGAGTCCTAATCCTCTCCCAAATGGTTAGCAAATTCACTGAAATTCTTTACTGGAAGAATTTTAATTTTTCAAATAATTCTTCTTTATCTAAGTACCACGATTATCTCCTATTATCCAGCTTCCCCCAAATCCCACTTCAGACCTTACTTACTGAATTTTTTCCAGTTCCTTAACCTCTCTGTAGTATTTCATCCCTTAATGCTTTTGTTCTTACTGATTATTTTCTCCTAAAATATATCCATTGTCCTATTTGTTTATACATTTATTATAGAATGCATTTTCTAAACACTTGTGTTAGGAATAAGGCTAGGTTCTAGTGTGGTCATAAGGAAAGTACACAATCCATGAACTCATAGCAGGTAGGATATAGACAAATGAAATGGCAGTTACAAAAGCACATGAAATAAGTACAACAATTAAATAAGTGTAGATATGTTGTTGGGAGAAACGCCTAAAATGGTCTTTGTGGAGGGAATCTGTATGCATGTGAAATCATGGCTTGTCCATCATTGTATTGGCTGGGAATTATGAGCACATAATAGTAATACACACTCAATAAATATTGGTAGAATTCATGAAAACGATCTGTGGTGAAATGCCTCCTGAGACCGTGACTATGTTCTCTTTACTTCCAGGTCACTTTACATCATAAACATTTAATGTCTCTCTAGACAGAATTAATCAGAGAGTGGTAGAAATTATTAACACCTGGATACTTCAGTTTTATAAACTAAAAGCTTTTGAGTTATTTTACCCATTGAATGATCTTTATTGCCTGCTCAGACTGAGTAAATTCAAGCACCTGAAGGATAAATGAAAGTTTATCCTTTAGATATAACAGGTTTGAATCCTGGCTCTGCCATTTATGAGTATTGACTTTAGGTTCATTAATTCAGCTCTCTAAGCCCTAGCTGTTAAACGGTCATAATCAGGATACGTTAAAAGAATTAAAAGTAATAACATGCAAAGGAACTGAAACAGTGACTGCTACACAGTAAACACTCAATAAATGTTAATCCTCTTTGCATCCTCTTCTAGATCTTTGATTATATATATTTAGCATAATATTTTGGAATATCTGAAAGTAAATGAAATTATGCACAAGTAATTGAATTTCTATTCATATTTTTGCATAGTAGTTACTATCCAGATACTAGGCTGAAAAGAATAAAAAATTGGAACTCTGTAAGTAAATGCCCTTTCTGTCCCTTGTATACATCCAGTTGGCTATTGAAACAACATGGGAGAAAGGCAGGAAGAAGCAAGATCCCCCATCCACTTACCTTAGTTTTTCTCTACATGAAATGAATGATTTATATTGTGTTTCTGGATTTTTAAAGCTACCTCTTCTTTTTTTTTTTTTTTTTTTTTTTTTTTGGAATCTTGCTCTGTCACCTAGGCTGGAGTGCAGTGGTGCGATTTTGGCTCACTGCAACCTCCACCTCCCAGGTTCAAGCGATTCTCCTGCCTCAGCCTCCCAAGTAGCTGGGACTACAGGCGTGCACCACCACGCCCAGCTAATTTTTCGTATTTTTAGTAGAGACAGGGTTTCACCGTGTTAGCCAGGATGGTCTCCATCTCCCAACCTTGTGATCCGCCCTCCTCAGCCTCCCAAAGTACTGGGATTAGAGACGTGAGCCACCGTGCCCAGCCTTACATCTATTTTTAAACAACGTGTTTGTATCATTTGGAAATTCAATTACTTGGAAACTTGATGGTGTAGGAATATGTCATAGAGACGTCCAGATCATCTCCTTTTCTTCCTAAGCCCACAGGGAGTCTACATTTCCAGCCCTCTCTTGCATTCAGGTGTGGCCCCACATGATTGGTTTCTGGTTAATGGAACGTGAATGCATGTGACATATGCCACTTCCTAAACCAACCCATAAAATTATCCCACGTATGATTCTCCATATCTTTACACTTTCAAGCTAATTGGAAAGCATGCACCCTCTGGTATGACGGAGAGATGGCAGAAACACAAGATGGAAAGCACCTGAGTCCCTGAATCCCTTTTTGGAGAGCTACTGAAACAGGAACATCCTTTTGGATTATTTAGATTGTCGAGTGAGAAATAACTTCAATTATGCTAAGCCACTGAGATTTGGAAGTGCTTCTTTTGCAGTATCTAGCATTATTCCTTTCCACTACATGACTTAAAAGATAAAGATTGAGGCTTTAGTTCTAGTCCTCTCTTTACTAGCAATTGGTTTCATTTTAAATAATGGCTTCCCTTTCCAAGGTTTTAGATAGACTGTTTAAGGAGAAATGTTACTTCTTAGTTTTCTTTACATTCTCAAGTCACAATATAGTACCTAGAAAATAATAGTGGCTCAATAAAAATTTGATAAATAAAATACTTTCATTCAATAAACCATTGTTTTTATACTGAGAAAAATCTGTCTGAAATGTTGTTTATATGCATAAACTTTCCAGTCAAACTTCCTGGGTTCAAATCCTGGCTCAAGCACTTAATGACTGACTGTGACCAAGTTAATTAACCTCTTAGCATCTTGGTTCTCTTATATGTAAAATGTGGATAAAAATGGAATCCTACTTTGAAGTTATCCCCACTATTATTTTGGGGGTTAAGGAGCTAGATTTCAAGTCCTTAGAGCAGGGCATGGCTATAGTAAAGATTTCAGTAATATCAATATGTATTTAGTATTTCTATGTGACAGATGATGTTCTAGTACCATTATTCTACCAAAGGCCAAGCATATGTTCTTCACAGAGCCCACACCTGTATTTTGTGGTGATATATTGGAATCCTATATGGGAGTGTGCTTTACTGAGAATGATTTATGCTGGGTATCTGAAATCAAGGTTTAGATGTAAGAATATTTGGTGGGAAAATTATGAATAACAGGGTGCTTCAAACTTCTAAAAATGAATTTTTAAATGGTGAAAGCTAACAAGAAGCTGCAAAAATGTCTTTGCCTGAAATGACTGCCCTGGGATGGCGAGAGAGTCATGTTAATTCTCCAAAGCTAAGCTCCAATGTTACCTCTTCTGCAAAGCCTTAGTTGAGAGTTCCACGAAGCAATTATGAGTTTCTTCTCAATGCATTTTAAATTGTTCACCTTTTTCTACCTTGAATTGTGTGTGTATATGTGTGTGTGTATATATATATATATGCTTTTGTTTTCTCCCACACTAAATACAAGCTTCTAGTGTCTAAATCCACATCATTGTACTCATTTTTGCATCCGAAACATGAAGAACAATGGAAAATGGAACAAACTGGACAATTTTACTGTCCTTTAATTTTTAGGCTTTCCTGAAGGAACATCAGAGAAAAATGCCACCCAGTATTTGGTGGAAGAAGCAAATCTCTAAGAAAAAAATCTGTCCGTAAGAAAATTATTGAAGGTGATTTGCTTTTAAAATAGAACATGAGAATATTTTCATAGCCCTCTAAAGGTTGAAAAAAAAAGTCAAAACCAAAGAAAAAGCTGAATAGCCATTGCTTTAGGGACTCTGGGAGTAGCATTGGCTGGCTCAAAGCCCTGGGAAGCAATTTAAAGTCATCCCTTTCTAACTCTGCATCACACTTCCACACTTTACACATAAGCCAACTCTCAACTTCAGACCAATGCCAGAGATCAATGATTCATATAAATGCAGCCAGCAGATAATTGGTCAGTTGGGTAAGAATCACCAGCCTTGTTTCAGTGATAGAAACACTTGCCTGAGATAGGAGGTCTGATTCTCTTTAGCAGATTCTCACCTGTCTAGCTCAGATGGGTTACATCAATACTGACCATGGAGCTGTGGCACAAAATCCAAGTCTGGAAGTTGAAATCTGAGCTCTGTCCTTGACCTAACAGAGGGTCTGGCACACACTGAAGAGGCAAATGTCACTGACTGGCTCTGGACAAGCCATCTGAGTTTTCTGGGCCTCAGTTCTCTATAATGAGAAATGAAGGAGTTGGACCACATTCCTTTTCAGCTGGTTGGCATTTGAGGATGACGGAATGAAAGTGTGTGCCCCTTCATAATATCAGTATGAAAGACAAGAGGTAAGGTGTTATTACTTCCTCATTGGCTACCTTCTCCAATACAAGCGTGAATACACACACATAGACACACTTGCAACCACCTATGCATACACTTGTTCTGGCATTATTCATACAAGGACACTAAAAACAGTTTACTGAATTTTCCTCTAGTGGCCTAACTGCATACTGCATCTCCCTAGGTGCTTGGTGATGCAGGCAGTGACAAGCTAACTTTGAATCAGTGACCCCTGATGGTTGATACTACTGAACAGGTTATCATGGCTGCAAATATCACCTCAGTAGAAATCTTGGTATAGCCCAGAGATTTCTAAGGCCTGTGAATGCATACTTGGTAAAGTAATAATTTTGAGAGAAAAAAAATCCAGGTAATTAGAATATTTAGCTGTGATCTTATAATTTATTATATTGACATTTAAGCCATGAACTCTTCTGATCAGCCTTTTTCCTTGGATTGAAAACTATCCAGAGAGGCCCTACCTAGCTCTAGAATTTGAATCCAAGCTTTTTTTCGCCTGCAAGCTGGCAAAACCAGAACACTTACGTGTCTGCCAGCTAGAAAAACTGGTGAGATCATAGGCTATTCTTATTGGTAATTTATTGAGTAGAGAAAGCTGATTAAAAAGCAAAGATAAAAGCCTTCATCTCACACATATGCGTACATAAATGCAACTGCCTCCCTGCCCCGCTTTGCAGCCCAACTGTGCAGGCCCCTGGACACATTAGCATTGAACAGGACAAATGGCCTGTTTTCAATCAGCTGGAGTCAGCTGCCTACCTCATGCCACTGCCTCTCTGGCTTCTCATTGTTTTTCAGACCTTCAGCAGCAGGAGGTAGGGGACATGTGGAGCCACTCTCACCCTCTGGCCCTGAATCCAGTCCTTCTCATCACATCATAGACAGATACTTTCCAAGAACTTGAATGGGGATCCACAGCCTCTCCTCTGATTGCCCATTAATCTGCTCGTTCAAACATTCCTCTGCCTTTTTGCTGGCCTGGCCAAATGCCCAAAAGGATGATACTTAGAGTGGGACGATTTCTTGTGAACAGTAAGTATAGTTCAGGAAGGCAGGGCCATCTAATAGCATCTGAGCCTAAAATAGAGCTGAGCTCCCTAAACTCCCATCTGGATCTGGAGTATGTGAATTGCCATAAAATACTAACTTTGGAAGGTGTGGACATATGACCATTGGGAGGCTACCATGAGTAAAACTCTGCTAGGTGCCTGGTGATGGAAGATAAAGAGGAGGGATTTTATCGTTCATCCTTGTCTTTAAGGAGCTGCCTTGAAAGAGCTATCTCAGAGTCACTCTTTGCCTTTAAGAAGCTGCCTTTCTAGTTGGGGAGATAAAATATAACCACATGAAGAGGAAGTAAATTATGAATTTAACAGTGTCAGAGAGAAGGTGAATTTCAAGCTGGAAGGCTCATGAAAATCTTGAATGAGGAAGTGGGATTTGATTTGGGCCTTAAAAGATTGGCCAGATTTGCACAGAGAGATTGGAAGGAGGGATAATGATTTCAATAACAAGACGGGGAAGTATGAAAGCATAGCATGTGGTGCACTGGACAGGAACTACCCTGGGGTGACTAGGACAGAGTGTTGGTGACATGAATGATTGGTGGCAAATCTGGGAAGCTGAGCAGAGAGGGCATTCAAAAGACCTTTATTTTCTTCTATGACTGCTGTTGAATAGAGTCATTTGCCAGCTCTCTGCTATTTTTAAGATAACGTAGAAATACCTCTTTAGTGCCTTATGGTAATATGGTGTGGGTGACTGAGAAGCTCTTTGTAAAGCACTTAGAAACAGGTAGCCCATTCAAAACAAAAAAGATATTGCCTTATTATTTCAAACCGAGCCTTCTCTGTTCAATGAAGCAGCTTCTCACCTAAGCTGCTCCCTGGGTGTTCACCAAGCAGTTTAGGAAGCAGTGTGAAATCTCTGCTGGGCCCTAGGCTATCATTTAGCACATTCGAGCAGTGACTTCTGGATGGTCCTGTAGCATCCTGCCAGGATCTCCTTCTCCAATTCTCTGTGAGGTGTTCATTTGACTCCCAGGGAAGAGGCTGAGTCAACAGTTATCATGAAGCATGCACAACGTGTGAGCTGCTGAACAGAGCACAACTCAACCTTATTTGATTTCTTGGAATCAAGAGTAACTATGATTAGGGGCAGACTGCTGGAAATCAGAACATCTCTGCACCCACTTCCCCTGGCACAGGGAATGCCTTCTGCCTTCTGAAGTGGATGGAGCCCACGCACCACATACTCACTATCATGACTTCAAAAGTCAAATGTGGATCTCAATTTGGACTCCTCCTTGTGCCACATCACCATGTGAAGCCTCATACTACCTAGTGAAGCCCACTTGGTGGTGAGAAAAGCAAAGCGGATGTTATGTATTGAGATGAATGTATATACATACTATATCCACCTTGCTAGCTTTTATCTTTTAAAAAGAAATACATCTTAAAATGTGTTTTATGAGGTGACCTCTTCAATAGTACTGTCCCATTCTATCCCAAGAACCATCACAGTTTCATGGTTTTAATGGGAATAAAATTTCCCTTGTTAGTGCACCTGGGGAACAATTTTCATTCCTATTTTAAGAACATAGGTGTACTGTTTTAAAAAGCTTTCCCGTAAGTCTATAGGTCAATGTATGTAAGAAGAGTATCAGTCTCTCTTTTTAAACTTTCAGATCCAGGAAATATAAGTTTACAGGGGGAGTTCTCTGTAGGAAAAATTGAAATAATAAATAGAGAGCAGCAGAGAGCATCTCAAATGAAGGCATCAGGCAACTTTCAGATGATGATCCCAGCTTCCCTGACCAGTGGTCCAAGAATGGCAGGCAGAACCCTCTGGGCTTCCAAGTGTAAGAACCACTTCATCTTCCTTGCTTCCTGGATTCCAGGAGACCACAGGGCTCATCCCAGGAACCCCAAAAGATTCAGTGGCCTGATGATGAGAACCCTTAACCCAGCACTCACTGATTTTAGGATGAGTAAATCTTGGTTTAGGATGCTGGGGAGAAGATGAAAGATGAGGCTAGTGAAAATTATGTTATGCAAACTTTGAAATGACGTATTTCCTTAACTGCCTCCTTTCTCACATCAGGGCTAACAAAGAGAACTATACAGTCCCAGAAATTTATAGACAGAACAGTTATTTAGGGAACTGTATGGACCTTCTTTCTTCTCCCATCCCTCTTCTTCACCAACCCACAAGACTAGAGAGAGAAGTATTCCTTTTGCTCATTTTTTTTCAGACAGAAAGAAGGTCTCATTATTGATACTGTTGATGGTTTAGAGGTGAGAATTACCACAAATATTACATAAGATTAAGAGGTTCGATTTGCATGCATCACCAATCTCAGTTTCCACTGTCAAATCTCTATGCTTTTCCTCCACAAGGTTTTGCCACATTCTTTTAGACTCTTCTAAAAAGATATAGCACCACCTGGCCTGATACTTGAGCTTCTGCAATTGGGCTGGAGTTAGATTGAAGGCATCTTTTCTGTGGATACCTTACGTGGCTTTTTGAAGAAAAACTTGTGGAGGTCACTATTAGTTGCCCAGAATTTCCAAATAGGCTTAAACTGTTCTGAAGTATTTTGAAATATCATGACTTCTTCTTGGGCAGTGCTTTTGAAATGACAGTGGCAACCCATCAAAGGGGCCTGATGAGAAATGAAAAAAAAAAAAAGGCAAAAGAAAATAAATAAAGTACAGAAAAAAATGTCAGAGTGTATTACATGTAAAGTGGGTGGGTATTGTCTTTTGAAAATTGTTTTAGTTATATGGACTTGAAAAGACACACATACGTGAGGACATGTGTGCATGTAAATACTGGGTCATTCTATAAAGAGCTACTTAATGGAAGTTTCACTCAAAACTTTTTGAAGATACTGCTGTAGGATAATAAAATATACCCAGCCCCCAGCTTTGTGACATACTCTTATTGGGCCTCAGGGTACAATTTTGTACTCTACATTTATTCAACAAATGGTACCCCAATGACTGAAGTGTTTAATCACATGTGTTTTATCCACACTGACCCATGCCAAAATCAAGTATTCTCACTTCTACTCAGGTTTCAAAAATGGGAACAAAACAATCCACATTGAATAAGTTGCCTTGATATCCCTTGTGATTAAAGTATTTGCATCAGGCTGGAGCATTGCCTAAGCACCCGCTCTGGGTTAAGCATCTTCATATGTGCCAGGTCACTTCATTTCATTTCAGGGTTTGCAGTGTGAGCCTACCCGCATACGCTATAAGCTACCCAGACATGCTTGGAGAGGTAGCAGGGTAACCCACCAGACATTTATTTGCATAAGGGGCTGAGAAAAGCTCTGGGAAAGAACACAACGCCAATGAAAAGGGAATTTGTCAAGACAAACTTGACTGAGGAACAAAGCTTTAGTTATCTGAGCACAACCTTATTGTCCTTCAGCTTTGCCTTTTGGCCAAAATGGCAACTGAGTCATGTTTAAATTCTGTGAAGCCAGAGTAGTGTGGGAGAACGAAGGAAAAATAACAACTAAGAGTTAATTTAACTAAAATTCTGTACAAAGTGGCAGTACCCCTGTGGACTCCTTTAAGCAAAGTATGTCATTGATAGTATAAGAAGCCTTTTCCCTACTTCCCTTTGGGTACTCATGTGACTATGACTGGAGTTCCTATACTTCAATAGCAATGCCAAAGTAGGACTCTGTGGAGCCCAGCAAAAGACAACACTACATAGTGGACAAGGCAGTACCTAAGCAAGGTAGAGCCTCAACAACCCCCTGGCATTAGCTGGGGGTGATCACTGATTGAACATTCTAGCATATGTGAAACACTCCGTGGAAATTCCATGTTTTCTTTAAAGCTAGGACTTTGGAGTAATTTGGTGTTCCATATAGAATGATGAGAGAACCAGCCGGAGAAATATTGGCTACTCATAATTTTTATATAGATATTTGCCCTAGTCTGTGAGGCTGCTACAACAAAATGCTATCTTCTAGGTGGGTTCTAAACAACAGAAATTTCTTTCTCAAGTTCTGGAGGCTGGTAAGTTCGAGATCAAGGCTCAGGCAAATTCTGTATTTGGTGAGAGCTTGCTTTCTATATTAGTTCATAGTTAGCACCTTCTTGCTGTGTTCTCACATAGTGGAAAAATTGACGGATCTCTCCAGGGCCTCTTTTAGAAGGATATGTAATCCCATTCATGAGGCCTCTGTCTCCACAAACTAATCACCTTCCTCATAACATCACCTTGGGCATGAGGATTTCAACATATGAATTTTGAGGGGACGCAAACATTCAGACCCTAATACTAGCAGTTTTAAGTGTCAAAAAATACCATAAATCAAATGTTTCCTTTAAGTATCCTTTGGAGAATTCAACCTGTGATACTTTAGCTACTTGTTTTGCTAAGTTATTAATAAAGACTACACGGCATGTACAAGGAGATGCTCTACATAATTGGAAGCTAGATACAGACGCACAGATCAGAGAATCTGGGTCACAAAGGAGAAAATGCTTTAAACTTCCTGGACATGCACTAAGGCAGATACATTGCTTCAGGCAAGCTCTGATAAGAAGTTACTAAGGAAAGAAATAGGAATTGATCATTTCCAGATTCATTAGTTTACAACTGATTCCAAAGTTGTGGAGAGGTATCAGAGCATTTGAAAATTAAAATAACCAAATAACAATTTTTAAACTTGCTGCAAGGTATTTCAGCAATGTAAGATATCAAAATGCATTATCTAGTTTGCTTGCTGGAGTGTTTTCTGTTTATCTACAAATGAGATGATATCTTAATGTTAGATAATATTTTTAGTCATTTTTTTGTAGTTTTACTTTTGTGTAATTTCTTAATTTTAAGTGAGAACTACTCTAATCTCATTGGGGGAGCACAAATGCTATTTTTTATTTTTTTACATCTTTTTGTATTTTATGAACTTATACTCTGAAATTATCAGTTTGGCAGCTTGAAGTGGTACTTTGATATTAAGCTCATTCTCTGATGTTACACCCTGGTTTTTGATACACTCTTTTTTCACATGTAGACCAGCAGCTATCAAATAGAGATGTACATCAAAATAAGTATGGTTCTCAAAATTGTCAGGAAAGACAATGGCATTCAACAAACTTGAGAATGACTCTTTAGGTTTACACATATGATTAATGCATCCAAGAAAGCAGGTGGGCAAGCATTTGAAATATCAAGTCCACCTTTTTTCCACACCATTTATTGAAGAGCCTACCATATACAAGGCACTATGTTGACTGTAATATAGGCAAAGCTGGGTCAGTATAGTTGAGTTCTTGAGGAACATATGATCTGCAGAGACTAAGTAAAATATACCAACCACTATTAAAAGAAAAAGTATAAGAGATGATGCAAAAAATTTACAAGGGCTTGATGGGGGAAGAGGGTTGGTGGTAGGGAGGTGTTTGTAAGTGTGTGTGTGTGTGTGTGTACAACTTATATCCTATTGAAGGAATCAAGGAAGACCAAGGATGATGGGTAATTTAAAATAGGGCACAAGAGTGGGTAAAAGTTAATAAGCAGAGATGTGTATACTCCTTTCTGAGGGAAGAGCATCAGCAGAGACATGAGAAAACTAAGTTTAGGAGGTCAAGCAGTAACATGGGTAGGTGGACTGGAGCGTGCAGGAGATGTTGGGGAATAGGATGCAGTAAGTATAGTTTGGAATCATATTGGGAAAGGACCTGAACTAGCATAGAGATGGTACACTTGGGTTGATAGGTGTGTCTTAGATAATCATTTGATGGAAATTTTTAGGATGAACTGATGAGAAGTCAGGGACAGTATGGTATTGGAGTGGTTCCTGGGACAGAGCCTAAACTAAAACAGTGGCAGTAAAAATACAGAAGAGGTAAGAATTGGAGAAAGGGAGGCAGAATCTTAAGTCTATGAAAACTTAAGTAAAAGAGAAAATCAAAATTTTAAAATGATGTACCTCAAGGTAGATTAGAGCATGGTGTTGCCACTACCAGAAACATGAGTGTTGGGGGAGAAACTGAGGTAAGGGGTGAACCAAGAGTGAGCCCAGTTTAAACACACAATGTTAGAGGTTGGAAGTTTTGCCAAAACATTTAGATGGAGATGTTCAATAAGTAAATGGAAAAGATTCAGATGCAATGGCCTGGCCTAATACAACCCCCTATTTCCCCTGGAGGGTCAATTCTGAATTGGGACAGAAAGGATTTTAACAGCTCCTGATCCAAACTCTGAGACTCAGCATCAAATAATTATTACTCCAAGTCCATTGTCGCTGCCCTTGGGAACTTGGTTCTAGTAACAGAGTCTTAGTAATATGCTAAATACTAAGCTACCAACTTTTGCATCTATTGTTTTCTTTTATTATGTTTTTACCTAAGTGTCCAGTCTTGTGCCCATTTTTCTCTAGCATTGAGGTCCCTCAAAATCCCTCCAGGTGGCTAGGATCCTTAAGGCCTAGATTCCCAGCGATCAACTGTCTCATGATTTCACATCATCATGCTCTACCCTACCCAGCTGTGAAGACATCCTGGGTTATTTCTCATTAGATTTTTCTTTCCCTCAAGACACACACACACATACACATATATGAACACACACACATACATGCACACACACGCCACCACCACCACCACGACCAAGATACACACAAGTTCCTACTACTGATTTAGTATCTATTGATAGATGTTTGGACACAAGATCATGGTATATGTTTTGGGCTGATTTCCTCTCAGCAACTGCAATAGTTTTCTTTAGAAAAAACTGGCACAAATTGCATGCCCCACCTTCTTGCTTGCTTCATCCCATGTGATTGACTGTGTCATGTAGGGTCACGATATTATTTTGGTTTAAAGTGTCAGAGTTACACATGTAGATGTGAGAACGAAAGCCATGGGAATGCATGAAATGTCCGAAGAAGTGGTACAGAGGAAGAAAAGACTAAGAGAGGATGTTGGGGAATGCCCATCTTTGGCAGGTGGGGAAAAGAAGAGGAACAAATGGAACAGGCTCAGAGCATAGGTCGAAGAAGAACAAGGACAGTGCAGAATCAGAAAAAGTAAAAGAAGATTTCAACAGAAGAGGCTGTGACCAAAAGAATTAAATGCTTCAGAAAGCTTAAACTAGAGAAAAATAAATTAAAAAGTGGTTTTGTGTTTTATATTTTTGTTTTTGTTGAATTTCATCTCCCTTTTATGCATGAGGAAACTAGGACTTAAATAAATTTTAAAACGTGCTTAGGTTCATTTTGCCAGTCATTTAAACATGAATTTACCTATAGTGTCTTGTACCTTTAAGTAATATGGAGAATAAGCTGAGGTCAATCAGCAAAAACTGCAGAGGATGAAATACTTTTTAATAGCTTCATGGATAAAGCAGAGAAAGTAATTAGGGAATTTACACAGGATTGAGAAACAGCACAAATCCAGAGACTGAAAAATCTAGTGGTGGAATTTGGTTTAAGTGGCCAATCCTGGGTTGCAAAATGAACAACTAGAAAAGATGTGATGACAACATTAAGTGAATGTGTCCTGTGGTTGAAATTTTCCATGAAGGGTGAAGAATAAGCTTAGCAGGAGAGAGAGAGTGGAAGAGGTGTATTCAGAAAACAATTTCAGAGTTTAAGATCACAGAAGTGGAGCAGATGCAGAGTGACGGTGTGTGACACGTAGATATTCAGGCAGGCAACTGCTGAAACAGTAGGGGTGAGGTTACTGAGTTGAGGGAACTGAAGTCTGGACAACAGAAGTGATGTAATGGAAATCTTCAGGAGCCATTTAGAGATGTAGGTTAGCCATTAGTCTCATATCAATTAGCTAGGGAGTCTTCTATTTTGCTTGAAAGCAGGCATTAGGGTAGTTTTTGAAGCAAATTGGACATATATTTCTCCTTTTTCTGGTTAGCTCATGTACCTATGACTGGATTGTGAGAATAAGGAAAACTAATAGCACCCATATGTATATAGTTCTTCACCACTGAATTCTGAGTGATGTATTACATTATATTAGCTCACATGATTATCTTATGTTTTCCAAGAATATATAGAGTAATTCAGGCACAGAGAAGTTGCCTCTGTCTTTGCTTCTGAACCTACCATTAGAGCAAAATTCTTAAAATTATATACTAACACAGAGAAGAAAGTATTGATCACTTAGTCTACTAACTACTGAGCTAACTACTTGACACGGTATGATAGACAGTTTCTAAAATGGTTCCCAATGATCTCCACCTCGTAATATTAATGTCCATGTTTCATTCCCCCTTTGAGAGTGGGCTGGACCTAGTGACCTACTCTAACAAATATAAATGTAGCAGAAGTGTGGAATGGCATTTCTGAGGTTAGGTTACAAAGACTGTGACATCTGTCTTAGTTGCCCACTCTCAGTCTTGATTCTCACTTGCTCACTCAGATAAACTGAGCTTCCATGTTGTAAATAGCTCTGTGGAGAAACCCACATAGCAAGGAACTGAGGGTGGCTTCTGATCAACAGCCAGTGAGTAGTGGAGACACCCAGTCCAACGAATCTCCTACAGTCATGTGAGTGAATTTAGAAGTAGATCCTTCTTCAGCTGAGCCTTAAGACAGCTGTTGCCCCAGCCCACATCTTTTTTTTTTTTTTTTTTTTTTTTTTAATTTTTTTAATTTTTTTTTTATTTTTTTTATTTTTTTTAAATTTATTTATTATTATTAAACTTCAAGTTGTAGGGTACATGTGCACAACGTGCAGGTTTGCTACATATGTATACTTGTGCCATGTTGGTGTGCTGCACCCATCAACTCGTCATTTACATCAGGTATAACTCCCAATGCAATCCCTCCCCCCTCCCCCCTCCCCATGATAGACCCCAGTGTGTGATGTTCCCCTTCCCGAGTCCAAGTGATCTCATTGTTCAGTTCCCACCTACGAGTGAGAACATGCGGTGTTTGGTTTTCTGTTCTTGTGATAGTTTGCTAAGAATGATGGTTTCCAGCTGCATCCATGTCCCTACAAAGGACACAAACTCATCCTTTTTTATGGCTGCATAGTATTCCATGGTGTATATGTGCCACATTTTCTTAATCCAATCTATCACTGATGGACATTTGGGTTGATTCCAAGTCTTTGCTATTGTGAATAGTGCTGCAATAAACATACGTGTGCATGTGTCCTTATAGCAGCATAATTTATAATCCTTTGGGTATATACCCAGTAATGGGATGGCTGGGTCATATGGTACATCTAGTTCTAGATCCTTGAGGAATCGCCATACTGTTTTCCATAATGGTTGAACTAGTTTACAATCCCACCAACAGTGTAAAAGTGTTCCTATTTCTCCACATCCTCTCCAGCACCTGTTGTTTCCTGACTTTTTAATGATCGCCATTCTAACTGGTGTGAGATGGTATCTCATTGTGGTTTTGATTTGCATTTCTCTGATGGCCAGTGATGATGAGCATTTTTTCATGTGTCTGTTGGCTGTATGAATGTCTTCTTTTGAGAAATGTCTGTTCATATCCTTTGCCCACTTTTGGATGGGGTTGTTTGTTTTTTTCTTGTAAATTTGTTTGAGTTCTTTGTAGGTTCTGGATATTAGCCCTTTGTCAGATGAGTAGATTGCAAAAATTTTCTCCCATTCTGTAGGTTGCCTGCTCACTCTGATGGTAGTTTCTTTTGCTGTGCAGAAGCTCTTTAGTTTGATGAGATCCCATTTGTCAATTTTGGCTTTTGCTGCCGTTGCTTTTGGTGTTTTAGACATGAAGTCTTTGCCCATGCCTATGTCCTGAATGGTACTACCTAGGTTTTCCTCTAGGATTTTTATGGTATTAGGTCTAACATTTAAGTCTCTAATCCATCTTGAATTAATTTTCGTATAAGGAGTAAGGAAAGGATCCAGTTTCAGCTTTCTACTTATGGCTAGCCAGTTTTCCCAGCACCATTTATTAAATAGGGAATCCTTTCCCCATTTCTTGTTTCTCTCAGGTTTGTCAAAGATCAGATGGCTGTAGATGTGTGGTATTATTTCTGAGGACTCTGTTCTGTTCCATTGGTCTATATCTCTGTTTTGGTACCAGTACCATGCTGTTTTGGTTACTGTAGCCTTGTAGTATAGTTTGAAGTCAGGTAGCGTGATGCCTCCAGCTTTGTTCTTTTGACTTAGGATTGTCTTGGAGATGCGGGCTCTTTTTTGGTTCCATATGAACTTTAAAGCAGTTTTTTCCAATTCTGTGAAGAAGCTCATTGGTAGCTTGATGGGGATGGCATTGAATCTATAAATTACCTTGGGCAGTATGGCCATTTTCACGATATTGATTCTTCCTATCCATGAGCATGGTATGTTCTTCCATTTGTTTGTGTCCTCTTTGATTTCACTGAGCAGTGGTTTGTAGTTCTCCTTGAAGAGGTCCTTTACATCCCTTGTAAGTTGGATTCCTAGGTATTTTATTCTCTTTGAAGCAATTGTGAATGGAAGTTCATTCCTGATTTGGCTCTCTGTTTGACTGTCACTGGTGTATAAGAATGCTTGTGATTTTTGCACATTAATTTTGTATCCTGAGACTTTGCTGAAGTTGCTGATCAGCTTAAGGAGATTTTGGCCCCAGCCCACATCTTAATTGCAGTGCTACAAGAGATCCTGAGTGAGGGAAAGCAGCTAAAACATACGTGGGTACCTGACCTACAGAAACTGTTTTTAAATCACTAATTTTGGAGGTGGAGGTAATTTGTTATACAGCAGGAGATAATGAATACACATGGAGTATTTTAGTTAATGTTCCCAATAACCCTGTGTGGTAAGTGTCATTATATCTACTTTAGTGAGGAAACAGAGTGGTAGACCTGGAATATTAACCCAAAAGTGGGACTTTCCTCTCTAACACAGGACTGCATAGCATAATGAAAAATAGGTAGCATGGCTTATAAAATGAACATTTGTAGCAATCTTATTCTGATTTTATGTTATTGTTATTATGTGGCCAGTTATGACCCCAGTGCCCCGAGAGGATTGAAGTAATTCATCTTAAGACAAACTCATAGTGCCGAATTTTATGGTCCTTAAAAGTCTTCATCTTCATTAAACCTATTTTGGGGGCCTAAACTGCAATTTCTTTTAAAAGTTCAGAGGGTATGGTAATCTTTCATTTCAAAAAGTGGTGGAAAATTTGTCACCTGATCATTGAATGACCTCTGGTGGGTGAATCTAATTGATGATA
This sequence comes from Chlorocebus sabaeus, assembly GCF_047675955.1. NCBI lineage: Eukaryota > Metazoa > Chordata > Mammalia > Primates > Cercopithecidae > Chlorocebus > Chlorocebus sabaeus. The sequence continues at coordinate 51,492,630 of NC_132920.1, forward strand.
AATGCAGCCCACTGTAAAATGTTTTCTAAAGTCTTGTCCTAGTGAAAATTTTTAACCTCAAAAACAACTAATACCTTGGCTCTTTTTTCTGGTAACTTTGAGACTCTTCTCTATGATCCAACTTCAGAAATACCCAAGAAAAAGAGATCTGAATTATCTGTGTGTGCAGCCAAGGTTAAATGTGCTAGAATCCACGCTTTTCTTCTAACCACTGTACTGAAGTATTTTCCAAAAAGCTATTTACATAGAAAATTGTAGTTGTTATATTTACAGAAAGGATTTTTATTTAAGAAACATAAGAAAATAAACCTCTATTTGCTTTGTGCAGCAGCTCCTTGGGTGCTGGTGTCTGATGACCATCACACTAAGGTTTCCTCTGTAGATGATAAATGTTGATGCCAAACAAGGAGGGCATATGCGAATGCATATGTGTATATGTGTGGATGTGGTGTGTGAGTGTAGGGTGTGTATGTATGTGTGTGTATTAACACTTATGTGCCTGTGCTCACCATATTTACTATTTTTGTAATCTCCAGTCTTGACAAATCAGTTTCTCTATCACCCTCTCTTATTCTTTACAGTTTTTCCCATATCACTCACAAAATCATTTTAAAAGTTAATACCATATGGGGTCTTAGATAGACTATTTTCTCTCAAATACCATTTTACAAAAAATAAATGAGGTTCAGAAAGAATAGACTAGGGTACAGGACCAGAAATAATAAGCCAGCACTGTTCTGAGAGCTTAACTTGAATGAACTCATGTACTCTTCAACACAATACACAAATCAATAAATGTGACTCACCACCTAAACAGAACTATGAACAAAAACTGTATGATCTTCTCAATAGATCCAGGAAAAGCATTGAAGAAAATCCAACATTCCTTTATGATAGAAACCGTTAACAAATGGGGCAAAGAAGGAACATACCTCAAAATAATAAAAGCCATATATGACAAACCCACAGCCAACATCATACTGAATAGGGAAAAGTTGAAAGCATTTCCCCCAAGAACTGGAACAAGACAAAGATTTCCACGTTACTAGTCCCATTCGACATGCTAGTGATACTAGTGGAAGTTCTAGTCAGTGCAATCAGATAAGAGAAATAAATAAAAACCATCCAAATTTTGGGGAAAAAAAGTCAAATTATCTCTGTTTGCTGATGACATGAATGCTAGAAAACCTCAAAGACTCCTCCAGAGGATTCCTAGATTAAACAGACAACTTCAGTAACATCTTAGGATACAAAGGTAATATACAAAAATCAGTAGCATTTCTATACACCAATAACATTCAAGCTGAGAACCAAGTGAATAACTCACTCCCATTTACAATAGCCACACACACACACAAAAATACCTAGGAATACTTTTAACCAAGGATGTGACAAATTTCTACAAGCAGAACTACAAAAGACTGATGAAAGAAATCATAGACAACACAAACAAATGGAAAATGATTCATCTGTTAGTATCCTTAAAATCATGATCTACAGATTGAACACAATTTCTATAAAATTACCAATGTCATTTTTCACAGAATTGGAAAAGCAATCCTAAAGTTCATATGGAACCAAGAAAAAGCCAAAATAACCAATGCATGCTTAAGTAGAAAGAACAAATCTGGAGGCATTACACTGCCGCACTTCAAATTACACTACAAAGCTACAGTAATTAAAACAGCATAGTACTGGTACAAAAATAGACACATAGATCAATAAAACAGAATAGAGAACTCAGAAATAAAGTCGTATATCTATGCCAACTGATATTTGATAAAGTCAACAACAACAAAAAAATGGGGAAAGGACACCATATTCAATAAATGGTATAGAAAAAATTGGCTAGCCAAATGCAGAAAAATAAAACTGGACCCCTATCTCTCACTATATACAGAAATTAACTCAAGATAAATTAAAGATCTAAACATAAGATGCAAAACTATGAAAATCATAGAAGAAAATCTAGAATAAACTCTTCTGGACATTGGCCTAGGCAAAGAATTTATAACAAAGACCCTAAAAGGAAATGCAACAAAAACAAAAACAAAAAAACAGAAAAGACAAATGTGATTTAATTAAACTAAAAATATTATGCATAGCAAAATAAATAGCCAACTGAATTAACCGTCAGCCTATGGAACTGGAGGAAATATTTGCAGATTATCCCTCTGATAAAGGACTAATTTGCAGAATCTGTAAGGAACTCACACAACTCAACAAGAAAAAGACAAACAACCCCATTAAAAACTGGGCAAAGGACATGAACAGACATTTCTCAAAAGAAGACATGCATGCAGACAAGAAACTTATTAAAAATATGCTGAACATCACTAATCGTCAGAGAAATGCAAATTAAAACCACACTGAGACCATCTCACACCAGTCACAATGGCTGTTACCAAGAAGTCAAAAAACAACAGATGTTGGCATGGATGTTGAGAAAAGTGAACACTTATACACTGTTGGTGGGAATGTAAATGAGTTTAACTCCTATGGAAAAGAGTATGGAGATACCTCAAAGAACTAAAAATAGAATTACCATTTAGCCCAGTAATCCCACTATTGAGTATCTACCCAAAGGAAAAGAAATCATTATATAAAAATACACCTGTACTTGTATGTTCATTGCAGTGCTACTTTTATTTATTTATTTATTTATTTTCTGAGACAGAGTCTTGCTCTGTCACCCAGGCTGGAGTGCAGTGGTACAAGCTCAGCTCACTGCAAGTTCTCCCTCCAGGGCTCAGGTGATCCTACCTCCTCAGCCTCCTGAGTAGCTGGGACCACACGTGTGCCACTATGCCCAGCTAATTTTTGTATTTTTTGTAGAGATAAGGTTTCACCATGTTGCCCAAGCTGGTCTTAAATTCCTGAGCACAAGCAATCCACATGCCTTGGCCTTCCAAAGTGTTGGGATTATAGGCCTAAACTACTGCTGCCAGCCTGCAGCAATACTCACAATAGAAAAGTCATGGAACCAACCTAAATGCCAAACAACAGTTAATTGGATAAAGAAATGGGATATATATACACACCATGGAGTACTATTCAGTCATAAAAAATGGAATTATGTCTTTTGCAGCAACATGGAAGGCCATTATCCTAAGCAAATGAACTCAGAAGCAGAAAATCAAGTATCACATGTTTTAACTTATAAGTCGGAGCTAAACAATAGGAACACATGGACATAAAATTGGGGATAACAGAACCTAGGGACTTCAAAAGCAGAGAGGGAGGAAGAGGGATGAGGGATGGAAAATTACTCATGGAGTACAGTATTCATCGTTTGGGTGATGGGTACCCCAAAAGCCCAACCCCCACCATTATGCAATATACCCATATAATAAACAAGCACATATACCCCTTTAATCTAAAATAAAAATAATAATTATGAAAAGAAAACTGAAGTTAGCCACATGTTCATGCATATACATTGTATTATATAAAAATTTAAACCCATCACTACAGTAGTTTGGTCTGAAGAAGAAAAAAAAAAGACAATATTATCAGGAGGCATCTTCATTAGTTTGCTAATGAGACTAATAATATTGCCTTCTTTCCCCCAATAACATGGAAGAAACATTCCATAAAGACGAGGAAACTAAGGAACAAAAGTATTAATTAGCTTGTAAAAAGTCACGCATGGTCTGAGAGATGAAGCCAGGATAGAAGGTTAGCGTCTGAATACGTGATTTCTAATCTCATGTGTATAACCTCTCCATTCAGAAACCATGCTGAAATGCTAAAACGGTTTGGGTTTTTTTTTTTTTTTTTTTTTTGAGACGGAGTCTGGCTCTGTCGCCCAGGCTGGAGTGCAGTGGCCGGATCTCAGCTCACTGCAAGCTCCGCCTCCCGGGTTTACGCCATTCTCCTGCCTCAGCCTCCCGAGTAGCTGGGACTACAGGCGCCCGCCATCTCGCCCGGCTAGTTTTTTTGTATTTTTTAGTAGAGACGGGGTTTCACCGTGTTAGCCAGGATGGTCTCGATCTCCTGACCTCGTGATCCGCCCGTCTCGGCCTCCCAAAGTGCTGGGATTACAGGCTTGAGCCACCGCGCCCGGCCTCCGGTTTGGGTTTTTTGTTTTGTTTTGTTTTTTGGATTTTTTTGTTTTTTGTTTGTTTTTTACTATATAAACTTCCTTTATGTAAATTCAGACAGGTCTGTAATCTTTAGTCCCAGGTATTGATTGTGTTTATTGAATCTTGAGGAGGATTCTGGAATATTGGCCACCTACTTCTTTTCTAACTCAACGAGTTCATTTGATGGGTTCACAATTGTATATTACAGATAAGAGCTTTTGTAGAATACCAACTAAAATGTCAGTCTTAACTGTATTCCATGTAGTATAAACATAGCTTATGTGTTTTCACCAAAGAAGTATACGTGCTTTACCTGTGATATACAAAGCACAATCTGCAAAATCTAAAATTGTACCATAAATGCCTTTGTAGACTACGAAACACAATCATATACAGTTTAACACTCCATTTTAAATTTCCATTTATCACTTTTCAAAAGTCTGAGAACAATAAACGTCATTTGGAGAAAAAATGATTATTTCATTACGACAAAAGGAAACGTGATTCTAGTAACACACAATGTATATGCACATATCATTAATTCCTTTATTTGTGTTCCCCAAACTGACCTTTCTCCACATCTTCTGGAGTTATCCATATCCAGGCTAAGATGTCATAAAGATAAACATTTGTTATTAGATCTCCTAATAGTTTATATACCAGTATCTCACTGCACAACTTGCTATGTAACAGAATTAAATAAGAGACAATTAGATTTTTCCTGAAAGCTGTCTAAGGACAGTGCAAAAAGAAAGTGTATATTACTTAAGAGGCCAGAGGAACATATCATATCACTACATCACTTTCAGGTAAAGATCTATGCAAGGACGCTATGAGTAACTCCTGTTAATTGCATTACTATTACTACAATTAATCTTAATTCTTTGATCAGAGGTGTGAGGTCAGAACTCACAGTTTGTGAGTTAATAATGTGTGAGTAGAAGAAAGAGGTCATCCATTAAGTTAGGAGTTGACACGTGTTTTCTCTAATGTGTCAGATACTAAATATTTTAATATTTGCAGTCCATCAGATCTCTGTTGCAATCACTCAACTCTGCCACTATAGCACAAAAACAGGCATAGACAGTATGTTAATAATGGGTGTGGTCATGTTCCAATAAAACTTTATTTGCAAACATAGGTGGTAGGCCATCTTGGGCTAGTTTGCTGACCTTGTGTTAAGGTTCACTATTAATTTCATTTTAACATGCATTTAGTAAGTTCATAAATTATGTAACACATGTATGGACTATAAGGAAAAATGTAGTGGTAGACAGCTACACCCCACTCAATAATTTAATCATTTGTGGGGGGCTATAGGCTGTGATACTGTGGGAGGTTATTAGGCAAAAAGCAATTGTAAAATCATATACAAAACAAAATAGTTTATCTTATTTATGCATTTCTTAGAGTGTCAGAAGACCTTAGATCTAAAAAATGGTTGGCAACCTGAAGAGAGTTAATCCTCCATTTAGCTATTTATTAGATATTGCGGAATGCTTATGTGTCAGGCACTTTAGAAGAGTAAGGGAGACATGAATTAAACCTCATGGCATTGCAGAATACAGATGTACCAATGCCAAAACATGATGTTACAAATTCTAAAGATACTATGTGTCCCTGCTTTCTTGTAGACTTATTCTTCCAATTTGCTGATGAAGAGAATGAGGTTCAGAGACATTTCCAATGTCATCTATTTAAGGAAGTTATTCTAGACTCTTCAAGTGTAAGGCAGTTTTTTGTTTTTTATTTTGGTTTTTGTTTGTTTGTTTTTTGTTTTTTGGGTTTTTTTTTTGAGATGGTGTCTCCCTCTGTCGCCCAGGCTGGAGTGCAGTGGGCGATCACAGCTTACTGCAAGCTCCGCCTCCCGGGTTCTCGCCATTCTCCTGCCTCAGTCTTCCCAGTATCTGGGACTACAGGCGCTCGCCACCACACCCAGCTAATTTGTGTGTGTGTGTGTGTGTGTGTGTGTGTGTGTGTGTGTGTGTTTAGTAGAGATAGGGTTTCATCGTGTTAGCCAGGATGATCTCGATCTCCTGACCTCTTGATCCGCCCGCCTCGGCCTCCCAAAGTGCTGGGATTACAGGCATGAGCCACTGCGCCCGGCCCTGTAAGGCAGCTTTCTTACTGCCCCATACTACTTCTTTCCAGAATTATCTTCCTACTTCCCCTCTGACCTGCTCCAATCTGTGCTATATCATTCAGATCTGCAAAATGAGAATAATGATATTTAATCTTTTTCTACTTGCATTTTGAAATTGAAAGCTGTTTGTTCTGGAAATGCTTACCCCTTTACTATGCATGGTTTTTTTTATTCTTCTTGTTATTTTTATTGTGAAATGATTTACATATTGTTGGAGACGATAATCCCTAAACTTTGTCTTCATGATCAAGCCTTCACACCTGTTTATTCATTTTTAATCCCACATAAAGACATGAAGAGATGCATATTGAATTGCCAGTATCCGCAATGCTCCCTGACTTTGCTGAAAAAAAAGAGTAACCAGAACACCCTAATGCATTTTCCTTCATATATATTTGATTTAGACACTTACTTTAATTTTTAAGCCTGTGGTTTAGGTAAAAATTATCAGCACACTTTTTGTACTTTATTCATTTTTATGTCATTGAGTGATACTTTAGTGTTATAAGAGAAAAAGAAATAACTTGGAGTTAGGCACAAAAATATGCCCTAAAAATAACAGGCAGCTTATTCTGTGGGTTGTAAGATTAAATCCCCTCCCCACTTCCTCCTCCTGGAATCTGAGAAATGGGCAGTTTGTAAGCCATTCGGTGGCCTTCAAAGCTACCACACTAGCTAAAAGACAATCCAGCTCATTTTACCTACCTATTGAAAAGGAAGTATTTATTTTTTAGTTGGAGAGGTAGGAAAGGATGGTGGAAAGTTCTAAAAACTCTCTTTCAACCTCTGACCTACAATCTACAGAGAGAAAAAGAAGCCCCCAGCCTACCATAAACAGTCAGGAAACCCCGAAACTCTAATTTCCAGCTGTGAAACTCACTCCCACAAAGGCCTTGGAGCAAGACCTTACCTCTGCCAGAAGTCCCAAGGCCACTTCAGTCCCAACAACCTCAAAGAAATAGAAAAAGATGAGAGGAGATGGTATCCATTCATTGGCTATTATAGTTTTCTCTCGTTGCCTGTTTTGGAAGTTTGATGTTCTCTTTCTCCGGCCATGGAAGCTGAATGTTCTTTTGGTCCATAGTCTCATTCTAAGTGTAGGAGAGTTAATGAATACTGGGATGCCCTTTGAAGAGTATGGATGCAGAAAATACTAAAGTAATTCAAAGTGCAGCCCACATTGATTGCAAAGCCTTAAGCTGACCACAATCCCTTGTAGTGTGGCACATGTGATAAAAATGTAAAAAATGAAGGCAATTTATAAAACTTATCCTCATGTTTGTTTGATTAAAATGTTAAATTGAGACTGAATGACTAGAAAACAGAAGCATTCGGGGCAGTTTTCACTTTTTGTTATTCTCAGCATATATCATTTGCTATAATAAAGGGCAAAATTGAATGGAATCGTATCGTGATTTAATCTCAATCTTTAAGAAGAAATGGGGACTAGGGTAGAAAGAGATTTTGTTTTGTTTTGTTTTCTTGTTTCAGTTTCTGAAACTCCTGTAATTATGTGCAATTACCTATTATGTCGGAAATTGGTTCTCAAAGATGTAGAACCTACTTTGTGTTCTTTAAAAAAAAAACTGTACAAAATATGCAATTTAAGAAGGAAACAGTTTGAGTGTGGAGAAAAATGAGGCTACAGCTGTAGGATTTTGTTATGCTTTTAGTACCAAATCACAAAACCCATTAAATTATTTATCCTACAGGCAGACGTTGTACTGCAAACGTTGAATACAATTGCAGATTCCAGGAAAAGAAATGTGTGCATTTTAATTGCCTCTGATTTAAACAACCTCTAATTTCATTAGTCTTAATTTTTTTCTTCAAAAAATAAAAGAGTTTATTTTTAGTCCTAGGATGCAAATGACACTAATATTTTTTCTTTCCTTTAAAGAAGCAGGCTATTGAGGATCAAGCCATACAGGAGCACATGTCCATATATACATGCAAGAAAGCTGCATACACATGCATAACACGTTCTCCTGTATATACAATCTACAATATGCCCCCAAAGGATTCACGGCGCACCTACCATATTCTTTGCTCCTCGTACATGCATATAGATTGGCTTACTATATTTCACTTCCGTCATTTCTCCCGATACTATGTTACAAATGAAGATATCCTCCAGGAGTCCTGCTTACAAAGCAGACTATTGTTCCCAGGCAAAGAAGACATATAAATTTATCAAGGGTTGGGTAGCATGGGAGTGAGCTCTCTCATGTCATACTTTTGGGTTCATTTGAAAAATCTTGGCTTTGCCATCCTCTGTAATTAAAACTCTTCTGTCTTAAGATTTATCGGTGCAGTAGTGAACGCGTTTTCAAAATGTTTCTTTACAGCAGCTATTGGAAATCTCTAACTCTGCCTCAGGCAGGATGCTGCGGCTGCTGTACTTTTTGGGGTCTATTCTCCCCATGATAAATGAGCTTAACTTCAAAGATAAGTTACAACAACTCTCAGAGGGGAAACCCTTATTACTGTTAATATACGTTACTCTCTATCATTGCATTTCAAATACTGTTGCATGGAAAAGAAACTATACAAAATTGCTTAAGTCTTGCTTTGTCAATAGAGTCAGGGTATGTATATGTAGACTTTAACTGAAATATAGGATAATTATTTCTCCCAAGCTATAGTTACTTTTGCTGTGTGTGTAGCAAAATCAGTAAATTGGATAATATACAATCCAGTGTTGCCTCCTATACATATAAGCAACACTTGTAGTAATGGTAATAACAGTATTACTATCTTATTCAATCAATATCATGCAACTTGATAAAACTCAGAGATTTCTTAAAGTGAGATTTCACTCAAATGATACACAATCCCTAAAAGAATATTTGTGATTTTAATGTGATTTTGACTATTTCAGATTTAATAGCATATTTTTTCTTTCCAGAGCCCTTCTCATCTCCAGAAATGTTGTGCTCTAGCCATTTCCCTAAAAGTATGCTTTCTGGGGTTGTTTAAAGATGAATATTTAAAAGAAAAATTGACCCATCATTCCACTGTGCTACTGCTCGGAGATTGTATTTGTTCTCCCGGCTGATGAATTTTTACTCCTCTTTCTGGCTTCTTAGCAGAGCAACATATAGATAGATGAATGTGTACAGATTGAAGCCTGGTCCTTTATCCTTTGAAAGGGTTAAAGTGAAAAGGGGGCTTTTTGAAACTGGGGAGTCTGTAGGGTGGGGGTTTGAGGGAAGGAAAAAGGAGAAAGAAAAGGTTAGTGTTTTCTGTCCATTAAAGGGAGTATTCTGTTCTGAAACCAAATTGGTCATGCATTCCAGAAGCGTTTCCTGGTAGAGCGGAGTCTGACCGGAGCACCTGCCTTGCTATTGTACTGGGTCTGGGCTGCTGTCCTCCAGCCCTTTCCTTTATATGAGGCAGAATCTGTCACTTATTACAGACAGATTGCTCATGGGCCCAGAATGGCTGTGTGCCACTGAAGGGATAGGGGAAAATACTGTGACCGCATGAATCACTGCCCAAGCCATCATGTACACACCGCTTTATTTTTCTTCTCTAAGCACTTAAAAAATAATGACGTGAAACCCTAATGACATCATGTTGAAGTCTACCAACAGATTAAACCATCTGAACCCAAGGTACAGATGGGTTAATATTCCAAACTGAAGAGTAAGAAAATACAAAGAAAGGGTGGATGCTGGGTGCTCAGAGTTTCAGGAGCACAGAGGAAAACAGGGTGTCGGTGGCCAGCATGCCGCAGGTGGAATCTATTAGCTCTGTAGCACCGGAGGTAAATAACTGGACTTGCTCTGTGGATCCTGGAAGGAATTCCTGGTGTCCCAGCTGTGTTTTTTTGTACCCCACAGAGTACCTCCCTGGATTTATGCCCTGGACAACCTCAGCACTGAGGAGGGACACCTTATCCAGAAATGATGTCATAGTCCTGCTACTGCATGCTTCAACTAGTTTTTTTAAAGCATGTTGCTCAACAGGCACACACATTGTGAACATTTTTTTTTAAGTTGCATACTTTAAGGGATTAGTCGGTTTCTCTTTCATCTAGTCATTTTGTTTTCTTCTTCGTTCAAGAAGTGAGTAATGAACAGAAGATTAAAAACAACCAAGTTTTTTTTTTTTTTTTTTGTATTGAATTCTTTTTAATGGGTGTACATCGAAGGGAACTTGCTGTGATAAAATCCAGTTGTGGAAGATTCACAATGCCCTGTGGCTATCTGTTCAGATTAATGAAAGGTGGCCTTTGTAACCAAATCTTCCAACCCTAGGGTCACTCTCTCTGGCCCTCTAGAACTATTAGACAGAAAGCCAGAGCTTAAATTTGCTGGTCTTTGGTATCTTTGCTGACATTTCTGGACAGATGTTAATTATAAGAAAAATGATAGTGGAAATGTATAGAAAATATCTATTAACTTAAATATCTATTAAAATTAAATTTTTTTATTTTTATTTTTTTAGTTAAGAGATTTGGTTAGGAAGAGCACATGGCAAAGACTTACACAGAGCACCCCTACCCCCTTGTGGCACAATGGCACTTGTAAAATGGAAATTTCATCATCTTTTTTAGAGCTTTTGAGACTTTTGAACTCAGAAGCACCTGAATTAGACCCCTTGAAGCACTGTCCTGTTGAAGATCAAAACACAGAAAGGTAGACAATTTCTCAGCTCTAGAGAGAAGAAAAAAGATCTGAGGTATTTTTCTCTTGAAATATTTTAGTTTTTATTTTTATTGTAGATTATAGCACATTAAAATATATGTCACCTATTTAATCATCAGGCAGCCTGGCTAAAGATAAGGTCCCATTATTTATTTAGCTATTCTTAAATATTTGTGTTATCCTAATCAAAATAAACAAAAACTTCATCATTTATAAAAAGTTATTACAACTAATCTGATGCTCTCAATCTCTCTAGGGAATGGTCTGTGGCTATTCTCATTTTGAAAATGAGAGCACCGGAGCTCAGAAATGCTAAGGGTCTTGCCTAAGTTGGCATCATGGTCATCAGAAGCATCCCAGGGGAACACAGCTGGTCAAGGTTCGGGAAGCGAGACCTGAACCCCAGTTTTCAAAAACTAAGGCTAGGACTCTGTTGTATACCACCCATGCCTTTACAGAATTAACTGCACAAATTTGCACATTAATCTCTCGTACATGGTCCTCCACACTGCCCTCATCTCCAATGTCTTCATTCACTTCTCTGCCTAAACTCCTGTTCATCTTTGGAAACTCAGATGAAATGTTATTTCCTCAATGAAGCCTTCTGTGATTCCCATAAGCAATCATTCATTTTCCCTTCTATATTTCCTCTGCCTTTTGTTCATTCACCTATTTTGGCGGTTACCATGTTGCACTGGCATGATCATTTTATTCATTTATATCTCCCTCTAGACTGAGTTCTGTCAGAGAGAAATCTTGTCTTATTCATGCCTATATCCCAACATTTACTATGGACCCGGCAATGCCAGCTATTAGGAGATGTTTGGGGATCCATACGTGTAAGTTGGGGCTCCATGAGATAAGTTGAGTCACCCTTACTAAGCCTCTTGTCAGTAATGCTGACATCTGGCAACTCTAAAAGGGCCTTTCTGTGGAAAATCTCCAGGAAAGATTCTTAGACCCTTCCTGGTTCTCCTTGTTTTTCTATCTTCTCTGTAGCAGACACCTATTACCCAGGATGCCTCTGGCTTCTATTCATTCATCCACACATTCATTCATTCACACATTCATTCATTCATACATAAATTCATTAAACAAATATTGATTACTTGCTCCAGGGTGGGCACAGCTAGGTCCTGGAAAGATAGATGTTAAAAAGATAAAGAGACAGCTTCTGATTCCATGAAACTCAGAGGAAGATGGGAAAGATGGCAAGCAAATAAACATAATGATTGGGGTAAGCTGGGTCCTATGACTGTTCATGATTTTCTATGAAAGGTAATTCTAAGAGACAGGATGTACGTGGAGGGATAAGCCCATAAAGTTTCCAGCAGGGGGTCATATCTGAGTAGCACTTTTACTCATGAGTAGGCATCAACTAGAAAGAATAAGAGTGGAGCAAGGGGAGACGTGGCAATAGCACTGTAATCAGAAAGATTGCAGTGTGAAAGGGCCTAGAGATGCTGAGAGACAACAGCACATTCAAGGTATTGCAAGAAGTTCAATATGGCAGTTATTGGATTAAGGAGGAAGATAGTGAGTGATGATGCTGGTGAAGGTAGCAGGAAACCCACCATAAAGTACAAAAGTCATACAAAAATATCATCCTCAAAATATGAAAGCAATAGGCAGGAAAGTTCACTTTGATGGAAGTATGAGGGATGCCAGAAAGGGCTAAACTTGGGTAAGAAACTGGGGGAAAAGAACAACAGTGAATGTGAAGAAACAATTGGGATATTACATCAACTTGAGTAACTATCCAGGTAATAACTGGTCATGAAAGAAATGAGAGCACAGGTGCCCTCAAACATATTTATAAGATTTAATTCTATATGGGGGATTGAGAAGAAGAGCCTGAAAAAAAAAATGCTAGCAAAAGAAATAAATTTAGAAGTAGAAGAGAGAAATTAGTAGATAACTGACCACTCAAAATAAGCATGCAAACTAAACTTTTAAGACATACAAAAAATCAAGCACTAAAAACAAAATTAAATTCAGATTAATTCACTTAATAGAGAATTCTGACAAAGACTATAAATATGTCTGTCTATGATTTTTAAAGGGATAAATTAAAGTATAAACACCCATTTAAAAATAATAAAATGAACCAGAAATAGATAAAAGTGAAACTAAAACACATATAAAAAGGGACCAGTTGGAAAACTTACAAATAAAAAATATAGTCAATGAAATAAAAAATAAAATTCAATAGATAAAAATATACTCTGGATTAGAATCATTGATGAAGGCATAAATGTATTGAATTATTAACCAAGAACCCAGCATCAAGGGATAATGAGATAAAAATATGAAAAAGTAGATTAATGTTTACTGAGGAAAGACTGAATGGATCCACAAGTATCTAATAAGACTTCCCATAGAAGAAAATGCAGGGAATGGCAGAGAAGTAATAAATATCACAAAATTTTCCAAAATTAGAGAAAAATAAAAAATGTATGCCAAATCACCAAATAGGATAAATAACAATAAAGCTGCATCTAGAAACTTCTTTGTGAAAGCATAGTCTATCAAAAACAAGGGGAAACACTCAAAAGCTATCAGGAGGAAAGATAAATTAACAGAAAAAATTTAGATTAACTGTACACTTCCTATAAGCAACAATAAATGCCAAAGCCAATGGAGCAACACCTTCAAAGCACTGAGGGAAAATAATTGCCAACCAATATTCTATAACCAGGTGTATTTCCATGTAATCTCAAGGACAAAATAAAACATTTAAAAACATACAGAACCAGAAGAGTTTACACAAAACTCACTAAACTCCATTAGATGATGTTTTTAAGCATGAAGAAAAGTGAATTCTGGAGGAAGGAAAAAGGTAATAACAATAACAGCTAATAATTATTTACTTTCTGCTGCACACAGTTCTGAGTGACTACATCATTAGCTCATTTGGTCCCAATAACAACCCAATAAAATAGAGACTACTGTGAAGTTCATTTTACAACTGAGAAGATATATGTCATGAGAAAGACAAAGAACTTCCTCACAGCTAAGAACTGGTAGATCTGAGGACTGAACCTCAGCAGACTGGCTCTAGGACAAGCATGTTTTATCACTACATATTCTACCCCAATAGAAAAAACAAACACGAACGGAGAAATTGATGAAACATATTGCTAAATGTAATTGTTAGGTGTAAAAATAACTATTTTTATTATTTATAAAAATGTTAATAGAAGTCCTCCAATAAAAGGCATAGAAGTGAAGACTGAGAACAGTTCTTGCTACATAGGGCAGTAGTTAGATACAGAGAGAAAAACTGACTTCAATATTTATATGCTGAGGGGTTGAGTTCTATGAGGGGGAACAGTAGAAGTGGAGGGGAGAATGTGGATAAACAAGGCTTCAGAGGTAGCAAAAGGACCCCAGACCCAAGGCCTAGGAAACCTTCTTATTAATAGGTAATACCTCCACCCTCTGATTTCTTACAATCTTTAGAATCTTAATCACACACATTAGCAGGTAATTATAGACTGAAATTCTTTTGTTTGTGTTCCATACATATTATCATCCTGTTGCCCCCTCAAATAAACTGAGCTACTTGAGGTAAAAAGTTGCATTTTATAGCTCCTTTATCCCCTTCAAGTAGCTAGCATGGTTCAGAAAATTTAAAAAGTAAATTATTATAATTGAATGATTGATCCATTATGAGGTTGTAATCCATTCGATAGGAATTATTAATACATGATTATCTATATGTTAGGTATCTCAAATAAGAGAGCAACATTTTAAGTTATTTATATTTTCATAGACTTTATATATTTTTCAAGAAGCTTAAATCATTTAATTACATAAATAGTAGAAACCTTGGAAATGCTGTTGTTGGGTTCATGTCACTATTCTTAACTCTTTGGGAGTAAAGTATCTACTTCCACTGATAAATGTCTCTATGAGCTGTAAAAATATATAGTAGAAATTGCTTAAGAAGTAGCATGTCTCATTCTTGGACATTCTCTCAGCCCTGAACAGCTTCCACTAACTTGATATGAACCTAAATTTGAAGAGCCCAGAAATGAGCTTTTGTAGAAAATCCCCCCGCTTTAAGAAGAGGGTAGGCATTTCTCTCAGTTGAATCTCTTAGAAAATATTTTGAGAATTGTTCTAAGCTAAGAGTCTCTTATTACCCACTCTACGTTCCACCAGATATATAAGCTGTTTTCAAACATTTAGTCAGTCCTACAATACCACTGTTGAGTTTGAGGTCAAGATAATCTTCTCTCGATGATTTAGTCGAAATCCCAAGGTTCCTCTCTTCTTTACTAACTTTAGCAAGATTACCTCTAGAGGGGATCTAATCATAAGGTCTCCAAGATCTCTTTGGGATCTGCTGGGCATAGTGATCCCAAAGGATTATTTTTCTTTCTTTCTTTCTTTCTTTTTTCTTATTCTTCTCTGATGCCTTGGACCTGCTTGGGGTTGCTCAGCTTACAGGAGCCCTGCTGACCATCTCTGGCTCCATTGCCCATGGCAAGAAAACTGCTTCCTTAACTTTCTCCAAACCTCTCTGTAGGATATCCAATCTAACACACCAGGGGAGCTCAGGTAGGGGTTAGTGGCTAAAAAGACCACTGATCTTCTTCAGAACTAAAAAGTTTCTGTAAACAATCCACACGCCCTCCAAGAACACCCTGCAGCTTCTGCTGGAACTTCTTGAGAAATGCTGTGGCTAGTGAAATGCCCCACGAGACCCACTAGCATTTCCAGATACCCACTGGTGAAGTGCCCCCAAGGGACTCTCAGACTCTGGGAAACAATTATCTTCACCCCTCTAGAATGTCCATGGACTTTGCTAGCACCTTCTAAAAGTGCCCTGTGGGCTTTTCTGTCTTTTCATTTTTCCAGGATCTCACTGTGCTTAATCGACTACCCTGCCCACTGCATCAATTTGTCAGGAGCTCAGCTGAGCTGAAGAGAGCTGAGCTGCCAGGTGTTGGAGTAGCTGATTAAAATAAAAAGCCAAAATGGAATTAACAGGAAAGCCTTTAATCACCTTCTGCCATAGTATGAAAAAGAGGCTAACCAAGAGGAAATGTCAACTCTCTTCTATTCTATTTTCTCCCCACAGAATGGCACCAGTCAAAGGTCGGGTGAATCAGCAAAGCCAGGGAAGTTCCAAGCAAAGAGATCCTGCAGTTTTATGAATCTGGGTCAGGGTGGGTCGAAGGCAGAGATGACAAAAGGGAAAAGACTAGGAGTGGGAAAGTATTGAGTACTGCATTGAAGTGGAGAAAAGTAGCTTCAAACCTACCCCACCCTCCCTGAAGTCCCATAAGGAGATCTTGGCAGAGAGGCCTGAGAAAGGCCTTGACCAAAAGCCCCATTAGAGGCCTCTGAATGAAGGCACCTGAGCTAGGAATGCAGCTATGCCCAAGCACATGGCTAGTCAGGAGGACCTGAGTCCTTGACTGTAGCTGTCCTCGGAGGCTGCAGCCCATCAAGCCTGTTGTGAGGAGAGCAGCTTTCCCCATGAGCTCTATCAGGTAAAGCCTTTATTATTACCAACAGTTGGGCCTGAAAATTCATGCAGAAGTTTGTGGCCAGGAGCCAGACTCCCCGTCTAGCACACTTTCCTCTCCATGTGAACCTGGTGAATTTATTATCACCATCATCTTCCTTTCTCTCTGACCCCTATCCCAGCAACTGGCCGATGCTGAGCCAATTAGGGTACTTTATTTTCCATTCTCATCCTTCAGCCTGGTCTAAAGGATGGAAGTGGAGTCAAAGTTTAGTAAATGTGAGTGTTTGCTCAGGATGTTAAAAATTAGTATTGATGAGAGTAATAGTTAGCTCCGCCTTCTAGGTCGTGAGGTCCTGGTGTTGCCAGAGTCATCTGCCATCTTCCCTGCCCTTGCAGAAAGCCTGCCTGACAACAAAGCCCACGTAGTGAGAAGGCAAGCCGATTGACGGGGAGAGCTAAAGTTCAGGTTGAACAGCCCCTGAACTTTTCAGTTATACCAACCCATAATCTCCTTTCATCTTGTTTAGGGAGAGTGGGGTGAGTGTCTGTCACTTAAAGCTAACTATCTTGATTAATACTTTTCTATTTCAGTAGTCATTTCAACTATCAATATCCCCTTCACGCTTCTACTCCAACCTCACATCCAAACATCACTACACATACCAGCCTCCCAATTCATTCCAAATGCTAGACCTGTGATCACATATTCTAAGACTCACTGTAACTCTGCCTCCAACCAGTTCAGGCTAAGCCATCTATCTACTTATCATGTTAAATATCAGCTTCAAAACCTAGAGGAATATAGACTCAATTATGCTTTTGGAGTGGGAAGACTTTTTGGACAGAGTAGTAGAAGCTTTTCCTAGTGTGCCTAAAATCACAAGAGAAGGGAAACTAGGATCTGTCATTTTATTTTTAGAAAACATCTGCCTATCGGTTATTTTTATTTTCATAAAAACCCTTTGAAATAGACAGGTTTTAATATGTGATTCAAAAGAGAATTTTGCATAAAATTGGCATTTATAAAGTGAGTGTACAGACACCCAACAAATAAGTGACAAGGTTGACTTGCATTTTATTTCATTAAGTCACAGGACTATGACATACTAGCGCAGATTAAACCATAAAGGTGTGAGGATTGTAGGAAATGATGAGCTTACAATCACTAGGTTCCTTTTAAATGAAAAGCCACTTGCAGATTCTGCAGATTCAAGTTTTCCACTTAATCAATTTTGCTGGATTGTTGAGATACAATAATTTTCTAAATCAATCTAATATTTCTTACATAATTTTTAAGCAAATGTTTAGTTGATTTTTTATCTCTTTAGGGAAATGTTTTCAAATTAGGAATACCTTTATCAAATGTATAATGTATGGTTAGCTGTAGAAAAAAATAAAAAATGTTACACATGTGCTATTAATAAAGTTGATAGTCACTATCTGAGATTGTGGGTTGTATATTTTTCTCATGTAAATAATAAAATCCCATTTGACTAACAAGGGGAGTCCCAGGGACATTCACAAGAATCCTTGTATGTTAGGACATTGACTCGAGCTAAAGAGCCCACTTTTTCAAGCGATAGTTGAGGACACCAAATAGTTTGACGGGCCCATCTCTTTCTCCTGCTTTCTGACCCAGTTGTTCAGTAAAAACAGTTTCCATCTGGCATAAGACAATCTGAGAGTTCTTCTTCATAAGGATGCTGCTATTCCCTGGAGGCACTTCCCCTAGGTCCAATAAAGGGAGCCTCCCCTTGAAGCTCTGGGGTTATAACCATGCTAACTCCATGTTCTAAATGCCTGCAGAAAATCTTTTCTGACAAGTGTAATTAAAGACAGGGAGTTTAGAAACTGTACCTGAAATTTGTGATTGTAGAACTACTAACATTATTTCATGTACAGTTAAGTAATATTTATTGAATATATTATTTATCAAATTTATTTTGAGTCTTGGATGATTTTTCCTCTAACATCGATTGCTATTCTATGGAACTAGTGGAAAGTGGAAAAACCATGTTCAGATAAATGGAGTAATAGATGTCCTCTATTAGCCACTTGCCCCAATGCTTCATCCTATTTAATTCTCACAGCAACCTATGAGGTTGATACTTTCATCCTGAAAATTTTACAACTGAAGAAACTGAGTCATAGGGAGTTTTAATATTGTGCAAAGTCACACAGCGTGGTTGTGCTTGGCCATGCTTGGCTGCAGATCCAGGAAGTCCAACTCTATGGATCACATTCTTAATTACTATACCATATGGCCTCTATTTAATATTTCCTGACTTCTGATTGTGCATTGTATACTCACCATGATGACCATATGTAATTGCTTGAATATAAATCACTTTACAGTTTTGGAAATTTCTACAGAGCTTCTGCAGAGATTGATGGCCAGGCCATTGCTAACTTTCAGTGTGACCTCAAATATCATTTCCAGGGTCTCAGTATCCTGCTCTGTAAAATGGCCACAGAAAGAAGCAGTGCCTCACAGGAAGGATAATGACACAGTGAATTAGGTTAGCTGGTCTCATAAGCTTCTCTCTGGGAGTACACCAGATGCTTGTGGAAGCTGAATGGTTCCTTCAATCAGTTAAAACAACTGGGGGCGTTCTGGGTCCTATGCTCTAAATGTTCAACTTGTGGGCTAGAAGCCCCAAAACCTGTTCATTTCAGGTAGCACTGAAAGACTCCTTCCCTCCCGGCTTCCCATGGTTTATGTAGTGAGATACCAATTCCTCAGCAAGAAAGCTCACTCTTAATAAGTGTTTTTTCTTTTTTTGGTAACTTCTTAAAGGTTAAAATGGTCTAACAGAAAATCAAGTTCATGTTATGATCTGCTGGTTTTACTGTGTCTTTAACTCATAGTTTTTAATACTGCAACACATTTTATACTTTATTCATCCACTCATTCATAAAATATGTGCTGAGAATATACCACTTGTGTGGAACTGTGATGGTTAATGTGAGATACTAAGACCACTGGTTTGTGGGAATTTGGTAGAGAGAGAAAGTATAATTTCTTATTTTGCAGAAGTTATTAGACATCCAGTGTATGTCTTATTTTTAAAGGGAGGGAAGGGTACTTACAGTTATTGAAAAACTACCATGAGTTAGCCATGCTGGTAGGTCCTCTATAAACACCTGATCCCCACTTTAATCTTTTGAAATTCGTATTATTTTTCCATTTTTATGTATTATGTACAAATAAAATGAAAGCTCAAGAAATTAAGATGGCAGTTCCACGTTCACACAGCTAGGGAGGTGTGCAGGCTGGCTCCAAAAGCCCATTTTCCTTTCACTAACCTAGTCTCCTCTTCATTACAGTATATCAGAGGATAGATTATAATAATCGTTGGGAAGAGCCAATGAGGAAGTGATGACTCTGAACCCTAATCCATAAAACCTGTGATTGTTAGAGAGCACCTATAGGAAAATGGGCTGCAAAACAGCCCTGCTTAACTCTCCCCATACAGATGCATGTATTAGAATGGAGCATTGTATCTGAATTGTCTTCCCAGTCCAAATTAAAAGGATAGGTGTTGGGGGTTGCCTGAAAGATAGATAATCATGTTAGAGAGGAATGGGAAGAATGAGATGAGAAAATTGTGATTAAATTTAGGAAAACAATCAGATGTTTAGACTTAGGAAGACTTGGGGGTTTATCCACAGAACATTATCAAACATAGCACATATTCTCCAGAACATTCCAGCCAGGGACAAAAATGAAGCCATAGTAATTTTATCTCTGTGGTTATCATATGCATTGGATACAGGGGAACAACAGCTCCACTGCTTCTGGAAGGTGCATTGAGATATCTTACCCTTATTATTAGAAGCCCTCCTTAAGAACTTTCAGTCTCCATTGATTGCAAGGGATCCACCCTCCCTGAAGCCTCATCAGGTTGCCTCCCCTCAACTCCCTGTGCACCCCCTCATAGCCAGGCTGCTTTCTGCAACTCTTTCTCAGGCAGAACCTCGAGAACAACTAACCCAGCAATAGGGAAATGAGTCTGGCCCTTGATTCCTGAAGACACAGCGTCCAGGGGTTGAGAGACTTCTAAGAAATGTATCTAGCTGTGCCCAAGATTGTACCGTGAACTTCTTTAGTCTGTCTTTGACAAACAATTGCATGTGTTTTGGGGGAACCTAAGGGTCATGGTGAACACCAATATCAAAGCGCATTTCAGAACGCTGAAAGTCAACAGTGACTAGGCATGTGGTGTTTGTCTCTATAATGGTAGACATTAACTCCTCAAAGACAGGGCCCGTGTCCTCTCTGTCTTTGCCTGCCCATGACCCAGCACCTGATCATAACATGTGCCCAATTAATGCTGAGCAGAAATGAAGTACAAGAATGTTTCCCAAGACACTTTCTCTGAAGCCTGCATTGCTTGTCAGTAATCAACACTGTACACCTCTACTTACAATAATATTCCTCTTGTTGATTTTCCTAGTCATGAGTGGGATCTCCTTTTCATCATTTGGTAGTTGACTTTCCAAAGACCCACTCTTGTATGGGTAGCATTTGGAACTCAGAGTATGCTCTGGGAATATTTCATTCATTGCATCATGAGGGGCTAATGCAATTCAGAATGAGAAATAGAAGGGGAGCTGCATGTGTATGCAGAGTCCATATTCCCAAAATTCTTCATCCCAAGGCCAGCCAAGTCAGGTGAAGACAAAAATGGAGAGGGGACATGATATATTACATGTAATGGTTTTGTCAAAGCTCTAAGAGAAAAGACTGTCTAATGGAGAAACCAACAGTCAGTAGCTCTGGGGAAAGATTTGACTTATTAGACTCCTGGACAAAACACCTTCCATAGGGTAACATTTCAACTCTTCCTTTTTTGTAAACAGTAATTGGTTATAACAGAAAACTACAAGTTCTGACAGCTGAACGTAGGGCTTGACTCACTGGGTCAGGTCAGCTGCAGTTGCCACAAGTTGCCCCACAAATTGTGCCTGGGACAACTATGGAACTTGCCATTTTATTCTAATGTTTGCTATTGTTCCCCTGAGATACCAGATTCTTTTCACAGCCCTGGGCAAGTGGGAATCCCCAATATTACATGAGTTAAAATTCTAACTGAGATCTCTGTTTTTAAACTAGCCTGGTTAATACTTGGCAGGTGGCAGTGTTTGGATGCTGCCTTCTGAGAGTGAGTTTCCAAGAGCACCCCAGGCACACTCTACAGAAGTATTTGTGCTAAATTCACAATGATTTTTTTTTTCTTTAGAGTCCAGTGTACATCTGTTTGCCCCATGAGTCCACTCATAAAACAAGAATAGAATTAACAGTTTGTGAGGATTCTTAGGGACTTTATACGTTTGTGAAAATGAAACTAATTCAACCTAACTCCAATGTAAGAGCTGCTGCATGCCGCGCACAGCACCCTGCAACCCAGTGGGTTCTGCTAACTGTTGTTGACTGACTGATAAACAAGTTCCAGATTTCTAATTGGCCACAGCTTCCCTGGCTGCTCTGATGATATGTTGCTTTGGGTGGAAGATTCAGCCTGTATCACTCAGAAATAAGCAAAATTAAACTAAACTGAAATAATTATTTTGCATAGAAAAGAAAACATCTAATGTTTGAACCCCGACTAATACCTAACCTCCTCTTCTTTCTGGGTAACCCTCGGTCTGAGGCCCTTAGAAGATGCAACTAGACCTCATGAGGACATGTGAATAGTGTGAACCCAGAGGAAGTACTCAGGAGCCACCTGTGGAGTCAGGGGAGGACAAATGCAGTTCAGTACAAAGGCAAGCACTCCAGCTCAATGAACACTTATCTAGCAACTTTGTAGCGAACCGTACAGTGGAAATGTGAAGACAAAAAGCACTCTTCCTGTTCAGAACCTCCCAGTCCAATGGGGTATTAGATAAATAATTATAGCACTATGTGATAAGTGCTATTTGAGAGGTTACATAAAGGGAAACACCTTGGAGAGTCATCAAATACCTGGAGGAGTTTGGAATCAGGGAACCTTTCCTGAGCTGAGATTTGAAGAATGAATAGAAAGGATTCTGTTGAAGATGGTGGGAGGGGCCAAGTCCAGGGGGATGCAGGGGCGAGCCCATGGGAAGGCCAGAAGGGTGAGAATGGCTTTACACTGGCTAACGTCTATGTGCACGGAACTATGAAGGTTACAAAGGGCCTTCACTGAAGTATTTCATTTGACTTTCTCACAAACTGGTGAGGCTATGTAGTGAACAGGATGCTCTCTGGGTCAGCTGTAGCCACTTCCTCTTTTGAACAGAGATGAAACTGGTTGACTCCCTCTGTCTTCACCTACTCAGACTCTCTGTAGTATTTAGAATGGCCTGTCACTACTCTTCTTGAAACTCTCTTCTCTCTTGGTCACTGCAGCACCCCTCTTTCCAGGTTTCTCCCCTCTGTCAGATTTGCCATCTTGTTTCCCTTGTGGGCTATTCAAGCTTTATACCGCTCTTGGGGCTAGCGTGTCCCCGCAGATCTGTTCAGAACTTTTTCTTTAGCTGCAATTTGTTCCTAGGTGGTCCCATCCGGAGCTACATTTTTAATAGACTTTATTTTATAGAACATGGATTATATCTTTTAATATTATCTTCTGATTGATGAATTCTGAGTCTATTTCCAGCCTGACCACTTCCAGATTCCATGTTTGTATATCCTGCTGCAGATTACACATCTCTGCTTAGACCTCAAGCCTCACATGCCAAAACAGAATTATTTATTGCCTTCCACTCTTCAATGTGTGCCTCCCATAGTCTCCCCCATTTCAATAAATAGCACTACTAACCACTCAGTTGCTTACATAAAAAACTAGGAGTCACCCTCAATTTCTATCTTTCCTTCATATTCTACTTTCCAGTCAAAAACAATTTCAGTTGGCTAACTTTCAAAGTAAATCTCCATTTTAATTATTGCTTACCCCTTCACTTCTTCTTTTTTTTTGTTTTTTCTTTCTTTTTTTCTTTTTTCAGATGGAGTCTTGCTCTGTCGCCCAGGCTGGAGTTAAGTGGCGTGATCTCAGCTCACTGCAACCTTCACCTCCCATTACCCCCTCAACTTCTAAAACCCTAGTTGAAGACCCATCATTTCCTATTTGAACCACTGCAATATCTTCTTAACACGTTTTCATTCTTGATCCTTCAAGTCTTTTCTCATGTTTTATTCATTTTTACAAAGCAAAGTCAAATAAAATTTTCCTTTCTTAAACTACTCAATGGCTTCACATTGCAGTGAAAATAAAACCTAAGTTATTTTTCATAGCCTGCAAACCCCATAGCATGCCATCTCCTTCTCTGCCTCATCCCATTCACCCTCCTCTCAATATTCTTAATATCCCAGAGCCGCTGATATTTCTTCTCTTCTTTAGTCATAACAAGTCAGGGCCTCATATTCAAATGTTGCTTCTGCTTACAATGCCCTTTAAGAACCAGCAATGCTGTCTCCCTCCTTCATGTTTCAGTTCAAATTCTTCCCTCTCAGAGTGCCATTCTCTGAAAATTTGAGGTGCAGGGGTCACAACCACCCCCACTCTCCTCTTTATGTATGACCCTTTTTTACTTTCTTCATATATTGTATTGCTATCTGAAATTATCTTGGTGATTTAGTTGTCTACTGCTTATTGTCTCTTCCCAACTGACTGGAAGGTAGGGACTTTGTGGGCTCACCTCTGGATCCCTAATGCCTAGAATAGAGCATGACACATAGCAAGGACCCAGTAAATATTTGCAGGTGACCATGTGAATGTCTGAACCAAGAGCAGTTAGCTGTGAGGGACTCCAAGTGAGAGCTCTGCCCAGCCAAGATTGTTGTCATTAGATTGTGAAAGGCTAGATGTATCAAATCAGCTCTTTCAAGCATTGTGAACTAGAGACAGAGAGTGAGGCAGTCAATAGCAGCAGGGGCAATAGAAGCAGAGACAGAAGTGATGAGTCACAGCACTGGTGGCCTGTGAGAGTGGAGATGAATGGCAATGGATTGCTGAGCAGATAGCAAAATAACCAGATTGCCAAAATGCTGCAGAGCTTGGTGTCTCTTTTGATTTGCTGGAAATCCTCACTCTGCAGCTTCTGAGATTGTTTTCCATTCTTCCTTACTTCCTCAT
This sequence comes from Chlorocebus sabaeus, assembly GCF_047675955.1. NCBI lineage: Eukaryota > Metazoa > Chordata > Mammalia > Primates > Cercopithecidae > Chlorocebus > Chlorocebus sabaeus. Next base: position 51,517,094 of record NC_132920.1, read on the forward strand.
TAACCTAGTTAGCCTGAATATACCTCTCTGTCCCTCCCACTTTACAAGAGTCTAACTAACAGAAAGAATTTTTTTTTAAAATATATTCACTTTAGCTAAAAATATGCAGGGACACAGAAGAACTAAGTAACTTACCCAAGATTATAGAGCTGGTCATTGCTGAGTCCAAGCTTAAACTTTTCCACTCTTGTAATCACCTGATGGGTTCATCTTGCCTGTGGCCCAGAAAAGTCAGTTTACTGAGACAGCATTTTGGCAATAGAGAAAAAGTTGAATAAAGATAGAACTAGCCAAATGGGAGACCAGAGTTTATTACTCAAATCAGCCTCCCCAAAATTTTAAAGGCTAGGATTTTTTAAGGATGGTTTGCCAAGTAGGGGGCTAGTGAATGGGGACTACTAATCAGTCAGATTGAAGATGAAATCAGGAGTGGAAGCTGTCCTCTTTTGCTGAATCAGTTCCTGGGTAGAGGTCACAAAACCGGATGAGCCAGTTTACTGATCTGAGTGGCACTGGTTGGTCCATCCAAATGCAGGATCTGAAAAATACCTCAAAAACCAATTGTAGGTTTTATAATAGTAATGTTATCTATAGAAGCAACTGGGGAGGTTAGGAATCTTATGGCCTCTGGCTGCCTGACTCCTGAGCCATAATTTCTAATCTTGTGGCTGATTCATTAGTTTTACAAAGGAAATCTGGTCCCCAAGCAATGAGAGAATTTGTTTTGGGGAAGAGGCTGTTATCATCTTTGTTTCAAAGTTACACTATAAACTAAATTCCTCTGGTATTAGCTTGGCCTATTACTAGGAATGAGCAAGGGCAGGTTGGAGGTTAGAAGCAAAATGGAGTGAGTTAGGTCAGATCTCTTTCACTGTTGTAATTTTTGTAAAGGCAGTTTCACTATGTTGGTCACCTAATTTTATCTTCACAACTGACCTAGAAAGTAGGAAAGAATTTGACTACCTTGAGATAAAATCTCTGTCCCTCAGAAAATGCACCTAGAGGCTGGATCACTAGTTATAGGGAATGCCACAGTGGAGGTTCAAGATTTAGATTCGTGGAGACTGGGATAATTGGCCTCTTATACAAATTTAAACCCTGAGACTCCATGATGTAATATTAGAGGATAGGGAAAGCATGGTGGGTTTCCTTCTACATCTCACAGTGGGTTTGCTTCCTGTCCACAGTGCTTGGGGACTCACATTAATTTGGAGATGTTGGTATGGTAATTTCTCTTCCGGAACTTAGGATACCAAACATTCTCCTCGTTAAACTTCTGCTGGTGTCTCAGGTCCAAAGGTTTCTTTGCCATTTGGATTTTCTGCTGCCACTCTCCCAGTCACTGAAACTATGAATTTCTAGCAGTAACCAAGATAAATCACCAAGATAAATCATAGCACCTGGGACATGCCTTCCTTACTGACAATGGAATAGTCCACTGGTAAGGATACAGCAGCTGCAGTACTGTTAGCATCCCTCCTTGTGAATAAATTCTGTTTTCATAGCGCAGTGACCTGGCACCAAAAGAAAGTGATTTGTCTTCACATATGCCACTACCAGCCTGGAGTTTAACCCAGTACCTTAAAACTTAGTGTTGTTCTATTCACCTTTCTCAGAAAGAATAAACCATGTGTAAACCAATATAGTGCTAACATTGTTCAAACATTCCCCATAGTGGAATAAAATATCCATTTCATACTAAACTATATTCTTTAAAAGTCAAAAGAGTTGTTCCCAAGTAGTTTCTTCAATTAATCAATGAGAGTCATAGGCAAAATATTTGGGAATCTCGATGCTTTGTTTCACAGTACCCACCACTGACTGTGAAGGATCATGTTCTAGAGGTACTTCTGCCTTCTGTTATCTGGGAGGATCAATGATCTGTAGAGACTAGCACCCCACCAGATATGACAAGGTGTCTGGAGAGTTGCCCTTTGCAAATCTTTAAATATGTAGGCATATATTACTGGCATCTTTTCGCAAAGTTCACATGCTAACCTGTGGAAGGCCCAGCAAGAGCCCATCACCAGGTAGGAGAAATCAGAGTGATAGGCCTGGCTATTCTGTATTTCTCCTGAGACCTAAACAAAAACAAATTGGCTAACCAGGCTGTAGCTGAAATCAGATCAGCTTCCTCATTGAGGTTGGGTACCTCACAGAGCTCTGTAAGAACTTTTTAACCTGAGTTAGAATATTCACAAAATGATTTTGAAGCCAGAGCACCTAAACCTGATAGAAACTAGTCCAGCCCTCAAAGAAACCAGGCAATAGAACAATATAAACATAATTTTTAAAAGCCATAACATGGGCCTTGGTGCACTAAAATTGTATTTCAAGATGATGGTACTGTTAGATGCACTAGATTCTGTGTATTGGTAAGTGTATTTACTGGTCTAGATGGAAAGTTTTGGGTGGTATTTGCCTGAGGGGACAATGAAAGGGACTTAGAATATCTGTCCTCCTGGCATTCTTTCCAGACTGTACATTAGTTCATTGATATATATTGATTCAGTGCTTCCACGTCATTAGCCAAAAAAGGAGCCAAATGTGCCATCCTCCCATCCTAACATGAACAGGAACACTAATATTCCTGCGCCCACCCCTCAGCATGTTAAAAATAAATGTTTCCCAGATAAGCACAGAGTGGAGGCCTTGAATGCTGTGCAGTAGTCATTCAGTCAAAAACCAAATTAACACTAATTATATTCTGGCTTGCTGTGGTGCAGACAGTGTGACTTCACAAGGGGAAATGGCATTTGTGGCACTAGGTGGCATCATTCTGACACATTTACAGACCATTAGCCAGCACTAATATCATTTCAAAGGGCTGGTGTCAGGACGGGTAGGGCACCCTGGGAGCACTTCGCTCAGCCCTGTGTGATCTGTGAGTGAAACTCCAGGCTCCCAAAGGAGGAGGGCTTGGGCAGGGGTTGGGCATCCACTACCTCCCTAAATGTAGGTCACTTGGAGCGGGTTGTGTCCTCAGGCATCTAAAACAGTTTGGGAAACTTTTGTGTTTTTTTTTTTTTTTGACAGGAAGAACAGTCTTATCAGGAAATGCCCTTGCCTCACTCACTCACAGAAAGATCTAAGTTTTCCCTCAGGATCTGTGACTAGTGGTCTCACAGTCCAGACATTTCGGAGGTAAAAGTGGGAGTCGGTTTCTATAACTGGGGTTTCAAAATGAGACTTTTGAGCCTCAGCAAGGCTCTAGCACAGGGAAATGGGCAAGATGAACCAGTGAACTAAAAGAGATGCTACACTGGTGGGAAATTCAGGGAACAGTCCTGAATTCAAAGCACTAAGGCAGGAGGCTCTGTCTAGAAGTTATCTAGCCTCTTGCCACTCTAAGTGTGATCTATGCACAAGTAGAAGGGTCACAGTTGGTTGAGTGGAGAGGGTTCTTTTAAAAATGCAAACTCTGGCCACCCCAGCTTTTCTGAGTCAGAATCTAGATTTTAATACAATCCCCACATAATTCCTGGGCACATTAACACTTAAAAAGCACTGGTCTAGTCTACCCCTAACTGCAAGAATGCTTTTCAAAAGAGGACAATTACCTTCTTTTCCCCCTCTTCTTCTTCCTCTTTTTTTTTTTTTTTTTTTTTCAGAAATTTTCACTCTCTACTCTCAAAACCTTTTTTTGGATTCTGGACCAACCCTCCACCAAATTTTTCTCACATTCCCTTTCACTTGTACTCCATTTCACCTCCTTTTTTTTTTTTTTTTTTTTTTTTTTTTCTGTGTGTTCCTCCCTCCTTCCATACTTCCAGCACATATATTCTGCTCTTGTGGCCATCTGGATCCTGCCAAGAGAAGCCCTATTCTGAAGTTAAAGCAGTTAAAGTAGGAAAAGCACTCAACTTTGAGCACAAAAACCAAACTCAAGCCTCAGTTCTGCAGAGTCCTGAACATAAGTCTTTTCATTTTCCTAGTAATACCCATTTTCCTGAATACAGATATGAAATGTAATAGTGTATGTAAAATAACTTTATGAGCTATAAAACATTAAAGATATGTCTAAGATCTTGTTCCCCACGGGGCTGTTTCTCAACACATGCTATTCATAAAGGGGGCAGTGCAGCGTAAAATTTAAGAACATGGGCTCAGAGCAGATTGCCAGGGTTCAGATCCCACTTTGCTATTTTCTGGCGATCATGTTTGACTCAACTTCACCATTTGTAATAGGACCCACCTGTTACCATGATAGGGATGTCATAAGGAGTAAAATTTTATGCATATACCCAAATATTCCTTGTCCCATAATGTGAACTGTGATTACTTTTTGTCCATAAATGTCTGTAATATCCATAAATTTCAACTATGACTGATTACTACAAAGTGCAAGTAACTTTACATCTGAGAACTGTATGTACATTATCTCTAAGCAAATCACAGAGACATGGAATAAATGAACTTAGAACACAATCAGAAGGCATTTAAGGGTGAGGATAAGAGGGAAAGAGAGAGAGAGATCCAGAGATACAAAGACATAGAATTTATGTCAGGCTAAGTAACAAGCAGAGCTAGAAAGACAAAAGGGTAGACTTTATATTATTCAAGAAACATAAGTGTTTGCTGGGGGGTTATCTCTGCGAGAAAATCACTGTTTGTCACAGAAGAGAGCCAAAGTGGACTAAAGTCCTAAGACTCCTAAGACAGGTGCTTGATCTCCTGCCCAGATGTAATTCACATTATTGCACACAAAGGCTATTTCTACATATTAGATGAATATGTCATTGCACCATGCCTTTAAATAAAGCAGCTCATATTATTAAGAACATGATTTTTTGCAATACAATAAAAATTTGAAGATGCCCTGAAATGCACTTACCCTGGAACTCCAGAAAGATCTCTGTATGCCTACATTTGAGGTCATTATTCTTCTCTTTATGGAAGTTTCTAGTTACCAAGACAGAGCCCTGACCTTAATCGTTTCTCTGCAAGCCTCATAGAAGACCATGAGCACTCTGTGAAATATAGTTGTTCCCCTTTCCTGAAGCCCTGAAAATCCCCATTCCAGCCATTGCTCTAGGCCCATCTCCCATTCAGCCATTGATTACAGCATCTCACATCCCTTTTTAGCTATGGTCGTCTTTGGTAGGATCTTCTTCTGTCTAGTCATCTAGTCTTTTTGGGGGGAAGTGTTTGATGTTTGCCTGGATCATAACTTCTCAGATAGCTGACTCTACCTCTGAAGCCTAGTAAAACTCCAGGACTTCTGCTTTTTGGGGGTTAGGTCACCTCTTCCAAGTTCCTTGTGCACTTGCCTGTAGTCCTGCCATCAGATTAAAGACTGTGTTCTTGAAAGATGGTCTCTTGTACAGTATCAGATAGGATCCTGTTACTTCACAAATGCCCCAAGATTAATAGAATAGGATCAACAGGAAAGTGAAAATGTTAATGACAATCAAAATTAATCTTAAGGAGAATTATCAACCAAGTGAATTTTAAACTTTATCCTTCTCTCTTTTACAGAAATTTTCCTTCTCTTCCAAGGTTCTCTTGCTTTCTCCCAGTGTTCTCATTCTGTTTTATGTTAAGCACAACACCCAAGCGTGCTGCTCAACTAATCATTGGTCTGTATCAGCATCCAGAAATTCCACTGTTAGGTATCCATTTCTTAACGTAAGTATCTCTCAGAAGAGTCTCAGGAATGAAGTTATTAGTAAACAACCGGGGGAGGTTAGGGAAAAAGGGTCCAACACCTTAATGTGCTTAAGATTTGATTGGATGAAACAAACTTCTACAATGTGAGGAAGTGCCTATTAGAACAAATTCCATCTAGTAGTGAGAGAATAAATGGGCTAGCTCATCACTACTGGATCCTTAGGAGGCTGCATTTTGCAATCAATGAGGCATAATGAGAGATTCCAAGAATGCTCCATCCTGTCTTGGTTATTCTAAGATGTTAATTGAACTAGCAAGATCATTCCCAAAGTTCTCTAAAATGATTATACATATGAAACTCCATAGATTTATGTTGGAAGCCATTAAATGTTTCTCGAATCCAAAAGAGTCTAAAATTCCACTGAGAATTCAGTTACTAGCCTTGCCCACTGATATCAAGATGCTGGGTCCAGTGATATTAAAAAGCACATAGAGAGTAGATAGAGAGTAATTTAGTAACATTTGCAGACACTTTCCTGTGGGAAAGGTGGTTCTTTGGTTTTAAAATAGTCTCCAATAGCTATTGATTACAAGCACATTCACACACACATTTCAAGGTATCAATGTGTTTTTTATTTCATTCAGGCATGTGCCCTCACTGTTTCTCTGCTATTCACCTCTCTGTCTCTGTCTCTTGAATTATTTAATGTTGTTTCCCAGTTAATCTAAATTAGAGTTGGTTCTTTTTTTAAGGGGGATGGGAGGAAACTAAAAATAGTCACTGAAGCCAGGATATATTACACCAACTGCTTTTGCCTCTGGTGGTTACTGGAGTTTCCTTTGTTGTCTTGTTTGATTGTTTCATTTATATGGCAGGTTAGACAGCAACAGACTTCTGTTATTGCCTTTTCTCAGTGGTGGATTTTTTAGGCTCAGATCCCCCTAAGGCAACCACTCCCCATCCGCAGCTGGTGACAAGAGGTGCTGTTGCTCTCAGTACTTACACCTACTGGAGAAAGATCAACAGAGATGCTATTAAGTGACATAGAGTGTCTCCATTTTTAACTGTTTAGGCCTTTGTTGAGAGACACAGGGAAGGAGAAAAAATGAGAGAAGGAGACTTAGAAAGGATGAGAGAGATAGAACATTGAACAAGTTGCATCTTCCAGATTCTTTATGAATTACTTTTGCAGATGTGAGATTGCATTTTTCTTTGTTCCTGCCTTCCCACCACCAGCTTCCACCCTCTCCTTTAAAAATGTTCTGTTTTTTCCTATTTTTTCAATAGTCAGAAATAATTTCTTAAATCAAACGGTAATAGAAGTGTGTTAAAGTGGAGAAGACAATTTTTAGGGAACATGGTTTTCACAATAGACTGAGAGTATGAGGATCAGTAATTCAGCACTTGGGGCTATTTTTTAAAGTTCTCCCAGGAAACTTTAGGTCATTAGCTACTTTCTAACTTTCCATTACTCTTTCGGCTAATGTGGCCACAGAACATCATCCTTGGCATAAAACTGGGAATGGGGAGATTTATGGAGGAAAAGGAAGTGAAACTTTGTGAAATTAAACAGATTAGATGGCTCTGGTAATACTTAAGGCAATAAATTAGCACTGCAAATTGAGAGGAGACCCTAAAGAATCTTGGTCATTAGGAGAGGGTTTCTGCCCTCTTATCTTGTCTCCTTCAGGCATCTCAGCTGCCCCTTTATTTCCTTTTAGTTCATAGAGCAGAGAGCTAGGGAAAGGACCCTCCAGGTATTCACTGTTAAATTATTTGGTCTGTTTATTTTTCATTAAGGGCATAAAACACCAGGTAAGGAAATGTAAGGTTAAGGACATCACCTAATCTTCAGAGGAACTTTAAGACCAAGACGTCCTTGAGCGCTTTCTATGTGCATACACTGAAGTCTACACTACCACATGCCAAAAGAAAAATAAAGAATTTTAAGAATGTGGTTTTTAAAAGGAAGGTGACCCTGGAGCCAGGTACCTGATTTTAAAACCATAACTGAGAAGACCTACTAAAGGAGATTACAAGAGAAAAACTGGAGACTTTCTCTCATAATAATAACGCAAGACTCCAGGTGCCTAAGAGCCCACGTTAATTCCTAAATAAGATCAAAGAGGCTGAGGTAGTCAGAGATGGCCTGCTTGTGGTGATCTTATAACTGGGAATTGAAAAATGAGTAGGATTTAGATTATTGTTATAGATAGAAGGCATTTTAAAATTTTTCCCTCCTTTCATAACCACAAACTTAGGAGTTAACCTTGGCTTTATCTTTTAGAAAATGCCCTGAGTTCTAGCTTTTTTCTCATTTGAATAAACCAGATGAATTTCAATAAATACATTGAACTTATCCTATGAACAAAAATAGTGAATACATGATGATGTCATAACATAGAACATTAGCAGGGAAAAGGCCTTCGACATTCTGTGACTTCAGTCTCATTTCTCGATTAGTCTGTAATGGATGTTGCAGTATTTTAAAACTGTGAAACACATTCATGGAAACATATAATCTTGAGAAAAATATAACCATGAGTAATTTATAAACCATTGCATTGATTTTGCATGGTATAGAATAGGGGCTTTTCTTCCCCATGAGGCATTTTATTTGTAAATATGTATTACATCTCTAGAAAAAGAATCCCAGGATTTTCCCACCTGTGTTTTTGACTTGCTTCTTCAAGGTCCATGATGCCAGCTGTGGTTGTCAGTACAATGATACCAAACTGGTGGGATGGAAGCAGATTATTCTGTCATTTTTCTAGATTTTTTAAGTTGGACATCAAATCTGGGGCTGATCACTCCACACTTGTGTGGCCTGCCTGTGAAGTTCACGACAATTTTCACAGCTCTGTTATCATCAATGATTTCAAATTCGTCAATGTTATCATGCTTCATCACCACAGTTAGAAACAGGATATGACTTTGGAGCATGGCCTAATAAAAACCTAGCATTTGCCTCTCTTTTCAGCATTGTTGATGCTCTGGAGAGCAACAGCCAGGATGTCCATGTGCACCATTGTGATGGTGTAGAAAGATGGCAAAAAGAGAACACAGGGACATTTTAAAAATAAAATCTATTTTATTCTAAGGCAAAATAGGATTCAAAATTATATAATGAAGTACTTCTAATATATAATAATATTTATTACATACAGAAGTAAATTTTTACTTTTTCCCATTTAACAAATATATACAATTTAACTTACTATTTAACCATGTAAGAAAAAGCATTATTTAGGTACAAATAAATTTTTTAATGTGTTGAATTTGAGAGGTATTCTTTGTATTAAAATATAGATTGAGAATTAACTATGTTTTGCAGCATCAGAATCTTAAAAAATACTATAATCATGTATTATTTGGAATTATTGAACTTCACACTAATTATTATTTTTTAAACTTTCATTCTGCTTCTAAGGACAAGATAAGAGAAATCTGGGGGCTGCTATTTACATTGTGTCTCTACAAATAATGCATTTGGGTATGGGTAGTTTTTATTTGCAACAAATGAACAGCTAAATTGGCCATAATCATTGCTATATTTCCCATATTCATTTGGAAGGACTGAAGACACAGTAACTTATTTTAAGAACCCTGATCACATGAGTACACCAGACAGGTTCTGTGGTGCCTTTGTAGAGAGCCAGCACAGTGTGATGCTTAGGAGAGGGACCCTGGAGCCAGGAACCTTAATTTAAACCCACCTTCCCTGTTTCCTTGCCTTCCTACCATTCAGCTTTCTAATTCTGTGACCTTTCTGCGCCTCAGGTTCCTCATCTGTAGAATGGGGATAACAACAGTGTCCATCCCATACAATTGTTAGGGAGATTGAATGAAATAGTATTTTAAGGCAATTAGAACAGCACCTAGCACATAATACGTTCTATAGCATTATTAAATAATCATTTATATTCTTATTAACTCCAATTAAAATTAAAACATCAGTGTTTTTATGTCCATTACTTGTATAAATTATGCCCTGATTTCCAAGAGTAAAATGATTCTAAACTGTATAATGATTACAATTACAATGCTTTTGTTTTTTCTGCTAGATGTCCAAACCCCGAGTGGCTGAATCACATGCGTGATTATAGAATCTATCAGCCAGCGTGCAAATTCTGTCCTTATTTACATATGTTCAAGTACCTTCTACTTTAAGGGAAACTATTTAGATAATTATTTTTTAGTTAAAATTGAAACTGACATCATTACCACCCTATAAAACAGAACCTTCCTGGAACATCTTTACAAATTCCATAATTTGGTAAAGTGACCAACAGCATCTCTAGGTTTGAAGGCAGCTCCTAGAATTTTGGAAAGCCTGATATGATTTTGGCTCAATATAAGGAAACATTTTCCATTCCTTGTGAGCTTATATACTCTGAGGCTTCCCTGTATAGCTGTACAGGCTAGATACTGCACATCTCTAGGGCTCCTCAGCCATTTTCTAAGTGAATGCTGCCACCAGAATTGTGCAACTGAGCAGCCTGAACACAGCAGTTCCCAAAGGATCCCCTGGGCCACTAGGACCCACCTTGTCTTTCTGTCACATGCCAATCCTCCTTCCAATACTGGGAGATAGCGATCATATTATTCCAAATCTTCTCTTTTCCAAGTTAAACATCATACCTTTCATCAGTCCTACTTCATATGGCATGTTTCCAAATCCTAAATTTGTTCATTCAACAAACATTTACTGGGTCCCTACACTATGTCGGGTGGTGATGCTCAGATGAATAAAGCACCACTGCTGCCCTCAAAGTCCATGTGGTCCATGCCCTAGCCTGGTGATATCCCCTTTATTTGCCTAGGATAAAACAACATGTTTGGTTGATGAAGTCTGAATTGCATCTAGCTTTCTCAGTTGCCACAGCATACTGCCAAGCTTGCTCAGTGCCAAAACTCACACAGCCTATGCTTAGCCATATCTTTCGCTTCCTAGGCTTTTGCAGTTTGGTTTGCAAAGCTTTACAGTTTTTCCTGCTGAGTTTTATTTTCAACAATTTAGACTACCAAGCCCCAGCTATCAACAATTTTTATACATTTAATATGTTTGCTTTTATTCCAAATGATATGGCATTTAGTTATCAAATAAAAATGTTGAGCAAGGGAAGTCTACGATGGAGCCCTGCCATATTTACTCATATACAATCAGTGGTCCTCAAATATGTCCACAAGGCTCTCACAAGGAGCTTTTGCAAATGTTGCCCCAAAGTCCTGCTTCTATGTCAATTACATTTCCCTGATTATTGGTCTAAGGATCCTCTCAAAGGAAAAACTGAAGATGGAAGGAATTGCTTGTTTTTGGTGACCCTATGTTGGTTCTTAATGGTCGCTACTACATTCTCCAGGGATTGTTAAACCAGCCTTTCACTTCTAAAAACATCTGATTATTTGAGGGTGGAGAGAAGAATACTAGAATTAAGAGCCTTGGTAATGTGTTTGGAACATCTTCCTTTATTCCTCTTAGAAATCAGCCTGGCAACTCCAAGTTCTCAGTTTGTCTGTCATCTCTCTAGCTTTCTCAAGATTTCTCCAAGATCAAGGATTACAGTTCAGCCATTTCAATTGCAAATCCCTTCTGCAGAACTAGAGGTCAGGGTAGAACTCTCTAAAGCTGACAGGAAACATCCCTTGCCTCAGACAAGATCATCCTAATTAATAATAATCACAATAATATTGTGCTCTGCATTTTATCCAGGGACACCTGAACAGCAGAATGCTTTATGAACATTATTTAATTAAGTCTTATGACAGTCCCGTGAGGGGAACTGGGAAACTGAGAGATTGGCTTAATCTCCGCATAGGTAAGGAGACCTGTCAGGAGGAGCAGGGCAAACATGCAGGAAGAGACAGGCTGGGAGGTTAAGCAGAGAATGCGGATTGATAGCAGATGTGCATTTAAACCTTTCTAACCAGCTATGCACCTGGAGGAAATACCTACATCTGAATCCTTCTGAGGTGCTCCTGTGGAGTTTTATGTATGTCACTCCAAAATAATAGCAATATTCTATGTAATTCAGTGATTTTAAATTCACTAAAGCAAATGCTTGTTAAACAATGTTTGCATTTTCTCTCTCTTTTGCTGTCCTCCCTCCCTCTCTGTGGCCACCTCTCTGGGGCTCAAATTTGTCAGCCACAAGACTGACTGAAATACAAGTAAGTAAAGCAAATGACCACATTCATTGTCCATGACAAACCCAAACCATATTCCATCACATCCCTGTGGTCTGGAGCCTCAAGATCTGGCCTGGAGAAAGCTATTTCAGTGTCATCAAGGGCCATTCCATTCTTGTCCCGGAGGGACATGTGACACCCGGTATACTGCATGGACACAGGCTGGTCTGCCCTACAAAACTAGATTATTTAAAGGACTCCCCTAAACACCTAAGATAAAAACAGAATAAACAGTCCAATCTTTTTGGGAAACTTCCTTTAGAAACAAAGTGTGTGTGATATTGGATAATGACAAAAAATAATAATTTGCTACACTTGACTATACTTGACTTAAATATAATATATGGAGACTATTTTTTTTCATCATGGGAACTTTTGAACTAAAACTATTACCTTCCTGAGAAATACTTGGTAAGCTAAATTGTCTAACTTAGCATACAACAACAAAATCAAGGTGTGTTGAATTGAATTAAAATAAGTTTAATGAAATTCTCTTTCCCAACTGAGTTTTCTTCCCTGGAACTTCACCATCTCCTAGCACTTCTAGCACTCACACCTTTGAGAAGTCTTGTAACATGGTTCCCTGGTTGTGGTTCTCTTCTGTATCCACACCTCACACTTACATCTCTGTGGACACAATGATGTACAAGAGGAGAGCAGAGAAAGGAATAACTGGTTATTGAGATAAGCATCAACAAATGATCATTTAGATTACTGCATAGTCTGTGTCAGACGTAAGCCTGGGATGTCATCACCTGCACTTTGTGGGAAATTGCCATAATTCTCATTTTCACATTTCACCATGGAAGGAAGTCAGCAGGCATTTCTGGGCTCAGCACATTTAAAACAGCTCACACCTATTTTTCTGTTATGAATTTCTCATATACATATTCGAACATGGAGAGAAAAATATATATACATTTAAATATATTTTTAAGACATATATACATATGCATATATATGTATACACATGCATATATATATACACACACACACACACCCCATATATATTCTCACCTCATCCATTCACTAGCAACACAGATTGCTTCAGAGAGGAGGAAATGAAATGCTATTTTTGGAGAAAAGACTGATCTTTCATACAGATTGTCCAGAAAATGACCCAGCCTGCCACCCATTCAGACCTCAAGGCATCCAAGTGCTGCTTTGTTCCAATGCTTACATCTAGTCAAAGTTCATACTCCAAGATTAAATGAACCTCCCTGAACCAAAAGAAAAGGCTTCACTGGCATTGCTGCTGATGCCATTCTCCCTGTGTCTGCCGTACAGGAGAGAAAGAATGAGCCTAGGCTTTTCAAAACGGGCTGCCCAATTATATTTTTAAAAAGATGTTTTGCTGACATCTAGAGGCATTTGGGTAATAACACTTATTAATAATGATTCTTCCCACTTATAGGGCATCTTGCGTGGCGTGATCCCTCAGCTCTTTACACACATTAATTAATTACGCATCACAGCACCCCTGTGAGGTAGAGCAGGTAAGCATTATTATGTGCAAAGGATTTATTGATTTTTCAAAGCAATATATAGCTGAGGCACAGAGGGGAAAACCATAGGAGCATGAATTAAGGAAGGAAAAAAAAAAAGACATACAATGAATGTAAAAGAAAACAAATAAAAGTAAAAATTACCCCACTGAGCTCTTTAGAAAGGAATGATTACTTCACAAGTTCTGAGGGCCTGAACGTTAACTAATTTGGTTGTTAGCAACTTATGCAAAGGCACATAGGAAATTGGAGGGAGATAGTCATCGATAAAATTTCCAAGTCTTCTTTTGCAATCCTGTTGACAGTGCTCCCAGCTCTTGGTGCTCCTGCAGTCTGGGAAATCTCAGTAGTCACTGAGGAGCTGTGACATCAGGATGGCCCTTAAATTTACGATGGAGGCATATTACATGTTTATGGCAGGGGTGGGGATGAGATGCGGATGGGGTGTGTAGTAAAGGAGGGGGAGAACGATAGCCAAGTTTCTATGATAAAATATGTTTGGAGGCTGTGGAATTTAAAGTATGTCACTGAGTACAGCAATATAAATTGACTATCATTTTGAATTCTTCTAGTCTTGTTTTATGGTAGTGGCTCAGCTGCTCTTTTTTAAAGTAGTAACTATGCTAAGTTCTTATTTTAGGCATAGTTCTTATTTATTTTCATGGAGCTAACACTTCTGGGGCTTACTATTTATTTCTAAACTGAAAGGTAATATTCTACTTAAAAAGAAGAGTGTCATAAAATCACTAGCTTGCAGACACCAAGACATGATTAAAAACTCAAGAAATGCATTATATTCTTTCTATAAGTTATTGTAATGCTGAGTTTTTATGGGGATAACAATAAGTTGCCTTTCAAACAACTTATTTTGCTCAAAACTTTTATATTCATTGGGTTTGAAAAAATGTGACAAGAAAGTAAAGTGAGCATAGATGGGCAGACATGGCTCCCAGAGATTTGGAAGCGGCTTATCTTCTAAAGTTGGCACCAAAAAATAAAATTACAATTTTGCCCTCACCTTCCCATTCACTATTACTCCTCCTCCACATTCCCAGGCCCATCAAAATATGAGTTTATCACCATAAACACTTACAACTTCGTTGTGTCTTCAATGAAAATTAAACATGCAACGGAGGCTCAAAATTAGAGAAAAGGCCATGCTGAGGAAACAGGGCCAGTTACGAGGGCCAACTCCTGGAGTGTTTTTCCGGGTAGGGTTCCCTCTCCTACTCTCTACTAATGATGCTTTTGCTTGTGTGTTTCACTTCATACCACCATACTGACAGAAAGTCTGCTGATCTGGATGTATTTGGGTAAAAGCTATTCTTTTTTTCTCTATTTCATGTATGTCTGTGCTATTAGTCATTCACTCCTCAAAACAAAGGACTTGGATTAATTTTCCCCCATACTTGAAGCTTGGACCAGATATCCTGAGACAGAGGAAATTTTGTTTGAGATAGAGGTGAGGTAAGTCATTTTGAATCATGGGTCACTCTGGGGAGAGGCCAGGCCCCAGTGTTACATAATGCTAGGCTTAAGGCCTTTGGGACTTGGAAGGAGGGCTACTGATTCGATGGAAAAAGATGTGCACAGGAAGCGATGGGAAAGCTACCAGATCCAACAATCAATTTCAAAATGTTGCCTGGTCATGTCTCAGGGACTCTGAAAAGGAGAAGAAACTCCTTCCTCTTCCTCTTCCTCTTCCTCTTGCTCCTTCTTTTCCTCCTGCTCTCCCTTCTGTCCTTGGCTTGTCCTGCTGAGCCCAGACATCACATCTTTGCCACAACTCAACCCTGCTTTGGATTGAGGATTCCTCAGGATCTCAACCAGGATCCCAAGCACTGTTAATAATCTTGTTTCTCAGGGAAAATGTTTTAAAGTTCCAAATCATGGTATAAAAAGACAATTTTGAAAACTGCCCACTTCAAAAATTGGATACTGCTTCATCCTCAAACAGGTAGTGGTAAAATAGCCAAGGAATCACATACCAATCCATAAGGTAGTAAGTTTCTTTTTGTTTCAGTACCTGGCTCAGTTCATGAGTATTGCAATTTATGCATTCTATAATTTAAGATAATTTACCTTCAGGTTTCCTATGTACTGTACTCTCTTTTACTACAAACAGATATGCCACCACTTACCTAAGATGACAACAGTATATACCAGGTGAATGTTAACAGATATGTATTTCACTCTTTATAGTTATGTGCCTCCGGGGTGAAGAGCAAGCTGGAGAGGTAAAACATTGTCATGCACTAGTAATATGTTCCCATTTGCAAAGAAACTAGTGGTAGGAAAGAACATGTGTGGGTTCTAAAAATTAAGGGATTTGCAAAAAGACTTTTACTTTTAGGACTTTCAGGCTTGGAGGGTCATTTTCAGTTCCATGTTATTTTATGAAAGTTTATTTAATAAAACATTTAGATCCAGTGGGATCTAAATAGAGGTTTAAAAGGATTTTTTACTGCTTGGATTCATCTGCAGTTCGAGGGTTATGTAGGGAAAGAGTTAGGAGACACAGAGTGGTGATGTGTTGTTGATTCCACATGTGCGTCAGTGTTGAATGCAGACATCAGCAAGATTTCCTCCTCATCACTGCTGCCTCTTGCTAAATGTGGGACCCCCACTTTGTTTTTGTGATCACAGCTACACCCAGTTGGTTCACTTACCTGACCCTGAGTAAGTACTAGTCTCTGGTTCAAACGATTAGGAGACCTTCTTAATGTACGTGTCTCTCCTTTACCCAAAGCCCTTTAGTTATTTCACATCTCAACAGAGAAAAGTCAAAGTCCTCATCATGGTTGCCACAGTCCTACCTGGTCTGTCCCCCTTACCTTCTGACCTCAGCTCCTACACTCTCCATCATTCACGCCACAGAACTCCTTGCCTTGCCGTAAGCACTTGAGAAGCACTCCTGCAGTGCCTTTGCACTTGCTGTGTCTTCTCTGATTCCCTGGATAGCTACAGGGCTCGCTCCCTCACTTACTTCAGGTCTTGACCTAAGTCTCACCTTCTCTGAGAGGTCTTCCCTTGCCTTCATCTAATTGTTCAATATTCCTTTTCATTCCCAAAGCCAGGATGCTTTCTATCACCCAGTCCTACTTTATTTTTCTTCTTGACACTCTTACAAACCTAATAGTGTTTATATTTTACCCCTTTATCTTGTTAATCATTGGTATCCCCCAAAGTAGAATGAAAGTTTATAAGGTCAGGAATTGTTGCATTGTTCACTGCTGTATCCCCAGGACCTAGAACAGCATCTGGCACTTAGTAGGTGCTTAATAAATATGTGTTGAATGAATCTTGAGGAAAGGTCTGGGGATCAAATGTAGAAATTGTTCATAGAGATCTGATGCATTAATGAGGGAGCACCGGGCAGTAAGTTTAAGCATAGGGAGAAATTAACTTTCTTTAAAGTGGCCAGTTGAAGAAATTGAAATCACAGACCAAATTATGCCATCAAGCCTTTAATGAAACTGCCACCAGTTCATTTAAGGCCGCCCAGATGATTTCAAAAGCAATGTGGCAGAGTGTGTCTATTTCAGAGTGATAAATGCACTTTCAACTGCTAATGTTTCTTTCAGAAATCTTGCGTAGCTTCAGTAAAGCTAATTTATAAACCTTAACTACTGTAGCTAATTTAACTCGCTAATTTTAGACATTGTGTTGAATTAAAATCTGCGTTTTATTGTGTATCATTTTGTCTACCGCTAACATTAATATGCATTTTGTAATGTGGAACTACGAATGTTTTAAATACATATTTAGGCTTTTGGAAGCATTTGTGTTAACTAGATTTTTTTTTCTTTCATGTATTTTAGTGGATGTCTTGTCAGATTATACATCATTAGACCAAGTTTTACATGCTTAAGGCCTGCATGTAGATACTAGACTAGACTAGTTAAGTCTAGTATCCTTCTTGACTTTTGAAAGTATCTTCCACTTTTGAAAGTCAGGAAGGATACTAGACTGAAGGGCTAATAAGAATTCAGTAAATTCTTCTTTTCCTTTATCTCCCCTCATTGGAATGGCAAAAAAAAAAAAAAAATGTGGTTTGGAGAAATATACTGGTATAGTCAATTGACATCTACATGCGACCCTCAGACAAATGAGATGAGAGCACTAAAGGGGCTGTGTTACCAAATACAAATTTTAAAAAAGTGTCATTGGCAAACTTAGCTGTCTGTGAACATTTTTGAGGAGCTGGGTATATTTTATAATTCTTATTTCTAAGAGAATTTAAATTTTATTAACACCTATAACCCTATCTATGCGGAGAACATGCTTTACATTTTTCACCTATGTTCGGTGTATATTCATTCTTTCTCCCTTACAAGCTTCTCAAATTCAGGTCAGAAATTTGTCTATATTTCTCAGTGTTTTATACATGTATATATTTTTATGTATTTTGTAGATTTATTGGGATTATATATATATAATACTGGGATTTTATATATGCATATAATCCATATATATAATCCCAATAAATCTATATGATATATATAGACACATTATATATAGAGACATAGATATACTCACATCACTACAAGACTACTATATCCCCAGAGCAGACTGTTATGTTTCAAGCTGTTTCTACAACTCTTAAACTACCTACTTCTTCATGGAAGGGCAATATCTTTTCACAATTTATTTCCCCCAACTGTGAGACTGCATGTATGCATTTGATGCTTATTAATAATAAGGACTTGTACTATATTATCCATAGTCACAAAAGACTCTTAGACCAAGTTTTGGAAAAGAGTAGCTCTGTTATTTGCAGGGAACCATAGTTCTCCATTTTTAAAATGCAAGAAGGACAAAGAGTGACATTCCCCCCTCCACTTCTCTTAAGCATACTTGACATTTCCTTTGAGTTAATATCTATAAAGAATCTTTGAGGGACTGCTCCAAGTTTTGGTAAAGTAATGATGACATAAAAGGAAAAAATACTAATAAATAAAAGATATGGTTCACAATAGACTTTGCTGGAAGACAGGAGTTGTGCAAAGAGCATGAATTTTGGTCAGATAAGCATGGACTTAAATCTTACATCTGCTATTGACAAACTGTGTCATCTTTGCAAAGCTAACACTTAAGACCACTTTTTGAACTAAGTTCTAGCATACCTATTTTATAGATGAAGAAACAAATAATCAGAGTTTACAAAAGAAAAATATGTAAGTAAAGTGCATAACACACAGTAGAAGCTTGATAAATATTAACTCTCTCAAAATAACAAAAACAAAAATGTCACCCATACTTATAAAACCTTAGCCGTATTCCCACACTGTGTAGAGTGCTTTATCTGTGTTATTTCACTTAATCGTTACAATCATCTTGTGATTTAAACGTTATCTCCTTTTTGCAAGGGGGGAAACTAAGGCTTAGAAAGCTAACACTCACTCCTAACTGCTATGTTTTTCCCTGGGAAAGACCACAGTAGCTGAGCATTTGCCAAGGGCTTCATTGCAGCGCCAACTTTGGGATTCAGTTTTCTTGATTTATTAATCCCAGTACAAACCTAAATCCTTAAATTCCCTTTCCACTTCAAAGGGCAATTATGTATTGAGTCATCTTTTTAGATATTTCAAACTAAGCCCACTTTTCCTAAGCTTTCAAAATTAAGTGAGGCACATTTTGTTTTGGAGAATCTGAATCATTGGTATTTGCCTTCATTTGTAAGTTCGCTTTCCACAGCCAAGGACATTTTTTCCTCAATTTTGTCTTTCCTTAAATGGCAAAGAAATAAGATATTTGGCCTTAAAGAAGTGACCCATTTCGGTACCTTCCTATGGTACCTATGGAAGACTGTCTAGGAGACCCCCATGTCCTCTCAGGAAGCATCCTCGGTGCCCCCGTCCAGATAAAATCCTGTCTCAATGCTTTGCAGCAATTCTGATTTTCAAATATCCCCAGTCACAATGTTGTAAATAGGATTGGAACAAATGACTACTACTGATGGAGGAATTCGTGATCTCTTCCCGGTCAGCACTGAGCATTGAGAATTAGACATTAACAGCTCATGCAGACTTATGAATCAGAAGCCCTACAATTTTGTGAGGATGGAAATAGCCCCACCTGCCTCCAAGTTTAGCACAAAGTCAGGGTAATACCACTGATGTTTACCAGTGGAAGATTGAAGAAATTGAAATAAACAGTGCTGTAAGTGACTAAGGAACAGTGGTGAGCATGGAAAGAGGAGAGGGACAAATTCTATTTTAGTTACCTATTAAAAGCTTGTTTCTACAAGGTATCACATGAGAATTAATATGTTTCTCTTTGGAATAAAAGGGAGCTGGCAAGAATGGTTATGATTTTTATAGCAGCTAACAAATGTTTAGTACTTTATAGTTGGCATAATATTTTTCAAATTAATTATCACTTTAGCACCTTACAAAGGCCCTGTGAGATAGCAGGAATCATGAGAGCAGGAATCATCTCTACTTTACAGATGAGGAGAATGAAAGCTCAAGGAGAATGAATGCTCATACTTTTGCAGGGTCAGATTCATGGTGTCCGTTTTATTGAGGAGGAGGCAGAGAAGTTAAATGAACTGACTGGAAACGAAGCTGATGAGTGGCAGATGTGGAAACTTAGCACGACTCTGTCTGGCTCCAAGGCTATTGCGTCATGACAATGCCTTCCCTAGGCCTTTGCTTTCCCTCTGTCTGGTCTACTTAGCTTCTGTGGCTCATATGCCAACCCCAGCAGACCTCTGTAAGGCTCATACCTGGAAACAGGTAATTTAAAGTACTTAGATGCACATCAAGTTGGGGTACTTTTAGGATGGTGCAAAAGTAATTGCAGTTTTTGCCATGCAAGTATGGGAAAATTGCTCACCAGGAGTGGCTGCTGATTCTTTGTGTCTACACTTTTTTTTTTTATTTTTGCAAAAGTAATTGTGGTTTTTGCTATACTTTAATGGCATACTTTAATGGCATACTTTAATGGCAAAGACCACAATTACTTTTGCAAAAATAAAAAAAACAAGTGCAGACACAAACAATGAACAGCCACTCCTGGTGAGCAATTTTTCATGGAGAACAATAAAGTGAAATCTGTCTGAAACACATAATGTCCATAAATTTCAAAGGCATGGAACAAAATGATACACTTCTCTTATAAAACATGTCAGCAAGACCAAGAAGGCACATATGTCAGAAGAGCTGTGGACTCCTAGCCTCAGATGACCAATATACTATTTTTGTGCTTGTGATTTCCTCTTAACCCTCATGTAAAATTCAAGCCTTTTGTCAAATCATTTTAAACAAGTGTTATTGAGAGTCTACTGTGTATAAGATATATGGAAATTAAGGTGTGAGCATTAGGAAGACCTACCATGTCCTTCAGCTTCCCTTATATCTCATCAATGATCTCAAGTCACTTGAGAACATGTTTTATTTCCTTTTTTTAAGCTTTCTAATATTTTAGTGAAGAAACTTAATAAAAATCCACACAAGCTTGTCAAGACGCTTCTCCCATAAAATGCAATAGAGTGTTGATATTTACCTATCTACCTATGTGTCTATGTATCTGCCTATAATGTATATTAGATATATATTAAATATATTATACATTAACTATTACATATATGTTTTATGTGTATAGATTCAAAAAAGATTTAATATTGTATATTAAATGTTTTAATATATTTTATGTGTATAGACACAAATATATGTTATGTGTATATGTATATATCCATACATATATATGTATCTATAATTAAAACTTACTAAAGATGATAATGATCCCACAAAAGTCATTGCTTAGTAGAGACCTAGTCAAATATTCTTACAAGCCAGGAAGTTTAACCTTATTGTACCTAAAGAGGGAGAAGTACACATATACAAGTAATTCTTCAGTGTCTTTTTTTAATCCCACTGTGTGCTCTGCCACACACAACTCTTCTTTTCTTTCTCCTGTTCCTCCTCTCCCAGGTCTCCTTCCTTTCCTTCTTTTTGCCTTTATTAGGGAGTCTTTGTCCTCTAGCCAGAAGCAAGCCTCCAGGCGATACCCCATGTTCTAATAAAGCATCCCTTTTGTCAATGGTGATAATGATTACCTCTTTTGCAGCTGCCCCTGGTGTTGCATTTTGTAACACAATTTGGCCTCTTTGGCTCTGGTTAGTCCTATTTAACATACTGCAGGGGTTCCCTGTTTGATCTCTAATTGATCTAATTGACTGGGAATAATCGGGAAGGCTTTATAGATGTTTATTGATAGCTAATTTTCCTTCATCCATTGTTTAATTCAATAAGAGCATAACCTAATTTATTGTCACTCCAGTAGAGATCCATTACCCTTTTGATAAATGCTTCTGGGGCCAACTTGTCAGTAACTGATTTCAAAGAGCTGTTAAGCCCACAGAGTCCATCATTAGTTAATGGCAGTTTAGAAAGCTAATGATGTTATAAATTACAATCAATAAGAACATGGAAATTACAGTTGTTGAGCAAGATAATACTATATTATTAAACTAACACTAAATCCTACCTTTGCTTACTATACTTTTGGAGGGTTTCTAAATCCATTTAATAATATCCATGATTAACCAAGAAACCCATGCATCAGGAGGGCAATTGTAGGAATGAAGATACTCATACTTAAAAGAACATTTCAGAAGGATAGAGGAATTACATTACATTCTTTGATAACAAAAGGAATCTGGGGCACCAACATGCCACCACAAACATGTACAGAGATCTCCATCATCTCATGTCTTGAATCTAATCCTATTGAAAGAACCTATCCCCAGATATACCACAACTTAGGGGTATCATACTTTGTAAGTCTTTACTTCCTAAGAATATATAAAACCTAGATGCATAGATTCTCTGTGGCTGCCAGTTTCTGCCCTTTCTTCTTATAACTTATAATTACATCTATAATAGATAGATAGATGCATATGAAATTTCTTATACCTAGTGCTGGGCTAACAAAGCAAAAATGGACAAAATTAGGACAGAGTTCTTGGTTCCCAAAGATAAGATCAATATCTGATATAGGGGATTATATAAACAACTTAACAAACATTATTGCTCATGACTGGAAACATATTCCTTGTTTCACCCACTCTCCCTAGAAATGTAAGCTCTGTGAGGGCACCTATTTTTGTCTGTCTTTTCACTTAGAGTACCTAACACATAATAGATGCTCAGCAAATAGTTCCTGATCATCTTTGTCAAATGATTTATCCTGGAATAGTATGGATTTAAAGCAACTTCTACACAATCTCTGATTTTACAGGATTATACAATTCAATTTTTCATCTTTTTATTCAATACTTATCAAACAATTGCTATACAGTCAATGAGAATATAATGGTGAGAAAGCCTAAAAGAGTCCCTGCTCTAATGAAGAATACAATCTAATTGGAAAGACAAATATGAAGGAAATAATCAAGTAAATAAAATACAATGACAAACTGTATGATAAAAACTATAAAAGTACAAGTTTCTATTGAGTATACAGCATGATGTGAGTCACAAGAATGACCCCAGGGATTAAGCAAATCTGAATTTATCATAAACCCTGAAAAGCAAGACTAATTTTTGTCTTTTAACACAGCATTTAGCTTAAGGTTTTAAACATAGTAGCTTATTAATAGATTTTTATTGGAGTTATTTTTAAACTAATCATCCATATATTTTTGTTCATTATAAAATGTCAATTTGTTAGAATATTCTATTACCTATCCAGTAATTACAGATAAACAGTACTTACTCTCACAGTTTCCCAAAAAAAAGATGCACCCTTCTCTTCATTTTATGACTTTGCATGGTGTAAAATTAAGTTCAAATCAAGGCGTATGGAAGTTAGTTATTTCCTGTTCATATTGGTTTATTTCCTTAACATGCCAATTTCATTAATGCTATGGAGGAGAAGAGGCAACTCTATTTAATGATCATGTGCGAAGTGGGTGTAATGTGGAATGCCTACCATTTCTATGCCTTTAATTTTCACTGAACCACGGCATCAAAGAAACTTTTTTAACACGTTTTTACTGTACAAAGCACGAACATACTACTGTGCATATTTCGCATTTCCCTTAGGACTTAAAATTGGGCCACATTTCACAGAACCTCCATTTGGGGGCTGAAGGAGGAATATGGAGAGGAGCAGGCGGTTTCCCCTGAAAGATTTGTCTCTCCTTTGTCTCAAGTTCTCTTCTCATCATCTCCACTCCCTCATTGGTAGTATCTAAGTCATGTTCATAGAAACTGTTGGTAATCTTGCTAAAATGGATCATGATGTTGAGTTGAAGATAAACAGTAGAATGGATAAGATCTTTAAAAAATAAATGCGCAGGCATGGGCCATTAACAATAAGCAAGGGAAGCACCATGCAAGTCCCACGGAGGCAGCAAATCGGAGGAGACTATGCATCTGTCTTCTGTGAGCCATTGGCTGCTCTTCCACTGTGCCCTCTTTGCTGCTTTGAAAACACAGCAGACAGGCTAGCGCGCCGAAGGAGCTACTTGCAGATTGATTTCCTTGATTTGATAGCTACTTGACATAGCAAAGTTTGGCTCCATTCTGTTTTCAAATTGAAAATTTATACAGAAATGAGAAAAACCACCACACCCAGCAATGAATTAATAATAGCTGCCAACTAACTGCAAGAACCATTATATTTATAATGCTTCCCGATGCTGTTCGCATTGCCTGCAAAAGGGAATTTGTCCTTAAGCTGCTTATTTTCAAACTACATGTGAAGACAACAAATTGTATGGCATGTTTATCCAATAAGGCATAGCAAGGAAACTAAATAATCAGATGGGAGGGAGTGAAAAGAAATAGAAATTTAACAGCTAGACAGCCCGAAATACAGCAGGCAAGATTAGGAGACACATGCACAATTCTCCACGGTCCCTAAAGTCTCTAGCGAAAAGGTAGAAATGAACTAATTTATTAGTAAAATCACATCAGGGGCAGTAATTTCATGTTAGTGAATTTACATGTAATAACATTAGGCTCCCAACCTCCATTTCACCAGTGTGGCCCTCTCCGATGATGAATGAGGCGCCTAAAGAAAGATGATAGTTTGATTGTTTTCACAGCAAACAGATCAGCATTTTAATTTCTTGCCTCTGTGTTTATTGCTTATTTGGCCCCTTGCTCGGCTTGTAAAAACTTGGCTAAATGGAAATGAATAAATGTAATTACTGCGGGTGACAGTGGTAATCTGTGTGGGTTTTTCATATTGGCTTTGCCAGCGTTAATCTAATCACCGGAGAATACGTGTCACCGCACAAATGCACTGACAGAAAGCAGAGTTTTCAGTCAGTGCCAAATATACACAGGCTGGGAAGCACAGACACAGATGGCGACTTCTGTACCAACGACTTGTCTCTCCTCCGCTACAGGAGCAGAAGCCACCAGAGTATCCTGGAAGGTGAATATGTGTGTATGAAATGGTTCATAGTTTGGGGGAACCCAAAGAAGGCTCACAGATGACCCTGAATCCAATAGAAATAGCAACAAATGGGCCGGGCACAGTGGCTCACACCTGTAATCCCAGCACTTTAGGAGGCCGAGGCTGGCGGATCACCTGTGGTCGGGAGTTCGAGACCAACCTGACCAACGTAGGGAAGTCCCATCTCTACTAAAAATACAAAATTAGCCTGGCGTGGTGACACATGCCTGTAATCCCAGCAACTCGGGAGGCTGAGGCAGGAGAATCACTTGAACCCAGGAGGCGGAGGTTGCAATGAGCTGAGATATCTACCACTGCACTCCAGCCTGGGCAATAAGAGCGAAACTCTATCTCAAAAAGAAAAGAAAAGAAATGGCAACCAATGCTTTCCCCAGTGCAGGAATGAGGTGTCACAGGGTATAGGAAAATGGAGACTGCAATTTTCCATTTCTCCCCAATAGTAAATGACTGGAAGGGCTGGTTAATGAGTGGCTTCACCTTTCAGGGTTTTGTTTGCCATCTATAAGACAGGGATGGGACAAATCAGATTGTTTGATGTTTGCATTGCAGAAGTAGCGGCAGGGGGTGAACCAAGCAATCAGTGCAGGGTAGGAAGGATGAAATGAGATAATGTATGTTAAAGTGTCTTGCAAACTACAAAGCAAAGCTAAATGGAGCAGAAGAGAGTCCTCCAAAATAGACTTTATTATATTTAAGATTTATTTTAACAAAGCAGCAGGGAAGCAAAGGATTGATTATTCAGTAAATGGCAACTGAATGACTGGTTAGCATTTTGGAAAGAAAAATAAATCAAGACCTGTAACTTAGAATATTGGTCAAAAGGAATTCCAGATGGATAAAATCATTAAATGTGAAAATAAAACGTTAGGAAACCCAGATGAGGAATTTAATATGCACTAGATTTGGGGGATTTGAGAGAGGGCTCCCTACACTGAAAAACAGTAAAAAAAAAAAAAGTTATGAAAAAAGAATAAACAAGTTTGACAACATTAAGTTAGAAGCTTCTGCAGTCAAAATAAGGTAGCCCAAATGGGAAAACAAATGGTATTTTCAGCAAGTAAGGAAAGGGCCAGTAACTATATTAAATAAAATGCTCCCAAATACTTATTTTTTTTAAATGACCCCATTAATAACTGATAAAAATAAAGCAGATGAATAAGTGTCCAAAGAGAAATACTACTAGTAAATTCATGAAAAGTGTTAAAACTTGATAATAATCAAAGAAAAGCAAATTTGAACAAATTAGCAAAAATAGATGCCTTGTATTTTCAAAGCTGTGGACAGACTAGACATTTCTAAACTTCTAATTGCAATTGAAGGTCAGTGTAAACTTTTTGGAAACCAAGAGACGTAAAAGTTGTCTAGTTTTGACCTAGTAATTCTACTTCCGGAAATACAATTTAAAGAATATTTTAAAAGAATGAAAGGATTATATCCCTAAAAGTATATGTAGTAGTGAAATATTCGAAATAAACTGCCAGGCCAAGTGTGGTGGCTCACACCTGTAATATCAGCTCTTTATGAGGCTGAGCTGGGTGGATCACCTGAGGTTAGGAGTTCGAGACCAGCCTGGCCAATATGGTGAAACTCCACCTCTACTACAAATACAGAAATTTAACCAGGCATGGTAGCACACACCTGTAATCCCTGCTACTTGGGAGGCTGAGGCAGGAGAATCGCTTGAACCAGGAGGCAGAGGTTGCAGTGAGCTGAGATCTCACCACTGGACTCCAGTCTGGGTGACAGAGTGAGACTTTCTCTCAAAAAAAAAGAAAGAAAGAAAGAAAGAAAGAAAGAAAGAAAGAAAGAAAGAAAGAAAGAAAGAAAGAAAGAAAGAAAAACTGCAAGTATTGCTCAACATTTAAGTAATTAAGCAAATACTCTTCCTGCATAAATAATATTTGTAAATAAAAACTATAAAGACTAACAATGTGGAAAGTATTTGGTAGGCTACTAAGTTAGAAAAAAAGGTGCTTTCCTGGAAGCCTTCATTGGGTTTTTAAATCTCATGTGACAATATTGGGTCGTATGTTTATCTCTGATGCCATCATGAGGAAGAACAATGGGATGACTATGATTGACTTTGAACAATCATTTTGGGGAATAAATAATGGGTGATACTGAAAGGCGTAAAGGAATGAGGCCCATCAAATGATGTTCTTAGTGATAGAATAAACACTAGGCATGTGAGAGTAGGGAGAGATGGATGTGGTATATAAGACAATAAATAGAAATTATGTGTATTTAGAAAATTGGGGAATTACAGGAATGACTGGTTACTTAAGTAAGATATAAAAAATCTTTCTCTCCAATCCCTAAGGAACAGAAAGGGAACGAGGAAGGAAAGAAGAAAGAAAGGAAGGAAAGGGGAAGGAGGAAAAAAAAAAACATGAGGTGAAGAAAGGAAGGAGTGAGAACAAAGAAAGATAAAACATTATTTCCATAGATTATCAGTCTTAGAAAATGGGGTATCTAACCCCCCTCTATATAAAACAAAGACTTTTATCATCATGTTTTCAACTTACAGATAGTATCAGGAATATAAGGCCTCAGACAATCTGCTAAGAAGGTAGCTGAAAGGCTTAGAACTTTCTCATGAAGTTTAAAAAGCAAGCAAAAGAAAACAAACAACAATAAAAAAGAGTGAGGCACACTCTCCAAGGAAGGCAATACAAGATTCAATTTGATCCAAAGTACAGTAGGTAGACCTCTACTCTTTTAAGGTGCAATGTGCAAACTAAGCCATGATAAGACACAAAAAACTAGGAAGGTGTAGC
Organism: Chlorocebus sabaeus; assembly: GCF_047675955.1. NCBI lineage: Eukaryota > Metazoa > Chordata > Mammalia > Primates > Cercopithecidae > Chlorocebus > Chlorocebus sabaeus. The sequence continues at coordinate 51,544,612 of NC_132920.1, forward strand.
AGTCAACCAGAAGTCTCAATGAAGAGCACTTTTCCTCAAGAGAGTTGAATTTAAAAGGAAAATAATAACAACAACAACAACAACAACAACAACAACAACAACTCAGGGAAGATCAATTCAAAGCAGCCAACCTCTCTAGAGATGGAACATCAGAGACGTGGGTAGACGTTGTTTGGAAAATGCCTCTTGTTGGCAGTTCATTTGCAAGGGAGATGATAATCCATATTTATATTCCTCCACCAGCCCACATTTCTGCAGTGCTTTGTGATGAGGTTTAGGTAGGAAAGCAACACATGTGTTGTAATCACTGGAAGAAAGAGTCTAGGTCTGGGGATAGGCATACTTCCCTGTTGACTCCACCAAGGCTGTGCAGCCATCTTTCCTGGAAGAGAGTTGATAGCTACTTTTATTGAGTATCTACACAAATTCTTTACAGAACAAGGAAAATCCATTAAATCTTCCAGAAATTGGATTTCCTGGTTCTTTAAGTCAGTGACGTGAATTATCACTTTGTCTGGGCATCACAGAGATGGTTTCCCTCCATTGATACCCAGGAAGCTGTGACCAGGGGATCCTAGGGAGAGAATTCTGTTCATCCACCTGCCACCCAACTTTACTTCCAGTGATGATAGGAAATAAAGTGGCTTCATTGCCGCCAGTCTTCAATATAAAAATTAAAGTACTTTCACTTGACAAAAAAATAAAGATGGGAGAAGTTTCTTTTATGTTTCAGGAAATTATTACATTTTGGTGAAACGCTTAGAGGTATAATATGAGCTGGATAATTTTCACAGCATTTGATGTACTGAATGTTGTGGGGCTCTTCCATGACACATAATCCGTATTAAGCCAACATTTATAAAATAAAAAATGAAACCAAGTTTCTCACCAGGAAAATTGGTTTCCATTCAACAAGATATCCTACGGCATCCTTATAATTTTTAGGTTTCAGTTCTTAGTAGTCCCTTTTACCACAAGGGATGATAGTTAGAAAATAAAGAATCTTTAGTGTCCCCTCAAAGGAAGTGTATACCAAAACATTAGGAGAATATCTGACCCCAAGTAAATTCATATTTAATGATAACCATTGGTTTGGTACTTCTTCTTGCCCTTTTTTGATTATAAAAAAAGACAAACATTGCTGTTATATTTTATTTTCTCTTCTAAGTAACTTTATAGGTCAATCTTCTTCCTAATATTGTATTTGGTATAATAAAATTGATTTTAACATGTCTGAGAACAACATAAATTAATGCTATTGATATTATATAAATTTAAGGCATTGTATAAGCTAGATAGGGTAAGATACAATCCCTACCCTTTAATAGTATATAACTAAACAAGGGAACTAAAACATACACACTTACAAAACTAATACACACATATATATATGAAGGACTGAATGCTATTGGAGTGACAATAGGACTAAAAATAGTCACCAAAAACGGTTAAGGACCACAGTATTTTCAGTATAAAACTAGGAGGTAGGTGTGATAATCATATATATATATATATGATTATGTTGATGCTTGTCAAAAGCTAGTTTTCTATCCACAATTTGCATCAAATACATTTAGTAGACTTGTTAAAATGCATGTACCTAGGTCCCCTCTCAAATTGATTAAATAAAACTTTCAGGAGAATGGGGCCTAGGAAGCCGGATTTTAGAGCCACTTCAAAGTTTGGAAAATTTTGCATGATATAAACCTACCAGAAAGTATTAAGGACTAGAAGTTCTCCAGGGAACTAGCGGCAGAAGGAGATTACAGAACGTTGAGGCAATCAGGAAAGGTGATTGAATATGTGAGCTTTGAACTTGGTTTCAATAACAAACCATATTTTGGCAGTGGTAAGAACACAATACAAAAGTTCAAAAAGTAAAACATTAAAAATATATTGATGGGAAAATAAAGCCAATGACTTTTGCTAACATTAAGAAGTTCTTACAGAAGAAACTAGGAAGGTCATTTTTAAAGATTCTTGAATGTCTAGCCCCCATCCCTAGAATCTCTCTAATTTTCAAAACATTAGGTAGGTAAGTCTTTAGTTATAAGTAATACAATTACACTAATAAAGTATGGCTTGTTTTAAGATTGCAAATGTTTCTGAGTTGGTGGGATATAGATGGTCTTAACATAGCACCCACTATTCTAAAAAAGGAAAAAAAAAAAAAAAGTAATGTTGAAATCTCTCAAAATCGCCTTTCCTAAGTACTGTGCCAGCCCCAAAGAAACCAGTTTTGTGAGAATTACAAAAATAAATGTTCCTGCTCCTAAAACTGCCACGGCGGCCAATAGATGCTCTGCTTTCTATATGTAATTCAAAGAAGCTGATGTGTGTTCTGAGTCCTCCCTCAAATGCATTTATTCTCTTTCATGAGAGGGGAAAGGGAGCACTGCAAATCTATTCTTTGTTTCTTCTTTTTTCAAACTGATACATAATAATTGTACATATTTGTGGGGCACATGTGATATTTTCATGCATTTATACGATGTGTGATGACCAAATCAGGATAATTAGAAAATCCATCACCTCAAATATTTATCATTTCTTTGTGTCATGCAAGTCTATTCTGATCCCAAAAGTCAAAACTCCCATCCCACTGGTTGCTGAGTAAGAGAAACAAGCTGAAAAGTTAACTGTTGGAAAGTCTGGCACAGTGTAGCTACTTCCTACTTTGTATTTGTATTAGTAGGTGAGTTCCTACCACTGCCTTTTTCTGTGAAGGTGAAACCTGATGTGAGCCGCATCTCCATTCCTTCTAGTGCCCTGCTGGTGGCAGCAGGAGAGCGAGTACAGGTAATTCACAATTAGGTGTTGGGCAGAAGAAGGCTGTCAGATCCAGGTAAAAGCACACCATGCTCTTTGAAAGATCTGGTCCCTGGTTGGGAATGCCTCACTGTTTCTTTGAAGACTTTCTCCTCAAGGCGAAAGTCAAGATCTAAGTAAATAAAAGAGGAAAGGAAAAAGAGGGAGACTGCAAGAAACTGAAAGAACAGAACAGAATGCAATATTTGAACCTGGAGAATGCTTTAAGTTCTAAATTAATAGGACCATAATTAAAAATAGATCTTGCATAGTAATGTTCTACTAAGATCAAGGATCCAAGAGAAAAAAACATATATGGAGGGTTTAACTTACACTTTTGAGAATGTTTTTATGCAACTTTTTTCTTATATCCACATGAAGCATAAAAGCCCAAAAGAACTCAAAGGGACATGGTACAAAACAAGGGACCAAAAACTGAAGTTTAAAGAAAGTGGTAAAATAAGTAAAGAATGAATATGGTTAGGAACTGAAGAGTACCAAAGAAAATGGAGTTGGTAAGAATGAGAATGTGATGGAAAGGAGTAGGGTGGCAGGGGAGTCAAGAGATTTTAGTTAATGGCAAAACATACCTGAAGAAAATTTAAAAACCCAAATAGAGAAACAGTTTTTGAGTTTTTCCTCTCTCTCCCATGATGATTATGCCATTTTTGCTGCACCAGAATGAGTGAACATCATCATAGCAAGCTCTTCTCCTTCTGCAGCTCCCAGGGTACATCCAGTTTCACCTCTTGCTAATCTTTATTCTGCTTCCTTTTAGGACTTGAGATATATTTTGCAAAACTTCTGAACATAATTGTCATTCACAGTACCAGAATTGCTGGGAGCAACTACTTTTCCAGGAAAAGTTCTGCATAGTTGTTGTTTTTCAGACATATCAGCTCTAGAGAGTGTTCACCGTCATACTTTTTATTGAAACGCGTTGCCCGTTCATAGGAGGCATGTTCAGAATAACCCTGTGCCTCGATTTTGTCTGTACTTCTTTCTGCTATTTTGTTCACTTACATATTCAAAGCAAACTAGACTCTGCCTTACCACTTAAGAAAGACTGTCTTTCTCAACACATGGGATGAAAACCAAACAAAAACCTGTTGAGCTTGCTCCCAGCTTCTCTCTGTGACGCAGTTAAATGAGAGATGCTGAGGTGATAGCAATCACTATATCCTGCATCATTATTAAAATGATACTGGATTATTATTATATTATGCCTATATTATTATGCAAGTCAATTAAAATGATTATTAAAAGTAACTAATTGTTTTTAAGTCTTACTGTGAGCTAGGCACTATTCTAGGAGTTTTTCATGTATTAGCACATTTAGTTAAAATAAAACTAGGAGGTAGGGGTGATAATGAGCCTTATTTTACAGATGCAAAAACTGATTCATAAAGAAATTAAGAAGTTTGCCCAAGATTACTCAGCTAGGAAGAGGTGGAGCAGTAATTCCAACCCAAGTTTTACAGCCCTGAATCCTAATAACTTTTTTACTTTTACAAAATAAGTGGGATATATATATGTATGTGTGTGTGTATATATATATATACACACACACACACATACACACACAACTCAAACACATAAGCAACACACGCATAGAACTTTGATTTATGTACAGTGAGCATTCTTTGTTCAGACAAGTAAAAAGGTCATAGACAACAAACCCAACACACATCACCATGAGAGATTTAATAATAGTCTAGAAGGACTGAATGCTAATGGAGTGACAATAGGACTAAAAACCGTCACCAAAAAGGGTTAAGGACCACAGTATTTTCAGCAGCTTTGGTCTGAATGGGTGCCCTGAGTGTTTATCACGTAAGTAAACACACGAAAGAAGAAAACACTCAAGAAATTTCATGAATATGGGGGAAGGAAGTCCACTGACATAGGAGACGTGAGTTGACAGGAGATCCCCCTTACCTGAAATACCTCGGGCAGCTTCATTGGAAAGGCTGGTTAGGGGTTTCCAGGATACTAGAGCTGAGACTGAAGTATCTTTTGAGGTCTTTCCTTCATTAGAGCCAATCACTTCTTGCCCCCCTCCATGGCCCATCTATTGGTTACTTTGAATTCATGTATCAGAGGGTGCCAGAATTGACCCTGAGAAAAAACTCTTGTATTGGTATTTTGTGTCCATTGGCAATTGTCTCAAGTCTTCCTCCCCAAGGTTTCAATTATAGAAGATGGTGTTAACTTTTCATAGGCTACAATTTAACATCTGCTTCTGCCAGGTTTATTTCATCTGGCCTGGGAGAAATAACATAAGTAACACTTCCCCTCTCCCCTGCTCTGCCTGGTGAAATGGGATATAAAACACAGAATGGTGGCAAGGAGGAAAACATATTGAAGTTCCTTTACCTTTGCTGGATTAAGTATTCAGAGATCAAAGAGAGTATTAACAGAGCCTTAATTAGGTGATAGAGAAAAGAATATTGATGCACTTTTCCTTCCTTTGATGGGTTACAGAATATGGGTTATGTGCCATTATGTAACTATCATCAGTCCCCTCGTTTACAACTGGACTACAAAGGCTGCATGGATAAAGCTTGAAACAAGAAACAAAAATAGTAATAAGAAATCATAATAAATGCAAGTAAATATGGTGTAAAAAGGCAATAACTGTAGGATCTTTCATTAATCCTTACTCCCATTTCTAATAAACTTAATGGGAAGTTGTAATATGTATCCTTTAGAAATACACAGCAGCAACCTTGTGGATGTGAGACAGAGGTGCATAGAAGGGAATCTTGCTGATTTTGCTGTCTAGACTAGGGCTTACATTGATTAGTTTTTATAAAAATAATGAAAGAAGACCTGGCCAATAAAAACAGAATTAACTAAAGGAAGGCTTTGGGACCCAAACGCAAGTTAAATGCCTGCAACTCCAGGAAGAGAGTTTGTTATTGGTTATTTGATTTTTGTAGTTGTCGTTGCCTGTCCATAAGTAATAGAAGATAGTTGGCCACATCCTGTGACTTTAAACTATCGAAGCTTTCCCCCAAACATTGTTTCTCAAACTGTACTTGTTGAGACAACAAAGAGGTTCCTTAGCTGTTTCCCTTAGCTAGAGAGATGAAAAGTGAAAGTGGAAGTGGTAAATTAAGACAGAACACGTGGCATTTTAAAGAAAAATTACTAATAGAATCTTTTTAAAAATTATCTCTTGAGGAAGTAAAATTTTAGGTTAAGGAAGAGCTTAACATTTTAAAGAAATACCATGTTCTTTCTTGATCTGGACTCATTCCCTAAAATAAAGTGCCAAACCAGAAAAGTCACAATTTCTTGTGAAATTCAAGTACACTCTTTCTTAAGAAGAGTCTTTAATTGTTATTAGATGAGACATGGCAAGCAAATTGTTACCTAGTTTATAACAAAACTATAAATATGACCCCAATGGGTCATTTAACCAGTTGTTTAAATATATCAATACTAGTTCCTATATATCATTACATATAAGACATCTGTAGGAGAATTGTGTTCCAAGTAGGGATGTCACCCCCACAAAATGAAAAGAAAGTTTTCTGTGCAGGGTCACATTGGTGAAACATATTCTGGATAACATAAAAGTTAGAGTACCTATTATTTGAAGCACGTTCGGCCTAAGAAATACCACCTGTGTAATAGGACGGAACACATTAACTCAACATTGTTTTAAGGTAGATAATATATACAATTTTAACAAGGCAAGAGCTGATTATTTTCGGTATAATCAAGAGATTACACAATATCCATTGATTTTCTACATATACAAAATTTAAAATGTCACATCGTAATTACATTTCCCTAGATCAGTAACACTTGGAAAATTTAAATTGCATCACTTATAACAGTATTCTAAAAATACCATGTCTAGGAATAAGTCTATGAAATATATGTAAGACTTATTAGGAGAATATTATAAATTTTATTGTAAAACATTTTTGAAATCTAAATAAATGGAGACACATACTCTGTTTGTAAAGTCTCAATATCGTAAGGTCAAATTTTCCCAAACTGATTTATAAATTTATTGCAATTTCAGTCAAAATTCCAAAGTTCTTAAAACTGAGAACTGACTCGATGCTTCTAAAATTTAAGGGGCAGAGAAAAGCATTAAGAATAACTAAATACTTCTGAAAAAGAACAAAAGAAACAAACATGTGGCATGAGGTGTGTATACCATACACTAAAAATTAGAGAGAACAAATTAGAAAGCTATGCATAGGCCCATAACAAAGGGACGAAGAGACCAGAAGTTGGTCCACAAAACAGGTTGATGCATATGTGGGATCTCGTCATATGACAAAGCTGTTGTAGCACATCAGTGGGTAAAGAATACACAACTTACCACAAGGTGTAGGGGAAAAAAAACAATTATTCTCATTGGAAAAGAATAAAATTCCTGGAATTTTCACAAAAATCAATTCCAGGTGGATTAAAGACTAAAATGTAAAAGACAAGACTTAAAAAGGTTTTCAAAATTACATAAGAAATACTTTTAAGAACTAGGATAGTAAAGGGGTTCATAAACAAACTACTTTCAAAAGAGATTGTTAAATTATTTCATTAAATTTGAGATCTACAATTTAACAAAAGATTCCATGAAGATACTGAAGAGACAATAAATACTTGAAATATGCATAACAAAAGGATTAGTATCCAGACTACAGGAAGAATTCCTTCTTATCAGTAAAAGTGCATAGTAGCCACTAACAGGTGTTTCACCAAAAAGAAAACATAACTGAACAATAAACATGTAAAAAGATATTCAACTTCATTAGTTATAAAGGAAGTATGAATTAAAATCAAAGTAAACTATATTTTAAATTAGAAAACAAACAAAAACCTGTCAATGCCTTAACAAGGATTGTCAATGTAGAATGAGTAAATTGCTTGTGGTATATTTATTCACAAATGTAATTGCAATAAAGATGAATGCTTATTCATAAAATGAAATATTAGTGAAAATGAATAAAGTCAACTACCCATTTCTACATGGAAAAACCACAAAAATAAAATTTCTGTGAGAAAAATGCAACTCACACAAAAATGTAGCCTGTATAATGTTGATATAAAGATCAAAAATAGGCAGAACTAAACAATATATTATCAGAGAGTACATACAATTACAGTAAAAACACAACTTAAAGCCATGTAAAAGATTAGCACAAGTCAGGATTGTCATTACCGGCAGAAGGCAAGGAATCACGGTTGATTAGGGAGGACAGGCAGTTGTGATGGGACACACAAGGCAACAGATGACTTTTATTCCTTAAGCTGAGCTGTGGGTGTATAGGTCTATAAGTGATATATAAAAGTTATTGATAACTTATGTATAATATATTTTACACTTTTAAGAATTGTTCACATATAGTGAAATTTCAAATTGAGCCTACGATACATCTGTTACTGGGGCTAAGGTAAATTTGTGAATTTCTGGCAAACTGATTTATAAGGAACACCAAGGAATTCCTTTGGAAATAATGTAGTCTTGAAGCAAAGTGGTCAGGTATGTCACCTTTATTACTGAGAAAAATTAGAAAACACAGAAAGTATGTCCTTAATTTTACATACGGCTAGAGCTCCTGTTAGAGCAGGGGGTTAACAGCCAGGAAATTGTAGGATATCCACATGTTTATCCTATAGTCCTTATCTAAGAACCCTTTAAATTAGGCATAGTTTTCTCCATTTGGGAATGGGCTTATCATGGGTTCCACAAGAAGATGGGCTCAATGATGCCATTTATTCTATGGTGAACAGATCTGAATTCTAATCCAAGGCTTCAAGCAGAGCCCATATTCTTCCTCCTTCCCTGGAATTTCTGACCTGCTTTATTATTGACATTTAGGGCTGGATGTTTCTTTGTGAGATCTTTCCTGCGCATTGTAGGATGTTTAGCTGCCTCCCTGGCTTCTGTCTAATAGATACCATTAGCACACCATACCCCCATCCCCAAGTTGTGACAGCCGAAATATCCCCAGATACTGCAAGATGTCCCCTGCATGGCAAAAGTCCCTTTTGGAAACCATTGGCCTACACCATAATGACAAATGGGATCATGATTTTAAATATGTATGCTTATGCCCTTATGCATTCATATAAGAGTAAGATTCTGAAAGCAGCTTGTCTTATTTAGCTCTCCGACTCCAAAATCCACACCAAATTACCTGTAGCCGGCGCTTATTAATGTTCAGAATTGAAGTAAGGGTGCCCAGAAACATGTCTGGATAGAAAGAGATAATGGTTATAGACATGGACGGAAAGAAAATACAAGATTGCATCATTTTTAGGTGCTGAGGTAGAGAGTCCTTTTATTTGCTTTCTTTTAATTTCCACCTCAAAAATTTCAAGTCAATAAATTAAATCAGCTGAAATAACTCCAGACAATATGAAGGAAAATCTAAGGAAATAAAAGTGGTGACTGATACATTAATTTAATAACTCAATGATTTTCATACCAATCTGGAGGCTTTCCCATCTATGTGTATGTGTGTGTATATATATATCTCCCCATTAATTGGTTGAAAGTTTCTTACAATTTGTTAAATTGCAAATTGGAAAATGTGCTTTCATTATGTTACAGAGGTATTTGGAAATTGAAAATTTATTTGTACATCTGTAAATTTAAAAAATGAGTTTTAATTTATTAAAAAATACTAGCACCTATTTAATACCTGAAACTATGCTAGGTAGAAATGTGATGAAGAAATTTTTAAGATGAATTTCAATGCTGCTTATGAAATACTAATCTATCATGAGTAGGAAAAATGGCATGATATGGCTGATTTTGTTATGGAAAAATGATGCCTTCTTGGAGAATTACAATAACATACATGTGTTTTGAAGTCTAGAGGGAAAGAGACTTTGAAATCTCTTCATGATCTCCTTACACACCGTTCTTAATTAAGACTTCAGCATTGTCATTAAAAACAGAGAAAATATTATTAATACTCTTTCATCTACATCCCAGACCAATTTTCATCCCATCAAAAGGAGCAGAAAGCTGAGAGAGATAGCAAGCATAGTGACAATACTTTTATGTCAGTGACTTCTCTTCATCTGACATATCTTCAATATGCCTTATTGGTATTTCCACTTTATTAGTATATACACACATGGATACACACACATATAGAGTTTTCTGCAGGATTCAGAAACATAAGCTCAGTGCCTTATCTGATGTCTTAAAGATAATCGTAATAATTAATTACCTTTATTTCAAGCATAAAATTGAAATAATGTAGCCATCTCATTCATGAATGTGTGACTGTGTGGATTAATGTGTTTGTTAAGACACGAGCTGCTATCTGATTAACAAATTGGTGGGATTTTTTAAATATAACCTTATTATTACAAGCACAATACATGTTTTCCCCTTTAAAAATCTTAGCACTTGTAATATAAGATAGGTTCTCTATTTTTCCAATCTTCTAAAGATTGAAGACATAGTTTAATTGTCAAAACTTATTTTGAATTAATAAGTACATATTAATTGAGAAAACAATCTTGAAAACTAAAGTTTTGTTCATGAAGTAGTGATTTAACTGAATTTACATTTTATTGATCACAACATCAACAGTATATAAAACTATATGTGAAACATATTATTTAGCTAATAGAAAATGCTTGGCAAGCAAAAGAAGTTCTCAAACACTCTGCAGTTGCTCAAATATCCGTAAATATCAAATGGAAAATATTGAAAGAAATAGAGGACATACAAGAATGAGTACTATTTTTTCCCAAGATCTTGGGAAAGACAAAGCAAACTAGAAACAAAACCAGCAGGGTCGTTAGAGACTTCAGACATCAATTTCCTTGTGTATAATCTGGGGACAATAACTCTCTTCAGCACAAGAAATGTTTGGTAAAGCAGATATTAAATAGCTGTCAAGTAACAGATTTTTAAACTGAAAATGAAATCATTGGGTGATACAGGAAGTCTTATGCTTCTGAATTATTTTAGCCTGTGTCACTCATTTGGCAGAAGTTTGTATAAGGTGCCGTGGGTTTTTAGGAGTACAAGACTTTTCTCTCCAAATCAGATTAAAAATTTCTGGAAGACTTTTTAGTATCCTCACACAGCCTTCTCCTGTGTAATCCTCCTAGCACGTACTATTTGTAATTTAGATGTCAGCCAGAGGGTTTTTGTTCATTTGTTTTGCCCTTTGAGATCCAGGTAAATTTGGCTCAAACTTTATTCTTTTGCCTTATAGAAGTCAAAAAACCTCATAAAGCGTTCTGTGACTTATTAGGGATCTTAGTTATTTTTGTTTGGTTGGTTGGTTTGGTTTGTGTGCATGCACATGCATGTGTGCGTGTGTACTTGCTGTTCTGCACTACCGCCATTTAGTTTTTACATTAAAATTCAGCACTCGTCTTTCTGTGCCTTAGCACAATGCCCTCCAGGTTTATCTATTTTGTCATAAATGACAAGATTTCCTTCCAAAGGCTGCATAGTAGTCCATTGTGTATACATACCACATTTTCTTGACCTATTCATTCATTAATGGATATTTATACTGCTTTCATATTGTGGCTATTGCGAATCATACCACAACAAACAGGAACGAAGATATCTCTTCAACATACTGATTTCACTTCCTTGGGATATATACCCAGTAGTGGGATTGCTGGATTATGTGGTAGCCCTACTTTTAGTTTTTAGAGGAATTTCCACACTATTTTCCAAAACAGCTGTAGTAATTTACATTCCCACCAACAGTGTATGAGAGTTCCTTTTTCTCCACATCCTCTCCAATATTTGTGTTCCATCCTACATATATGAGGAATTTTTAAAAGTCAAACTCTTAAAATGAGAGTGTGGAATGCTGGCTACTAGAGACTGGGTGTGTAATGGATGGGGGTGGCAGGGAGGGACAGACAAAAGGGAGATGTTGGTCAGAGGATACAAAGTTTCAGTTAGATAAGAGGAATAATTTTCATGATCTATTGCACAGTAGCTGATCATAGTTAATAATAATGTAATAATGTATTGCATATCTCAAAATTTCTAAAAGAGTAGGTTTTAAGTGTTCTCACCACACACAAAAAAAATGATAAGTGGGTAAGGTGGATGTGTTAGCTTGATTAACCATTCTGTAATGTACACATACATCAAAGCATCACATTGTACTTCATTAATATATTCAATCATTACTTGTCAATTCAGAATTAAATAATAAAATAATTTATTCATACGACATACTCATAAACATAACAGGCTTTTGCAAGAGGTATGAGTATAGAGAAAAAATAGAGTAGGGGTCATATTATAAACAAAAATAACTATAAATTATCAAAACAGTGATGATGACATCATTGTTCTTATACTGTCTTTTGGCCACCCCGCTATTTGGGAATTATTACAGGCCTTGCATCCCCTATCTTCTAGCTTTTTTCAATTTGTTAATTATTCTCTTCCTCCCTTTTTCTCTGCTTTTATAGATGACCCAATTGATTGCTTACCCAATATACATTTCCGTTTTTCTCCTACTAACAGTATCATTTGGATTAGGTATCTTCCCTTCCTTAAGGAAAGCAGGCCATTCCCAGCACAGAGGTTACCCTGATCACACTGTAAGTGCACAGTGAGTCATATGGCCTTGGATGATCCAATCAAGCTAGAAGGAAAGACGCTTGAAGGAGGACTGTTCCTTCTCTCACTTGTCCAAGACAAGACCCAGCCATCACCATCACCAGGAGCTGGCTTGCCACCATGAACAAGCCACAGATGCAAGTAGCAGGGTGAAAAGATGTAAAGAACCTGGGTTCTTCATGCTGTGAGCCTCTGCCTTCACCAACACTGGCAGCCATACCACCTCTGCATTTCTGAGAACATAATGTTTGACTATTTAATTTGTTAAATGTTTTGCTATTTAAACCTATCTGAATCAGGTTCTTGTTACTAAGAAGTAGAAGTATCCTAATTAACTATAGTTCTCTTTTCAGTTCTTCTTCTCAGAAACAAAACATTTTTATTTATTTATTTATTTTAAGCTCATATAGAACATGTTAGTGCTTTAGAGACTAGTGACCCTTCCTTGTTGTTTAGTCTTCTGTGAATTTCCCCAAGCTTGGAGTCCCACACTCTGCCTTAAGTAGATTATCCAAACAGATTTCTAAACAAAGATAGTTCCCATTACAAGAAAAATGCTAGCAAGAGCTGTTGAGAAAATTATGATTTCCTCATTATATATCCATTAACAATTATTTCTTCTCAGCTCTGCCACAGTGCTGAGTCAGTTCTTATCTTCCTGTCCAGGTGAAATTACCACCACCCCTATAGCCTGCCACATTATTTTGCTACAAGATAGAAGAGGTGCTCTACTTGCTCCAGCTGTGAAGGAGGAAATCTTCTTAAAATGCCCCAGTCTCCCCTTCGCTGGTCTTACCACCGGCAGCTGCAGAGAATGGATACCCAGTAACCCCACTGAATGCAGCTAGAGAGGGTTATCTGCTTTATTAGATACTGTGCTGTGCTGCCCAGATCTCCTTTCTAAATTGAAGGGCCTGTTTCTCACCTGTAGAAAACACTACTCACATTCCGTCCACTGTTTTCTGAGCTTTCCAGGAATTACCTTCTTCTGAAGAGAGCTGCCTGACTCAAAGTTATATCCCTTCCAGGATGCAGCCAGGATCAATGATGGGCTAATGCAGAACAAAGGACGAGTCTCTCCTTATCTAAATTTGACCAACTCTGCAGGCCACCTAAGCTTCAGAGTGCCCATACATTTTCTGAGACTGAATATTATGCCTGTATTATACCTTGATTTTTCCTCCGCTGCCTGTGTTGTTTTCCCTTCTTTTATAGGTGTTTATCACACACCCCGGCACTTCCTAATAACCCTCCTGTATACAAATCTCCATCAGAGCTATTTTCCTTCTCTGATGGGGGAAGCTGATGGTAACTGTTGGTACCAGGAGTCTGAGAAAGCAGATGCTAACATGAGATTCTGAAGCTGCCTCACCTGTCAGCCAACAAGCATCAAGTGACTCATCAGTGGTGGAAGGTTGAGCAGGAATAACCTGGTAAAAGGCAGCAGGGTGATTGTTAAAGCTTTCACCCGCAGGGAATCATGACGGCATGCTGGTAGAAGGAAATGCACTAGTGGGTGTAATGCATCAGGTGTTTGAGGAATATAGAGATAACAGTAATTAGGGGAACAATGAACTGGAATAGGTTTATACTGTGGATATTTGATTCTTTAGAAAACAAATAATGGAAAGCTGAGAGTGATTAATTGGAATTTAAAAGCTAAATGTGAAAGCCAGAAGATCCCCTTGGCAACATATAAAGAGATATCCATCTCTTACAGTTGAAAGATAGAATGAACTGAGAACCAGACAAGGGTTTAATCATAAGAGTAGCAGAACTCCAGAGAACCTGAGCATGTCTGCTATGCCAAGGTCAGACACTTGATTAGGAAGAAGTGGAATACTGAGATAATTGATAGGGACATCTGGCATGACGTATTTGAAAATTACAAATCCCCAAATCCCCTAAACCAGAATTTCTCAACCTCTGCACTATTGGCACTTGAAGCTGGATATTTCTTTGTTGTTGGGGGCTGTCCTGTGCATTGTAGAATGACTACTTACCAGCATCCCTGGACTCTACTACATGCCGATAGCAGTAGCCCATCTGCTCCATTTATGAAGATCAAAAGTGTCTGCAGCCATTGTCAAGTATGCCCTTGGGACCAAAACCACCCCAGTTGGAAATCAGTGCCCTAAAAACCCTCTGTATTGGTGAGATTGTCCTAATCCTCCCTGTTAGAAACTAGTAATCCACTCTTGCTTGAAGATAACACAGAGAACTGTATCTTTCAAAACAAAAAGGGCCCCACTTGTGATGTAACCTCATGGCTCCTAGGCCAATGATTAAATTTGTCACATTCTAACCCAGTTGGGGCAATGTTGGGTCTGCTGAGGGAATTAAAGAATCATATTGCAAAGAAACTTTAGTACTTAGCCATCAACTTTAGCAGGACCTTGGAGAGTTCATATGAGACTGGACCCTAAGAACACTGGATTGAAGCTGGCAGAACATGAACTTGGGAAAGGGGGAGTTTTTCAATATGAGGACATTCTCCCATGACATAGGATTCAGCATTCTGGCAAGGAATCTGGGAAATGGTGCCAATGAATTCCTAGGATGGCTTGTAAAAGCTTGGGGAAGACTACAGCTATGGTAAATACATAGTGAAGCATAAATACCATAATTTCCATGGATGATAGTGGAAGAATGAATTAAAAGGCATAGAGACGTAAGCATGCTAGAGTACCTATACTATGTAAGGCCAGGTAACTCATTAGATGGCTATTACCACACAGGAGGGTCTGGGAGATACTTCAATTACAAAATGTTAGAGAATTTGCTGAGGAGAGGGGCACCAAGATCACTGCGAGGCTTACAGTAGGAGATGAGATATGTCATGTTAGAACTGGGCTGAGGGTAATAATGGGATGATTGGCACTTAAATGATAGAGACCACATGGTCACACAGTTATCACAATCAGACTTAGATTGCCTTGGCATCATACAGCACATCACACTGGTCCACTCATTAGTGACATCATGCTCATTGGACTATCTGAGCAGGAAGTGTCATGTGAAGCACTACTTATATACTCTAGAGAGTAGGGGATAAAGCCTGAGAATTCAGAGGCCCATCGTATCAGCAAAACGTTTAGGGATGGAACACACAGAAACATCTCATCTACAATGAAGCATAAATTATTGTATTTCACACTTCTCATCATGAAAGCTAAGCAGAATGCCTGGCAGGGTTTTGGAGGCAGCATGCTCCCCACCTGGGAATCCTTCTCAGCCTCTCTGCGCATGAACTGGGGACATAGTTTGAGTGGGACACTGATCAAAAATGGCTGTTGCATGGATCACATGACCCAGCAGGCCCTATAATCTTGGAAACACCTATGGTGGGAAAGATGCCATGTAAAGTTTATAGCAAGCCTTAATGGGATCACAGTATAAGTCTCTAGGGTTCATGCAGCTTAAATCAGGTAATAGTCTGTGTAATGATAAAATCTAAATCAATTAGATGGGTTTATTTGTGATAATTGTGTACAATAGTTCATACACTGCCCATAGACTATAAAATGTACAAGTGTACACACATGTGCAGTAGATTATAAAATGTATAACTACACATATAGGTGCAGTCCTGGCCCTTACAAAACTTCTGTTTAAAATTTGACATGTAGAAATGAGACTATAATCTAGAAATTGCACTCCTTAGAAATTACCCAAATGAGATAAAAATGTATGCCAACACAAAAACCTGCACACAAATGTTTATAGCAGCTTTATTCATGATTACTATACTTCAAAGAAATCAAAATATCCTTCAGTAGATAAGTGGCTAAATAAACTGTGGTACATCCAGTCAATGGAGTATTATTCAACCCTAAATAGGAAAAAGCTATCAGGACACGAAGGAACCTTAAATCCGTATTACTAAGTGAAAGAGACCAGTCTGTAAAGTCTGCATACAATATAATTCCAACTATTTGACATTCTGGAAAAGGCAAAACTGTGGAGACAGTACAAAAGATCAGTGTTTGTCAGAGTTTGTGAGGAGGGAGGGATAAATTGGTGGAACACAGAGGATTTTTAGGACAATGAAACTACTCTGTATGATACTATAATGGTAGATGCATGTCATTATAAATTTGCCCAAAACTATAGAATGTACAATTCTAAGAGTGAACCGTAACATAAACTATGGACTTTGAGTGTTTATTATGTGTCAATGTAGGTTCATCAATTGTAACAAATTAAAGCAATGACAACAAAACGCAATTACTTTTGCACCAACCTAATACCACTCTGGTGCAGGAAATCGATAGTGGAGGAGGCTGTGCATGTGTGGGTTCAGGTGGTATATGGGAAATCTATGTACTTTCTGCACAATTCTGTTGTGAACCTAAAACTGCTCTAAAAGAATGTTAAAAAACTATTAAAAAAAAAAAAAAAAACTTCACTGGTAGACCAATCTTTCTTACTTATCCACTTATAGGACCATTTTGTTAACAAGACCTTTTCTTCCCCCAAATAGTATAAAGCAACTTGATCTAGAGTAAGCAAGGTACAAAAAGGTGATTTTCTATAATGACACTAATGGTTTGTGAACACAATGGTAGCCAGGCTCGGGACTGCAGCAGAAAACAAGAAAACAGAAAACTTTGTGGAAGCAGGCAAGCATTGTCCTATTTCCCTTCTCTGTAGATTACCCAATGCCAAGTCTATTTTTTTAACTAGTATCCACCCTACACTGGTGGTTGCTCATACAATGTCTATTCTCAGTATACTCTCCTTTTTTTTTCATTACTTTCCTTTTTTTTCATTCTCTGAACAACTTCAATTTTGTTCAGAGAGATATGTTTAGCTTAAAGTTTTAGTTGCCCAGATACCTTTGCAACTAGATATTGACATAGTGACATTGTCTAGGCTAATGAGATGTAAGCAGAAGTAGAAGCTGTAGGTGGTTACTTCAGGAAGCTGTTAATGGAAGTGTAGCCTTTCTCCCTGTCTGCCCAGAATATAGGTACCATGCGGGAGATGAGATAAGTATTTTGTAACCAAGAGGTTGAGAGCTACGTGGCAAGAATAGTGGAACAGAAAACTAAAAGTGGTGTGGGTGTTTTATCAGCCCAGGACTACCTATCTCTGCATTTATTATCATACGGAAAAATTTTAAAAAGTAAGCCATAGTAGTTGGGTTTCTGTTTCATGCAGCCTGTCCAATTCTTAACGAATACGACATCCACTTGATCTGTCTTTCTTGGCAGATGAACACTCTCTGTGCTCTAGTCACTAGAGAAAGACAGCTGCTCACATATTTTCAGTTTATATTACCCCAGTTTATGCTAACAGTACAGATTAAACTAGAATTTCTTAGATCCAAGATGAACTTTACTAGAGGAAGAATCTATTAACCCAGCTAATCAATTATGTGTAGGGTCAGGATAACTTACGCAAATGTGGCTGACAGGGCCCCATCTTGGAGGATTTTAGGGAAAATTGTTCATGATGAATGAAGAACAAAGAAGGCAGCCCGATGATATGAACCACTCTTACTTTATTAAAACACAACTAAGCCACAGAATCTGACTCTCCCAATCACTTTTACTATACATACACAGATGTGACTCTGCCCAATGGTTTAAGTTCTTCTTAGCTGGAAACACTCCTGGATGAAAAGAATTCTTTAGGAAAACAATTTGAAATTAAATATGTGCATAGGAAGGTCCTTGGTGTGGCATCCAATTTTCAGACTTTCTGTGTGCAAGTGTTTTATTTATTTACTTATTTGCTTATGTAAATTTCATCTTTTATTTTAGATACAGGTTGTACATGTGTAGGTGTGTCACATGGGTATATCGTGTGATGCTGAGGTTTGAAGAATGGATTCCAACACCCAGGTAGTGAGCATAGTAGCCAATAGGTAGTTTTTCAACCCGCACTCCTCTCCCCTACTAGTACTCTGAAGTGTCTATTGTACCCATATTTATGTTTATGTGTGATCAATGTTTAGCTCTCAGTTATAAGTGAGAATATATAGTATGTGGTTTTCTATTCCTGCATTCATTCACTGAGGATAATGGCCTCCATCTGCCCGCATATTGCTGTAAAAAAAATAAGTTCATTTTTTATGACTGTGTGGCATTCCATGGTGTATATGTACCACATTTTCTTTATCCAGTCCACCACTAATGAGCACCTATGCTGATTCCATGTCTTTGCTATTGTGGATAGTGCTGTGATGAACACACTGGTGCATGTGTCTTTTTGGTAGAATAATCTATTTTCCTGTGGGTATATACCCAGTAATAGGATTGCTGGGTTGAATGGTAGTTCTGTTTTAAGTTATTTGAGAAATCTCTAAACTGCTCTCCACAACGGCTGAATTAATTTACATTCCCACTAACAGTATATAAGCTTTGCCTTTTCTTTGCAGCTTCACCAACATCTGTTGTTTTTTGACTTTGTAGTAATAGCCATTCTGACTGGTGTGAGATGTTATCTCATTGTAGTTTTTGTTTGCATTTCTCTTATGATTGGTGATGATGAGCATTTTTCATATGTTTGTTGGCCACTTGTATGCCTTTTTCGAGAAGCATCTGTTCATGTCCTTTGTCCATTTTTTAATGGGGTTATTTGTTTTTTGCTTGTTGATTTGTTTAAGTTCCTTATAAATTCTGGATATTAGACATTCACCAGGTCCATAGGTTGTGAATATTTTCTCCCATTTGGTAGGTTTTTTGTTTACTCTGTATATTTTCTTCTGCTGTGTGGAAGATTTTTAGTTTAATTAGGTCCCATTTGTCAATTTTTGTTTTCATTGCAATTGCTTTAATATATACATAAGTGGAAGTGAATTCAGCTAGGATACTGTCTAGTCTGTATACTGTTCAGATATGTTCCACCCTGTGCAAGGATTTGAAAATATAGTGACAGGAAACATAGTACCTGCACTTTGAGACTTAACACTTGTCCTAGGGGGAAAGCTGTAAATATAAGTAATTCATAATGCAAGTGTCCAGTTTTTCTGCTGCAAATATGTAATTTATATTATAATTGTTATTAGATCAGAGGAAGAAGAGAAGATGGCCCCTTGTCATTAAAAACTATTTGGAAAATGACAAAATCAGTTTTCCCTCAAGGTTAAGCAAATACTACAATTAGACAAAGAAAACACAAAGCTACATGTTGTCCGTTCAACTGCAGAGTGAGTGTCTGAACATTTACAGATGTAAGAAGAAGTAGCTCACTAAAATCTTTGCCACACAGAGTGAAATGATGTCTGGTACTCTGCAAGTATTTGATGTCACTGTAATATGTAAGCATATACCTGACAATATTAACTTGCTGCCTGTCAATGAATATGTCAAACGAAGTAATGCTACATGTCAGTTTCTCTTCATATTGGAGTCTCTTGGATTCACTCTGTGAGATATACTTTTATCACTGGTGTTTACACAAACATAGTGGCACTTAATCTATACCTTATTCCTATAAATTTTAAAGACTTTTTTATAGAATCCAAAGACAATGATCCTGCTAGATTCTTTTAAAATAAAAATTCTGATAGAAATACCATAAAAATCATTTAAAATGTCATAACCCTCACAGTATTGTATCCCCTAGCTACTCATTCATACTTTAGTCACACATTCAGTAAATATTTGTTGAGTGCTGGTAAACAGCAGACACAGCGCTGGGCACTAAGGAGGCAGTAGCAAATACTATACAAACAGGGGCTCCTGGCTTTATGGAGTTAAAAGATTAATGGGGAAGACAGCATGAACTAAATACTTATAAATGTGAAAATGTATGAGAGAATGCACACAGGCTATGATAAAGGGACCTACTGCTATTCATGAGAGAGAAATGTTACTAAACATCTACACTCTTTCTCCATAATCTAAATTTGAAGTGCTGAGTTATCAACCTTTGAACAATATCTCAGACCAGGATAAGACCAGAAAATGCTAAATTCCAAAATCAATTTCATTTTGTGGAATGGTCGGACGTTTGCCAACATCACACCAAAAATAAATAAATAAGCAACGGGACCCATCTATATGCAGCTGTATTGAAAATTGTATTCCATATGTGACAACATATTATTAAAACAGCAAAACCATAGCTTCCATCTGCCTTTTGAGATGCACAGCGTCACTCCTTTCCCTGTAATGTTAGCCTTTATTGCATTTGTCGGCAGCATATTCCATTTTAATATTTGATAAACAGATATGGAAGAAATTGTTTCAAGCTACAATCCTGTACTGTTTCAGCTGTTCACCTTCTTTCTGAAGCAAAATCTCTATACTCAAACTAATATCTCCCTAAAAAGAAAAATCAATTTAAAATAACTGTGAAAATGTGTTTATTTTTCTACCCTCAGGATTAAAAAAACTGAGAAATGATTAATAATAATTTGTCTAGAAAGATAATGCAGGCATTTTAGGGAGGTAGTGATTTTGCATCTTTAATTTTCATCAGTTCTAACATGTTATCATTAAAACTGCATGACTATATGTATATATAGAGAGAGAGAAAGAGAGAGAGAGATAAAAGAAAACGAAAGAGGTGGTAATACCTCATATCTCTTAGGCGGTATTTTCTACGTTTCAGATTTCTACATTGTCTGACCCCATTTCAGTCAATTTTCCATAGCCTGCCTGTCTCATATCCGCTGAGGGAACACACTAGTGCTGTGTTTATGCTAATTTTATGCTCTCTGAGTTGTGTCTGTTATTCAAAGCAGTTGAAGCAGTTATTGCCAGTAATCTTATTTCTGTGGGAGCCCCAGGGCAGACAAGGCCTCAAAATCAGGCCTGCAGACCGAGGCAAAGCCATCACAGCCTGCTGGTAAATGGCAGTTCTTTCCCTCCGAATCTGATATCAGTTACTTCGCAAACACAGTAATAAAATGAAACAAATCAGATTTTCAAGTAAATAAACCAGACTTCAGTGGGAAGCAACAATGGTCAGGGCAACAGGAGTTTAATAAGTGATACGTAGGGGGAAATACAAAAGCACCATGGCCTGCTCCTCTACTCTCTTTATTTCAAAGCGAAGCCTCCCCAACCTCCCAGCTCTGAAAAGGGAAGGTATTTTAACCCAACAGCATAAAAGAGGAGGAGACATCAAGTAAAACAAGCAGCAAAGTAGATGTTAACTTTATCTTATCTAAGATCAAGCACAATACTGAAAATTCTATTACTTGCCTTTGAAGAGCATCTAGGGATGTAATATACAACAAAAGATTTGCAAAGACAAATTGACTCATCCATTCTTCTTATGCCAAAAAAATGAAGCCCATTTAAAAATCTCAAGAAAATGGATACAAAGCTAACCAGTGTAGTTTCCTGATGTAGAGATATTTTTCCTACTACAACATGGGGTAACGTGGAGATTTTGATGCAGCAAAAGCAGTTACCAAGTTCTCTTTGCCAAATCGGAGAATCATGCACTCATGGGATCATTCATTTCTGGCAAGTGCTCCTTGTTTTCCAATGTGTTCTTAATTTCAATTATTCTAAGCTGCTCTACACTCCATCGCCCTCCACTCTATCATTCATTTGTTGTAACTAATTATGTCTGACCAAAAGTAAACAGTAAAATGAGAAGTGTCTAAATCTAAGTTAGCAGCATGACAGAGTTTTTCTAGAAACTAATGGCAAATATCTTTCATAAATTTGGATCCAGTGCTATATTGATAAACTTATATTTGTTTTCTTTAATCTGCAGCGCCTTACCCCCATCCTTCCCAACAGCAGGACTCATTCATTCAACAGAATGCTCATTCATTCAGAATACCTTTACTATCTATTTTATGCCAGGCACTATAATCAGAGCAGGAACTATAGACTCAGATTCGAGCAGGGACAGAATGACACAGTATTAGAACCATATTTATTCATCCAACTGCTACGAGTAAGGGATGTAGAAGACACTGTAGGGACACAGCGACTCACTGATGGTTAGAGATAGGCTTTTTGAGAAGGTGACTTCTGAGTTGAATTTTGTAAAAAAGAATAGAAATTTATAAGTCAGGAAAGCATTTACTAGGTAGAGGACTGAGAGAGTGCATTTGTAGAGTATTAAGAAGATCAGTATGAATGGGACAGGGTTTGAAGAAGTGGCAAGGAAAAAGTCTAGGGACTCAGAATCATAAAAGAATTCAGATGTTCCCACTACTAGTGCACTCAAGGGTTTTACACACGGCACTAATGTGTTCAGAACCTGATTTTATAAAGACCATTTTTCCATCAGTGTGGAAGATAGAAAAGAGAGGTTTTTGCTAGAAATAGAGGCTAGTGGTGAAGAAAAAGGGAAAGATAAGACTCACAGTAGAATCTGAGGAAAAAGGCAAAAGAGATATTTGTAGTGAGCATGTCTACCTCAACATGGCACATTGAACACATAATTTTACCTCTGCTTATTCCAGAAAAAAAACCAGTAAGATGACAGTAAAGGAAGAGGATAATTAAGGCCCCCACATAAATAAAAAGAACAGAAAAGGAGAATACAACAGATGAAAAATATCAAGAAAATGTTTAGATGGAAAGCAGATGCATATATGTAACTGAATTAACAAAGAAAAGAAAGCTAAAATCTAACTTCACTGGGGAAGCCACCTAATTCACTATCTGTTGCAGAACCCCAGAAAGATCTAGGAGTTGGAGGCATCAGTATCTCTGAAAGGTAAAGCGTAATACTTAGCTGAAAATAAAGAGGATAGGTTGATAGTTTGTAAGGAAGTATTTAGAACCTTAGACCCATTTCCCAATCTCAACAGAAGAAAGAAAGTTTATTTCTCCACTGAGGTTAAATTGCCAAAGTTTGGATTTAGGTATACAAGTGGATAAAATTAAAAGTTGTATCCCAGATGCTGAGAATTTCTTAGTATTCTTTCCCTGTTCAGCTTTCAGAACAATAGCAGATATGCTTACAAATCCCAGGCAAAGATCAGTAGTATTTTCTTTAGAGAAACAGACCCCATTCAAAAGAGAAAATTGACAGACACTAATATACTAGGACCTCTAATATAATAGTCAAATCTTAGACCAATCAACATATAGTGAGCCACACTAAACTCACCCATGCAAACAGGGCTTCCAATCACCTTTTTCATGCCTCATTCAAAATCTAAATATACTGCCAGTGATGAATTTTAAGACAGATCTCCAACATATCAAAACAAACCAAAAATAAACAAATGGAACATGAAAAAAGAGAATTAAACCAAAACATGTGTAATATGCATGTGTGCCTGTGTGTGTGTGTATCTTAGTATCCTAGAAGAACTAAGAGAAGAAGATACTGCTTTCATAAAACAAGGACAGGATACTATAAGTGAGGAACATTTCTTTTTTTTCTTTACTTTTTTTTTTTTTTTTTTTTTTGACAGTCTTGCTCTGTCACCCAGGCTGGAGTGCAGTGGCATGATGTCGACTCACTACAACCCCTACTTCCTGGGTTCAAGCAATTCTCTCTCCCTCAGTCTGTTGAGCAGCTGAGACTACAGACACCTGCCACCATGCCTGGCTAATTTTTTTATTTTCAGTAGAGAAGGGGATTTGCCTTGTTGGCCAGGCTGATCTCGAACTCCTGACCTCAGGTGATCTTCCTGCCTCAGCCTCCCAAAGTGCTGGGATTACAGGTGTGAGCCACAGTGCCCAACCAGTAAGAAACATTCTAAGAATACAAAAGTGTTCTCATAAACTAAAAATATATTTTAAAAACGTAACACAAAAAAATAGAAAAGTTCAATGGTAGAATGAAAGAATTATCGCAAAAGACAAAGAAAGAAAACAAAGATATGGGCTTTAAAAAAGAAGAGCCAATAAAATTAGAGAATTTATATTGAATATTCAATATCTAACAAATGGAAGTACCAGTAGCAGAGGACAGTGAAAACAGAGGGAAAGAAATCACAAAAGAAATAATTCAAGAAAATTTGTAAAACCTGAAATTCAAGAGTGTCATGGTTTAGTCTATTGAGTCTCCAGCATAATAAATGAAAAAAAAAGTGCACTAATAAATTTCAGAGTAACATTGATGAAGTGATTTTAAAACCTTCTGAAAAGAAACAAGTGAGAGTCAGAATAGCATCAATTTCTAAACTTTAACAATGAAAGTTAGAAAGCAAGAGTTAAACAACTTTAAAATCCTGAGTTACCAGGGGCGATAGAGTGAGATTTTGTCTAAAAAAAAAAAAAAAATTCTGTGTAAACATTGAGTAAACATGATTTCCAATACACTCTATACTCACTAAAATTATATACTAAGTGTGGGCATAGAATAAATATATTTTCTGATATGTGAGCTCTTAGAAAACTGAGTTTCCATTCACTCTCAGAAAGTGATGAGAGAATATGCAAAACAAAGAATTGAACCAAGAAAGTAGAAGAGGTGGAATCCAAGAAACAGAGGTCAAACACAGGAAAGAAGAAAAGGATATCATTGTTCCAAGATAATAGTGTATACACATTCTGAGAACTATAGCTGTGCAGGTCTATAGAATAACTAATTCAAACTGGAAGAAGACGACGAAGAGTGTTACAAAGTATGATTCTAAAACGATGTGGAAATAAAATATATCGCATTGTTTGACCATAGTAAATGTATTTTACAGTTTTATTGGAGAGTTTAGGGCTGGGTAGTGATCAAAACTTAAAAAAAAAAAACTAAGCAAATAAAGACAACTGTTAACTTTTAGATAAGTAATAGTAATACAACAAATATTTACTACAAATTAGAATAATAAGGATGTCAGAGTGTTGGTATGAAGAAAGGAAGTAATATAATAATAGCTAACACTTAAGTTCCATTCAAGTGCTTATTATGTGCCAAGCACTCTGTTACATACTTCATTTGAATTAGTTTATTTAATCCTCACAATAATTCTATAAAATGAGTACTGCTACTACTGTCCTCATTTTACAAGTAAGACAAGTAAGGTAAAATGCTTTCTCTGAATCACAAAGCTAGTGTGCATAAAAGCTGGGATTTAAATCTGACAGTGTACAGGGTAAAATATTTTGCTCCTGACCACATAATTGTAGTCCTTCCCATCCCCTTTTACTGCCTACTCATTTCTCCAGATGAGATGACACCTGGACCCTATTTCCAATATCTTCATATCCCACATATTTGATAACATGCTTGTTCTTAGACTGCCCAAAGTCTCCTGTTTCCATGCTCCCCACCTATCACTTGGCTCTCTCGAATATTGGATTTGTGTCTGAACTGGACTCCAGTGGATTCAGCACCTTGAACTACTCTAATGAGCAGAGTTAATACAGTTCATATTTCTCCTTACACCTGAAGAAGAAGGTAGATTGATCTATTAGATATTTGTTTTCTTCATTTCCTTTCATTCTCTTACATATATTTACAGTTACAGAATAGATTTTTTCACTGCATAATTTAGTATAACTACATAAGTCAACTCATTTGGTTATCTGTATTTTTCTCCATGAACAGGTTTATGACAATGGACAAGAAGATTTGAAAGTAAAACTTGAACAAATACATAGGAAAGTTTAGGCGGGGTGTAGTGGCTCTGTAATCCCAGCACTTTGGGAGGCTGAGGTGTGCATATTGCTTGAGCCCAGGAATACAAAACCAACCTAGGCAAATAGCAAAACCCTACCTCTACAAATACATACGTGTACGATATATATGTGTGTGTGTGTGTGTGTGTGTGTGTGTTCAGTTTTGGGAAATTTAGAGATCCTTCTAGGGTGACTAACTGTCCTAATTTGCCCAAAACTGTTGAGTTTCCTGGGATGCAGGACTTCCAGTGTTAAAATTTGGAGAATTCCAGTAAAACGAAATGATTGGTCATTTTTGTCAGAATCTTGACTTTGGTATTTAACGTTTGTAGCCGCTAAGCTCTGAAGTACCCTCTTTTTCTGTGGGTCTGTAAGGTTGAGCTCTTACATCTTGATTGTCAAGAGTGAAATATTCAGGGAGATTTGGAAGAAGCAGAGATGTGTAGAGGAAGGGATTTTGCTTTGACATTTTTTAGATGGTGCTTGGAAAAACTAAAATTGCGGAGAAAACTCCTCATGTACTAGAGAAGAAAGCCCAGACTCTAGCCTAGTCTAGTGTTAGGAAACAGAAAGTAGCCCCTAGGTGTTGAGACAACCAAAATCCTAGAGAATCCTTGAGAATAAAGAGGATTTCCTGTATTGAGCTGGACTCATGATCAATGCAAGGTTGTATGAAGTTAATGAGACTGATGGTAGATGACCGCTCAAATCAAATTGCCTTTACTAACGAGGATATGGCATAGATGGACCAGATAAAATAAGAGAAATTCTGCAATGATGATGCCATCAGAGACTATTCAAAGATGAACAATTTGCATTCCAAAGTATTCAGATGGTTGCTTGGAAAAATTTACAAGACATTTGATACTTTTTTTTTGCAAAAATTATTGTCCTTGTCGCAAAATCTAAATGTGAAGGATTTTGAATCATACTAATTAATTTTATCAAAATTTACAATCAAACATAATCATTCATTTATTGTTTAAACTATCACAATTATAATATATTTTGTGATCTATAAGATACAATATTTTCATAAAGTAATAACTCCATTGTTATTTTAGTTCCAAATCAAGTTTACTTCTGTACATCTGTTTCAGATCCTTAGTGGTATTAGTCATTTAAATCTAACAGGGTCTTAAAAATAGATATCAGCTAGACTTGAAGACATATGGTGCTAAATACTCAAATCTAGTTCCCACCACCCAAGCAAAGCTAAATGATAAACATAGTTATTTACTGAATGCTCAATAATGCTCATTACTGCCAAATATGTTACTTTCATTACCTTAGTGAGTGGTGGACCACAAAGTAGCAAACAAAAAGTATGAGTTATTTGTTTGGAGGTTGGTACTATTGAATTAGTTCTCATAAAGGAGTTTGTGTGTGAATGGTAAACTTTGAATAAAAGTTGTTGCCCATCAATAATTCCTCATTTTTGAAGCAGAAGTAACAGAACTGAACTCTGAAAATAAACACAGGCTAGTGTGCTAGTGGTATAAAACATTTTAAAATAGCTTAAAATTAAATGCTGCTTTTACATGCAATTCGCTTCATGGCCTTTTAAAATTTATTTTTTTAATTATCATAAAGTTAATCTTTTTGAGGAATTCTATGATTTTTAAGACATGTATGTATCTGTGTAACCACCCATGGCAATCAGGATACAAAACAGTTCCATTACCCCAAAAACTTTCCTCTTGTTCTACTTTTATAGTCATATCTCCCACTACCTCCAACCTCTGGCAACTATTGATCTGTTCTCTATCATTATTGTTCTGCCTTTTGAGAATGTTATGTATGAAATCATATAGTATGATAGCTTTTAAGACTGGCTTCTCTTATTTAGTGTAATGCCTTTGAGATCCTTCCACACTGCATGCATTAATAGTTGGTTCCTTTTTATTCCTGAGTAATATTTTGTTCTTTGGATGTACCACAGTTTGTTTGTTCATCCATTAAACAACATTTAATTTTTTCCAGTTTGGAGCAATTATGAGTAGAGCTGCTATTAACATTTATGAACAGATTTTTGGGTATACATAAGCTTTCATATTTTGGGGATAAATACCCAGGAGAGAAATCACTGAATTGGATGGTAAATGTGCATTTAATTTAATAAGAAACTGCCTGTGTTTGTCCATTCTCATACTGCTATAAGGAACTACCTGAGATTGGGTAATTTACGAAGAATAAAGGTTCAATTGGCTCACAGTTCTTCAGGCTTAACAGGAAGCTGACTGAGAGGCCTCAGGCAACTTACAATCATTGTGGAAGGTGAAGGGAAAGCAAGCACGTCTTGCCATAGCAGAGCAAGAGAAAGAGAGTGCAAGCGGAGGGGGGAAGTGCCACACACTTCTAAACAGCCAGATCTCATAAGAACTCACTCACTATGATGAGAACAGCATGGGGGAAATCCATCCCCCATGATTCAGTCACCTCCCACAGGGCCTCTTTGCTGACATACAGGGATTACAATTTGAGATGAGATTTGGGTGAGGACACAGAGCCAAATCATATCACTGCCAAACCATTTTTATCATGGAGGAACCGTTTTTTCATTCCTTCAGGAATGTATGAGGTTTTCATTTCCTCCGCATATTTACTGGCACTTGGTATTATGCAAGCATTTTTTATTTTAGCCATCTGAAGAAATGAATAGTTGTTTCTCATAGCGATTTTAATTTGTATTTTCCTAATAGTCAATGATGCTAAACATCTTTGTATGTGCTTTTTTACTACCCCTTTGTCCTTTTTATTGAAGTTCAATCAAACTCTTTGCCCATTTTAAAATTAGAGGGTTTTTTTTTTGCTTTAATATTATAGAGTTTTGAGAGTTCTCTATTACATGCTGAATGCAAGTCAGTCATTTGTTTAATATATGTGACTTGAAAATATCTTTTCTTAAGCTGCAGTTTATCTTTTGATTCTGTTAATAGTCTTTCACAGAGCAAATTTGTAAATTTCTGATCAAGTTCAATTTATATATATATTCTTGTATGAATTATGCTTTTGGTGTCATAGCTGAGCAATTTTCCTCTAATCGAGGTCATGAATATTTTTTTCAAGTTTTCTTCTAAAAGCATTATACACAGTTTTACATTTAGCTCTGTGAAAAATTAGTAAAACATTTAGCTCTGTGGTCCATTTGGTGTTATATTTTTTATGTGGCATGAATTTCATGTCAAAGTTTACTTTATCTTAAATTATAGATGCCTGATTATGTCAACATTATTTTTTGAAAACTCTGTATTTTTTCTTGTTAATTTATTTTTATTGTATATATTTAAGGTGTACAACACAATGTTTTGAAATACATACACATAGTGAAATGGTTACTGCAGTCAAGCAAATTAATATATCCATTCTATCATAGAGTCACCTTTTTGTGGGTGTTTGGTAAAAAGCACCAGCAATTTACTCTCTTGGCAAATTTCCAGTACAAAATACAATATTATTAAACTGTAGCTGCCATGTTGTACATTAGATCTCTAGATTTATTCATATTATATAACTATAACTTTATACCCTTTGACCAATATCTCCCACATGTCTCCTCTCTGCATTAGTAACTGCCATTTCTATTCCCTATTTCTATTCAACTTGTATGGATTCCACATATAAAGGAGATCATGCAGTGGATTTTGTTTGTTTGTTTGTTTGTTCGCTTATCTCTGGTGTGCCTCAGCATAATGTCTTCTAGGTTTATCCATGTTATCACAAATGGCAGAATCTCCTCTTTTTTAGGGCTGAATAATATTCTATTGTATGTATACCACAATTTCTTTATCTCTTCATCCATTGACAGACACATAGATTGTTTATGTATCTTGGCTGTTGTGAATTATGCTTTGATGATCATGGGAATGCAGATATCTCTATGAGTACTGGTTTCATTTCCTTTGGATATGTAACCAGAAAAGAGATTGCTAAATTATATGGTAGGTTTAGTTTTATTTTTTTCAAGAGACCGCCATACTATTTTCAATAATTGTTTTATAAATTTACATTCTCAAGAACAGTGTACAAAAGTTTTATTTTCTACACTCTTACTAAAATTTATCTTATTTCTCTTTGATAATAGTCATCCTCACAGGGGTGAGATGATATCTCATTGTGGTTTTATCTTTTATTTCCTTGATGATTACTAATGTTGAGTACTTTTTTATATACCTGTTGGCACCCCTTTATAAACCTTTTGGTAATTTTTATGTCTTCTTTGCCTATATGTCTATCAGATTTTATTTTTTATTTTAAATTCAGTTTATTTATTTATTTATTTATTTATTGCTATTGAATTATGGGAGTTCCTTATATATTTTGGATATGAGACCCTTGTCAAATATATAGACTGTGAATCTTTTCTCCCAATTCATAAACTGCCTTTTCATTTTGTGGAATGTTTCCTTTGCTGTGCAAAAGCTTTTTACGTTGAGGTAGTCCCATTTGTTTATGCTCGCTATTGTGACCTGAGCTTTAGGTGCAGTATCCAAAAAATCATTACCAAAGCCAATGCCAGGGTTCTTTCCCTTATGTTTTCTTTTAGCAGTTTTACAGTTTCAGGTCTTGTGTTTAAGTCTTTAACCCATTTGGAGTTGATTTTTGCTCATTTTATAAGATAAGGGTCCAATTTCATTCTTTGGTTTCTGGATGTTCAGTTTTTCCAACACCATATATTGAAGAGACTGTCCTTTTCCCATTGTATATTCTTGGTGTCTTTGTTGAAGATCAGTTAACTGTATATGTTTGGACTGACTTATAGTCTTTCTATTACATTCCATTTGTCTATTTACCTGGTCTCTCTCTCACTCTCTCTCTCTGTATATATATAGATATAGCTATATGTTCTATTATATATCTATGTAATATATATTCTAATATATATGTATATAATATATATTCTATTATATTCCATTGGTCTGTTTATACCAGTGTCATATTGTTTTGATTATTATTGCCGTGTAATACAATTTGAAAGCAGGAAATGTGATGTCTCCAACTTTGCTTTTCTTTCTCAAGACTGTTTTGGCTATTTGGGGTCTGGGGTCTTTTGTAGTTCCATATAAATTTTAAAATTCTTTTCCATTTCTGTGAAAAATGCCATTGGAATTTCGATGGAGAATGTGTTGAATCTATATATGACTTAGTAGAATGAACATTTTTATAATAATTATTCTTTACTCCATAAATATGGCATATCTATTTATTTATGTCTTTTTCAATTTATTTAATGTTTTATAATTTTCAGGATACAGATTTTGCACCCCCTTGGTTAAATTTATTCTAAATTATTGTATTCTTTTCTTGTTAATGTAAATGGGATTGTTTTCTTGACTTCCTTTCTGGATAGATTATAACTGATGTAAATAAATACAACTGATATTTTTTATTATTTATTTACTTATTTATTTCGAGATGGAGTCTCGTTCTGTCATCCAGGCTGGAGTGCAGTGGCACGATCTCGGCTCACTGCAACCTCCGCCTCCCGAGTTCAAGCAATTATCCTGCCTTAGCCTCCCAAGTTGCTGGGACTACAGGCTCATGCCACCATACTAGGCTAATTTTTGTATTTTTAGTAGCGACAGGGTTTTGCTATGTTGGCCAGGCTGATCTCCAACTCTTGACCTCGGGTGATCCACCTACCTCCGCCTCCCAAAGTGCTGGGATTATAGGTGTGAGCCACGTGCACGTCCTACAGCTGATATTTTTAGGTTGATTTTTGAATGCTGAAACTTTATTGAATGTGTTCATTAGTTCTAACAGTTATTTTTTGGAGGATTTAGGGTTTTCTACATACGAGATTACATCATCTGCAAACAGAGACAATTTAATGTCTTCCTTTCCAATTTAGATGATTGTTACTTTTTTTTCTTATCTGTTTGATCTTGCTAGTACTTCTTTACTATGCTGAGTAGAAGTGGTGAGAGTGGGCAGCCTTACCTTGGACCGGATCTTAGACGAAACGATTGTAGTCTTTCCCCATTGAGTACAATGTTAGCTGTGGGCTTTTCATAACTGTCATTTATTGTGTTTCAGACATTTACTTCTATACCTATTTAATTGAAAGTTTTTATCATGAATGGACGTTGAACTTTATCAAATGCTTTTTCTGCATATATTAAGACAATCATGTGGTTTTATTATTCAATCTGTTAACATGGTGTACCACATTGATTGGTTTGTGTATGTTAAACTACCCTTGCATCCCAGAGATAAATCTCACGTGGTCATGTCCTGAATGCTGTTTGCTAATATTCTATTGAGGATTTTTACATCTATGTTGACCAGAGATATTGACCTATAGTTTGTTTTTTGTTTTGTTTTGTTTTGTTTTGTTTCCCCCATAATATCTTTGTCTGGCTTTAGTATGAAAGTGATGTTGGTCTCATATAGTAAGTCGGAAGTATTACCTCTACTTCAATTTTTTTGGAAGAGTTTAAGAAGTATTGGTATTACTTTTTCTTTGAATGTTTGGTAGAATTCAGTCATAAAGCCATCTGGTCCTGAGCTTTTCTCTTTTTCTCTTTTCTTTCTTTTTTTCTTTTTCTTTTTAGAGATGGAGTCTAACTCTATTGCTCAGGCTGAAGTGCAGTGGCATGATCATGGCTTACTGCAGCCTCAAACTCCTGGGCTGAAGAGATCCTCCTGCCTTGGCTTCTCAAAGTGCTGGGATTACACATGTGAGCCACTGCACCTGGCTTTCTACGAGTTTTTTTTTTTTTTAATTGCAATTTTAATCTACTTATTATTAGTCTATGTGAACTTTCTATTTCTTCTTGATTCAGTCTTGGTAGATTGTACATTTTTAGAAATTTATCTATTTTTTCTAGGTTATCCAATTTGTAGGCATATAAGAATTCAAATAGTCTCTTATCCTAAAAAAGGAGATTGTCTCCTGTTTTATTTCTGATTTTATTTCTTAGTGTTCCCCCTTTTTTGAGTCTTCTCTCTTTTTTTCCTTAAATCTAGGTAAGAGTTTGTCAATTTTGTGTATTTTTCAAAGAAATTTTTAAAATTTTTTTCTATAGTTTTAAAATTCTCTATTAGATATATTTTCGCTCTGTATCTTATTACTTTATTCCTATGCTATTACTTTAGGCTTAGTATCTTTTTATAGTTCCTTAAGGTATAAAGTTAGGATGTTAACTTGAGATCTTCTTTTTTAATGTTGACATTTATCGTTATAAACTTCCTCTTAGTACTGTCTTTGCTGCATCCCATAAGTTTTAGTATGTTGTGTTTTCATTTCATCTCAATATATTTTTAGATTTTTCTTTTGATTTTCTTTTTGACCTGGTGATTGTTCAAGAGTGTTTACTTTGTTTCCATATATTTGTAAACTTTCTCATTTTCTTAACTATTATTGGTTTCTAGTTCTATTCCATTGTGACAGGAAAAGTTACTTGGTATGATTTGGATCTTTCTAAATTTGTTAATATTTGTTTTGTGACCAAATGTGTGATTCTATACTCGAGAATGTTCTGTGTGCACTTGAGAAAAATGTATAGTAGTCTCCTGTTGAAGAGAAAGTTCTGTAAATGCTTGTTAGGTCCACTTGATTTATAGCATTATTCAAGTCTACTGTTACTTTATTGATTTTCTATTCAGACGTTCTATTCATTATTGTAATTGGGGTATTAAAGTCTCATGCAATCACTGCATTACTATCAATGTCATCTTTCTGATCTGTCAATATTTATTTTGTATACTTAGATGCTCTGATGTTGGGTGCCTGTATATTTATAATCATTATATCTTAGCCTTGAATTGATCCTTTTAGTTTTTGTGTCCTTGGCTCTAAAGTGTTTCTTGTAGACAGCATGTAGTTGGATCTTGGTTTACTTATTTATCCATTCAGTACCTCTGTATCTTTTTATCAGAGAGTTTAGTCCATTTACATTTTATGTAATTGTTGATAGGGAAGGATTTACTACTGGCATTTTGTCAACTGCTTTGTGTTTATCTTGTGATTCCTATGTTCCTTTATTCTCCCTTGCTGTCTTATTTTGTGTTTGTTTGTTTTGTTTGTCTGTTTGGTTTCTTTTGTGTAATTTTGATAGGTGGTTTTTTTTGTGTGGTTACTTAGGGGCTTACATAAAATTTCTTGTAACAGTCTGTTTTAAACTGACTGTTTTACACAACTTTATCCACATACAAGAACTGCATGTTTACCTCTCTTCCTCCCATATTATATGCTTCAGATGTCTAAATTTACATTTAATGATCTTATGTATCCATTAACATAATCTAAATTATAGTTTTAAAAATAATTTTGTCTTTTCCCTTTTATAGTAGAATTAAAAGCATTTATACACCACCTTTAGACTAATGGAGTATTTTTTGTCTATGTATTTGCTTTTACAGACAATTTCGTACTTTCTTATGCCCTCTTTTTGCTGTTTAGCATCCTTTTGTTTCACTTTAAAGAGTTTCTGTTACATTTCTCATAAGACAAGTCTAGTAGTGATAAACTCGTTCAATTTGTGTTTGTCTGAGAGCATCTTTTTCTTTCCTTCATTTTTAAAGGATAGTTTTGGCAGGTATAATATTCTTGGTTTATAGTGTTGTGCTTGTTTGTTTTTGCTTCAGCACTTTGAATACATAGTCTCACTCCCTTCAGGTCTGCAGGGTTTCTGCTGAAAAATCCACTAATAGAAGAGTTCCCCTTCTATGTAACAAGTCACTTTTTTTATTGTTGCTTTCAAAATTCTCCTTTTGTCTCTAATTATTAACAATTTGCTTATAATATGTCTTGATGTAAGTCTGTTTAGATTCATCTTATTTTATGTTCTTTGAGCTTCCTAGATTTGGATGTTTTTTCCCCCTGGTTTGGGAAGTTTTTAGCCATTATTTTTTGAGTACTTTCTTTTCCTTTCACTATTTTATTTCCTTTTGGGACCCCCATTATGTGTGTATTTGCCTGCTTGATGGTGTTCCATAAGTCACTTAAGCTATCTTTACTTTTCTCATTTTTCTTTTTGCTCCTCTGATTATTTCCAATGACCTGTTACTGAGTTTGCTGATTGTTTCATCTGCTTGATATAGTCTGTTGTTGAATCCCTCTATTGAATTTTCAGTTCTGTTATTGTATTTTTCAACTCTATGATACCAATATGGTACCTTTTTATATTTTCTCTCTCCTTGTTAAAATTCTCACTTTGTATGTGCATTGCTCTCCTGACCTTGGTGAGTATCTCTATGATTATTGCTTTTAATTTTCTGTTAAACAACACATGTTGATCAATTACATTTAGTTCAGTAGAAACAGTCTGCAGATTTATTTTGGTGTTCTGTTTGAAACATGTTTCTCTATTTTTTTATTATTTCTGCATTTTCCTTGGCTGTCTGTGTTGGTTTCTGCACATTAAACAACCACATCTCTCTATCTTGACAGAATAGCCTTATTTAAAAGATAAGCTTACCCAATCAGCTCAGCCAGAGGTTCCAAGTGTCTCTCAAACCTTTATGTTGGTCCAAACTGCAATCCGTGTTCTTACTGCGCCCCCAGAAGATTAGGCTCTACCAAGTCCCATCAATGCCCCAAGGCAGCTGAGATAGAAGGCAGTCCCTCAGGAAGCAGCTGAAGAAGTTGAGGTGTTGGAAGTATGACCTGGTTTCCTTTCGCCTGAGGGCAAAGTGGGGAACTGGTGTTTATCTCCCACTCACTCCACGCTAAGTCAGGTAGAGGTTCTGTACAGACACTTCTATTCATGTTCAGACCATACACTTTCAGCCCATTGCTTTGCTCTTTGTTGCCAGGCATCTGATGAATGTCAGGTTCTTAACTCTCAAAGATAAGAAGGTTAGCTTGAGGTTTGATTCTGCCTCTAGGGTAAGCCAGGGAGAAAAGAGACAAGAAGTGCCTACGTGCCCATTCAGGCTTCCAGAGTACTAATAATTGCTTGCCCTTTCAGCTCCCAAATATAGGCTAATTAAAAGCCTGACTCATGTCAGAAGCTAGAAAGTTAAGGTGTTAGTGGGCAGTCAAACCTCTTCTAGTGAGAAACAGAGCTCGATGTTTTTGCCTGTTTCCTCTGCACTGAACTAGGGGAAATAACCCCTGATAATGTTCCTGTGCCCACTTAAAACCACTTTCGTTCTTTATGTTCCTGAAGACTCACAAATGCTGAGTCCTGTTAACTCCTAAGTGATTTAAGAGCCAGTCTCTTGTATGTGAGCTGTAAAAGTTGGAGTGTTTGTTGTGTGGATAAACTGTCCAAAAAGTGGCTAGAAATTAAATTTATTTTTATCATTGGAGCAAGCCATGGGGGAGGAGACACAGGTAACACCCAAACACCTGTTCAGGCTCTTGAAGCTCTCATTAATTCTCTACTCCATCAACTCCCGCACACAAGCTACTTAAAAGTCCAATCCTTAAATAGCAACTGAAAATATGTGCAGTTCTTCCAAGGAGGAACTGGGGGCTGAAACTTATTGCCTGTTCATCTGTGCTGAGCCCTGGGAGAATGCCGACTGACTATTTGTTCTTTATAGTCCTGAGGGACTGACAAATGCCAAGCCCCATTTACTCTCAGAACTCGGTGGGAGCTTCAGAGTTCCTCCAGTGGGAGCCGTAAAAGTTGGGGTGATATATGTGTGACTCAAGCCCTTCATTCCTCAAGGAAGAGCTGGAAATGAAGGGTTCCCTACAGATTGTAATGCACTGTAACTGAGGTGGTATTTGTGGCTGAAGTGTGTCTCGGAGGGGGGGTTGGTTTATTTTCTGTTTTGCTTTGTTTTTTTACCTGTTTCAGTGTGGATTATTTGTCATTTGTAGTATGGAGTCTCTCAACTAGTGCCTGAATTTCTCTCAGAGGGAATTATTCCATGTGTAACCGTTTAATTGTTGCATCTGTGGGAGGAGAAAAGTCAGGCTCCTCTTATTCTGCTACCTTGCTAACCTTAAAAACTATTATTTTTAATTGATTTGCTTTTGTATGTTTTCAAGAACAAATGGCTATATTCTGCAGATTTATTTCTGCACTCTCTAATTTATTCCATTGATTTATGTAGCATTACTTTTCACAATGCACACTCTCCTGGCTGCTGTAGCTTTATAGCACAGTAGGGTGCTTTCTTCAACTTTATTCTTTTTTAAAATTGTTCTAACTATTCTCTTTATTTTGCTCTTCCATAAAAATTTAAAAATCATCTTGCCTATACCAATGCAAAATTCTTCTGAGAATTTTGACTGGTAATTGTGATAAATCTGTAGATTAATTTGTGGAGAATTGACATTTTATTTTAATGAGTGTTTCAAACCAAGAACATCCTATCTACCTCCATTGATTTATGCCTTTTTTATTACTTTCATCAGCATTATGTAGTTTTTAGCATAAAGCTTTTGTACATGCAATGTTAAAATTATACCTAAATATTTATTTTTGTGGAATCTATTATATATAACATTGTTTTTGTTCAATGTTACTTTCAGACTGTACATTGCTGGTGTATAGAAATATAATTGATTTTCTTATGCTAATCTTGTATCCTACAGCCTCTAGGAATTTTGTAAAGCTACCCTGGGTTTCATTACACAGGAAATCATGTTCCGGTGTATAGGAATAATTTTTTTATTCCTTTCTTTCCAAGCTGTATGTCATTCATTTTTTTTCTTGCCTTATACAATGGTTCAGATTCCACTACTATTTTGAGTAGAAGTTTTAAGAGTGGAGATGTTTGCCTTGTTCCTGCTATTAGCAGGTAAATCACTTAGTCTTTCACCAATAAATATGCTCCTATAGGTTTTTTGTAGATATCCTTTATCAAGTTGAGAGAGTTTCCTTTTATTTCTAGTTTAATAGAAGCTTTATATAATAAATAAATGTTGTATGTTACAAAACACTTTTTCTGCATGAGTTAATATAATCATATATTTCATACTGTCAATATGGTGAATATGTTGATCTGCTATACACCAACAGTGACCAACCTGAGACACAAATCAAGAACTCAACCCCTTCATAACAACTGCAAAATAATAAAATACTTAGAAATATACCTAACCAAGGAGGTGAAAGACCTCTACATGGAAAACTACAAAAGACAGCTGAAAGAAATCATAGACAACACAAACAAATGGAAACACATCCCATGCTCATGATTGGGTAGAATCAATGTTATGAAAATGACCATACTGCCAAAATTCCCATGAAACTACCACCATCATCCTTCACAGAACTAGAAAAAAAAAATCCTAAAATTAACATGGAACCAAAAAAGAGCCCACGTAGCCAAAGCAAGACTAAGCAAAAAGAACAAATCTGGAGGTATCACATTACCCGACTTCAAATTAACTATAAGGCCTTAGTCACCAAAATAGCATGGTACTGGTATGAAAATAGGCACATAGACCAATGGAGCAGAATGGAGAACCCAGAAATAAAGCCAAATACCTACAGTCAACCGATCTATGACAAAACAAACCAAAACATTAAGTAGGGAAAGGATACCCTATTCAAAAAAGTGTACTGGGATAGTTGGCAAGCCACATGTAGAAGAATGAAACTGGATCCTCATCTCTCACTGTACTAATCCATTTTCACACTGCTGATAAAGACATATCTGAGACTGGGGAGAAAAAGAGGTTTAATGTACTTACAGTTCCACATGGCTAGGGAGGCCTCACAATCATGGCAGAAGGCAAGGTGAAGCTAGTCACATCTTACATGGATGGCAGCAGGCAAAGAGAGAGAGCTTGTGCAGGTAAACTCCCATTTTCAAAACCATCAGATCTCATGAGACATATTCACTATCACAAGAACAGCATGGGAAAGACTCGACTCCACGATTCAGTTATCTCCCCTCAGGTCCCTCCCACAACACATGGCAATTATAGGGGCTACAAGATGAGATTTGGATGGGGACACAGAGCCAAACCATATCACTCACCTTATAGAAAAATTATGCAAGATGGATGAAAGACTTAAATCTAAGACCCAAAACTATAAAAATTCTAGATAATAACATTAGAAAAACCCTTCTAGACATTGGCTTAGGCAAAGACTTCATGACCAAGAACCCAAAAGCAAATACAACAAAAACAAAGATAAATAGATGAGACTTAGTTAAACTAAAAAGCTTCTGCACAGAAAAAGAAATAATCATCAGAATTAACAGACAACACATAGAGTGGGAGAAAATCTTGACAATCTATACATCCAATAAAGGACTAATATCCAGAATCTACAAAGAGCTCAAACAAATCAGCAAGAAAAATACAAGTAATCCCATCAAAAAGTGGGCTAAGGGCATGAATACATAATTCTCAACCAAAGATATACAAATGACCAACAAACATATGAAAAAATGCTCAACATCACTAATTATCAGGGAAATGCAAAACAAAACCACAAAGCAAGACCACCTCACTCATGCAAGAATGGACATAACCAAAAATCAAAAAATAATTGATGTTGACGTGGATGGAGTGAAAGGGAACATTTCACACTACAGGTGGGAATGTAAACTGGTACAACCACTATGGATAACAGTATGGGATTCCTTAAAGGACTAAAAGTGGAACTATCATTTGATCCAGCAATCCCACAACTGGATATCTACCCAAAGGAAAAAGAAGTTATTATATGAAAAGAATACTTGCACACACGTTTATAGTGGTACAATTTGCAATTGCGAAAATATAGAACCAGCCCAAATACCCATCAATCAACAAGTAGATAAAGAAATTGTGGTATATATACACCATGGAATACTACTCAGCCATAAAAAGAAATGAAATAATGGCATTGGCAGCAACCTGAATGAAATTGGAAACAATTATTTTAAGTGAAGTAGCTCAGGAATGGAAAACCAAACATCATACGTTGTCACTTATTGGTGGAGCTAAGGTATGAGGATACAAAGGCATAAGAACAACTCAATGAACTTTGGGGACTCTGGGCAAAGGATGTGAAAGTAACTGAGGAATAAAAGACCATACATTAGGTACAATGTACACTGCTTGGGGTATGGGTGCACAAAAACATGAAAAATTACCCCTAAATTACTTATTCATAGAACCAAACACCACCTGTTCCCCCAAAACTTATTGAAATAAATAAATAAATGTAAACAAATAAATAAATAATGAAGAGTAAAAAGAGGTTATGCCAATTTACTCAAGGTTGCAGAGTAGGTAAGTGGTAAAGATTCAAACTCCAAAAGCTGACTCTAGAGCCCCCCCACCTAACCACAAAAGCTGACTTGACCCAACTACATAAAGCTAAACATATGTGTAAAGAGCAAATTTATGGAAATGAGGAGGGAGATAATTTGCTTTATGTCCAAAATCCATATAAAATTTGGGAGCAGTCTAGTGATTTTTGAAAGCCAACAATAGGTTATGGCAGGGGGCGGGGAGCAGTAAGTAAAAAGGCTTGATCAGGAATTTTTAAACTGTCTCTTTGCTTCTTTGTGGAATTTGATAATTTAATCTTTTTAAATTTTATTCCTTCTCTCTAAAACAAGGACATTAAATGGAAAGAAATTCTTAAGTTCCCTGCAATTGTATAAGTCCACTAGTCTTATGTATGACTCTATGAAGGCAAATCAAGACGATGATAATCTCAAAATTTCCAATGAAAGGAAAACACTATGCTTAGATAAAATGAAATAGAAAACATATGCAGCTACACAAACGGACAGTATGTATGTATTATGTTGTAGAGCGAGGAGGTTGGTAGTTTCAAGCAAGAGTAAAATATTTTTTAGTTGAGATATGAACTTTTTTTATTATTATTATTATACTTTAAGTTCTAGGGTACATGTGCATAACGTGGAGGTTTGTTACATATGTATACTTGTGCCATGTTGGTGTGCTGCACCCATCAACTCGTCAGCACCCATCAATTCGTCATTTACATCAGGTATAACTCCCAATGCAATCCCTCCTCCTTCCCCCCTCCCCATGATAGGCCCCAGTGTGTGATGTTCCCCTTCCCGAGTCCAAGTGATCTCATTGTTCAGTTCCCACCTATGAGTGAGAACATGCGGTGTTTGGTTTTCTGTTCTTGTGATAGTTTGCTAAGAATGATGGTTTCCAGCTGCATCCATGTCCCTACAAAGGACAAAAACTCATCCTTTTTTATGGCTGCATAGTATTCCATGGTGTATATGTGCCACATTTTCTTAATCCAGTCTGTCACTGATGGACATTTGGGTTGATTCCAAGTCTTTGCTATTGTGAATAGTGCCGCAATAAACATACATGTGCATGTGTCTTTTTAGCAGCATGATTTATAATCCTTTGGGTATATACCCAGTAATGGGATGGCTGGGTCATATGGTACATCTAGTTCTAGATCCTTGAGGAATCGCCATACTGTTTTCCATAATGGTTGAACTAGTTTACAATCCCACCAACAGTGTAAAAGTGTTCCTATTTCTCCACATCCTCTCCAGCACCTGTTGTTTCCTGACTTTTGAATGATCGCCATTCTAACTGGTGTGAGATGGTATCTCATTGTGGTTTTGATTTGCATTTCTCTGATGGCCAGTGATGATGAACATTTTTTCATGTGTCTGTTGGCTGTATGAATGTCTTCTTTTGAGAAATGTCTGTTCATATCCTTTGCCCACTTTTGGATGGGGTTGTTTGTTTTTTTCTTGTAGATTTGTTTGAGTTCTTTGTAGGTTGTGGATATTAGCCCTTTGTCAGATGAGTAGATTGCAAAAATTTTCTCCCATTCTGTAGGTTGCCTGTTCACTCTGATGGTAGTTTCTTTTGCTGTGCAGAAGCTCTTTAGTTTAATGAGATCCCATTTGTCTATTTTGGCTTTTGCTGCCGTTGCTTTTGGTGTTTTAGACATGAAGTCTTTGCCCATGCCTATGTCCTGAATGGTACTACCTAGGTTTTCCTCTAGGGTTTTTATGGTTTTAGGTCTAACATTTAAGTCTCTAATCCATCTTGAATTAATTTTCGTATAAGGAGTAAGGAAAGCATCCAGTTTCAGCTTTCTACTTATGGCTAGACAATTTTCCCAGCACCATTTAATAAATAGGGAATCCTTTCCCCATTTCTTGTTTCTCTCAGGTTTGTCAAAGATCAGATGGCTGTAGATGTGTGGTATTATTTCTGAGGATTCTGTTCTGTTCCATTGGTCTATATCTCTGTTTTGGTACCAGTACCATGCTGTTTTGGTTACTGTAGCCTTGTAGTATAGTTTGAAGTCAGGTAGCGTGATGCCTCCAGCTTTGTTCTTTTGACTTAGGATTGTCTTGGAGATGTGGGCTCTTTTTTGGTTCCATATGAACTTTAAAGCAGTTTTTTCCAATTCTGTGAAGAAACTCATTGGTAGCTTGATGGGGATGGCATTGAATCTATAAATTACCTTGGGCAGTATGGCCATTTTCACGATATTGATTCTTCCTATCCATGAGCATGGTATGTTCTTCCATTTGTTTGTGTCCTCTTTTATTTCACTGAGCAGTAGTTTGTAGTTCTCCTTGAAGAGGTCCTTTACATCCCTTGTAAGTTGGATTCCTAGATATTTTATTCTCTTTGAAGCAATTGTGAATGGAAGTTCATTCCTGATTTGGCTCTCTGTTTGTCTGTTACTGGTGTATAAGAATGCTTGTGATTTTTGCACATTAATTTTGTATCCTGAGACTGTGCTGAAGTTGCTTATCAGCTTAAGGAGATTTTGGGCTGAGACAATGGGGTTTTCTAAATATACAATCATGTCATCTGCAAAGAGGGACAATTTAACTTCTTCTTTTCCTAACTGAATACCCTTGATTTCTTTCTCTTGCCTGATTGCC
The DNA here is from genome assembly GCF_047675955.1 of Chlorocebus sabaeus. Taxonomy (NCBI): domain Eukaryota; kingdom Metazoa; phylum Chordata; class Mammalia; order Primates; family Cercopithecidae; genus Chlorocebus; species Chlorocebus sabaeus. Next base: position 51,587,269 of record NC_132920.1, read on the forward strand.
CTAGCCAGAACTTCCAACACTATGTTGAATAGGAGTGGTGAGAGAGGGCATCCCTGTCTTGTGCTAGTTTTCAAAGGGAATTTTTCCAGTTTTTGCCCATTCAGTATGATATTGGCTGTGGGTTTGTCATAAATAGCTCTTATTATTTTGAGGTATGTTCCATCAATACTGAATTTATTGAGCGTTTTTAGCCTGAAGAGCTGTTGAATATTGTCAAAAGCCTTTTCTGCATCTATTGAGATAATCATGTGGTTCTTGTCTTTGGTTCTGTTTATATGCTGGATTATGTTTATTGATTTGTGAATGTTGAACCAGCCTTGCATCCCAGGGATGAAGCCCACTTGATCATGGTGGATAAGCTTTTTGATGTGCTGCTGAATCCGGTTTGCCAGTATTTTATTGAGGATTTTTGCATCAATGTTCATCAGGGATATTGGTCTAAAATTCTCTTTTTTTGTTGTGTCTCTGCCAGGCTTTGGTATCAGGATGATGTTGGCCTCATAAAATGAGTTAGGGAGGATTCCCTCTTTTTCTATTGATTGGAATAGTTTCAGAAGGAATGGTACCAGCTCCTCCTTGTACCTCTGGTAGAATTCAGCTGTGAATCCATCTGGTCCTGGAGTTTTTTTGGTTGGTAGGCTATTAATTATTGCCTCAATTTCAGAGCCTGCTATTGGTCTATTCAGGGATTCAACTTCTTCCTGGTTTAGTCTTGGAAGAGTGTAAGTGTCCAGGAAATTATCCATTTCTTCTAGATTTTCTAGTTTATTTGAGTAGAGGTGTTTATAGTATTCTCTGATGGTAGTTTGTATTTCTGTGGGGTCGGTGGTGATATCCCCTTTATCATTTTTTATTGCATCTATTTGATTCTTCTCTCTTTTCTTCTTTATTAGCCTTGCTAGCGGTCTGTCAATTTTGTTGATCTTTTCAAAAAACCAACTCCTGGATTCATGGATTTTTTGGAGGGTTTTTTGTGTCTCTATCTCCTTCAGTTCTGCTCCGATCTTAGTTATTTCTTGCCTTCTGCTAGCTTTCGAATGTGTTTGTTCTTGCTTCTCTAGTTCTTTTAATTGTGATGTTAGAGTGTCAATTTTAGATATTTCCTGCTTTCTCTTGTGGGCATTTAGTGCTATAAATTTCCCTCTGCACACTGCTTTAAATGTGTCCCAGAGATTCTGGTATGTTGTAATTTTGTTCTCATTGGTTTCAAAGAACATCTTTATTTCTGCCTTCATTTCGTTATGTACCCAGTAGTCATTCAGGAGCAGGTTGTTCAGGTTCCATGTAGTTGAGCGGTTTTGATTGAGTTTCTTAGTCCTGAGTTCTAGTTTGATTGCACTGTGGTCTGAGAGACAGTTTGTTATAATTTCTGTTCTTGTACATTTGCTGAGGAGTGCTTTACTTCCAATTACGTGGTCAATTTTGGAGTAAGTACGATGTGGTGCTGAGAAGAATGTATATTCTGTTGATTTGGGGTGGAGAGTTCTATAGATGTCTATTAGGTCTGCTTGCTGCAGAGATGAGTTCAATTCCTGGATATCCTTGTTAACTTTCTGTCTCGTTGATCTGTCTAATGTTGACAGTGGGGTGTTGAAGTCTCCCATTATTATTGTATGGGAGTCTAAGTCTCTTTGTAAGTCTCTAAGGACTTGCTTTATGAATCTGGGTGCTCCTGGATTGGGTGCATATATATTTAGGATAGTTAGCTCTTCCTGTTGAATTGATCCCTTTACCATTATGTAATGGCCTTCTTTGTCTCTTTTGATCTTTGATGGTTTAAAGTCTATTTTATCAGAGACAAGTATTGCCACCCCTGCTTTTTTTTTTGTTCTCCATTTGCTTGGTAAATCTTCCTCCATCCCTTTATTTTGAGCCTATGTATGTCTCTGAGTGTGAGATGGGTCTCCTGAATACAGCAGACTGATGGGTCTTGACTCTTTATCCAGTTTGCCAGTCTGTGTCTTTTAATTGGAGCATTTAGTCCATTTACATTTAAGGATAATATTGTTATGTGTGAACTTGATCCTGCCATTATGATATTAACTGGTTATTTTGCTCGTTAGTTGATGCAGTTTCTTCCTAGCCTTGATGGTCTTTACATTTTGGCATGTTTTTGCAATGGCTGGTACCGGTTGTTCCTTTCCATGTTTAGTGCTTCCTTCAGGGTCTCTTGTAAGGCAGGCCTAGTGGTGACAAAATCTCTAAGCATTTGCTTATCTGTAAAGGATTTTATTTCTCCTTCACTTATGAAACTTAGTTTGGCTGGATATGAAATTCTGGGTTGAAAATTCTTTTCTTTAAGAATGTTGAATATTGGCCCCCACTCTCTTCTGGCTTGTAGAGTTTCTGCCGAGAGATCTGCTGTTAGTCTGATGGGCTTCCCTTTGTGGGTAACCCGACCTTTCTCTCTGGCTACCCTTAAGATTTTTTCCTTCAATTCACCTTTGGTGAATCTGGCAATTATGTGTCTTGGAGTTGCTCTTCTCGAGGAGTATCTTTGTGGCGTTCTCTGTATTTCCTGGATTTGAATGTTGGCCTGTCCTACTAGGTTGGGGAAGTTCTCCTGGATGATATCCTGAAGAGTGTTTTCCAACTTGGTTCCATTTTCCCCCTCACTTTCAGGCACCCCAATCAGATGCAGATTTGGTCTTTTTACATAATCCCATACTTCTTGCAGCTTTGTTCATTTCTTTTTCTTCTTTTTTCTTTTGGTTTCTCTTCTCATTTCGTTTCATTCATTTGATCCTCAATCGCTGATACTCTTTCTTCCAGTTGATCGAGTCGGTTACTGAAGCTTGTGCATTTGTCACGTATTTCTTGTGTCATGGTTTTCATCTCTTTCATTTCGTTTATGACCTTCTCTGCATTAATTACTCTAGCTATCAATTCTTCCACTTTTTTTTCAAGATTTTTAGTTTCTTTGTGCTGGGTACGTCATTCTTCCTTTAGCTCTGAGAAGTTTGATGGACCGAAGCCTTCTTCTCTCATCTTGTCAAAGTCATTCTCCGTCCAGCTTTGATCTGTTGCTGGCGATGAGCTGCGCTCCTTTGCCGGGGGAGATGTGCTCTTATTTTTTGAATTTCCAGCTTTTCTGCCCTGCTTTTTCCCCATCTTTGTGGTTTTATCTGCCTCTGGTCTTTGATGATGGTGATGTACTGATGGGGTTTTGGTGTAGGTGTCCTTCCTGTTTGATAGTTTTCCTTCTAATAGTCAGGACCTTCAGCTGTAGGTCTGTTGGAGATTGCTTGAGGTCCACTCCAGACCCTGTTTGCCTGGGTATCAGCAGCAGAGGCTGCAGAAGATAGAATATTGCTGAACAGTGAGTGTACCTATGTGATTCTTGCTATGGAAGCTTCCTCTCAGGGGTGTACTCCACCCTGTGAGGTGTGGGATGTCAGACTGCCCCTAGTGGGGGATGTCTCCCAGTTAGGCTACTCAGGGGTCAGGAACCCACTTGAACAGGCAGTCTGTCCCTTCTCAGATCTCAACCTCCGTGTTGGGAGATCCACTGCTCTCTTCAAAGCTGTCAGACAGAGTCGTTTGCGTCTGCTGAGGTTTCTGCTGCTTTTGTTGTTGTTTAGTTGTGCCCTGTTCCCAGAGGTGGAGTCTACAGAGACAGGCAGGTTTCCTTGAGCTGCTGTGAGCTCCACCCAGTTCGAGCTTCCCAGCGGCTTTGTTTACCTACTTAAGCCTCAGCAATGGTGGGTGCCCCTCCCCCAGACTCGCTGCTGCCTTGGGGTTAGATCGCAGACTGCTGTGCTAGCAATGAGGGAGGCTCCGTGGGCATGGGACCCTCCTGGCCAGGTGTGGGATACAATCTCCTGGTGTGCCCGTTTGCTTAAAGCGCAGTATTGGGGTAGGAGTTACCCGATTTTCCAGGTGTTGTGTGTCTCAGTTCCCCTGGCTAGGAAAAGGGATTCCCTTCCCCCTTGCGCTTCCCAGGTGAGGTGATGCCTTGCCCTGCTTCAGCTCTTGCTGGTCGGGGTGCAGCAGCTGACCAGCACCGATTGTCTGGCACTCCCTAGTGAGATGAACCCAGTACCTCAGTTGAAAATGCAGAAATCACCGGTCTTCTGTGTCACTCACGCTGGGAGTTGGAGACTAGAGCTGTTCCTATTTGGCCATCTTGCTCCGCCCCTACCGAGATAGGATCTTGTCCCAAATGGATATCATTTTGGAAATACATTTGGATAATAAAATTCATGAAATTTTCCTCCAGAATAAATTTTGGATCATGTGGGATTTTATCACACAAATCAAAAAGATGAGAATGGGAGTTTAAGAGGCCCCAGGTTCTACAGCTTCAAGAAGGCACAAGAACACCCCTGGATCGACTTTCTACAGTGGAACAAAATGGATCATGATTACACTATTCACTTCAGAGGAGCTAGTCTTGAAAATGATTGGCGTTCTCTTTAACCAAAGCACTGTTGTATTTGGAGGTTCATGACCTTAAAGCCAAGAGATCTAAATTTATTCAAAACTCAGAGCTAGCTCTAATATGTCTTATGATGTCAGACAAATCACTTTGCATTTCTGAGCTTCAATAATCTCAAGAGCAAAAAAGGAATAACAATGCTGACAGTAATTGTAGCTATAAAATACCTCACATTGTATAGTATAAGACTGATAATAGGCACTTTATGTGTTAAGTGGGTTGGATTTCATAGTGGATCAGTTTAAGTATTTTGATTTACAAAGCTTTAAAAATCATTTTATGATGATTTCTCTTTATAGAATACAAAATGATGCTATACTTTTAAATAATGTACTTTCTTAAGACTATTTATGTAACTCTCTAATAAGAAAGTGTGAACAATCTGTTGCCCACTGGAAAGGCAACAAAGTGAATATTAAGTGACATAGTCATCTTAATTTTGTTTTTAAGAGATATGACCTTTGGTTAACTCTATTAGCTTGCTTATCTGAAAACGGAAAACTATTTTTTACTGTATTTTCCTCACCGGAAAATATTTGTATCACTACAAGCTATGATTGTTACTATTTTTACATTTTCTAATGCAATGCCTTTTTAAGAAAACTATATACATGTCAGTTTTTCTTTAACTTGTATGTTATTTCAAGAAACAAGTATCTCAGTGTTTACATAAGCATTTTGAAGGAGTAACAAGAAAAAAAAAATTCATAGGGCAATCTAATTATCACCAACAGCTGTAACCTGTTGCACTCAATGCTGAAACTATAAGTAGGCTGCTTTAACCAAATGTTCAAGCATTTTAAAAGCTTCTTTTATCTTCTGACTTAAAAGGAGATTTGAGTAAAATGCCTACATAAGGTACAAATGTTCTTCTACCACATAGAAAAATATTAACCTATCTTCAGTTAGCCTTGACAGTTCCAAACTATGAGATCTCTTACGTCTCAGAAAATGAATTTCCTTTCCTAGAGATAGAGATGTCAAGAATTTAATACAATGTGGTTTTGTTTTCTCTGCTCCATTATATATTGCTTTAAAGAAGGTATCATTGCAGTTTGTCTTATTGATTGGAATGAATTAGTATGGTGTTTCATGAGAAAATGATCTCATTTTAACCAAAAATAATTATTTAAAAATTCAGATTTGGGCTGATTATTTTTTATTTGAACATCATAATTTAAAATAGCAAGTTGTCCCAATTTACTTAGATGGTTTGATTTTATATAAAATTTGCATTACACTTCTTATAACAATTATTTCCTGAAGAAATTTCTCTAACGAACGGGAAATTAAGTTCTGTTTCATCTCCAGTTGGAATAAGTTATGTCCTTCCCCCTTCAGTAAGTCCTCTTAAACTTACTTTGTAGTATATGAGAGGCAAATAATCAAAGCTTCTTACAAAAAAATCGTGTGCATTGTCAGTGATGCTCCACTCTCTTTAATAAAGGAGTTTTCTTCATTTATACAATAGGAAAGGGGTGAAGTGGAGAGAGGTTAGGAAATGAGCTATAAAGAAAGAAAGGTATAAGAGACAGAAATAATTAGAACTTCCACAGATTATTCTCTAATAGATAAAGCAAACATGTGAAAACCATAAGAAATCTTTCTTTAATTAAATTAATGGTAATTTCTTTTTCTACTAGTCATTGGGTGGGGGTACCTTAATTATTTGTGTTATGAAATTTGATAATTTATATTGTTCCTTTCTGGTTCTCTGCAACTTTGCCAAGGGTGGGGAATAAAAGTGTTTTGTATAGTGACTTTTTCCTTTCCCTCATTCCTTCCTTAAAATAAAGTGTATTGCCTTTCTTAAACAAAATAAAGCAGAAAATATATATATTATTGAATTTACTTTTTAAAAAAGAAACCCCAAATGTTGTGTGTTCAAACATTTCTCCCCTCACATAGGGACTTGGGAAGAATTTAGTGCTAAATAAATGCTGCCTCAAACCAGGCAAGATAAAACATAAATCATTGCATTAAAACCTCTAACAAGTCTATCTGCTTTTTGAAATGACTGGGAGATGAAAGCGAGGAGTCTCATTTAAGAAGGCCCAGCGGATCAGTTCTGCATTTATATAGCTGTTATCAAAAGCAATTCATTTGGAGATCAAATAGACTGACAGATAGGACAAGCAGGGGATCACCACTGCCTTCAGGCAGCCCAAAGCTAGGATGGCTTCCCAGCACCTCACTAATATTGGGTCTAGTCAATGCTCGTGTTTATTACCACTTCCATCCTCTGCCGACTGCACACTAACACATACTTCTATCCCTTCCTAGCCAGGCAACTGTTAGGAAAGCAGTAATAAGAATAGTGTTTACCCAACTCGATTAAAAAAATTCCTTCATTGTACTTCAATGAGAAGATCACGTTCATCCAAATCTTGGACAAGTGGGACAACGATATAGGGGAGTAAAAGCAGGAAATAAGAGAAACTTGCCAAGGGGCATGGGTTCCATGACCTCATCAAGATTGGCAGGTTCCCCAAGTCTTGTCCAGGTTTCAGATTGAGCTCAATGTCCTGCAGCTGATTTGCCCACAGTAGGTGGAAGGAAAGTACACCAGTTTGAAGTGAATTTGCACAGGTGAGCATTTCTAGGGTTAGCGTTGAGGATGTTTATTTATCAGTGAAAAGTGTGGAGTTTATAGTTCTCACTTAAACATAATGTACTGAATTTTGTTTTCTCATTAGAAGGCAGCATGTTAAATTGTTGAAATTCTGAGTAATATAAAACAAAGAAGAAAATAAAAAATAAAAATCAAATATTTCAGAGATAACTCCTGCTAATTAGTATACATATTAATATAAATATGAACATAAATACACACATACATTTAGATGAGATCACACTGTATGGATCCTATATGTTTCACTTAACATTAAAAAGTAAGTTTTTATGAAATTATTATTTGAAAGCAGAATTTTTAGTGAATCAAAATCTTTTAGTTATATGGATGTAGCAAACTTAATTACTTCTCTTTTGTCAATAATGTTTTTGTTGTTGTTGCTTTGTAATGTGAGTGTCTAAACTTGTTTGACAAAACACACACCATTTGGCATAGAATATTCTAGAAAAATAAATATAAACTGGCTAACGCCAGCAAAAAAGTGAAACCCAGGAATATTTTCCTTCCATAGGACTTAAGGTAGCAATCAATCAACAAATATTTACTGAGCACTTACTTTCCTCTCATTGCCTAGGTGAATCATGCATATTTAGAAATATTTATTTACAAATACGTTAAAAGCACAATTCTTACCTTAAGTTTGAGTCAGGAAAACAATGTTTTCTTATACTCAGTCATCTAACATTCATATCCACTCTGCTACTACATCACTGCATTAGAAATGAAGTAGAGAACCCAGTAATATGGGGGACACAGTCCTTGCTGTCAATATGTTTATAATCTACTTGAGGAAACATATTCTGTAAAGTGTCAACAGTTACTCATCACCTTGTATAATTGCAAAGGCAGCACAGACAATCTCAAGCAAGGGAAAGCTCACCTGGGCATGAGAGACCAGAGGTAGACCTGGTAGACCAGAGGTACATATTCATATGTAGGACATAAACAGTGGAAGGACAAGAGGGAAAACTGTAACTTATAAAGAAAAAAACAAATGTTCCTTCTTATATTTTTAAGACTTAAAACGTACCCCATTTGCCTTGAGAACCAATAGGCCAGGGACTTTTACCTTTGTGTCTGTGGTTCTATCACTTAAATTCCTGTGCCCCATCTCAGCAGGACTGAAAGGAGACTTTAGAGAAGAGCAGACAGAAGAGATTCACTCTAGGACCTCTCCATTCTCACCACACCATGGACCAGGTATATGACAATAGTGGAGTACTATAATAGAGGACTCCATCCTTAATTCCTATATTATATGCTCAGCTGCATTCATTTCCTTTCCAACCTTAACCATAGACATAAATGGCCAGAGAATATATTATTTCTGGTAGGTTGAAAAATGGCCACTCCTAATATATCTTCATCCAAACCCTTGGAACCTATTAATATCACCTTACATAGCAAAAACAACTTGCAGATGTGATTAAGTAAGGGTTGCTGGAATGGGGATATTATCCAGGATTATCCAAGTGAACCCTAAATATATTCACAGAGGCCTTTATAAGAGAGAAAAAGATCAGGAAGACAGTAGGAGACATGAAATAAGAAGTTGGAGTGAAGTAGATGTTGGAATAATGAGTTTGAAGATAGAAGAAGGAGTCACAAGCCAATGAACACACACACTCACTAGAAGCTGAAAAGGGCAAGGAACCAGTCTTGACTCCACCTTTACTTCAGTCCAGTGAAACTGATTGTAGACTTCTGACCTCAAAAATTTTAAGATAATAAATTTGCCATGAAGTTTGTGGCAACAGCAGCAATAGGATGCTAGTGCATTATTTGAGGTACCTCTATAAAATTACCTCCATCTTTAGATATAAATCCTTCCAGGGTATGGATTGAGAAATATGTTAAAATGAAAATACCCCTAAAAGGTGTGGTATATTTAACATTACAACATTGGTGTGGATTATTCTATAAAACTATCCATAAATTCTAGAAGAAATAGGTCACTGGATAGGTAAGTTTAAAGGGAAGGACAGAGAAAGTGTAGGCTCAGTGCTTGAGATATATCTGGAATGAGCTGGTCAGAGCTCCTGAGATTTGGACAGTAAAGTTAGAAGAACTAAGATAGGCCAAAGGTAAAAAAAATCCAAAATGCACATATTAATAATTATATAATTTTGCCTTGAGATAGTCTGGCTTTTTTTGCTTTTTTTTTTTTTCTTTTTTTTAGACGGAGTTTTGCTCTTGTTGCCCAGGCCGGAGGGCAATGGCGCACTCTTGGCTCACCGCAAACTCTACCTCCTGGGTTCAAGCGATTCTCCTGCCTCGGCTTCCCAAGTAGCTGCAATTACAGGCACCCACCACTACACCCAGCTAATTTTGTATTTTTAGTAGAAATAGGGTTTCTCCATGTTGGTCAGGCTGGTCTTGAACTCCTGACCTCAGGTGATCCGCCCACTTCAGCCTGCCAAAGTGCTGGGATTATAGACGTGAACCACCGCGCGCGGCAGCCTTGCTTGTATACACTTTACACAGAGAATTTTTACACATTCTCAAGCTAAGTACTCTATTTTTAATTAGTACATAAAAATACTAAAAAGAAAGAATAATTATGTAAATGAATGCAGCCACTATGGAGAAACGCATTGAGGTTCCTCACAAAAACACAAATAGAACTCCATATGAGCCAGCAATCCCACTACTGTGAAAAGGAAAAGAAATCAGGAAGAGACATCTGCACCTCCATATTTATTGCAGCACAATTCACAATAGCCAAGTAATGGAATCAATCGAGGTGCCTAACAATAGACGAATGGATAAACAAATGTGGTGTATATACCATGGAATACTATTCAGTCATAAAAAAGAAGGAAATCACATCATTTGTGGCAATGTAAGTGGAATTAGAGGACATTATGTTAAGTGAAATAAGCCAGGAACAGAAATCTGAACACTGCAGATTCTCATTCATATTTGGAAGCTTAAAAAACTGTTGATCTCATAATAGTAGAACAGAGGATACTAGACTCTTGGAAGGGAGAAGAAAGGAATAGAGAAAGATTTATCAAAGGATATACAATTACAGCCACATAGGAGGAATAAGTTCCAGTGTTCTACAGCACTGTAGGAGGAGTACAGCTAACAATAATATATAGTTTCAAATAGCTAGAAGTAGGACGGTAAATCTTCCCAACACAAAGAATTGAGAAATTTCTGAGACGATAGTAATCACTAATTAACCTGATCTGTTCACTATACATTGTACATATCCAAACCTCACTATATACTCCACAAACATGTACAATTATTATGTGCCAATTTAAAAAAAGAAAAACAAAAACCATGAATGTATATTCAGCTCTAAATAATAAAATGTGTGCTGAAATGTTTAGAAGTGACCTGTACCAATGTCTGTAATTTACTTTAAAATGGATAAAACAATAAGCTGGACTGATAAATGGATAGAGATGGGTGAATGGATAGGTGTGAAATAAAGCTAATACAGAAAAATGTTTTAAAAAAGAAAAATATATCAAGGATTATGAGCAATCAAGGATTATGATTCCAAATACAATCGTTCAAGTTAAAATGTCTACATTATAACCATATAAACTCTCTCCTTGTGCATTTCTAAATTCTAAACATGATGCTTTCTGTCTCAGGGACAGACCTGTGCTGGGTGAGAAATGCTATAGCTCTTTTGGAAAGTGAATGCACTGTTTGAGCCAACACTTGTTTTACATTTTTGGACCTTAATTGTAGAAATGCATCCAAATCGGGTTATGTCTTTTAACCAGAGACATTTGTTTATGAAATATCAGTTGTGTTCTTTCAGCACATCTCTAAGTATCTGAAAAGCAAAATTCAGCTTCCTATATACTGACTACTTACAACCATATCACGAAGAATGTTTTGTTTTTGTTTTTTGATGACAAAGCAAATATATTTATATGAAGATTCTTACCTAATCACATGGGAACTACATTTGATATTTGCTAGGTTATAAAAGGAACAAAGAATAGAACAGTAGTTATAAAGCAACTTTAATTACTTTTTAGAAGTAGATTATGCAGGTATAGATGTCTGATGCTAGAAGAGAAAGAAAAAGAATGCTTATTTTCTTATGCAGTGAAATATAATTCTAAAGCCAATACTCAAAGCTCTTTAGAACTTGATTTAAAAAAAAAAAAAAAAAAAAAAAAAACAAAAAAAACTTAACCACAAGTCAAGAAAGAGGGAGAATAAGAATACCATTTCTGAAATAGCAATAGTAATGTTTGAGTCCTGCCTCCCATGTTTTGGAGGTCTGAATTGTGTCTGCCAAGTTTGCACAAATCAAGGCGATCCCTCTTAGGCACAGTTAAAACTGCATTTAGCTTAAGACCATTTTACAGAAATATGTAGTCTATGATACTGATAATGTATTAATATATAAGGAATTACTATTTTAGGGTGACTAAATCACCCTCATTTACGTGGGACTTTTTGGAGCATTTTTGTTTACCAAGGAAAGTCCCATGTCCTCAGAAAACCCCCAGTTTCAGACAAATCAAGACAGGTAGTCCAAATATAAATATATTTATCCTGATAAAATGTTATTTCAAAAATGATTTTACCCACTTAAAATGAGCAAATTAAAAAATAGACTGGATAAATTATCTCCTTTTTAAACAAAGGCAGCATTTATGATTTTTATTTAAATGAGGTAGAATATAGATAGAGTATATATTTTAAATCATAGTGGTATTGTAAATGTCAATTTAATTATTGGCTAAAATTTTAATTTATTTTCATTGCAATGTGAAATTAAAATGTACTTTTTTTCTTTTTAAGTTAATCATATTTTAAAGCTCCAAATTAAGATTTTCTCTATGCACAGACACCACTTATCAAAACCCCAGACAAGCCAGCCATTGTGCATATATTCACACCCAGAATAAAGCATTTATATTTGTAATGCTATTTCAAGGCCGTGTATCAGATTTAAGATCTTTATTATCTCTGAGACAGGACAGCATGCAGACAAATGTCCTAATGGTCCAAGCTTTCAAAGAATGTTGGCATTTATTCTATGGATCTGCATCTCTGCACAGCAACCAGACAGGACTGCGCATGACACGGCTAAATACAATTCCATCTTCCCAGTCCCTTCTCTTTCCCCTTTGCCCCCAAATCCTCCTTCTTCTTTTTTCTGCTCCCTCATTCGAATGTTCATTTTGAAGATATGCTTTTCACCGGGATTAAAACAGGGTTTGCATTTAACATTTTCATTTACCAAACAGAAAAATATTTTACTAGAAGGGAATGGTATTAAGGGGAAATGATTTTCCGTGTGCCCTGAGGCCCGGCATAGACAGGATTTGATTTGCTATGTTCAGCTGGAATCTGGATTGATACGCAGAGATGAGAGGGGTTGTTTAATAAAATTTACATTTCATTTTCTCACTGGACACCAGTCTCCTGTCACTCATGGAACTGATGGGAATGCTGCAAATAACTTTTGTCAGAATCTAGTTGGGGAAACAGACTGGGAAATGAGAAGACAGAAAGGGGGAAAGGGAGGAGAGTCTAGCTTGTTTTTGTCTTTTGGCTTCCGTGATGGAAATAGACCCATTGAGTCTGGGAGACATGACAGTTGATCACCTCCACACTGGAAGGACCAGGTACACCAGTGAGAAACCTGGGGAAGGCAGCTAGGAGTGGACATGACCCAGCTATGTACAAGGGCAGTCATGCTTGGAGGGGAATCTATGGATTGAAGGAGGGGTTTAAGCTTATGGAGAACTAGAAGTCGTTTGTGTCAACTGAAAAAATGATCAGAAGGCATACAAACAAAGGCAAGAGGAGAGGATTAAATTCTCCTTCTTACAGTGAAACCATAGTGTCTGTAATTTTACTCTTCACTCTAAACCAGAAGTGTCTGTTTTCCAGTTCTATGTAACAAATTACCACAAACATAGTGGCTTAAAACAACATCCATTCATTAGATCTCAGTCCTGTAGGTCAGAAGACTGGGCAGGCTCACCCGGATTTTGTTTTTAGGGTCTCATAAGGCTGTTATCTAGATGTTGGCTGATCTGGGCTTTTATTGGGAGTCTCAGGAAGAATCAGCTTCCATGCTTATAAAGGTGGTTGGCATAATTCATTTCCTTGTGGAGATAGGACTATAGCTCCCTTTCCACACTGGTTGTCTTCTGTGGGCTACCCTGAGTTCTGAGAGGCCACCTGTATCTCTTGCCAAGTGGCCTGCTCCATCTTCAAAAGAGTAAGGACACACGAAGTCATTCCCAAGTTTGACATACCTCTGACTTCCTCTTCTGCCATCAGCCAGTAAACAAAATCTCTTCTTTTTTTTTTTTTTTTTTTTTAAGACGGAGTCTCGCTGTCTCCCAGGCTGGAGTGCAGTGGCCGGATCTCAGCTCACTGCAAGCTCCGCCTCCCGGGTCCACGCCATTCTCCTGACTCAGCCTCCAGAGTAGCTGGGACTACAGGCGCCCGCCATCTCGCCCGGCTATTTTTTTGTATTTTTTAGTAGAGACGGGGTTTCACCGGGTTAGCCAGGATGGTCTCGATCTCCTGACCTCGTGATCCACCCGTCTCGGCCTCCCAAAGTGCTGGGATTACAGGCTTGAGCCACCGTGCCCGGCCACAAAATCTCTTCTTTTAAAACGTTCCTGAGATGAGGTAAGGCCCACTAAAATAATTTTGCCACCTTAAGGTCAACTAATTAGTAAGCCTAATTTCATCTGCAGTATCCCCTTGCCATTTAATCATGGGTGGGACATCAGGTGGCTGAGATCATGGGATCACCTTAAAATTCTGCCTATCACATTGTCCTTCCTATGTGTGATCCATGAGTGCCAGCCCAGGGGAGGTAGAAGGGCATGTTGCTGTGGCCAGCATAGCCGGTGACTTCTGAGAAGCCTAGAGATCCTGAAGGCTAGAAAACGAGGTCTTTAATGGAGTCCCCCTAACAGTGGAATCTGTGAACCAAAAAGGGATGTATGGTCACTATGAGTTCCAGATAGAATTCCATTTATGGCCTTTTTGTTGTTGTTGTTGAACCTTAGAAACAATAAGGATTATTTGGCAAAGGGAGCTACTATATTACTAAGCAGGGGAGGGCCTATAGAATCAAAAGATATTTGAGTTACATATTGGTAAATGTCTTGATTCGCGTCTTTCATAAGACCAAAATGAGACTCAAAAGTTAAAATTACTTTATATTGATAAGAAAGTTAGTTATAATTACTTTTTATTGATGCCAACCATGGTGTGACATGTTTCTACATTCTAATTCAAAGTGGTTTTTCCTTCACTTGACTTGGTATAATAAGCAAAGGCTGGATCTAACAACAACAACAACAAAAAGCCCTTAGGGAGGCCGAGGTGGGCAGATCATGAAGTTAAGAAATTGAGACCATCCTGATCAACACGATGTAACCCTGTGTGTACTAAAAATACAAAAATTATCTGGGTGTGTTGGCATACAACTGTAGTCCCAGCTACTTGGGAGGCTGAGGCAGCAGAATCGCTTAAACGTGAGAGGTGGAGGTTGCAGTGAGCCTAGATCATGCCACTGCACTCCAGTCTGGCAACAGAGCAAGACTAGGTCAAAAAAAAAAAAAAAAAAAAAAAAAGCCTCTGCAAGATCCAGAGGGCTCAGGGCTATTTAGGCAGGCAGTTCAGCCTTGAGCATGCAATGGATGGTCTAAAAGGAGTGGGCATGGTGTGTAAGTGGGCACATGATTTCATGGATTCCGTCTGTATGAGAAATGTAGCTAGGGGTGGGGTGAAGTCAAAGTGGAGCCCTCTAGAGCACAGAATTTAGGACAGAAACTTCTATTCACTAGGTCTAAAGGTAAGGATCAGCTGGGGTGTCATATATGTCTGATACAAGTTTCATTCGGCCTATCCAGAAAAGAGGAAAGTTAGAGACTATTTACTCTGTGATCTCCCAGTGTATAAATTAGACTAGGGAAGTAGCATTTAACCATGCCTTAAAAATATCAAGAGAGTAGGATGCTGAAATATTCATAACACTTGCACTTCTTTCCAAGTGAGTAGAATTTTTTCCTAATACCTAATCTCTTCAGTTACAGTAGGTATTCTTCTGTCTGGCCCAATCTGAATTGAAACCACACTTACCATCTTTTTAATATAATTTCACATGTTTAAAATGGTTATTAATTATTCATTCAGCCTTTTATTTCCTGTACTCTACAGCAATTCATCACTGATGAATCCATGATCTGGGAATCAGTAACTCTTCTAGTCACACTTATATATTTCCTCCTACCTGAAAGGTCCTCTTCTCTATGTACTTACACCTTACCTATTCTTTTAAATCATACTTAAGTTTTCCTTCCCGATGAATATTTCTTTTCTTATTACAAATATTATTTTGCTGTTTCTGCAATTATTATTGCCTAGTATACAAGAAGGATGGGCAATCTAATTACTTGGAGAGAATTGAATCTGTAGAAAGAATTACCCAAATGTTTACATTAAAATAATGGAAAAAATATAGTATGATTTTCTAATTATTCCTACACAGCAACAGCTCACATTGGTTTCTGACACCTTTTCTAAAACACTAAAGTTAGAAAATACTCGAATGATGTTTTCAGAATTTTATAGAGTAAAGGTTGTGATTAAAACATTTTATAATCAGCTGTTATTTTCCATGTATGAAGCCATTTTTATGACAAAGGGGTTCAGAAATAATGTATCCCATACAACTTACTTGAAAAAAATTACTAGAAGATGAACTTCAACATATTAATACATAACTGTGATTAATAAGTCATAAATTGGTAAGCCATGATAATAAAAGATTATCTAGTAACACAGGAGTAAATTCAATATAAAGATACATCCAAATAGTTGTTATACATTTGGTTATAAAACAAAATGCAAACACTAAAATCATTTTTAAAAGAAAAAATACAAATATTAAAAGACTAACTTGAAACGGCTGTTAATATAATTTGTGGTTGATATTACCAATCTCACTATCCAATAAAAAAAATTGGATGGGTGAGACTGCATTGAGGCAGGAGTGTAAAATTATATTAAATTTAATGCATTAAAAAAATAAGATACCATTTCAAGCTTGCAAACCTGTACAATATACACTTTCAAGAATATAGGGGAAAGCATATGCAATATTGATGATATGAGAAAATGTCTTAGTCATTTTGGGCCACTGTAACAATCTACCATAGACTGAGTGGCTTAAATAACAGACATTTATTTCTCACAACTCTAGAGGCTGGGAAGCTCAAGATGGAGGTGCCAGCAGATTTGGTTCCTGGTGAGGGCCCTCTTCCTTGTTCACAAACAGCCAGTTCTCACTGTGTCCTCATATGGCAGAAACAGAAAGAGAGATGGAGACAGATGACACACTGAAGTAACTGGTAGAGTGAATGAAAACCAAGGAAGTAATAAAATATGTGAACAAAAATCTTTCAAATAAATTTGCTGGAGTGGAGGTAGAAAAATTGTGAAGAGATTCGAAGAAGCCTATTGAATCAAGGAATGTTTTCTTTTTCTTTCTTCCTTTCCTTTCCTTTTTTTTTTTTTTAAATAGTGGGAGCTTTTTAACCATGTTGGATACTCACAGGAGTAAACCAGTAGATGGGGAGAGATTAATGATACTGGAAAAAGAGGATAATCGAAGCAGTGACATCCTTGAAAATGCAATAAAAATATATGGGTGGGAGAAATTCTTGATATTTGGTATTATTAGAATTATAGCCCAAATTTATAGCACTTCTAGAGTTCTCCAAACTACAGATAAGCACCTAAGATTATTCTTCATGCAACAATTTTTTAAAATTTTGGAGAATCTTATTTCTCAGGGCACATTCATTGTTTGCAAATTAAAGCCCACAGCCTCTTGACTTCAGTTTCTGTTACAGGAGTCTTAATCTCTGGAACCTCCCTAATAAGTATATAGTGATAACTGCTACCAAGAGTCAGACCTTTGTGTTCAGGGTTATACATACATGCATTGTTTAATGACAGGGATACACTCTGAGAAATACATCATTAGGTGATTTCATCATTGTGCAAACATCATAGAGCATACTTAAACCTAAATGGTGTAGCCTAGTATACACTGAGGCTATATGATATAGCCTATTGCTCCTAGTCTACGAACCTGTACAGCATATTACTGAACCAAATACTATAGTTGATTGTAACACAATGGTATGTATTCCTATATCTAAGCATATCCAATCATAGAAAAGATACAGGAAAAATACAGTATAATCTTATGTGACTACCATTGTACATGTGGTCCATTGTTGACCAAACTGTTATGCAGCACTGAATATCAGTATCACATGGTATAGGCTTAGAATAAGCTCTCATGGAGTGGACTGGAAGAAATACACAAGGTGGCACTAACATGGAGGAGGGAGGCATGCTATTCAGTGGGCACCTCTCAGTGCTGTGGGTATCATGTTGACTTGGGGTATACATCTGCTTCCACAGGGTCTCCTCCATAAGAGTGTGATGAGAAGGAGACTGTTTTATATCTGGATTTTAGGAGTGATATTGAGGCCATAACCATATATGATTTTTCCTTATAGGCCCTTCACCCAAATGGAACCCTTGGTGGCATGCCTTGTATAATATCCCAGGGACACTGTGGTAGTAAAGCAGATCCAGTCACAGTCTAACCACTGTTATCCATAGCATCTTCTCTTCCTCACCTATAGACTTCCCTTACCTTTCCTTTTATTCCTCCTTGATCTCTTTTTCTCCATCCATTCATCTTCCACTGTCAGATTCTTTTTCTTCTCCTCTGCATCGATTTTAGTTTTTCAAGGACTAACAGCATTTTCTATAAGCATTTCTGCAAGGACTAAGAGCATTTTCTGTAAGCATGTCCTATCCCTGGCTGAGATCTAAAAAGACTGCCAATCTCTGGTCAATCATAACTTGGAGAAAATATTTTTAAATTTATTTTAATAGTAAGTGTATTTATAAAAGTATTGAAATACAAAAGGATATAAGATTTGAAGTGCAAATCAACCTGTATTTTCTACTCCATTCCCCAGAGATAACTATTACTTATAAAATCATATTGACTATCTTTTCATAATTGTTCTATGCATAAGCAAACTATAGTAAAACCATACTGTACAGATTGTTTTGTGATTTGCTTTTTTTTTTTTTACTATAACCACGTAACTTGAATAATTTTCTACATGAATCATTCTACTGAATGACATACCATTAACTTGGGGAAATGTCAAAAGGAAAAAATATAGTCCAAACAAATTTTGTAATTTGCCTTGGACCCTAACAAAGTGATGGCAACTGACTGTTTTTTATTTATAAAATGGAGAGAAGAGTGGATATTTCCTTCACCTTGTTATAGCTACTAATTTTGAAATAAAATATAAAGTGATAATAAATAAGATTATCTTGAGACTGATAAGAGATAACATATAGACAATTAATTCTTTGAATCCCAGTAAAACCTAGAAAGTCCTAAAAATGAATTAAATAAATTTTCTAAATTGTTCCAAGCAAAGAAATCACCAAATAAAAAGAACAAATGCTAGAAGAATATTTGTAAACATCCAAATCTCTGTATTCTGCCACTTAATCCACATTTAAGTTTATAGAAATGTTTTATTTCTCTTTAAAAATTACCTCTAGAAAGTGACTTTTCTCTCAAATATATCTGTCATTAGTCAAAGTGCTATTGTGTATGTTGAAATCAACAGTTCTGTACTCAATAGTGCTTAATTCTTAATTCTTTGTGTTTATAGTTTTTTCAAAATTGACATTGACTATAAGTTGTGAAAGCAAAATATGGAATAAATGCATGAATTTTAAATGACAGAATTAATTAAAATTCTTTACTGTTATTGACATGTACAATTTTATAGAACCTTGGTTGAATAATATTTACATATGATTTACATTTGATTTCCTCATACTCATTTTTGCATATAGTTTGCATGCATTTTAATATATAGTAATTTCACATATTTGGAGTAAGACTGATAGATGGAAGGGAGTCGTTCAACTAAATTGTTGAAAGGGGTGGACCCTGAGAGAGCTCAAATCTTGGTCCTCGGTGGCCTCATTGGGCAGTACCAAGAGCAAATCCATTGAAGGGCAAGTCCACCTTGATCAGATAAGCTGAGTCTCTCACTCTGGAAGAGACATGAAGTTCTGTTGGTCAGGTACTTTCCCTGAACACAGTCCCTGCCCCCCCAGAAAAGTCCCCCTCCCCAAATAAAAAGCATGGAGAGATGGCCAAAACAACCATAGCTCCACATATACTTCTTCCTCAATTTTGACATCCACAAATATTTATAGACATTTTTTATTTGACAAATAAAAATTGTATATATTTGTCATATACAACTTGATAGTTTAAAATATGTATACATTGTGGAATGGATCAATTGAACTAATTAACATATGTATCACCTCACATACATAGCATTTTTTGTGGTGAGAACACGTAAAATGTACTTTCAAACACTTTTGAACTCTCTAGATTTTTAGCTTGTCCAATCTCTTGAGAGAAAGGAGTCCATCAATACAGAAAATCAGCAATGGGAGGCAAGAAGAGATTCTTTGAACTAACACAGGAATAAAGCACATCTCAATATTTATTTAGATAAAGGATGTAGATTGTCGCTGCTGGGAAGTATTTGCTGGGTGACCCATGTTAATGATCTTAATAAATTTAGGGTTGGCCTACAGTGGTGCTCAAATTTACTCATCTCCAGACATGAATGAATGTAGAGCTACTCTCTCTTTGCTTTCAGTGTTTCCACAATTCTCTGATTTTTTTTTTTTAAGAGAAATCTAGCTTAACTATGGGTTGAGGGATTTTAGCTAGATGCCAAAATTCCATGCCACATGCTAGAGCCTGGCAAGTTACTGAAGATGTTTATAGCTGCTATTTAGGCCCAAAGAGTCAATTCTGGCCTCAGGGATCACAGGATTTTCTGGGATGGAATTGGTAAGATAATTGTGGTTATTCCTAAACAGAGGGATAGGTTAAAACATGCCTCCTAGAAAGATGCGTCTTGTGACGCATAGGGGATAAATAAGAAGATAATAAAAATCGGGAGAAGGGTAAACAAGGGGCAGAAATAACAGAGCTGGCAGCTCTTTGCGAAGGGTGAAATAGAATGAAAAGTCATGACTGACTTCTAGAGTTCTGGTCCGAGTGCAGTGATGTCATTCACTGAGTTGGAAAAAAAAACACAAGGAGGAGCAGGTTTTAGTGCTGTGTTAACTTCATAGTAGCTATAGGATAACCTACTGGATAATCTCACTAGGCAGCTATTTATGCATGGTATAGAGCTCAGGAAAAATACCTGGGAAAAATATTTAAAAAGTGTTGAAAGAATCCGCAGAAAGAAAGAAAGAATGCGTAGGTAAACTGAGGTAGGGCAAGGACTAAGACTGGCACCATTTTATAATCCTCAAAAACCTTCACTTCTGAAATGTTTTTGTCCAAAAAGCTTACAGCTCTTTGAGGATCCAGTGAGTGTACTAAAGTAGAGATTGCAAAGGCAAATGATTTCACAGACCAAGAACCTACAAGAAAGATAAATAACTGGTTATAACAGGGACTAATTAAACTAGGGAAGGCATGTTCTGCCTAAGTCATTCGAGTTATTTTTTGTTTTTTGTTTTTAATTCTGTTGGTGCCCAAGCAAAATACATCATCTACAAAGAGGACTTACTCAGCAGGCAGCCAGCTTGTGCCTCCAGAGTAAACTTCTATAAACCAATTTCTTGCAAATCCTTCCCTGAACACAGATAGCCTGGACTGAAATCTCTTGGGGAGCACTGGCCTTAACGTCTACTCATATTTTCTTCCAGATCCAACACAGTGACCACAGACAAAGCTACCTACCTCCTTTCAGGGACAGCCTGAAGATCTGAAATACTCACCAGATGCCTAAAGAAGAGGTTAAAACATTTCTGCCATTCATAGTAGGGTGAGACACACCTCCTCCTTGATGCCCTGCAGACATAACAGCTTTCTGCCAGTACTTCCCATAATACTAATTCCAGGGCATCATAATTTAGAATTCAGCAATGAAAGAGTGTTTTTCCTTTCTCTGTTCCAACTCAACCACACAACAACCCCATAACGTTGTAGAGATTGGAAAATCCTGGTTTTCAGGATTTTCAGGAAAATCTGAGAGCAATCTCTTTTTGGAGGCTCTCCTCATTCCTGCCATCTTTTCTTTACATGCTTGGAGCATAAGGTCTTCTGGATCCAGAGCCAAGGACACAGTCAGGCTGTTTAAAGTATTCTTCAGTTTGAAAAGAAATGGGCCCTGTAAAAATGTGTGAATTTGGTGAAACTGCCTTTAACACCCTTACCAAATGTATCAATACCAGGTAAGCCTTCGTTATGATCTCCATTTAAACCCCCAGCACAGCCTAGAGCAATTGCACATGACATAATCCCTCCTCTCCTTCGTATCACAGTTTTACGCATCATCTTCTCCAAAAAGCAGTTATCTGATAAAGGAGTTAGCTGATCATCCACCTGGCCACTTGGCTATCTCTGATCTCCCAATGTAGTTCTTTTCCAGTTGTAAATGTGACTCAGCTACTAACGGAGAGAATCACTGAAAAACACAACAGTGGTCCATAGACAATTTCCTTTCCCAAATTTGGTATTTTTACATCTTTGTCCTTAACTAAACTCTCAGCAAAGCCTATGAGAATATCAATTTTCATGTGTAAATACTCATGAAGTGCAAATTTGATATGCTCACACTACTGTAGGCTCTCAATAATGATTGAATTTAAACCATGAAATAAAATCCACTTGTAAAAAGCCAGGAAGTTGCCTTGTGGTTGGAAGGTAAGCTCTGACAGATCACAGAGCAGGGTGTTGAACTGTCCCTTCAAATGTTACTACAGGATAAATAAATGCTTTTCTCCAACAGTGTGAAATTAACTGTAGCTGACCAGACCTTTTCATGATCCCTTCTATAAGAGAAGCTGAAAGCATTGTGGGTGGTCAATCCAGAGAATGTTTAATAATAACCCCTGCTGGTATAAGTCAATATTATGCCATTATTAAGTTGTTGAAATCAGGCTTAAGTTAAAAACTGGTAAATAATTAAAAAGTGCCATCATTTGTCTGGCAATGTACTAGGATCGTGATAGCTGCAAAAGACGTATCAGACATTTTTCAGTCTATAAACATTTATATTACTGTTTTCCATTTTAAAGTTGAAACAGGGATTCAGAGTCCATATTCTCTCCTCTTAGTTGTCCCAGCAGGACAGTCCTCACTTCCCCTGCTTATTATCCAGAAGTATTTGGAAGATTCTGCCTTTCAGACCAAATGCCCACACCTTCCCTGATCACAGTTGCTCCTGAATAGCTTCCAGGTGTACTGAATGAAGGCAGAACGCTTCAGTGGCCCCACAGGAGGCTTTCTTCTCTTGGGAAAGCCCCAACCTGCCACTTTGCTTACTCAGCCAACTTTGCCCTGGCAACAGCTGCCTCTCTTGTCTGAGGCCTGGATAGCAGCAGCAGCTGATCTTGGCCTGCCAGCTGGTATCTGAGCAACTGCTCTTGGCCCTCCTTCCAGTTCCCAGTCTCTTGCAGGTACACCTGCTGGGCAGGATCACCTGGAGCGCAGGTGTGCCCATGGGATGTGATGCCGGTAGTACCAGGAGCAGGCACAGCAGCCTCTTCCTCTCGGACAATGTGGCGGCTAACTTTCCTTCTGGACACTCCATTCATCAACTGGTGGGGGCACTGGTTCAGCCTGCCCAGCATGACCTTCATTCTCATATCTGGGGAGAAAAGAAATAGGGGAATAAATGGATTTAGTTTTCAACCAGTTAATTACACATTTTGCATAGTTAGCATTTCTGACAAGATACTGTCAAATCAAAGATTGAATTACATCAGCTCTTTGATTTCCAAATACCTTTTATTAGATACTCCAAATATGTAATAAAAATTTGGGAATACTTCTTCCTCAAAAAACACTTATATGATATTGATAACTGAATGAGGATTTTTCATTGTAAGGGCTAGGCTTCAACGCAAAAACCAGACCATGGTCAGGCCTTACCAGTGGGCCAACTCACACCTGTGTTAAGATATATGAACTATAAAAATCAGTCTTATCTAATACTTAGGCTTTTATGCCAAATTCATAATTTAAATATCTTTAGTTTTATAAAAACATGACTATAAATATTTGTAGAAATAATCACATAAACATCTATTTATATGAGTGTGTACATGTATGGTTGCATAACAGTAGAAGGAGAGATGGCACATTAGACTCAAGTCACAAAATTAGGCTCAAGTTCCCCTTCTGCTATCTGGCTTCATGACTTTCATCTTTTCAGCCTCTCTGGGCTTTAGTTGTATAATTTTAATTTATTCTCAGGTGCTGCTTCACAATTTACTAAAATATATTTATTTTAGCAATGTTGTTTTAGTTGATTTCCTCTCAACATTTTATTTGTATTTTATTTTTCTATTAAACAGAACTAAACATCAACTCAGAAGAGTACAATATACATAAACAGATATCTAGGCACCACATAATACTGTGTAAAGATAAAGACTGCAATGGAAAGTTAAGAATGTTCAGTGGGATACATGCATGGAAGTATATCATGCATGCAAAGGTCACTGTTCATATGCCTTACAGTGAGAAAAAGGATGAACCTGTCCTAAACCCTGGGGGGTAGGTGGTAATACTGTCATCTACATTTACTACATTTACCATCCCTGCTTTTCTCACATCTCACCACCAAATACATTAACCACTCATTTGTATGCAATGAAGATGCCTAACTTATTAAGCTTTTTGTTATTTTTCTCCTGAGTTCGTTGAGAGCTATCTTGGTTTGTGTTAGGAGATAGTAATCCTGTCTGATTCATACTATAAGAGACAGTATTGGGGTAAAGAATATCAATATCCCACTTCAATTTAATCTGGAAAATGAGGTAAGGATGAGAGAAAGTAATAACATTATATATATATATATATACACACACACACACAGATATATATATATATAATGCTTTTGATTTAGAGCAGTAAAATAAGATAATCATGTTGTTCATATTATTTCCATGACACATCTATTAACATTATGATAAGCCCATGTTATTCATATTTTCTCTTTCCTGTTCCACAGTCTGTTTGTCTAGCATGTGTCTTCTACAGCCATCGAACTATGGGATGATTCTCTTGCTTTGAGCTATAAGAACTTTCAGGTTACCCTAGTTTTCCTATGGGACCTTCAGCTCCTCCCAGAAGTGTTTCTTGACAGCTCAAACTACATTGATTTATCCCTCAATACTTGTCTGGAGTTTCTCATTTGACCTGCACAGTTTCTTCTATTATTGGTCACCTTTTCCTTATGTGACAGTCTCATCTTCCTCTTAGGAATTTGAGTTCCTTCAAGGAAGAAATGTTTGTGTGCCGTCAACCTTACTCCCTCATTATGCCCAGTCCTCTGCCAAGCACTGAGCTGGGCATCATCTCCATAATTAGTTTTCTCCCACCAGGTGGAAAAGACACAGTTTATGAGGATCAGAAATAACCAAAGAACAAGAATAATAAATTGTCAGGTAGAGGCAAACTTTAAAAGGGCAAGAAAGGCTTTGAATTTTAATCCCTTGGTAAAACCAACAGCACTTCATATAAGAGGAATCAAACACTGCAAGTCGCCTATTTTCAATCCATTGAAGATACTGTTATCTTGTTTTTGAGGACCTTCATTGGAAATCTTTTCCCTCTTGTTCTTTAAGTCTGCATCTATTCATGAAAGACTAACACAAGCATAGCTTTCCTTTGCAGACCCCAAAACATTTAAAAATCTACCATGAATTATTTACATGGCAGCTCCAATCAGCAACATACCTGACAGACTCCCCAGCCGAAATGAAAGTTCACTGTGCAAAGGTGCCCAGGGAGGCTGGTCGCCTCCCACTGTGAGGTTATAGACAGAACTAAGTCAGCACACATTATGTGTCAGCGCCGACATCAGAAGGAATCAAATCCTTTGATCTCGGACCTCCACAGGAAGCTTAGATCTCAGACAAATTAGATAAAAAATGAATTTATAGCAGATACGTGTCCTAAGGCATTCGGCTGAATGTTTGGGTTTTAGGGAAGGAAGGATAGTGAGTATCAAAATATATGAATTGGTATGCCTCCTTTCCACCTCTGCCTTGTTGATGAGTCCCCATTAAAATGAAAAGATGGGATTTTAAACTGTTCCTCGATGCCTCTTAGAATCCCACTGGTGGATTTGACCAAGTTTTAGGGAAAATGGGATACAATATGGGGAACATTTATCTCTTCCCTACAGAAAGGAAGACTCACTGGTTCTGGGTTCTTTCAGGTCCACCCACAGTCAGCTACAGCTTTTCCAGCTACCCTTAGCCTCTTCCAACTTCCAAAACTTTGTTGAGCAGCAAATATGCACTGTGCCTGTGACTTTAAAAATTTGTGTGGGTACTAGTCACTGGCTTCTTTTGCAATAAGAATATTAACAATGAATCTCCCCTCTCTCTCTCTACCTCTCCATACCCTGTTCATATTTTTTGAGCCTAGTTCCATGTGTAACATTCAGTGTTGGGTGATCTGGACTCAGTATAGAAAGCCTAATATATTGCCTGGACCTTTGAGTCTAAACAGGATCTGAAGCGGATCTTGAACAACTGATCAATCAACAACAAGAATCAACCATCTTGGTTTCTCATTTGTCAATAAGGTACGGTAGTCCTGCCCACATGTTAGGGAAGTATATGCCATAATTAAATACTAATGCTTCTGTCTTGTCTAGAGAAGTTGTTCCTTTATGTGAAAAATATTATTTCTTTTTAATAAGCAATACATGACAAATGAGGAGGCATACAAATTAGAGAAAAATAAAAAGGAAAATGTCTGTAGTAGGACATTGTATCTTAAGTAATCTGCATTTTATTGATTTGTGATACTCTAGAAATGGATGTGTTTTAGTAAACCTAATTTAACTCATGAATCCATCTGGAACTTCCTTTGTTATATTTTATAAAATATGAATCTAGACTGATAAATGTTCTAAATAGTCAAATTGACTAAACCTTTTATAAACTGTTTTCCTTTATATTTACTTTTATTTTCTCTTTTGTTATATATTTCATTTCTATATCTAATATCTCTATCTACTTACCTATATATGATATCTATATCTACCTAATTGGGGCTATTTCCACTAATGTGCCCATATATGGTTGTAACAGAATCACATTATCTTAAGAACATGACATAAATATTAATTCCCTGATAGGGCTACTCATTTCCACTACCACAAAATCTATTTATTTTAGAAAATTGGCTTTGTATCATTAGCCTATATTTTCTGATGAACTTTGGAATCCATCTTATGCTATTCAACGTTGCAAAGAATGATTGGAATTGCATTAATCC
Source organism: Chlorocebus sabaeus (assembly GCF_047675955.1). Lineage (NCBI taxonomy): Eukaryota > Metazoa > Chordata > Mammalia > Primates > Cercopithecidae > Chlorocebus > Chlorocebus sabaeus. Next base: position 51,613,759 of record NC_132920.1, read on the forward strand.
CATGTATTTGAGAATAACTGAGGTATTTGCAATAATAGTCAATCTAATTAGAAATATATTATATTTCTGTATGTATTCAAGTCTTCTCTTTATACTATTTAATAAAATACAGTTTATTTTTATATAGGTTCAAGATAACACTGGTTAAGACTTTTTTCAAGGCAGTATATCCTTTGGTCTCTATTGTACATTTCTTTACTTTTTTCTAACTATATACCATTGCCCTATACAATTTTTTGGACTGACATTATATTTGAGTGAGTTATTCAAAATATTTATAAATCATGGTAGTTCATGGTCGAATCTTTTAAGTTATCCTTAAAAAAGTATATCATCTGCAAACAACTTCCAACATTGTCCTCTTAATTTGTTTTATTTTTATTTTTTTTTGAGATGGAGTCTCTCTCTGTCAACCAGGTTGGAGTGCAGTGGCATCATCTTGGCTCACTGCACCCTCCACCACCCGGGTTCAAGCACTTCTCCAGTCTCAGCCTCCTGAGTAACTGGGACTATAGGCGCATGCCACCACATCCAGCATTTTTTTTTTTTTTTTTTTTTTTGTATTTTTAATAGAGATGGGGTTTCACCATATTGGCCAGGCTGGTATCAAACTCCTGACCTCAGGTGATCTGCCCACTTCGGCCTCCCAAAGTGCTGGGATTACAGGAATGGCCACCATGCCTGGTCATTTGGTTTTATATATGTTATGTTTCTTATGATTCCAAAATATATGTTATAAAATTATGGTAAGAATGACTTATGTGTTTTTCCTCATTTGAATATGAATTCCTCTAATACTCCATTGTTAATTATGATATTGGATCTTGATTGAAAATAGAAATGGAACTCTTCATTCTTTTTAAATTTTTTTTTGAGACTAGGGTTTTATTACATTGCCCAGGTTAGAGTGCAGTGGATATTTTCATAGCTCCCTGCAGCCTCAAACTCTTAGGCTCATGCAATCCTTCCACCTCAGCCTCCTGAATAGTTGGAAATACAGGTGCATACCACTATACCAGGCTCTTCATCTTATTCAGTGGGCATGCTGCTATTCCTGCTTATTTTTTAAAGTTTTCTTCTGGAACAACTATTCTATTTTATCCATGTTTTAAAGTAGAAAATATTCATTTTTTAAATTATATGACATGGACATGTTATTTATTAATAATTTCCAAACATAGTTTTGCTTTCCTGAGAACCTGAGACAATTTCTAGTTCTCAGCTCCTTTGCTTTCAGATGAAGCTATCTCTGTCCTTCCCTATCCCTGTCATTCTTATACATTTGTATTAACAGAAGGTAAAGTGACAGCTATTTATATTTTATATTTACAAAAAAACACCATATACAGTCAATGTATCTCTAAGGTGGTAGAGATAAGAAATCTTTGAAGTAGATGTTCATGGTCACATGTGCATATATAGCCTCTTTCTTACACTTCACTTTTTCATTTCCAACATTTGATGCATGGATTCCATAAAGAAAATGGATGTGGACAAAGATTGGTGCATAATTTGGAGAAAGCAATATTGAGGTCAGCAGCAGTGGCTGTCCTGCAAACACAAAGGTGGTAGCAAGAAAACTGGAAGAGGAAGCTAAAGTAACCAGAAGAAAGCATTGGCTGGAAGCAAGAAGTCATATTTTCCCACTGTTAGGACCCAAAAAATGTGCATTCATCATCCTTTTGTATAGTTGGTGAAACTGGATAAAATTTCTATTAATACATTTCTTTTAGAAGAGGGGCAGGGGCAGGTCTTTTTTTTTTTTTTTCTCAGCAGTTGTAATAACTCCTGGAATCCAAGGGTCTCTGGAAAAGGGAAATGGAAAGAAGGGGACTCATTTCACCAGGTCTTCATCATTCACTCAATAATAGTTATCATTCGTCTAATACCCTAAATCCCCATGGTAACAGTGGTGTTGGGATCATAAAAGATACAGAATTTTTACCAAAGGATCTGTATAAGATGAACACAAATATTATATTACATACAAAAGGTATTAAATAAAGAAGTGAGAAGTATTATAAAAGTTGAGAAAGGAACTATTCCTTCTAGATAAGGAAGTTTGAAAAAAAGATAAAGTATATGATTTGGAGTGGGATCGATGGGAATGTACTAGTCCATTTTCATACTACTAATAAAGACATACCCAAGACTGGGCAATTTACAAAACAAAGAGGTTTAATTGGACTCACAGTTCCACGTCGCTGGGGAGGCCTCACAATCATGGTGGAAGACAAGAAAGAGCAAGTCACATCTTACATGGAGGGCAGCAGGCAAAGAGAGCTTGTGCAGGGAAAAACCCATTTTTAAAACCATCAGATCTCTTGAGATTCATTCACTATCACAAGAATAGTGCAGGAAAGACCAACCCCAAAGTTCAATCACTTCCCACTGGGTCCCTCCCATGATACGTGGGAATTGTGGGAGTTACAATTCAAGATGAGATTTGGGTGGGGACACAGACAAACCATATCAGGGAGACTTTAGAGAAAGTGGATACATTAGGGAAAGACATTTTGATGTGGGGAGGCCTATGTTGTGCATAGAAAATATTGTCTTGGAGGGAAAAGAGATAGGGGTGAAGGAGTAGACCCCTGTAAGGAGTGTATTAAATAAAATTGAAGATATATCTGTGGAATGAAGTATAGAGGAGGAGAGAGAAAAAAAAGACACTGGAGAGAAAGAATGGATAAGCAAGAGGACAGGCTGGTAAAGGGAGAACTAGGAGTTAAAGATAACTCTGTGTCTTGTCTGGAAGATTTGGGGCCAATTAACCAATTTAGGGAAGAAGGGAACAGTTGAGAATGTGTGATGCAAAATTGAGCTCTGACAGAGCAAACAAGACTCTTTCCCTGGCATTTCTACACATCTGAGTTTATATAAACTGGACAACTAAGCCCTTTGCAAATGGGATTTGAAACAGTATGATATGATTTTTGAGTTAGAGGGGCTAAACATGTAACTTAGGACAATAGCATTCTTTATCTCCTTTAGCATTCTCTCCCATATTTGAATTTTTAAATACACACTGTTTGTTCTGACTGCCTCACACTTAATTGCGTGTTGCCTGGAATTGTTCTCTAATTTTCCCCCAAATATTACTCTTGTATCCCAACCATACTGAAAATTCATAAAGGGCACAGGACCAGATATCATCTCTTTATAAATACACAGAAGGAGCCTTATAACATGCTAAATAAACATCAGAAGATAAATATTTATTTACTATTCGTTGGGAGAGGAAATCTAATTGTATTCATTAAGTCATTCCAACAGGCTGTCATCTAAACGTTACAAAGATCAGTAAAAGCCTCTGCCAGGGTTTCTCATCCTCAGCATTACTGATGTCTTGAGCTAGCTAATCTTTGCTGTGGGGTGATGTTGGGTATTATAAGATGTTTATAGCACTCCGATCTCTACACATGAGATGCCAGTGGTGCTCCCCTGCTCCCAAGCTGTGGCAGCAAAATGTCTCCAGACACTGCAAATGTCTTCTGGAAGTAGAGTGACCAACCATCCCAATTTGTCTGGGGCTGAGGGAATTCCTGGGACACAAAATTTTCAGTTTCAAAACTGGGAGAGTTCTGGGAAAAACCAGGATGTGTTAGTCACCCTACCTGGGGAGCAGAATTCTCCTGGTTGAAAACGACTGACCTTTGGAAACAGAAAGTTATCATACAATGAATTACAAAGACCAGAAGTGCTACAATGAAGGCACTCACTCAGTATACTTGGAACCCAAAGAGCAAAATGTTCATTCTGGTTGAGAATAAAGGGGTTGAGGAAAGATTTTGTTTTCTAATTTTTAGTTGACATATAATAATGGTACCTATTTACAGGGTACAGAGTGATATTTCTTTTTTGGAGGGAGGGGAGCAGAGTCTTGCTCTGTTGCCCAGGCTGGAGTGCAGTGGTGCGATCTTGGCTCACTGCAACCTCTGCCTCCCGGGTTCAAGCGACTCTCCTGCCTCAGCCTCCCTGAGTAGCTGGGACTACAGGTGCATGCCACCACACCTGGCTATTTTTTGTATTTTTAGTAGAGACAGGGTATCACCATGTTGACCAGACTGGTCTCAAACTCCTGTAAACAGGTGATCCTCCCGCCTCGGCCTCTCAAAGTTCTGGGATTATAGGCGTGAACCACTGTGTCCAGCCCAGAGTTATATTTCAATACATGTATACAATGTATAATGATCAAATCTGGGTAGTGACCATGTTCATCACCTCAAACATTTATCATTTCTTTGTGTTGTGAACATTCTGAAAAAAAAAAAAAGGCACCTCAGCTACTGCTTAAAGCTTTAGCTGGTTTTAACAGGTGAAGACAAACCATCCAACTGGAAGAAACTGCAAGTAAATGAGCAAGGAGATATTAGACTAATCCCGGGATGGATGAGTTAGTGTGGTGAGGGTAAGCAGGGGCAAGAGAGGAAAACCCAATATAAGGTTAGAAATATTGGATAGAGTCAAGGCTTAGAGGGCTTTGAATCTTAAATAACATTTTCTAAACCAATAATAAATAACACATATATAGCCCACATCGTATGCCTGAAATTGTTCTGTGCTCTTTACTGATAGTAATTCACTTATTCTGTATGATAACTATAACTATGGCCAGTACCACTAGGGCCATGCTACTGATGAGGACACTGAAACATACAGAGAAGTTAGTTATCTTACCTGAGGCCACAAAGTCTGTCAACAGGGAGTCAGATTTAAACTCAGTCTGTTGGACTTCTGGGTTCTATGCTCTTATGTCACACTATCCTGATTCTCCAACTGACAATGAGAATTCATTAAATTTCATGAGTAGAAGAGTGACATTAGCAGATATGGATTTTTAAAAAGGGCTTAGATGGCTCTTGATATCAAAAACCCTGGTGACAGTAAAATAGGAGGGATGTATATTTTACTCTCTTCTTCCCCCATCACAACTTTCCGGTACCCTAACTGTATCCATGCAATTTTTGGTAAAAGCTGTAACGTGGTAAATTTATAATCTGAATCTAGTAGTCATGCTCGGTTCCAACAGCTCAATCATCCTAAGTGCTATGGTAGTGCTTAGTGAAGGCAAAGTGCTGAAGAGAGAGACAGTCAGTCACTTTATCAGCAAATGTTAAAAGTTTAAAAACACAGAGAGAAAAGGGAAACTAAAGTGCCATGGCAATAACAGAATAAAACAAAATATATGTAAAGCCACCAATAATTAGGTGTTTCATAGCTGGTAATAATTTCCAAAGAAATGCAGGATATGCCTCATTATTTGTCTTCAAAACGATACTCTTCAGATTTGTACAAAGCTTAGAAGATAAGGAAACAAATCTGCTGTGATCCCCAGAGGAGGATTCGGATAACACATCTTTCTATTTTTAACTTGTATGTCCTAATAAAATGGCCTCTTTGATGCTCCCCTCTCTTCAATCTAAACTTTTCCACAGAGTCCTGTCCCTGTCTCATTCTTAATAATTTATTAATAAACTACAACATAAAAAATGTTCCTTAATAAAACGGTTAGGCACTGTGGACTGAATAATGTAGTTAATTTAAGCGGGCCACTGAGATTCACATAGATGGCCATATGAGATTAAGAGAGAGACTAGTATCACTCCTGCCATTCTCTGTAGATGGCAGCTGAATACGAAGAGCTATTCAGATGGCAGGGTTCAAACACCTGTCCTGAGTTTACATGCAATAATATGGTCAAGAGGCTTCTAAAAAGCAGAATTAGAATAATCTTAGATGGAATCTTCAGATAATTCCCATCCCCTTCTCTCTTTCTCTATTTTTTTCAATACTACTCCCGTCTACACCCCCACACCCTCTACCACCTTTTGGTGCAGGTCCAGAAACTGGAGTATGGCTAATATGTTGGGAAAATTGAAAAAAACAAACAAACTTTTATTTCCTTCATGGAAAGATATACAAACAAGCAAACAGATAAACACTCATGCTCATGCGTGCGCGCATGCACACACACACACACACACATAAACACACACATGAAAGATCTTACTCAGCTACTTAGAGGCAGAATAACATTGGGCTGCTATTTTTTGCTTAAACACACATTCAGAACCACTAAGACAGGTAAGCCTTTTGAAGCAGAAAATATGATAATTGACTCTTTAGAGTACATGTTTTTAAATGTTTCAGGCCTAGGGAAATTATATGAATATTTTTCATGTATCATACCTATATTTGGCAAAGCCATCTTGTGCTCGGCCCAGTCTTTCTATTTGCAGCATTCTTAGTCAGACAAGGGCAAAGCATTCATCCCAGGCAAATGCTTATCTTTTCTCTGTCTGGCACTAATTCTAATGGCAATTTAACAATATGACAAGTAATATCATCTGGCATAACACACCATGGAGGCAAATAATACATTTTGCTGAAAGTACAGCTAAACCACAAAGCACAGCTTAACAAAGCTGACTCATGTGTCGAGGGTTCTGTACTCAATCTAATTTGCATAGTTGTATTTGGCAACTGTACTCTTCTTTCCCCAATTCAATAATGTTGCTAAATTGGCAGCTTTGCAATAGCTAAAGGAAATATTATATGCCTATACTCTAGTTTCCCCTTTATGTAATGAACTCATATGTTAAACCAATAATCTTCATATATATATATATAAAGTATATGCATCAATTCAAATAATTGGTGAATAGATGAGTGAATCAGCCAGACCTGTGTATTTTTCTGCTGGGATATTTCTTTGAAGGAAAGTAACAAAGACTAAGAAGGGGCTACAAACGAAATTGCTTCAGAAACACAGCTGAAGGAGAGGGAGGCTCAGTCGGTCCACAACAGGTCTCTCCTGTGGGGATCATCTCCACCTCTAAGCTTACCTTCTGCCACCACAGTGTCTTCTTTTTTGGGCCCTTGTGATTCTCGGCATTTGGATGAGGTGTGGATATGATTATTTTCATTATTAGTCTGGGATTCAGGAATCTCTTCAGGTTTTGTTTCTGTATTAATGGAGAAAAAGAAGCGTTTTATTGGTTCAGACAAAAAGAACATTTTTATTTGTAAGTGGGACCATCAGCATTTAGGTGTTTCCCTTGTATGTATCCTTGTCCCATAATTATCATATACATGCAACAGAATGCATATAACATATTCAGAGTTCAAGAAATAATGCCATAAAATCCTATATACTGACCACCAACATTATGGTATAAAACTATACAAATAGCAGACGCATGTGGCTACTGATCACTTAAAATGTTGCTAGCTAAATTGAGATGTATTGTAAGTGTAATGTACACAGTCAATTTTCAAAAAAGTGTAAACTACCTAATATTTTTATATTCATTACATGTTGAAATAACATTATTGATATATTAAAGGGCTACTAGAGAATTATATATGTGTCTTGCATGTATGGCTCATGTTATACTTCTGTTGGACAGAACTGATTAGCTAGTGACAGAATATTATTAATACTTTTTAGTCTTTAATTTTGAAATGAATATTGATTCACAGGCAGTTGTCAAGAAATGTACAAGGAGGATGCAAGCATCTTCACCCAGCCTTCTCCATTGTTAACAACCTGTGTAACTACAGTATGATATCAATACCAAGGAATTGAGACCAGTACAAGCCACCAAATGCAAGATGAGGGGGGCTTTTAGTTGAAGACTGTATATCTTTAGTCTATCCCTGACTGAAGAGGTACTTCATCTTCTATTCATCTACTTAATAAATGCATTCATCTAAAATATATTTACATTCCTCATGTCAGGCACTGTTTAAGGCTCTGGGAATACTATGATGAGTAAAAAAGATCTGATCCCTGCCCTGATAGAGCTTTTATTCTAGTTTGGATGGCAGAGGATAAACAAATAAATTTGTAATATGGCAAAGTAATGCTATGACATGGCATGAAAAAGAGGTAGTTATGGGTGGGAAGTAGATCTTTTTTTTCTTTTTCAACTTTTATTTTAGGTTCAGCGGGTACATGTCCAGGTTTGTTACAGGTAAATTGCATGTCACTGGGGTTTGGTGTACAAATGATTTCATCATCCAAGTAGTGAACATAGTAACAAACAGATAGTTTTTCAACCCTTACTGCCCTCCCACCTTCCCCACTCAAGTAGGCCCTGGTCTCTATTGTTCCTCTCTTTGTGTCTATGTGTACCCAATGTTCAGCTCCCACTTGTAAGTGACAATATGCAGTATTTGTTTTTCTGTTCTTGTATTAATTCACTTAGTTTAGTGGCCTCCAGCTGCATCAATGTTGCTGCAAAGGATGTGATTTCATTCTTTTTATGGCTGCATACTATTCCATGGTATATATGTATCATATTTTCATTATTAAGTCCACTTTTGATGGGCATCTAGGTTGATTCCATGTCTTTGCTATTGTGAATAGTGCTGCAATAAACATACAAATGCATGTGTCCTTCTGGTAGACTGATTTATATTCTTTTGGGTATATACCCAATAATGGGATTGCTGAGTTGAAAACTTCTGTTTTAAGTTCTTTGAGAAATCTCCAAACTGCTTTGCATAGTGGCTGAACTAATTTACATTCCCACCAACAGTGTATCAGCATTCCCTTTTCTCCACAACCTCGCCAACATCTGTTACTGTTTTAACTTTTTAGTAATTGCCATACTGACTGGTATGAAATGGTATCTTATTACATACTAGACTTTAAACTATACTACAAAGGTACAGTAACCAAAACAGAATGGTACTGGCAAAATAATAGACAAATAGACAACAGACCAATAGACAAATAGACAAATGAAGCTGCACACATACAACCATCTCATCTTCAACAAAGCCAACAATAACAAGCAATGGGGAAAGGACTCCTATTCAATAAACGGTGCTGGGATAGCTAGCTAGCCATATGCAGAAGAATGAAACTTGACCTTTTCCTTTCACTATATGCAAGATTAAAGACTTAAATGTAAGACCCAAAATGGTAAAAACCCTAGAAGAAAATCTAAGAAATACCATTACGGACATAGGCCTTGGCAAAGTTTTCATGATGAAGCCTCCAAAAGCAAATTCAACAAAAACATAAACAAAAAAAGCAGGACCCAATTAAACTAAAGAGCTTCTGCACAGCAAAAGAAACCACCAACAGAGGAGACAAACAACCAACAGAATGAGAGAAAACATTAACAAACTATGCATCTGACAAAGGTCTAATATCCAGAATCTATAAGAATTTAAATCAAAAAAGCAAACAATCCCATTTAAAAAAATGGGCAAAGGACATGAATGGACACTTCTCAAAAGAAGACATACATGTGGCCAAAAGTATGTGGAAAAAAATGTTCATCATCACTAATCATTAGAAAAATGCAAGTAAAAACCACAAGGTATATATTTTTGGATAGGCATGATCAGGAGGGATATACCCTGAAATAAAATCACAGTAAAACAAAACAAAACAAAAAACCAACAAGAAGAGAAAAGACAAAAGCCAATTTTACTTAAGAATATCTTTGATAAAGCAGTAAAGAGAATTAAATTTTATTTAAAATCCATATGTGATTTTTCCCAAGAAAAAGCAATTTTACAATTGAATTTTGAGCTGAACTAGCTATTTTTTCATGGAACACCATTTTTACTTGAAAGTGCTTGAAAACATGATAGAGAAATTATGGTTATTCATACTTGTGTATTTGGTAGATTTCATTTTTTCTCAAATGAATGAAGTGAGCTTGTAAAACAGAAACAACTTACAATGTTTGTTGCCAGTGATAAAATTCAAACTTTCATGGGAAACTTGGAATTTGGGAAAACTTGTATCAACTGCATGAGCGTCACAGGTTTCTAATTCTTAATGATTCATGTTATTAACAAATGTGATCTTTTTGAATAGTAGAATAAAATACGTCAATGTCGAGAAGATCTTCACGACTCCATGAAAAAATATTTTCAAAGTGGTCAAAGCATAACGCATGGATGAAAGCTCCATTCAAAGTATATGATGAGACTGGTGGATTTTCATGTAACAAAGTACAAAAAGGACATTGAGATGGCACTTTAAGTAACTACTTCTTGTCAAGTCTGGGTGCAGTAGGAAAGAAGAATGTCCACTATTATCTGTAAAGGCTATTAAAATGCTCATCCCTTTTCTACAGTGTATCTGACTGAGGCTGGTTTTCTTCATATACTTCAGCAAAAACAATATATTGCAATAGGTCGAATACAGAAGCTGCCAAGAGATTCCAGCTGCCTATTAAGGAAGACGTTAAAGAGATTTGTAAGAATGCCACACTCTTTACACTATATATTGTTTGAAACTACAACTTTTTAATTTAAAATTTTATGTTTACATGCAATGCATATATTATTTTTAAATAAGGTAATGAGTAAATTTAAAATTTTCTGTTTAAACTTCTAATTTGGAAATACTAATGGATATAGAACTCACATAGACAAAAGTTGTTTAGATTCTCAACAATCGTTGAAAGTACAGCAAGATCCTTAGACCCAAATTGAAAAAGACAGACACAGAGAGCATATAGTTTAACCAGAGAATCCTTTTTTATGAGTAAGTCGTGGAACAATATATTTTTCTGATTCTGAAGAAATGAATGCTAATTTTAGAGACTTAATAAATATAAAATACAGAAGGTATAAAGAAGGAAATACAAATCACTTATACAGATCTGACTACTGTAAAACTTTCATAAAGTTCCTTGTAATTTCTTTCCATCTTTTTTGTTTGTTTAACATAGTTAGGAGTCTGTGCCCAGTAAAGAAAATATGGGGATATCATACAAGGTAGTGTGTCCACAGATATTGAAAGGTTGAAAGAGCAACAGTAAGACACTGAAGTAATAGATATATTTGTAAATGCAGGAAGAAGCCACGTCTAGGGCTGGGAGATCAAAAGTGGAGTTAGCAGAGCTTAGGAGTTAGAAAAAGCCATCTCTAGAGCTTAGGATTAAAAGTGAGGTTAGACCTTAGGGAGAGACCCCTGCATGGCTGCTTGGTTTAGATACAATATGGAAGATGAGAATCAAATCACCTACTTCACAGGATTACATGAGATAAAAATTTATGAAAATTCTACTTACAAGCAGACGGTACTACACACACTGAATGTAGACAGAACTTTAAGAAGGAAAAACAAAAAACTGCAAATCACAGCAACACAAAGCAGAACAAGGTCAAGATCCCATTCTTCTTTAGAAAGACAAGGAGCTGCCTTGTAGTTAGTCCAGTCCAGATCAACAGGATGAAGAGAGAAGCAGGGATACCAGGCTGTAGCTCAGTTCAAATACAGAAAATGTATCCAGTGGAGCTTCCTTTCCCAAGCATCTCTCAGAGTTCCAAGCCCAGTGAATGTTGTAGTAGTGGGACTATGCTACTTTCTCTCACCTTTATTTTGATCTTTTGTCTTTGTCTCTCTTTATTTTTCCTCTTTTAAACTTCACTCTTGCTTATACTTTGGTTTTGTAGGGCCTCCTAGTAACACAAATATTTCTTCCACTCATTGGATGGTCTAGGGTTGGAGGAATGGGTGGAATAAGGAATTTGCCAATGCCTGATCTGCTCTCCTGTCTCCTCCACTCTAAGATAGAAAGAAGCTTCATTTACAAAGCCTCTTTCCCTCAGTGACTACAAGTCTCCAGCTTTAAAATATTAAAAAATAGCATCCACTTCTGGGAAATATTTAGGAACATACTTAATTTCTATGCTGGAAAAAAAAAAAAAAAAAAAAAAACACTAAGCCCTCTCCCATTTTAAAGGAGAAGAGGAGAAGATGACATTTTTCCCTGATTCTTTTTTTATTTTATTTATTTATTTATTTATTTATTTATTTATTTATTTTGAGACAGAATTTCGCTCCTGTCATCTAGGCTGGAGTGCAATGGCGCAATCTCGGCTCACTGCAACCTCCACCACCTCCTGGTTCAAACAATTCTCCTGCCTCAGACTCCCGAGTAGCTGGGATTACAGGCGCCTGCCACCACGCCCAGATAATTTTTGTATTTTTAGTAGAGATGGGGTTTCACCATGTTGGCCAGGCTGGTCTCGAAATCCTAACCTCAGGTGATTCACCCGCCTCGGCCTCTCAAAGTGCTGGTTTTCCCTGATTCTTTAACTCACTTTTTGAAGACTCAGCTGGCAATGGAGTATAGTGTTTCAGAGAATGCGATCTAGAGCCAAACTGCCTGGCTTCTTCATGATTTTGAGACCTTGGGCAGGTGACTTACACTTTTTGTCCCTCTTTCTCTACATACATAATAACAGGCACAATATTTATCACCCACCTCATTGGGTTGTTGTGCAGATTAAAGAAATTCCTTTATCTGAAGTGCTCAGAATGTGTTCCATAGTGAGTATTTAGTAAACATGAGGTGTTATGATTATTGCTATTATTACTCAAGATTAGGCAATCCTTTTCTCTAATGTATTAACTGAACAATTTGGCTTTGTGTAATTTTATATTTTAGAGAAGCTCACAAAAATTTGTCTTTGGGGAAAGAAAAAGAATCATTAATATGTTATGCCTGATGACTTCTTTTTTTCAGAAATTTTCATTCCAAAAAAAAAAAAAAAAATCTACATACTTCTGCTTTTGCTTCTTTTAAGCCAACAGCACACCAGACAGCTCAGAGCCAGCCATGAGGCCACAGAGGACAGGGAAGCAGCCAGGATGATGGTCGACTTCTCCTTCTTAGTCACAGGCAAGACAGCAAATGACTGGGATCGAGCTGTAAAATTGACTCCTATGGGGGGGAAAAGAAGATGTTTCAATGATATGTTAATAAGATGCTAATATAATTAAAATATAGTAAAAATAAATTCATTTATAATACTATCTGTGACATAGTAGGTGTTCAATATATATTCATTGAATTTAATAAATAAATAAATTATAAATCCAAGATTTATATTGCTAGAGAATCATGAGATTCCAACATTAACACATAACAGTTATTTCCAATTCTGTCAATTACTGATTGAGAATTCTTCCAATTCTCTCTTTTAATTTTCAGACCTACCTTCCATACCAATGCAAAATTTCAGCTTCTTTCACTCATGTTTCACTAATTAGAACAAAAATATTCTCAGCTCCAGAATGTGTGAAATCACTTGCTCTGATGTATGTATGTACTCAATACGTGCCATATAACACGTCAAAACAGGGGCATAGGGACTCCTACTGCAGCACCAGATTGTCTTAGAGAGTTATGTGATCTGGAAAACTAGGAATAGAACAATGGCAGATAGAACCACTGGCCATGAATGATGGGGCAAGATGGCATCCTCCTGTTGAGAGAGTCCAACTCTCTAAGAATTCATCTGAAACTCCTCCCATTTTTGGAGACTGAAAAATTTCTCATCCCGTTATTATTTATGAAATGAGGCATAAAGTAATCTTAAAAAGAAAGTTACCTATCTTCATAAAAACCCATACACAAATGTTTATAGCAGTTCTATACATAGTAAAACCCAGGAACAACCTAAATGTCCTTTAGCAGGGGAATGAATAAACAAACTATGGTTTATCTAGACAAGGAAAACCACTCAGCCAAAAAAGAAAGAAAGGAAAGAAAAAAGAATATAAACAAACACACAACTGATAACCTGTAACAACTAGAATGAACATAAAAGGCATTATGCTGAGTAAGGGAAGCCCATCTCTGAATGGTACATACTTGTAGGATTCCATTCATATAACATTGTAGAAAAGACAAAGCTATAGAGATAAAGTACAGATCAGTGGTTGCCAAGGATGAATGGTGGAGAAAGGCTATATGTATGTGAGGACAGATTTTTGGGGTGATGAAATGGTCCTTATCCTGACTGTGGGGATGGTTACATAGATCTATACATGTATTTGAATTAATAAAACCACGTACAAAAATGTCAATTTTATAGTACATTAATTTTTAAAATAAATTGTTTTAAAACTTGCCTTTAATTTTGGGTGTGATGAATATATTCATTATTCTAATTATGAAGATGCTTTCATGGGAGTAGACATGCATCAAAATGTATCAAATGGTATACTTTAAATATGTTTATCATATGTCAATCATATCTCAATACAAACAGGTTTATTTTTGAAAAAACTTGCTTATGAACAGTTACAGCCAGCATTTTTAAAGCAGCTTATTCAAAACAAACAAGCAAACTTCAAACTTCTGCTTTCATCCACATAACTCAGGCAAAAAGAGTTTTTATTTTACGTACTCAAGGAAACACCGTGTTTTTCTTTGCTGTGCTTTCACTGGGCTGAACCTGACAATTTTACTGGAAGTCACAGTCAGATCTTCAATCTCTTAACTTCTGACTGACTTGGTCCCAAAGCTACTAAAACAAAATCTCCTCTGTATACATCATGTATCTGAGCCATATTTGGCTTGTTTGTTACCAATTAATTGCTTTTTATGGGCATATGAATAAGCTCAATCAGGCCTAGAGATGGGAGAACAGATTTTACTTGGGATTTACAGAAGTAAAAACTAAATTCTTTACACTTTTATCCATTTTTCAATGATTGCTCAGTAATTGTTTACTTGATCAAGTTGATAAGTTACCAGTTCCCATTCTTAAGATATTTACAAGCTAGTAAATGAAATAAGATACACATAACAAACATTTGTTAAGCAAATCAGGATGTTACACATGCCACTAGAATAATGCAAATCAATTGCTTTGGATATTTATTTTCCATTGATATGATTAGGGAAAGCATCCTGGAGGGGGGAAGTATCTGAGGAGGCTTTTTTTTTTTTTTTTTTTTTTTTTTTTTCATAGAGAAAGAGTCTGTCTCTATCACCCAAACTTGAGTGCAATGACTGGCACGATTATAGCTCACTGTAGCCCTGAACACCTGGGCTCATATGATTCTCCTGCTTCAGCCTGCCAAGTGGTTGGGACTACAACCGTGTGTCACCATGCCTGGCTAATTTTTTGTTAATTTACTGTAGAGGTGGGGTATTGCTATGTTGTCCAGGCTAGTGTTGAACTCCTGGTCTCAAGCTATCCTTCAGCCTTAGCCTCCCAAAGTGCCAGAATTACAGGCATGAGCCACCCCATCCAGCCTAGAAAGGGAGCTTCTAAACAGAGAAGTGACATTAGCCACATAAAATATAGTCAGTCCATTTTTGTATAGAACACAAAAATGACAGAGAAGCTAAAGTCAGGGCGACAAGGTGAAATTATCTAAATGTAAGGGTGGAAACCACTGGCTCTCAATTACCTTAGCAGCAGAACATTTTCTAAAACTGCAATCTTAAAAATAATCTGAATATACTCACTTATTCATAAACAAATATTTATTTGTAGCTATGATGCACCAGGCTTTACTACACCCTTGGGATATAATGCCAGACTAAGCAGAATCTCTGTCCCTTTGGAACTTTGGTCTCGGTGGAGGACCCACCACACAGACAGTAGACAAACACGTAGACACTATAAAGCCAGGGAGTGATACGTTCATAAAGAAAACTAAAGTGAGTTTATGAGACAGAATGACTGGAGGTGTGGGGAGGATTGGGGATGGTATAGACTGAGTGATCCAAAAGAGGCCTCTTTGAGGAGGAGATACTGAGAAGAAATCTGAATGAGTTAAGTGAGCCATGTGAATTTCTGGAGGGAGAATATTCCAACCAAGGAATTGGCAACCACAGGTAGAGTTTCTCTGGTTAAGTGTATGTGTGGTGAAGGTGGTGGGGGGGATTTGTGGGTGATGCCTGGTTACATTGATCTCTTCTCAGCCCAGCAGCCCTTGAGGGTCCTCCTGAGAACCCCATGGCACCAAGAAATGGTCAGAAAAGCCACAGCCTACACCATGATAATGATAGTGAATGTGGAAAGGCTGGCTACAAAGTCAGTACTACAAACTTACAGAAACCCTTATCTCTTGGCAGTGTCTCAGGAAGTTTAGACGTGATAAATGAGCTGGATTTGATAACATATCAGACTTAAGAAGATTGCATAAATACTTGGGCAGATCTATTTTCTGTATTTCTAAAATAGGAATAATAATTTCTTCTCTCTAAGATATTGGAGAAATGAGGGAAAATAGTGGAAATGATCACAGATTCTCTGCTTGATTCATGAATGAATGAAACAACAGACCAGGCATGGGGACTCATGCCTGTAATGCCAGCATGAGCCCAAGGGTTTAAGGCCAGCCTGGGCAGCATAGTAAGATCCCATCTCTACCAAAAAATGAAATAAAATAAATTAGCTGGGTGTGATGGCACACACATCTGTAGTCCTAGATACTTGGGAGGCTGAGGTAGGAGGATTACTTGAGCCTGGGAGGTCAAGACTGCAATGAGCCATGATTGAGACACTGCACTCCAGCCTGGGTGCTGGGTGACAGAGTGAGACCCTCTCTAAAAATAACAACAACAACAACAAACACACACACACACAAACAACAAAAGAACCAACAATAACATAAAAGAATGCTATTATTTTGAAGCCTATTAGAAATAAGAAATTTCATTGATTGGCTGAAATGTGTGAATATACGCCGCTTTCCCAAACATTCTAACACTTGAAATTGATATACTTGGAAACAAGGAGTTACTCTCTGGACGTGTACCATTACTCAGCATGATGTCTATAAGGGGTCACAGAAGTGCATATCTTTACTATTTTTCCCTTCTTTTTATCCTCCATTTATTGTCTCCGAATTTAAACTTTTATAAATCTCATCTGAAAGAGTCTCATCTTATAGACTTGATCTTGAAAATTACGGAGAATAATTCAGTGAAAAACACTAAGGGAAAACTTTCCAGATGATTCTTCAGGTAGTTGTTTTTACAGGCTGTCAGTAGAAACTACAATAAAGCAGTAGTCTACTAAGTGTGAACACCAAGACTAGTTCAAAATTACAGGAGTTACCAAGAAATTTCTGTCTCGCATTTGGTTTTACCACCTCTTCCTTAAAATGAACTTGATAATGTATTTGGTTAGTCTTAATTAATGACTGAGGTAATTAAAGGACAAAGGCCTTTTAAATGTCAGACAAATCTGGAACACAATATGCATTCCTGCCTGTCTCACCCTTTAAAACATATCCGTTCAAAAACTCAAGCTTATAGCACAATGCCTGGGAACTGGGAATCCCACGGTCAAGGACACTACACATTTGTTGTGAACCTGTACTTGTATCAGGACACTTTGACACACAAAGTGTGTGTAAATTGCTTATGTGACTTTATTCTTTTTAACAAGTATTTAAGCAATCATTCTCTGAAGTATAAATGTGACTCTCATAAAACATATAATGAGCACTTGTCAACAGGTTATTTATCTCGTTAATGAAGAAATCAGGAAGAACACGAAGCTGGTTTAAATAGCATTTAAGAGATAATGATCATATAGCCAGGGAGCAATAATATTATCTGACCCCAGAAGATAGTCTTTTTGTCAAAAAACAATCCAGGCTGGACGTGGTGGCTGACGCCTGTAATCCCAGCACTTATGGAGGCGGAGGCAGGCGGATCAGGAGGTCAGGAATTCAAGTCCAGCCTAGCCAACATGGTGAAACCTCATTTCTACTAAAAATACAAAAATTAGCCAGGTGTGGTGGTGCATGCCTGTAATCCCAGCGACTCAGGAGGCTGAGGCAGAAGAATTGCTTGAATCTGAGAGGTGGAGGTTGCAGTGAGCCGAGATCATGCCTCTGCACTCCAGCCTGGGTGACAGAGCGAGATTCCATCTCAAAAAAATAAAAATAAAAAAAATCCAAAACTTAGAATTAAAGGAAAAATGATTATGATTACAGATCTTATCAGTGTCATACTGGAACATTTTCAAAAGGCCCATTGAAAGTTTTATTAAGTTCTCTCAAACACACATTTGTTTCACTTACTATTTATTATTTATTTATTATTTATTAGGACCCAGACATGTTTATTTGTAGAAGATTGACATGCTGAAACAATTTTTATACAGTTAAGGATGCAAATGATATCTGTAAACATCGGACTATCAAAATTTTGCTTTTATTGCCCTGTATCCATTGCAAACTTATTCCAACATTTCTTCCTGGGCTATATGATCACTATCTCCCAAATGCTCTTTTAATTAGTTTTCTTGTCTTCTGATTTCCTCATTAGTGAGTTAAATAACATGTTGACAAATGATCATTATATATTTTCAAGAGAGTCACATTTAATACATCAGAGGGTGTTTTTTTACATATTTTGTCAAAAAGAACTGGATCAAATGCGCAATTTACACACCCCTTATTCTGAAGTGCCAGGATGTTGATGGGTATTGTCCCCATTTGGCGGGGGTTGAGGAGGACAGGACCCAAAGTTAAAATTTCAACATCCCATGACTGTCTTTCTTATAAATTAACATTCTCCTATTAATATCCAACCAAATGTCATGTAAGTAAATAAAGGAAAAAAACAAGTAGAACACTGAAAGTAAACTTCAATGTTGAGAAGGAAATGTACATTTGGTTTCTTGCTCACCAGGAGTATCCTGAGGTTTCCATTTTTACATCTGCTCTTTCTTCTCAAGCTTAATGATACAGTCAAGTGAATTTATTTTCTAAACTATGATGACTTCTTATTCATTATAGTAGCTATTCCCAAAAGGGAGAACGGATTGTCTTCTTAAAAAAAAAAAAAAAAAGGAAAACAGAATAAAAGCACTGTATAAAATTACCTGGAGGAGAAGTGACAGTAAAAATAAAGTGCCAGTTTGACCCAGAGATCAAGACTGCCAAGTTGAAGAAGCTCACATAACCATCTTGAGTTTCTGCCTGGGTGCACCCTTCAAAGAAGCACAAAACAAAAATTAGCTGTTTATTATCTAATCTACAACAATGTCTTCATGTCTGCTGTGAAGGCAGACATTTGGACAATAAAGGACAATTTTTTTTAACTCCAAGAGGTTATCTAATCCATCAGGTTTTTCTGAGTCAAGACTTAGAACCAAATGATCCAAGACAGTATAATAACAGTTAACATATACTGAAAGCTCACTATGCCAGACACTGTTCTTTATATACACGATTGCCTACAAACTACACAACAACCCTATAAAATATGCTATTATCTATATTCTAGCAATTAGGAAATAGGCTCACAAAAGACTAAATTACGTGGTACTGGGGTTACAGCCCAAATCTACCTGATTTCAAAGTTTGCATTCTTTACAATATATTGGCTATATTATTATTAAATGTATAATATATAAAGAAAGAAATTCTATTATCTTTCTAGGTGGTCAGTTTCTACAGTCTGTCTTTCTTCTATTCAGGTTATCTATAGTTTATATGGCAGTAGAGTTAGGCCAAGGGATCAGGACCACGGCAATCTATCAAATCATGACTGATAAAGCTACTCTGATTTATGCAAACAAAACAAAACAAAACAAAAAAAACCTTGCATCTTCTAACAGTAGATCATCCATTTATAAAGTGAAAAAAGGCAGCTTAACTCAGTATCACATTCACAATACCATTAATCATCTTTTGACTCCACCATCTCTAAATTATGTGCCTAATTAACAGCTGCTAGACTTTACTCTGGAAATGTCAATATGATTGGCACGGTGGACAAAGGATTATGGAAGTGGTCTGAAAGTTTATAAGTTGGTTTGAGATCTCTAAGGCTGAAATGTGTCATAAAAATATAATGTGCTTAGTGTTACATTTTTAAATTCAATTGCTTAATCTTTTTGTGAAAACACTTTCTTCATCAATTTTGCAGAGCTAACTAAAACTTCTTTTTTGAGAAACATCTTTTACTTCATCTTTTCTGAGTTCCAAAATAAATAAAATGCCCACTAAAATGAAAATAAATAAGCCAAGACTCAAATAAATGATAGGCGCCCAAGATAAATGCAGTTTATACTCTTTAAAACCTATATGCATCAAAATTATGGTCAATAAACTCTTGCAAACAATGAACTGCAGAGTACAGATGTTCAACATGAAATCATTTGCTGCAGTTTTTCCTTTGACAAACGTCCTTATTGTTCCCATCTTTGGAAGAATACAAAGCAGCATTTAATCGAAATGTGTCCGTAGAGCACAGTGAGTTGGCCTCGTAGAACAGCCGCCAAATTGCCTAATGGAAAGTGCTTTAGTTCTAAATGCGTTTACTTTTGCGTTAAATACCAGCTTGCCTTAGAGATCTCTACAAAGATTCCCATATATATCTATGATATTCTCAGATTTGAAGCATATGTGCCCAAAAGCTGAGGCAGTTGCTGCCAAGTACAGTACATTACTCCAGGGTTCATCATATCTTCAGAATAGCTATGATGACATATACAGATGCAATTGACAGGCTCCCTGATCAAGCTGGAATAAACAGTATACTGGCTGGGGGACTTGGGATGGGGTGGGGTGCTGGGCTCAAGCAACTTCGGAATTGATTACACAACTACCAGGAAATGATATCTGAATGGGTTTCTGCAGGATAGACAGTTTCTAAAATACCTTTGCAGCCCAAATTATCCCCACAGCTATCCCACTCGCTCCTAGGTATGCGTACTAGCAAACTGTTATATCGTTAATGTTGAGATGTTATCTTTAAAAGTATTAAGGACTTTTTTTGTGCAACTACGATCCATAAATGTTAAAGGATATTGAAGATCTGTAAATAATGGTCCTTTAGTATATAAATTCACTTTTTATAATAGGTTGTAGCTGCCTTGTCACTGAGGACAGTCTACTAAAGGAAAAAGAATATGAAGTTAAATTGCAGAACAAAAGATTTAGAGGAGATACACAGATATGGTTTTGTTGTTGCTATTTTGTTTTTCTCCAGGAAATACTTACAGTAAGTTAGATAATCTATCCCAAATGCTTTTGGTGCATTCTTTCTGAAGTTAAAAAGTAGTATTTCATAATGGCTTCAAGAGAAACTTTCAATCATATAAAATAGGGTATCTTGGTGACATGGGTATGCTAAAAACAGAAAACTACATGTGATTTCTTCCCTACTTCATGACTCATACACATAAAAAAAATGTGTGTATATAAGACACCCTCAGAATAGTCCTCACACATTCCCATTGGATCTCTTAGAAAAGGTAATAGTGACAATACTGATCCAAGTGAGCTAGTTGGCTTGAGTGTGGCTTGGTGTCCATGGAATAAAAGAGTAAATGTTATCTCATCTCACACCAGTTAGAATGGCAATCATTAAAAAGTCAGGAAACAACAGATGCTGGAGAGGATGTGGAGAAACAGTAACACTTTTACACTGTTGGTGGGAGTGTAAATTAGTTCAACCATTGTGGAAGACAGTGTGGTGATTCCTCAAGGATCTAGAACCAGAAATACCATTTGATCCAGTAATCCCATTACTGGGTACATATCCAAAGGAGTATAAATCATTCTACTATAAAGACACATGCACATGTATGTTTATTGCAGCACTATTCACAATAGCAAAGACTTGGAACCAACCCCAATGCCCATCAATGATAGGCTGGATTAAGAAAATGTGGCACACATACACTATGGAATACTGTGCAGCCATATAAAAGAATTAATGTCCTTTGCAGGGACATGGATGAAACTGGAAACCATCATTCTCAGCAAACTAACACAGGAATAGAAAACCAAACATCGCATGTTCTCACATGGGAGAAGTTGGAGTTGAACAGTGAGAACATATGGGCACAGGGAGGGGAACATCACACACAAGGGCCTGTCAGGGGGTGGGGAGCAAGGGGGAAGGATAGCATTAGGAGAAATACCTAACGTAAATGACAGGTTGATGGGTGCAGCAAACCACCATGGCACATGTATACCTATGTAACAAACCTACATGTTCTGCACATGTATCCCAGAACTTAAAGTATAATAATAGATAGATAGATAGATGATAGATAGATAGATAGATAGATAGATAGATAGATAGATAGATAGATAAAGAGTAAGTAAAGAGTAAGTAGTTTCATGCCTCATTCACTTTGCACGGCCACAACATGATTCTAAGCTGGTGGGGTATGACATCCTTAAGGTTACTGAAAGAAAAATAATGAAAGATGAGGTGCAATAAGTGTCAGGAGTGGGACAAAGTAAAATATAAAGTCTCAGTAAGGTATGATATAGGAGAAGGTATGGAGAACAGGTAAGGCATGGAGCATAAGTAAGGTACTGGGTATGAATAATGTGCAAAGTGTGGCAAGGTACAGAGTATAAGTAAGTATGATATGGACTATGGGTTAGAAATGAAGTGTGAGTAAGGGTCTGAAGAATGTATAAAGTATGGAATATGAGTAAGGTATAGACTATGGGTAGCATATGGAGTGTGAATAAGGCATGGAGTATGTCTAAGTTATGGAATATGGGTAAGGCATGGAATATGAGTAAGGTACTGGGTATGGTAATGTATGAAGTATGGCAAGGTATGGGATATAAGTAAGGGATGGGCCAGGCACAGTGGCTCACGTCTGTAATCCCGACACTTTGGGAGGCCGATGTGGGCGAATCACCTGATGTCAGGAGTTCGAGACCAGCTTGGCCAACATGGCAAAACTCTGTCTCAACGAAAAATACAAAAATTTTAGCCAGGCATGGTGATGGGTACCTGTAATTCCAGCTACTCAGGAGGCTAAGACAGTAGAATCGCTTGAACCTGGGAGGCAGAAGTTGCAGTGTGCTGAGATCGCACCATGCACTCCAGCCTGGGTAACAGAGCCAGACTGCCTCAAAAAAAAAAAAAAAAAAAAAAAAAAAAAAAAACACAAAAACAAAAACAAAAAGTAAGGTATGGACTATACATGCGGTATGGAGTATAAGTAGGGTCCTAGGTATGGATAAGGTATGGAGGAGCAATATAAGGCATAAGTGTGAGTATGGTTTGGAGTATGGGTAAGGAATAGAAGAACATGGGTAACGTATGGAGTAGATGATGGGGAGGTGAGTTCCAGTATTCATGTGAGAGTATCTGTCGTAAATATTACTAGAACATGAAAAAAAGCTAAAAGTTAATATTTTTATGCTGCTGTATTATTTTAAGATCAGAAGGTGAGTGACTGTTACATATCCTAAGCACTTTCTATACCAAAACACCAACAGTAGCAAAATGGCACTGAAAAATGAACAGAATGACAGCATCAAAACAGGTAGTTTGGAATGCAATTCTGAATGTTTCATCTTCACAGTGGGCAATCTTGGATAAATTCACTTCATTTTCTTACTTTCTTAATGGCATGCCTTATGTCTACAAATTTGTACAAGGACCATTCTGGTCTGTCCTCATTCCTTGGGATTTTAAGCCCGAGAAGCTTCTAACTGTACTGTTCACATTTAAAAAAAAAAAAAAAAAAAAAATGACCAGGAGCAAAAATATGAGTTAGCCACACAGGTGTTACTTTCAACAAAGTGAACAAAAGATAGATTGTGTAAGTGGAAGGGAAAGTCTGGAGAGTCTATGGGGAGATTGTGACAAAATATGCAACATTACCTGGGCCTTTACATTTGGATTGTATAAAGAGAACATGGAGAGGGTACTGAGGAGAGCAAGACCTCGAAGTTTGGTAGAAAATTACTTTTGTGGACAGGCTGAAAACATTTAGAGTCTTGTTGTTTTGTTTTGTTTTTTGTTTGTTTTAATTATTTTATTTTATTTTAAATTCCGGGATACATGTAGAGAACATGCAAGTTTGTTACATAGGTAAACGTGTGCCGTGGTGGTTTGCTGCACCTATCAACCCATCACCTAGGTATTAAGCCCCACATGCATTATGTTCCCTGTGTCCATGTGTTCTCACTGGAAAACATTTGGCGTCTTAATAAGTAAGTAGATAGAGGAAAAAAATTACAGGTCAAAGTAGTAAAAAGTCAAATTGAAAAGAGAGTGGGAAAATTTATTGCTCTAATAAGAAAGCAATAAGCCGAAGCAAGCTTTAAAAAGTAAGGGTTTTGAAGCTATGAAATGTTTAATCACGAGATGTCAATCGCCCTCCTTAAGAAAAGTTTTAGAAGGGGATAATTTCATTTTCTGGAATCGATGAGGTGTAGCTTTGCCAGAAACAAAATATATAAGCTAAATTAAATGGTGACATCAAAAAAAAAAAACTAAGATCTGAGATTTATTCATTGAAAACAACATCAAATGATTATTCATTAACTTGGAGACTTTATTACAACAATTTTATATGTTTCTTAAGAGATAAATAACAAAAAATTAAGAAACAATGTCATCAGAAAAGGTAGGCAGCGTGCACCAATGATAGGAATGGTTTTAGGCCAATAATAAATGCAAAACAAGGCACATCTATGATTAACTTATGCCTATCCATTTGAACATTTTGTATATTTTATGGGAACCATCTGAATGAGCTTAGACTCATAGCAAGAGTAGAGCAAGAAATAACTGTAAAATCATGGCCTATTCTTGGAAGTCAGTGATTTTGCAGGTAGGCTGATGTTTGAGCTGGCACATGAGTCATTTCCAAGCCTGAAAAAACATTTTGACAACACAAAACCAACAGAAATGCCTTACCTGATTCATCAGGTGCACAGGAAATTGGATAAGCTGATTTTGTTTTGTTTTGTTTTTATTTTATTTTGTTTTGTTTTGTTTTGAGATGGAGTCTCACTCTGTCACCAGGCTGGAATGCAGAGGGCGATCTTGGCTTACTGCAACCTCCACCTCCTGGGTTCAAGCAATTCTCCTGCCTCAGCCTCTTGAGTAGCTGGGACTACAGACATGTGCCACCATGCCCAGCTAATTTTTGTATTTTTACAAAAATTACAGGTCAAAGTAGTAAAAAGTCAAATTGTAGACTTTTGTAGAGACGGGGTTTCACCATGTTGACCAAGATGGTCTTGATCTCTTGACCTTGTGATCTGCTCGCCTTGGCTTCCCAAAGCGCTGTGATTACAGATGTGAGCCACCACGCCTGGCCCATAAACCGAATTTTTGAAGAGTGGTAAACACATCCTCAAATTTGCATAAGAATGGGGATATTTGGCCCAATTATACAAAAGTACATACACACCATATCAATTTATAATTTTCAGTGATTTATTGGTATGAAATTTCCTTTCAATGTGTTACTGGCAAATCTCAAAGGATGCATCATTATAATTACAATACTAACTGCATAAAAAGCCAGTGCTTGAAATCACACTTCTAGAAAGAAGGATTTGCAAAAGTTAACAAGATTTCCTACTTATTCCCCTATTATAATATGCAAATATCATGGTAATAATAGATAACTGTGCTTAAAACAAATAACTGTTATTTTCTTTTTTTAAAAAAATTTATCATTACTGATATATATCTCTGTAGAGTATGCATATTTTGAAACATTATTTTCTTTTTTTCTTGAGACAGAGTCTTGCTCTGTCACCCAGGCTAGAGTGCAGTGGTGCCATCTTGGCTCACCGCAACCTCTGCCTTCCAGGTTCAAGTGATTCTCATGCCTCAGTTTCCCAAGTAGCTGTGATTACAGGAGCGCACCGACCATGCCCAGCTAATTTTTGTATTTTTAGTGGAGACAGGGTTTCACCATGTTAGCCAGGCTGGTGTCAAATGCCTGACCTCAAGTAATCCAGCTGCCTTAGCCTCCCAAAGTGCTGGGATTACAGGCACAAGCCACGATGCCCAGCCTGAAAACATTATTTTCAAATCACATTTGAAATCACAAAGAATTTGTCAATTCTTTCTCATCTAAAATAGCAACACGATATTTAGTGTAGAGATTTGCTTGAGTCCTAGCTCTTGGTCAGAATTATTCAACAATTCTGAATTCAAGGAGTCAAGATTAACCCATTGGCTCTATTCTTTTACTGGGACCCTGTAAGGATTTTTGAAAACTGTCTGATGTAGAAGTTGTGGGGAAGGGAGTGAATGCTTTCCTTTCTGAGGATATTTTCCATCTACCTTAAAAATCATTTTTAATCCGTTTGGATTCTTGGGACATTTTTAAAATTTTCTCATTGAAACTAGTGGGAGAGATTAAAGAAATTTAACAGATCCTCTTTTTCAGGCTGTTGTAATCTCTGGCTCCCTGACCAAATATAGGAGATGATTTTAAAATGTTCCACTGAACCCTCCTATTCTAGGTTATATCAGGTTGACATAAAATGAATTTCTCTTCACCTCAAGGTGAAGCCCAGACTTGG
Source organism: Chlorocebus sabaeus (assembly GCF_047675955.1). NCBI lineage: Eukaryota > Metazoa > Chordata > Mammalia > Primates > Cercopithecidae > Chlorocebus > Chlorocebus sabaeus. The sequence goes on from NC_132920.1 coordinate 51,639,821, forward strand.
ACTGTAATATTGTGCATGATTGGGACTCCCTCTGATGAGAAGGAAATACACAATCCTATCCATGAGCAGAGGAAGAATTTCAAGGTGCTGTGACATTGTGAGGCCGCTTGTGCAGAGAGGCAACCCCTATGCACAAAGAGTTGGAGGCTGTCAGGCGAGATCTATGTGTTGGGCGATTGACTGCACACAATAGGGAGAAGGCTCCTGGTAGGAAGCATGATTAATAATGTATGGGTTATGTTGGAGGGAGGCTGGTAAGAGGAAAAAAACTCTCCTGTGACACCTGGAACACAAACTATATTAACTGTAAAACACAATCTCTTGCGTTTGCTGCCTTAAAACTGAAATCAAAAGGGCCTGAGTCTTAATTTGGCCCAGCAGCCAGGTTGTACTTACCTTTTCATGTTTCTCGTCATAAAAACTCTAGCTTTTTGCTCCCGATCCAGTCTTCCCCATTTCAGTAAATAACACCAATATCCACCCAATATAACAAAATCAAAACCTAGAAGTTGTCCTTAAGTCCTTGTTTTCTTTGCTCCCAGTAGATTCTGCTGATTCAACTTCTGAAAGACATTCTGAATTAATCCACTTGTGATCTCCACTATCTCTTGCCTGGCCTTTTGCAATCACTTTCTAACTGGCTCAGGTGGTTCACTCTTGCGGTTCTCCAATCCACCCTCCACAGAGCAGAGTGGTCCTCTAAACATGCAAGTCAGACCTTGGAACTGGCCTGCTTAAAACCTCCAACGGCTCTTCATCTCACTGAGAGTGCAGCCCAAACTCCCCACCATGGTCCCCAAAGTCCTCTGTTGTCTGTCTGGCTCCAGCACCTCTCTCACTTTACCTCTTCCCTTCATCTCCCTTAGTCATGAGGCTCCTTTGTCCTAATTCTGTTTCGCAGACACATTCTCCTTAACATATTTTCTGTGGGTAACATATTGTACTGTTTTACAACATAAAAACACAATGATTGAACTATTTCATAATAAAGAAATATGTGCCTCCTTGAGTAGGGTGTATTTCAATGGTTTTGTGTGTGAGGGGGTTAGATAGGAATTTAGAACTCAGAAACTATTTTTCCCATAAAAACCATGTTATACCTGCTTGCTTCTCTCTAGACCAGGCCCTAAAATGCACATTCTTGGGTCCTTCTGCAGAATATGTAGCCAAACTATCTTGGGCCTAGTAGAAATCTGCATTTTAAATAGATTTTCATATAGACAAGCTTCAAGGAAAGTAAATGGAGCTGGCAGTGGTTCGGGGATAGAACAGGAAGGCAAAAAGGATAGACAAAGATCAAAAAGAGAAAAACTAACTCAGGGCTGCTATGGGTCAGATGCTTTTGCATTTATCATCACATTTATTCTTCATACCACTGAGAGCAAGTCTTTCTATTTCCCCATAGAAATCATATTGTACTTGGTAAATTGCTCCCTGGCCCAGTCCATAATACTGTACCAAACAAGAGTGTGTCATGGGGGCACTGAGTGGACTGTAGAAAACCTAGGATTTGATACTCACCCAAAAATGCCACGCACTTTTCCTTACACTACCTTAAGGATACAGATATGTTGAAAATGTTGCTTTATTGTGAAAGGGAAGGGAGAGAAAAGGTGGTGACTTTAGGATTTCCTGCCAGCCTAATCTTCCTTTTCACAGACACTGACACTGTAGATTAGGGATGAAGGAGTTTCCTTCCAAATTACTGAAGAAATTCAGTATTACCAATTTTGCTATGAATTCCTAATGGGTGCAAATATTTTATGTGCAGATAAAGTGGTAACAGATACCTGAAATTTACAGATACTTTACCTACCTTTTAGCACTGAGTCTGATGCTCCTTCCAGGGAAGCTGAAATTGTCCATGGCTCTGAAGGGGGCCCCAGGGACTCCACTCGTCGGTTCTAGAAATGGGAATAGGAGGAGGGAGAAAGAAAAAGTTGGATTCAGAAGAGAATTTTGTGAAGTTAGAAAAGAAGATGGTTCAGATATATGCTGTTATGAAGAACATATTCAGTAGAAATAAAGGAAAGAAAGTGATAAATAAATGTTGTCTTTCTCATGTTAAGAATATATCAGAATTAACTTATATATGAGTAGGGAAATTATTGGAAGACAAGTTGGGGCAAAACAGTGAGGAGAGGAAAGGAAAACTATGTTTATAGAAAAGAATGGTACTATGTGCTGAAGGTTCATAAGAAAGGAAAGGTAAAGAGAAGAAAACAGGAGAGAGCTGGGTGAGTGCCAGACTAGATCAAAGTCTACAGGATTCCAAGTGTGGACCTCAGTGCCACAGATTTCTCTCTGCAAACATGTCAGGGGATGCATTTGTAAGTAGAAGAAAGCCAATTCAACAATCATAGTTCATTGTGAATTTTGTAAATACTGAAAAGATAAAATAGAATCAGGACGCAAAGCCTGAAATTAGAATTAAGCACAGAAACTTCTTGTTTTACTTAACCACATATAAGAGAGATTATTTTAAAAAACATAAAACTGTAATGCATCTATAATGTCATAAGTTCCTTCATTAACATATGAAAAACTTCTTCAGATGTAGATCTACTTCTTTGTGAAGGCTAGATTTCAGAGAAGATGTGACAGACCTGCTTCAAGAATTTGGTTGGGGAGGAAAAGTATCAGAATTTTGTTTTTACCCTTGATCAAATTCTGAATATCCAGAGAAAATAGAAGGAAGGCAGGCTGTGAAGTGGAAGGAAAAATGTGAAAGTAGTGAGAAGCTCTTAAGTGCAACAAATTGCACACAGTGGGCACTCTGTAAATCTGGATCAATGATGACACACTCTAAAAGACAGACTGAATGCTACATGCTACTTAGCTCTAGACAGATTGCTTCCTGTGAAACGTTACCTGCTCATCCAAAAATACCAATTGTGGCTGCACTGGAAGCTCATTTCCCACTTCTCCATCTGAGGGCTGGACTAGGACGGAAAGTACATAGGGCCGAATATATATCAAGTTCCCAGTTTTAAAACTGCTTGAATTTCTGGCAGATATAAAAACAAATAAAATACATCCTTGGGATTACACATATCCCTATGGCAGCAATTTTGCACAATCCATTATTACCAGTGAAAATATTTGCATTTGTCTGTGTTTCTAGAAAATAATACACTGTGTAGTGAACATGGCTTTATAGCAAAGGTTAATTATGTATGTATTTGATATGTTTTCTTAGCTATAATGAAAATGGACTGGGTGGTAGGGAAAATCACAAATTATGAGTGTATATTTTTATTATCATTTATTAAAATCAGTCAAAAAATACAAGTCTCAGTGAAAATTAGCCTCAAACTCATATAGATAATAATAATAAAAGCCTCAGACTAAAATGAGAGGACATGGACACATCCAATAGTAAGCTATTAAATCAGCTTTCCCAAATAATGCCCTGATTTGTGGGTGTGTTCCGATTCCATGATATAAATACTACCACCATAGCTAATTCCAAGATGACAAGATAATACCACTGAGCAGAGCTGGGAAGAGACACCCAACAGCAAACTCCAGTACACCACTGTTTTACACAGAAGAGCTCGTTTAATCTTCACAACAAACCGTATTTATATTCTCTGAGTGTGCTTGTACTAAATGGATTCAATAACTATTAATAGCATTAATGAATTAATTTACTTCAGTTGCATGAAGCATCTGAGGAGAATAATACTTATTATTGCCATTTACTGAGCATGTACTGTATACCAAGTTCCATGATAAAGTGTTCATGTATAATTTCATTGCATCTTTAAAATGACACTATGTGGTGGGTACTCTTGTTTATATATGAAGAAGCTGAGGTCCAAAAAGGCTTGAATAACTTGCCAAAGGGCCTACAAATGGTAAGTATTGACTGAGATCTAGAGTAGTTAACCAGTGAGCTATATTGCTTCTCACTTCCTTTGAACATACTAAGTGCTGACATGACTTAGCAACAAAATGGAACACATACAAAATAGTTATATAATTCATGACAGTGTAAAACATATGTCACTCAGAGTTGTGGCATTTTTGATGACAGAGCTTGCATCATTAAAATAAAATTATACACCTATTGTCCCATTAAGTCTATTGTGTATTACACATCATAGGCATGCAACAGATGTTTGGCAACTAAATGGAGGCACCTGGACATCATATATCATATATAGGACCCTGACATAGAGCATTCCTTGATGAGTTATCCTCAATAGCCTGGGCCAGGTCTCATGAGGTATTTATTTATTTATTTATTTACTTATTTATTTTTTAAAAAGCCTACTTTGCTTTCTCCCATTTAATGTTTATAAGTCAACTATTCTATCTCCTAACTACCTCCCCTTCCCCACACGAGGAGGAAAGGATAAAGTATTTATTTAACGTCGAAGGTGTACGTCAGGAAAAAGCGAAGATTTGTTCCGAAAGAAGAAATAGTGGAAGAGCAAATACAAGCGATCACTAAATATGAAGTTTCCGTAGGAAGCAATTTTCTTCTCCCCTAGGAATCCTAGGAAATGCGGGCAGAGTGCAAATACGTGGTCCTAAGAAGCTCTTTAGTCATCTACCAGCGAAGACCCTGGCTTTTTGGCTGGAATCACTTCCTGGAAATTCAACACACACTAGCCCCAACATCATTTCTTAGTTTGTTTAGCCTGAGTGGCTAGGGCTCCTTTCCCTTTTTAAAGGGAACCATTTAAACCAGATTTTAAAAATCCATGCTATTAATTCTATCCTTCTGTGGGTTCCAGGTTATCAGAAAATTCTAACGTTGTTATCAGATCCTATTTCTCCCCTAATCTTTTTCCTTAAATTCTTTCTGATGGGGGCTAGGATGCAGGCAAGCAGTCTGGGTTAAAGAAACTGAAAGACTCCATCAAAGATTCTGACATAAGTACATTGATGTCTAGAGACGAAGGGAGGGAAACCAACTGCCTGAACACACGCTAAAAGACCCATTCCTGACACACTTTAAAGTTTATTGTGAGCAAACATCTCTTGTTAAATGTAAACAGCATCTCACTGGAGGTCACAGACTTGCTGCTGCAGCATATCCCAAGGTAATACCACTTTAAGCTCCACATAAACTCTTAAGCAGTTTCTGTCCTAAAACCTGACCGTAGGTGGTACAGTTTTTTACGATATGTTATAATAGTGCAATAAATCTGTTAGCTTAAAATCGAATCTCCGTGGCCTTTTAGAGAAATCATCATTAAATGCAGGGTCCTGTTAATGATGCCATCGAAGTGAAATTGTTTAATCTGCTAAGGGGGTGAAAGGTCACCAAATGAATTTTTTATAATACATCAACTTGACACGCAATAGGGAAAACTGTAATAGATAAAAGCAAAGGAAAAGGGCACTGTCTTCTTCTGATAGGTCAATAGCAGCCAAGAGAGTCACTCATCCACTTTCCTTTCACGATGGGGCTCCTTTTGCATTTAATATGGACACCCAATTAATACCTCAGCACCACAGACAACCTCATTTTAGGTGACTTATAGCAATTTCTCCCCCTTCCTTGAAATGAAAGTGATCACAATACATCATAGCATTGTGCGAATTAACGTTAATTGATTCAAGTTACCAAGCAATGATGGGCCACTTATATAATCTAGGCGTTATTGGGTGCTAGAAGGGATAGAGGGAAGATTAGATTCCAGTGTCCGTTGCTGTGACGACGGGAGTCACCTGACGCCTTGTTAGACAGTTGTAAGGTTCTATTGCTGGCCCCAGTGGGGTCGTCAGTAAACTGGAGTGATGTCCAAACATCATTACATGCTGCTCCAATATTAAAGCAAAGGGATTAGCAACTTATTGCAAGCAACCTGGATTTGTCATTGTGCTGTCGTTATCCAATTTCCAACTGCTAATGTGACTGTAGCCTGCAGGCAGAAGGACCTACAGCCAAACTTTAAAAAATGGGGGAGAAAAGTTCCCTCCATTCATCCCAGTTTTTACCATTATTTAACAGCTTCCAATACCCAGTTAGGTATGTGAAAGAATTTTTTTTTTCCTACAACACTTAAATGCAAGCTAAAGGAGAAAAGTCAAGAAAATACAGAAATTTCCCAATTAAGAGATCACTCCTATTCATGTCAACTCTTGCTTTTCAATTCCACCAGATCTGAAATGTTTACCTTGTAGAAGACGAAATTATTTCTATCTGCATGGAAAACTTAAAGAGCAAATAAATTTTATTAGTGAAAACTGGCTCTCAGCAAGACCTACTGTGGTGGGGTGGGGTGAGGTGAAGTTGGGGTGGAAATCAGAGATACTCTGTCTTCAACCTTCTGCTCAAAGCTACTAAGCCAAGTTCCTATAAAAAGCCTCATGTTTTGATTGAATGCTTCAGGATGTCCTGAGCATTTTTTATCTCTCTTGTTTTAAATAGGCTAGATAAGGCCGAATATTCTATATGTACCACAAGGGGACTTGAATTGTAAAATGATTTTGGACAGTTTTGTACCCTGAAAGAAAAAAGTAAATTCTTTAGTCAATTCTAAAAAAATCTAAAATATATATATTATGTTAATATAGGGAAAATACAAATATAATGTCAACATATTTCTATATATTTAACAAATATATGTTAACCCTTCTACTATGTACAAACATTGTTCCAGGCACTGTGAGATATGCAAAGATATAGAACACCATGATCTCCCCCTCAAGAATAACCTTCTATATACTTTGTATGACAAGAATGACTTTTCTGGTTATCCTTCTGAGTTGATAGATGCAATTTTCTTACCTTTCATGGTCCTGATGCTCCCTGTTAAACCTATCTAGGCTTCCTTAGCAAATAGCCAACTCCTAAGAGGGAAGAAATGTCTTATGATCTGACAGTTTTTTTCTGGCACTGTGATCTAGCGGTTCCAAGCCTGGCATATTGTAAGCACCCAGTACATGTTGCTATAGTAACACTTGCCAAATCAGTACCCATTATGCATTCCCTCTGTTCTTAGGTCACTAATTGCCTCTGAAAAACTACCACTCATCTTGGCCTTCAACTTCACATTCTGGGGCACTCCTCAAGCAGTGTGCTTACTTCTATTCTGTGATACTTCTGATTAAACTCTTGTGGTTCCATGGAATTATTCATTTAAAAATGAGATTTCAGTAACCTTAGGTGTCACTTGCAGTGGATCAGAAGTATATAAAGACACAGAATAAACACCATACATCTTCCAACAATTCAGGGGACAAAAACACCTTTTAGGAGTTGACTAGCTGCTAAGGAAGCCTAGATGGGTTTAACAGGGCATAAGGACAATGAAAGATAAGTAAAATCAATTATAAGCAAAAAATCAGGGGACAAAAACCTAAGTATTTTAATTGGCAAATCATTTAAAACAATATTTTATAATAAATCTAGCATGACTATTTTATCTAGGAGAATGAAAACTCTGCATTTTTAAAGATCATATGCAAAATAACCAAAATTTCCTGTTTTTCCTGGGGAGCTGTAGCAGTCATAAGTCTGTTCAGGAAAACAGAAATCACTCAAGGTCTTTCTAATGGAAGAGATTTAATTCAAGATATTGGTTGCACAGGAGTTTTAGAATAGTAGAAAACTAAAATAGGCTACCTTTCACTAAATGTGATATATTGAATGATAATTTATTGTGATTTACAATGTGCTTAGGCACACTTGGGAATATAATCATAAGTCGAAACCTTGACCACCTAATAAATATTATAAAGATTAACATTTTATATTCAAGTTAATGTTATGAAAAACTGGATTAATGGTTAAGCAGCTTCATAGAGAATTAATGATTTATTTGTAATAGATATGGAATGAGATTTAGTATAACATCTTCTCATTAAATAGTTGAATAAATGCTGTTTTTCATATCCATTAATTTTCAAATCTCTAGATTCTTACAGGGACCATATGATATTTTGAACACTATAGCTGTTCAGTTAACATTGGGGAATAAAAAACATTGAAATATAAGCTTCCAAGAGTCTATTATATTTACCTGCGAGTTCACCATGTGTACAAATAATTCTTAAATTAATTGATTTTAAGGTAGTGTCATCTGATTTTGGAATTAGAACTTTTCTGGATGTGGATGTGTCAACAGCAACAATAGATTACAATTAACATCCTGTTCATAATAAAATAGCAGAAAAAAAATATAAACTGCAGGACAAGAATTAAAGATTTAGTGGTCTGGCGCCATTCAGTATAAGAAAAATAGTACTCAAGGGCATCACTGCAAAAACAGGATTGTGAAGTAAATGACAGATTTGATGATGACCATGAATCATCATAACAAATGTGAATAGTCTACATTATTTCCCATTTAATAAGTCTGAATATTATGCAATCTTTGTCTTTTTTTAATGTTTAAGAGTTGAAGACTTAAAAATGCTTGTTATTAATGGAACAATTTTTAATTGTATAGAAAGCTTGCTTACGTAGAACATCTCACTTTCCCAAGAAGCCACACATATGAAGTAAGATTGCAATAATTTTGCCATTGACCCAATTAAACAAAGTAGCGTATTTGTACTGCAGTGAAAAGAAGGAATGATGTAAAAAACACTCTTTAATGGCAAAGTTGTGGTGTTTGTCATGGGGAAGAACAGAGACAAGCCAGTAGTATAGGAATCTCTTCTAGGATGAACATTCTGCCGGTCTTGAAAAGAACATACTTCCTTGCTGATAGAAAGATTCTACTATTTCATGCTCCAAACAGCTGTCTTCTAGAAAGCAGGTGCCCAGAATGCATAAAGAGGAGAAGATGCAGAAGAGAAAATGTTAAAGGTGACTGAATGCCAAAAGACTTGTATAATTTATTGGCTCTCCTGGTTTTCTTCTCTATTCCAAAGTAGCCTGATAGGGTGCTCCTTATGCAGAATGAGGGAACTTAAAAACACACTACTAATGTGATAAGTATATACATGTTGCGCATACACAGATAAACATTCCCACAGTGTCATGCTCACCCTCATGGTAACTGTTTTAATAGCCCAAAGTTCATGGCAATGTCATGAACAAAGAGCTTTATGTGACATGGCATATTAGTTTCTATTGTTCTATAACAAATTACCACAGTCAGCGGCTTACAGTAACACCAATTTGTTATCTCCAGGGAGTGGGCCAGGAGTCCAGAGAGGCTTGGCTGGGTTTGCTGAAGAGTTCACTTCCAAACAGGTTGTTGGAAGAATGTATTTCCTATGACTATAGAATTGAGGTCCCTGCAAAACCAAAATGAGATCCCACCTCATGCCAGTCAGAACAGCAATTATTAAGAAGTCAGGAAACAACAGATACTGGTGAGCCTCTGGAGAAATAGGAATACTTTTACACTGTTGGTGGGAGTGTAAATTAGTTCAAACACTGTGGAAGACAGAGTGGCGATTCCTCAAGGATCTAAAACAAGAAATACCATTTGACTCAGCAACCCCACTACTGGGTATATATCCAAAGGATTATAAAGCATTCTACTGTAAAGACCTATGCACACCTATGCTTATTGCAGCACTATTCACAATAGCAAAGACTTGGAACCAACCCAAATGCCCATCAGTGACAGACTGGATAAAGAAAATGTGGCACATATACACCATGGAATACTATGCAGCCATAAAAAAGAATGATTCATGTCCTTTGCAGGGACATGGACAAAGCTGGAAGCCATCATTCTCAGCGACCTAACACAGGAACAGAAAACCAAACACTACATGTTCTCACCCATAAGTGGGAGGTGAATAATGCCAATACATTGACACAGAGAGGGGAACATCAGACACCGGAACCTGTTGTGGGGTGGGGAGCAGGGGAAGGAAGAGCATTAGGACAAATACCTAATGCATGTGGGGCTTAAAACGTAAATAGCGGGTTGATAGGTGCAGAATACCACCATGGCACATGCAAGAAGACAACAAATGACAACGGAGGTCAACAAAGTTTTGGAATTTGGAAAACATGGTGATGGAAACTTAGCTAAGCAGAGGAAGCTTGAATCCAGATGCCTCTAGAGGAGGATAAAGACCGGAAGAGGCCAGTTCGCTGTGTATTATTTACTTTGAAAGTAGACAGCTACTCCATCTCTTCCCACAAAACAGAGTTGGTAGCTTCTTTCTTTCTTTCTTTTCTTTTCTTTTTTTTTTTTTTTTTTTTTTTTGACAAGATCTGGCTCTATCACCCAGGCTGGTGTGTAGTGGCACAATCTCAGCTCATTGCAACCTCCCTCTCCCAGGCGCAAACAATCCTCCCACCTCAGCCTTCCAAGTAGCTGAGACTACAGGCATGTACCATCATGTCCAGCTAATTTTTGTGTTTTTGTAGAGATGGGGTTCACCATGTTGCCCAGGTGGTCTCAAACTCCTGGACTATTCACCCATCTCCACCTCCCACAGTGCTGAGATTATAGGTGTGAGCCATCACACCCGGCCCAAAGTTGGTAGCTTTTGAAAGTAGCTAGTACTCTCTTAGAAAAATGTGTCCAGTATGGCCTGAATTTGTTGAAATGCATATAACCCCATTAAATTAACAAGAGCAAACCCACTGGAGAACATCCTTGGTACTTTTCCATGAAAGCACTGCATTCTTAGACTCATTTCTGCTGGCTTAAGGTCAGTTCATTGGCTCGTCAATAGCTCTCTAGTGAGTTCAGTGGAAAACCCAGCTGACTGTGATAAAGCTGAAAGAAAAAAGGCTGGCTCTGGGGCCTGTGTCAGGTTTTATGGTTTTGTTTTGTTTTGTTTTTTATCATACTGTGCAACACTGGGAAACATGAGAAACCTTGCTAATTCTCATTGAATGCCATAGGATATGGCATTTCTCATTCGGGAGAGGTTTGTTCAGATATACTTAAGAAGCAGCCCTTCCTTATCTTCAAAAGATTTAATCTTTGCCTTATGTCTGGAAAATATCTTTTAAAATACTAAAGAAAAAGAGAGAGATAGGAGGATAGAACACATTGCAACACAAAATCAATTCTATATTTTACACTTTCAACTCTTATTAAATCAGAAATAACTGAGTCAAAAGTAAAAAAACATGATGGCTATGACAAATGGTGGGTGACAAATAAAAGCAATCTTTTCTCTGAAGCTGTTTCATTTCTTCATGATAGAATGGCATGCCCTACATATATGTGTGTATATACCTAAATTTGTGCTGGATCCACTCTCCGCTGGTTTTCCTCTGACGTAGCTCTATTGCTTCTACTCATTGACTTTTCTCTGTTTCTCTGTTTCTAGTTAAAAGCACATTATTCACTGAGTCTTCTTTTATATATAATATAAAATCAGTCATTTTGGAATTACAACCTTTTAGAAAAATCAGTACTGTAAAATCTAAATAAAATTAAGCAATAAACTGACTCTCTTTCTCTCTAGACAAAAATTATTCATGTATGTATACTTATAATATACTTACAAGAACTCAGTGGGACCTAAATAAAATTGGGCTAATGGAAAAATACTTAAATGTAAGCTAACATCCATCAGCATCATTCCTTTAAGGATTCTAATCCTCATACCACCATACATAATATTATAATAACGTCACTAACATGGTGAAGGTTTGGTAGTTGACAAAAATATCCAAAATTGAGTAAGTTGTGATAATAATAAGCTATGAGTACCTTTTAAGTTAACAATTCCCAAAGGCCTTAAAATCAACCAGATCCAGAAAAATATGCTTGTATTTTTTCTCATCTTCTCTATATATCAATGTATAGCAGGAAAGAGGAACATCTATCTCTATTATAAACACAAAAACACTAGCTAAACTTTCCCTTAGATATGTTGCTCTGTGTACAAAAGGACAATCAATGTATTAGCTGAATATTACTCCAAGTGTGAGGACGTGGTTTTCTTTTTAGTTTTGCTTTTTATTTAAGTTCTACCGAATTCCACATCCACTGGAGACGGTTGATGGTTGTATAGAAGTAATCACTACCCATTAAATACTAATAGCTTATTAGCACTATCACAAATAAAATGATATAGCAGTAGCAACAGAATAATATCTATTTCACTTTACCAACCCTAGAACCTAGTCTATTGCTTAAATTCATTAAATAAATAAATAAACGATCAAATGAACTAAAAACAAGTTGCTTCCAAAAAATCTCTTCCCACATGCTTTTCACTTTAAGGAATCAAAATATAATGTTTTCTACCACCTTGGAAATAGAATAATCATGAAAAATATGAATTTCATACACAATCTAAAAACTAAGAATTTAAGTCTTTAAATGACGCTTTGAATTTTTATTCTTAAAAAGCAGACGAGTTATATGATTCAGTGTAAGCACATTGACATTTGCAACATATGTCAATATGGACCTAAAAAATCAGCCCTCACCCTCATTTGGATGTGAATACAATTAGTACTTACCCATAGCCAATGACTCCCTTTGACTGAGTAACTAGTAAGGCCCCGATAGTCATATTCAGAATATTCTCTAGTACCCCAGTCTGTTGAGCAGTGATGACTTGACGAGCCAAGTTCTGTAATTTGTTACTTGATAAGGATGAAATCATTCCAGTACTCCTTACTGTTGGCGAATCACCAATTTCAATGACAATCACTTTTGACATAGTTTCCACAGTCGTTGGGGGTGAAGACCTATATGAGTTCACTTCCATCACGAGAGGCCTACGTTGACCGACTCTTCTATAATGACTAGCGCAAGTCACAGTCGGGCAATTGCGCTTTCTTTTAGCTCTACTGTCAGCAATGGCCTTTAAGGTCTCTTCATGGCCAGGTATCTCACTAATAAACCTGATTTGGTTTTGGCCAATCTGTAAGAAGTTAGTTAGTCTTTCGAGTATTACTATTTCCCAGCCTTTTTCTAAGACTGAAACCATCACAGTGAGGGCCAAGTGAATGGAAACACCTGAGCGTATTTCAATGGGCTCCTCTCCTTGTAGCACAACATACAAGAGGTTATCCATGATGTTGAAATAGTTGGCACCAATAGATTCATTCAACAATAAGGAAGCTGACTGAACCAGAGTGGGTGGAATAAAACTTTCCCCTAAGAAGACGTGGGGGTTCTGGAGCTCATGGTAGAATACAGCCAAGAGAAGCTTGGAGGTACTTTTGTTCCCCAATAGAAAAAAACGCAAAGCTTGAGGAGTTTGATCCATGAAGCAGACCTTGGTGATTTGCCTGGTGGGTAAGATAGAATAGAAAGTAGACACCAACCCAGAGGTAGAGCAGGGAATATTGGCATTTACACTACTAAAGATGTCAACAAAACCACTAGTCACAGATACAACTGGATATAACTTCTGAATTGCCCAAGTGGCATCAGCACCATCAAGAATTAGGACCACTTGGTCAGTCTGTTTGCAGATGAATCCTTGCATCAGAAATCTGTATGTACATTTCTGTTCTTCTCTAAATGTACCTATAAAAGAAAGGAAACAAAACAAGCTATATGTGAATTACAATCTCTCAATGATGATTTGTAATCTATCACTGTCGCCATCATCTATAACCTGATAAAATATTTATTAAATATCTAATTGTGCAAGATACTGAGAATGTAAGGAAGACTGGGGCAAAATATAAAAATATAAGTACATTAAATAATAGTTCTTTAATATATTTTTAAAGTATATGTTACATAATATGTTATTTAAAGTTAATAATGGAGATAATAACTGAGAAAAGGAGTTGAAGAAGTAAAAGAGTCAAGACCATGAAATAATTATCAAGGGCCCCTGAGAGAAAAACAAGATAAACTGTTTTTTGCTACTCTCACACATTCCATATAACACAAAATACGTCACCTCTGGTCACCAAAATATGTAGGTATTTCTCCACACCAACAACCAATTCTCCAGTGGATACAAACTGGGTATCATATAATTTAACCAAATTCTGATACTAAACAGTTAGTGCAGACTCCACAAGGTAAGGGCTCAGTCTTACAAGCATGCCTCTATTTCAGACGCCAATTGCAAATCTTAGGTTGTGACCTGTGCTTCTGAACAACTGGCTATAAATCAGGGCTCTCATGACTCCCTCCTTGAATTCAATTAACTTGCTAGAGAGGCTCACAGAACTCAGGGAAACATTTACTTATGTTTTCTCGTTTATTATAAAGGATGCAGACGAATCGACAGATGGAAGAGATGCATAGGACAAGGCATGTGGGAAGGGGCATGGAGCTTCCATGCCCTCTCTGCATGTGCCACCCTCAAGACACTTTCATGTGTTCAGCCACCTGAAAGCTCTTCTAATCCTGTCCTTTCAGGCTTTCATGGAGGCTTCATTATGTAGGTATGATTGACTAAGTTATTTGTTGTTGGTGATCGACTCAACCTTCAGACCTTCTCCTTTCCCCTGAAATGGGGATGGTGAGGAGATGAGGCTTGAAGTTCCAACCCTCTAATCACATGGTTGGTTCCCCTGGCAACCAGTCCCCATCCTGAGGCTATCCAGTAGTTGAGGCATCAGCTCATTAGAAAAAAAAAAGACATTCCTATCACCCAGGAAATTCCAAGGGATTTAGGAACCTTGTATCAGATGTTTCTATCACTTGGGGAATTACAAATGTCTTAGGGCTTCTGTGTCAGCAACCAGAGTGAAAGATCAAATATTCGAAAAAAAGAGTCTCCTAGCACTACTGATTTTAGTAGCTCTGCCTCAGGAACCAGAAATATAGATATAGGTGTAGATATAGATATAGATCTAGCTGTAGATCTAGATCTAGATATAGATATAGATAGATACAGATTTAAATATAGATACAGATATAGAAAGAATCTCACAATATCATAGCTCCATAATGGAATTAGGGTACAAGAGAAGGGGTAGTAACATCCTAGTGAATGGGAGAAGAGGTAGATGGAGGGGAATGCGTGGAACAGAGAAATTATGGAGGCATATTAAAATTGAAGAGGTGTATCTGACCAGATTGTGAAAGAGTTTGGATGTCAAACTATATAATGTTCTCATACTCTATTTTTCCCCAAACATAAAAAGTAAAGAAATACAAGAGGGAAAGAAGAAAGTAGTAACTTGGGAAGTTGTTGATATTAAGGAGCCCAAGTTGAGGATAGTGAGGGTTAATAAAAACATTTAAAGGAACAGCGTTATTCATTATTCCCACCATTCCTAATAGCACCTCTATGAAGCTAGAATAGTTCTTGTTTTGAATCCACAGGGATATTTTATTGTCCACAGGGATATTTTGTTTTCCAACAAAGAATTTCTTTGACTTAAAATTTATATTCACTAAATCATTCTGTATTGTTTTCTAGATTTTTTAAATTTGCCTTAGTGCAAGTTCATAAAAGTAGCCTAAGAAATGGAACAAAAAATCAAATTATTTTCAATGTAGGAAATACTAGATTTGCGTATAATCTAGTCTTTCCTATATCCTTCCATCACATGATATAATTATAAATCTATGCTAAACCTGTCCATGATATTAATAAATTTAACTACCAAAGTGTTGGTTCAGGAGTAGGGCACATGATCTACTATTTCTTCAACAATAATAGAAAAACAGGGGTGATTAAAAGTCACAAGGAAAATTATGAAATATTTAAAACAATAATAATTATAATTCTACTATATTAAAAATTTTGGAATGAAGTTAAAACAGTGCTTTTATGGGAAAATTTATAGTGTTAAATGCTTATATAAGCAAAGAAGAATTATCTAAAAGCAATGTCCTATGGTACTACCTCAAGAATTTTGAAAAAAGATATAATGGACAGCATGGTGATTGTAGTTAATAATACTGTATGGTATAATTAAAATTTGCTAAGAAGGTAGATATTAAATATTCTCACCACACACACACACACCAGCAAAAAGGTAATTATGAGGTAATGGATATATTAATTAGCTTTCACAATGTATATGCATATCAAAACATCACATTATATAGTATATCTATAGTATATCCTAAATATTTAAAATTTTATTTGTCAACTATGGCTCATAAAAGAAAAAATAAAAGACCTGCATGTCAAAAAGAATTTTAAGGAATTTAGAAAAAGAGCACAACAAAGTGGAAGAAAGGAAATAATATGATAGCAGAAATCAATGAATTAGAAAAGAAACAACAACAAAACAATATAAAACAACAGAGGAAGTGGTTCTCGGGAAACAGCAACAAAATTGACTAACCCTTCCTAGACTAATCAAAATAAGAAGAATACAAATCACCAATTTCAAGAATGAAAGAAAGATTATCATTACAGATTCTGCAGAAGAAAAAATGAGAAACTATTACAAACAAATATTTGCCAACACATTCAACAATTTAGATAAAGTAGACAAATTTCTTTAAAATTGACACAAGATAAAACAGAAATTTTGGCCTGTTCTATGTCTCTTAATGAAATTGGATTCATTACATTGAATGCTAAATGATTAAATAAAAGTTTAATTATCAAATTTAAAGGAATAGTCACTTTCACATTGTGGTTTTTTTTCCCTGTGATTATATCATAGGATAACTCTAATGTTAATCAAGAGTTGTCTTCAGAAGCATGGATCCAGTATGAAGGGAATTAATTGCATGTTCTTAATGGCCCTACAAATTTTGTTTTGAGATCCTGATGCACCAGTCTCTATTACAGTTATATCTTTTCCAAGTAAGATAGTTAGGTAACATTTCCTTATGGGAGATCTTTGAATCACAGTGGTTCCCCTTTTCTAAACTTGGCAGCTCACTCTCCTTTTTACACATTTTTTTCAGCCATGCTGATGTCATTGATTAATCACTCACATTCCATCCAATTTTATAAATCTCCGGCTTTCTTCTTCCTGCTTCTCATCTAGGAGATATAATGTCTTAAACTGACCTCTAAAGATGTACAGTTCTGTTAGAATTATAAATAAATAATTAAACTAAAACAATCACATCCTTTATTGATGATTCTCAATCATTCTCTGCTACCATCTAACTGTATATAATTTGATAAATCACATGACATTAGTAGGCATCAGTGTTCTTAAGGGTTATCTCTCCAGGCCAGGGACAGTATCTTATCTCTAAATCACCGCAAGGGTCAACATTCTACCGCAAGCAGAGTAGATGGTTTTAATATATAAATTAGTTGATTGATATGTAATGTCCTTTTCAAAATTCCTATTCTTCAAATCACTTTATGTGTTCTTGTCAAGTATCTAATAATAACTCTTACTCTATAGTGCAAATATATTTTAAGTCATCTCAGCATAACAATTATAATTGAGTATATCACAAAAATTTATTGTATCATCCTCTAAATTGATTTCTAATATATGTTAGGCAATATTGTAATGCATCTTTTTCACATGTATCCATAAGATTGAAATTATGGCTCACTATACTTTTGTAAATTTTCTTCTGCTATTGTATCACATAGTTGATTTGTCCACAACAGGTTCTGTTGTAATAAAACATTTTTGGAACAATTCCTCTATTCATTAAACAAATACACATGGAGGAACATAAGTGTTTCTTTCATACCTCCATTCCTTATGACAGGTAATTTCCAAGGCCAAAATAATTTAAAAATGGCCTTTTAAAATGTAATTAACATTTTTTGGAGTAATAAGGTACAGGAGCTATACTAGTAGGATGTATACCTTCAAAGAGGCCCAGTGATATGATTCTTTTTTTACTTATTTATTTATTTTTACATATTCCACCCAGAAACCAATCCATCATAAAGGCTGGTCACCCAAGCCATTTCTGCCCTAAGGATCCAAAGTTCCCCATTCCACTATTCAGTCATGACACTTGATGAAAAAGAATATGACAAACTACCTAGATAGAAGGCAGGAGCTTGAGAGGGAGAGAAAGAGACAGAAGGAGAGAAGGGTTTGACTCGTGCTGGGTTGGAGCTCGAGAGAGCACAATCTCTGTTGGAAGTGTGTGATGCAGAGACTTTGCACACCCTGGAGATTTTAGCTCAGGCCCGGCCCATGAGGAAACTCAGGAACAAGATGATAGACAACGAAAAGTCACAAATCTTTATGAACCCATTGGAATTTTGTATGAATTTAATTACAAACCCTAGATTGTGGTAAGGAATTGAATAAATATTTATTTGGATTCCTTGTGCATGCAGTAAGATTTTGTTACTATGGCTCCTCTCTCTTCAATAATAAGGAGCTAGTTGCCATATTGTTATTATTAAGCACTGTGCTAAAACTAGAGATCAAATGCCAGGCTTCTCAATGATGTGTTAGTTATTTGCTTGTTTAAACTTAGCCAATTACCTTCCTGATTGCAAAGGAACTAGTGCAGTGCCAATTACACGCATTGTTTTTATTCCTATTTTCTCCTATTTTTATGTTTTAAACCTCTGTGTATGAACACCTTGCTATGAAAGAACCACATGGATTTTGATTTCTCATATCTGGTTGGAGATTTACCCCTATAACCTTCACAAAGTTAATAATTAGTATCTTCTTATTTAAATAAAGAGTTTCATCAAATATTAGTTATTATAAAATATTCTCATCAGTTTCCTTTCCACACTCCCCAAAAATGAAAAATATACTCATTTTGATTCAAGATAAGAATAAGGAATATTTAAATTACTTCAGTTCAGATCTTCTTGACAAAACATACAACATTTATTTCTCCAGAATATACCCTTCACAATTTTTTCTACCCTAGGAAAAAAACTGCACAAAAAAAATCTGTAATAAACAACCAATTAGCTACATTTTAAGGCTAGGTAGTCTTGTGACAGATATACTTTTTCTAACCCAACGTTTCTCAGAAGTCAGAGCTGAGGTTTCTTTGATAGTAATATGAGAATGATGATTGGGATGTGACTGCCCCAAACTCTTTACAGAGATGAAGCCGTATACAAGTAGCTTTACCCACTGAGGGGAAAAATGATTTGTACATCAGATACTTTATTGTGGATAAGTAGAAAATTTTCCTTTTATAAAGAAAGTTAAAACAGACCCCAAAAAACCCCACAAATTAAATAATCCCTCCACACAATTAGTCATCTCTGATAATACAAGCCTATTTCAGCAAGAATTTTTACCTTAGAGCTTTGACAATAAGGATTCTGTACAAATGAAGTGCCTTACATGAGCTGAAAAGTAGGTTCTTTTACCTTTAATGTCATTGGAATAAAACAGTCTGACACTCACAATGAAACTGTGAGAAACAGCTCATGCACAGAGATATTATAATTCAGAGTATCTTAAAATGTACATTTCAAAAAGGTAGATTGTTGTGTTTAGATGCAAGCTGAGGTGCTGTAGATAACAGAGAACTCATAAAAAGAAAGAGACTAATGTTGGAGGGAGTGGATGACTGACACAGTAAGCTCTCTGAGAGGCTAAAGAAGAACGGGGTCCACAGACCTCTTAAAGATGGGACTGGATAGGTTGAAAGACTTCATCTCCCGTGGAGCAGGAAGGAGGGCAGAGAGTGTAAGTGCATGTGGAGGTGTGTGGGAGATTGAAAGCACTCTATCTGCTGGGAGGTGTGAGGCAAGCATGGTTATTGACAGAAAGTCAAGTATGAGGGTGAGTACTGGGGGCTAAGATGAGGGGCAGGAAAGTTGGGTCAAATGTTTGTGGATTGAGAAGATGGTATAAAACAGTCATTGTGAAAGAGGTGCAAACTTAATCTTTCTGTTATTTTAGTGCTTACACAATGGAAGGAACAATTCTATAAAAGTAGGTACAAAGTTATGATTTAAAATTTGGAGTAGGAATGAATTATTTAAAATGATAAAAAAATCACAACACAATTATGTTTTAAAAACCTCGTAAGTACCACAAACATGATAAAATCTAAGAAAAGGTACTATGTATACTACCCACCTTACCTCTGTATCATTTTTCCTATATTTTATTGTTTAACTGTTGTGTTGTTTCTTCATATAACAACAATGTTGTAATACTTTTTATAGAGAAGATAGAAAGATAATTTAGTTTTTTCTATAGCTTGGATGATTGACATTGTTTTCCATAATTTCATTGTTAGTTTAGAAGAATTTCTTTCAGCTTCACAACTCATTATTGGTATCTGTAAATGTTTAGAATTTTTGTCAAATGTGGGAAGTCTCTCAGAAAGGTTTTCTCATGTATGAGCTGTAATACTTGAATAAATGTTCACAGAGTCGCTTTTATTGGACTGTTACCCCAATCCTACATCTCTTATACCTTGCACTTTCTCCTCATGCTTTAGGATATGTTCATAAAACAGTGTGACCTAGGGTCTGGCTTCTGTGTGTTGCAGCACTGGGTAAGTTGACATATATGTCTACTAATAATTTTAGATAGAAGTGATTAGGAACCACACAAATCACACCCTACTAAGCACAAATCAAATGCATTTCCAACTCAATTTCCCCTTAGTTAGATTTCAAAAATGCTGTAGTTAGTCCACTGTCGCTCAACCCCCACCACTTATGATGAAGGAATATTTAGAGTGGAAAGAGAGAATTATCCTAATTCTGGTTAAAATATGTTAAATTTGAAAATTTTACAAAGCACAGATCTATGCAAACACATAGCTGAGATTCGTTTTGGAGCCTTGGAAGGGGCCCATGTAAGTGAAGAGCCTGAAACCTAATCTTAATCATCTTCACAGAAAATTTAGTCGGCTTGTGTTGCAGAGAATGGATGTGTACTTGCTTTGGCTATACCCAGTAAGATGGAATGAACAAATAGAATGGCTGAGTTTATTCAAGGTTGGGTTCATGCCCAGCTATGCGAAGGACAAAGAGTCGCAGGTTTTAAAGGTATATACAAAGAAGCGATGATAAGAAAGCATAGCTCATTTCAGCTGCATAAGAAGGGAAATGAAGGGAAGGCACTCATGTATGTTAGAAAAATGTACATGGCGGCCGGGCACGGTGGCTCACGCCTGTAATCCCAGCATTTTGGGAGGCCGAGGCGGGCGGATCACGAGGTTAGGAGATCGAGACCATCCTGGCTAACATGGTGAAACCCCGTCTCTACTAAAAATACAAAAAATCAGCCGGGTGTGGTGGCGGGCGCCCATAGTCCCAGCTACTCAGGAGACTGAGGCAGGAGAATGGCGTGAACACTGGAGGCGGAGTTTGCAGTCAGCTGAGATCCCACCACTGCACTCCAGCCTGGGCCATAGAGCGAGACTCCATCTCCAAAAAAAAAAAAAAGAGAGAGAGAGAGAGAGAGAAAGAAAAATGCACATGGCAATGAGTTTAAGGCCACAAGGAAGGGACTCTTGAACAACTGAGTTAGAAAGACCTGAATTATTCCTTGAAAGTAGGGTACTTAAGTTCATGATTTTTAAGGCCAGTCATCATGACAATCTCAATGCTGTCACTGTGTCAGTGAATAGTAAGGTACAGTGAGGGGAAAATCATATCTGATAGGAAATACTAACAACAATGGTTAACATTTACTGAAGGCGTTCTCTGTGTCTGGTATTCTTCTAAAGAGGACTTGAAGATGAGATGAACAATGAGAGATAATATATAAACTGACAATGTCTAGACCAGATACCAAAATAGATCTCTGACCAACAAGTAGCAGTAACCAGTCCTAGAAGACCAAATAATAACCCCTGAAACCACAGGCCTCAAACAGCCAGAACTTGATTAATAACTGTCAGCTTCCCTGTTTTCCCTGATAATTCCCCAATTTTTGCCTCAGTTTCCAACTTAGAACCAATCAGAGAAAGCAAAATATGTATCCATAACCAATCACATAGGATGCCCCACTTCTAGTTTGCCTGTGTCCAACTTCCCCAAGCCAACAGCATTAATCAAAGCATTAACCTGAAGCTTTCCCTTTTTTCCACACTCTTAAAGCCTCTTTAAGCTTTCCTGCTTTTCTGTGTGCCTTTGCATCTCTACCAAGTTGAAGCGATAGTGGCTGACTCTCTTGCCATAGCAAGTTCAGATAAATAACAATTGCCAGTTCTTCGCATAGTCCTTGTTCATTTTCAGAGCAGTCAAGGTTTTTTGAATGAGTTATCCACCTTAAGAAAATCACAAAAGAGTGAGGATGAAGAAGAACAGTGATCCAGTTTCTTTGGCCTTCAGGGAACGAAGAGCCTTCCGATTATGTCAATAAGACTCGTGAAGTAGGTAGTCAGCCAGATGGTGTCAGCCTCGGAGGGGTAGCAGTTTTATTAAATGATATTATGTAGGGCATGAGAGCAGCATGGGAACATGAAAGACACCTTAAGGGTTGAGAGTGTGGCTTAAAGAGGCTTTACAAAGAGTGGCATCTTTAAAAGATGGCTAGGTTCCAGTTGAGGTAAACGAGTGAGAAGAATGTTCTTTGAAAATAAAGAAGAGTTTGCTAATCCCAAGTTCAAACCTTCTCACAGCACTAGGAACAACTTTTGGAGGAATGGAGTAAAAGGTTGAGTGAGCCCGTGAATGGATTGGGAAGGAGATGTGTATTCTAGAGATGGTAGATAAAGAGTGGCAGACTTGTAGGTAGTGACTGAGGCAAGCCAGGATATTAAGAAAAACATATTGCATCCTTATACTAATAGTGGTGTGAAAATTAGGGACTATCAGAGGAGCCTGAAGGGTTTCCCACAGTTTTTATCAATGGGAGGCTCTGGGTATACTGTTTAAGGAGACCTTATGTGGCAGGATGGTGGTCACCCCATGGTCATTTCAGCTAACACATAATGATTGCTTAGGAGAGCTGTAGGTACAGATATATCTGTTAAGAAGCCCACAGACTGATGGGTGTGGTGCTTGGAAGTGGGACAGACCAGGATAGAGATTAGAATAGCAAAGAAGAAGCTTTGACCTCACTACAAAGATGCGCTCAAGACATAAGGCTGGTGGTCTTCCTTCCTCTTTTCCTTCCTTCTTCTTTTCCTTCCTTCTTCCTTCTTCAATTCTTTTCTTCCTTCTCTACTTCCTTTCCCTAAAACTTTCTAATAGCAAGTTTAATTAGCCATAGTTCATAGATAAAAAACTTGAGTCATAGCAATTTTAACTCAGTATAATTACTTAGTAGTAATGATGAAGACGAGGAAGAAGAAAAAAAGGCATATTTCTAAACCTCTGCCTGTCCCTTTGGCAAAGTTAAATGTAGTCTAAGTAACTCCCCTTTTGGCCTGAGTTTAGACTTAAGATTCAGGGTGATGATTTATCCTGTGAGAGAGGGGCTGTAATAACTAGAAGTTCTCTCGCACAATTTATTGACAGGCACATATGGAAAGGTTTTTGACGATTTGTCATATCACATATTTGGCAAGAGTCCATTTGCTGTGTTATGTCTTCATGTGGCCCTTTTAATATTTTATCATACTATCCCAGGAGTATAAAGATATAGCCACATATTTCACAAAGACAATAGCCTAAGGATTATCAACAAGTAATGTTAATTGTCCACTTCTGTAGCCAGAATTGAAATCCTGGTCTTCATAAATTGAAAATATATATATGTGTGTGTGTGTGTGTGTGGTGTGTGTGTATATATATATACACACATACATATATATATTCAGAGTTTACCAGTGACTAAGGGATGGGGTGGTTTGTCAGTATCTTATCATTCATTTTCCTAGGTCACCTTTAATCAACCCTCATATTTTAATTTTGGCGTGAGGCAAAACTAAAGCACATGTAAGCAGGGTTCCAGAGCCACTAAATCGGTGTAGTTCTTAATTATGGCAGAGAATACACATTAAGTGCTTAAGAGGGTGACAGACCTCAGAGCTCAATCCCCAGGCACTACTGGCAGGAGACTGCAGTGACAGTCCAGCATCGCTTCTATAGAGCGTTCCGTTTTTCCTTCCTCTGGATTTGTTTTCTTCCTGCTTCTCTCACTTGGGGAAGGTGTAGTTTTGAGTAATAATTATCTTTCTCCTTTGTTTTTGTCTTTTATTTTCTCCCACTTCTCCAAATGGCCTATCTGCCAGTCACAATTTTTGTGGTCTGCAATTCTGATCACTTTTAAATGAAACCCATGCTGGCTTTGGTAATCATAATGTCATTTACAATTTACCACTAAACACGTTTATTCAGTTAGTAGCACACTGGAGAAAGAGAACTCCATATGAACTCACCGTGAAAGGCCTAATCTGATTATTTCCTCATGAAAATCCAGGCAGGGGTGCTTGTAAGAGGGGCTGAGAGAAGAAGGAAAAAAGCGAGGTCTGGCCACAGCTGACTTTCATAATCAACATGAATAGATAAGTGACACAGCCTGTCAGGGGCAGCCGCCCAGCCACCCCAGGGCATTCCTTTCCAAAAGGCTAGGGTGGACAGGGCTTAATAAATGCTGAGTGACCAGTGAGTATTGGCTTGGCATATGCTATTGCATTCACGATGGACAAGAACATGATAAAGTCCAGAAGCTCTTCTCTAAGTGGGGAAAATTAGATTAAGCAGGTTGTATTTGTGCGTGCATGTGTGCCTATGAGCACTTGCTTTGTGTATACTTTAACTTCCTAAAATACCCTGGTCATTCAGTATGCTCTGTCCACCTTTCCCTGGACAGGAAGCTACAGACTTAGAAACCAAGGCGCTGAGTGGAGTCAGTCTGGTGGCAGTGGAGGAGGAAGAAGGCGGGTGTGTATGTGTGCGAGTGCATGTGTAGACTCAGGTTGCTTCCAGGGTTCTAACAAATATTAACTTTGTGTCAATATTTGTCCTTCCTGTCGTGAAATGAGGATTTTCCACCTCATTTCACGTTTGAAAAGAAAATATGCCAAAGGGGTTGTCTTTGCTAGGGAAAAAAAAAAAAATTAAAAGAAAAGAAGGAAAAAAACAACTTCTATTCTTTATTTAGAAAAATGGATCTGCAGGAAAGAAAAAAAATTAAATAAATGTTCTGACTCAAAGGCACATAGAATCCTTCCATATTTCTGTTTTCAACAAAAAAGAAAAATTTATATGTTTAAAATTGAATGAAATACATCAACATTAATGATTTTTTTCCTCGAGGTTAACACCACCATTTCCCTCAATAATTTTTTTAGCCATTTTGTGATATATTTCACAATTCATGGTAAAGTGTAGGAGATTTTGACAAAAACAAAATATATACTCATTCTCTTATTTTCAAGAAATGAAATCATTTACAATTCTTTCCTGTCAAACAACAGTTATACCTCATTATTTCTAATTTAACAAATATAAACGGTCCCAGATCAAATAAAGTGAAGACAGGCTGAATTTATCCCCATTTATATATATAGTTGTCACAGGCCCTCAGGCTATGAGGAGTGAAACTCCAAAATCTCAGAGCTGTGCTCTTCAATACACAAAAGGAGTAACTGTGATCTTCAAAGGAATTATTAAAGAAAATATGTTTTGGTCATATTAGAAATGATAGAGAAAAACAGTCTGCTTTTCTAGAATGGGCAATTCTAAGCAAAAAAACTATTTGTTTAAACTTCAAAAAATGGGTGTATGTTATACTTATAAGGTGAAGCCACATTGAGAGTGATGTTCTTAAGCAGAATAGATTCAATATAGGTGGCAGGAAACACACCCTTGCTAGTCTGGAGTCTAGAATTAGAGTTAGTTAAAGTCTATCCAGGGACCATAATATAGTGGTTCTAATTATTATGAAAAAGATAAATATGCTTGCCCATATATACACTGAGAGGTATTATTATAACCAAACTAAGTACAATTATAATAGTTATTATTACAAGTAATATGAGAAACTTCAAGTTCATTAGATTGAAGAAGTACAACATGCATTCACTCACTGCTTAGGTCCTAAAGCTTCAAAATTAATGTATTTTCAGATTGGCTTTCACAGTTTGTTAGACAGTGGCACTTCAGAGTATAGTCACCTCTGGCACCATTTTCAATGCGGAGGACAGCACTCTAACAGTTAGTTACTGGTGTAGTGAAGTGGCTTTCAATGCCTGGGAGCCACACAATGCCCAAGGGTGAAGACAGCTCGAAAGGACTGAAGATACTGCCTAAGAACAGGAAGCTGCTGTATGAGGAATATATGCATCTGCAGGTGTAAAATGGACTGGTAGACTTCAGGAACTACGGATCATAGGATCTGTCCCAATTTTATGAGCAATCTTGCCAAAGTTTTGTAGTTGGGTCTATTTTCCATGAGGATGCACTTCCAAATCAATACAAGAAAAATGGAAAACTACATAAAACCAACTATTGCATGAAGCAAGAAATGTCTATAAGACCTTCTGTTAAAGTCCTTTCTGTCTCTACAATCAGTTCTTTCAGTGAATATCTCAAAATATTTGTTATCTTTTAATAAAAGTGTTGCATTGATAAAAAAAATAGATCAAGAGATGAAAATAAGTGATGACATGACAATAAATATGAGAGAGAAGGTCAGATCTATACCCAATAGACCCTTCTTCTGATTCAACCATTTTTCCTTTTTACTTTTTACAATTTTTAAAAACCCTTACTTTTATTAATAGAAATCTGTTCAAACAAATTCAACAGACTATTTTATGTTCTTTTACTATGGTAAAATGTCATCATCTATACACTGCTTGAAAAAGTGGTTTAGAAAGTGTTTTTGTATTTTTGTTATTTTGTGGTAATATGATTTCACCTGCAAACATCAACGAATATGGTCCCAATTATGATTTTATTATTTGAATACTACATTGAAAACAGCCCTGGCAAATTTAAACTCAGGAAGTACAGCTTAGCACATGAGAGATCAGATTTTCAAGTCAGAGAGATTTGCATTGCAACCTGGCTCTGCCACTTTCTAGCTGCAAAACGTAGACAAGTTACTTATCCTCTCTCTGACTCATATTTTTCATTGTCAAAGGGATTGGAAATAGTACTTAATACATAAACTGATGGAGAGAGCTAAGTTAGATGATGTGTGCACAGAGTGAGAGAAAAACACATGTTAATAAATACAAGCTGTTACATTCCTATAATTTTAAAAAGAGAATTTTTAAAGCTACCTTTCATTCTCCTTTTGCCTTTTTTGGTTCTATCCTTATCTCAAACCAGTGTTTGTCTAGTATTCTGGAACAGCACCTGAAGTGTTGCAAACAATCATAATAAACAGTGTTGAAAGGGACAAGTTACAGGTGAAGAAAATGCTAGAAGGTAGAAATGGCAATCTATGTTTTCAAGAAAATATCAGCAAGAAAGAAATGCACATACATACATACATATATGTCTGTGTGTGCCTGTGCAAACGGGTCTATGAATAGAGAGCCTATATTTTCCACCAATCAGGAAAAAAATCCAACCTGAAAATCTAAGACAATTTTCCTGTTCATCTATTCTTCACTTTCTCTTCATTTCTTTTATAATACAATATTCGCCGTCATCACCCTACACCTTCTCTCTGCCGTCTTACTTTTTAATGTTAATTTTATTTATTTATTTATTTATTTATTTATTTATTTATTTATTTATTTTGCTAGCAACCCTTGCCTGCCAGCTTTAAACAAACTGATGTTCATGGGTTAAACGCAGGAGCAGCCAACAGCATTCTTTGCAGATACAATTCCTGGCACACTCTTTCCCCAGAATGATAAACTTATCACCTCTCCAGCCCTCAGTTTGAAGCTGTAGCAGTAATTTCTGCTGGGTGCCAAAACTAAAATGAATGTGACTGTGCCATGCCCTGCTCTGAGCTGTGGCTATAATGAGATTTGAATGGGAAGCCCCGGACACAATAAATCTGCGCCATATGTGACCATTTCCTGTGTCAGTTCCTTTCTCATAACCAGTGGAGACTTTTTTTTCCCTCTCATGACCCCACACCATGACTCTGAAATCTTTCATGGCTGCTTATGGGCCTCAGGCTTTTTGCAGCAGTTGTATAAATAAATGAATTTGACAGCAAACATCATAACAGTTAGCAGTAATGTGTGTTTGCCACAAGTGCCTATACTACTCACTGGAGAAATGGCAGAGGAAACAGCTTGTTTTGTTACCTAAACAAAAGTAGTTTCGTTTGACAAGTGGTGAAAGAATTAGTCAAATAAACTTGAAATCCACTAGGAATTTTTTTTTTTTTTTTTTTTTTTTTTTTTTTTTTTTTTTTGCCAATTCTCCCTGCCAGGGGAATGTTCCCAGTCCCTCAGTGCCCATGACTCACAGGAGGTAAATTTCTCCCTTTTATTCTGAGATAAAGATCTGGGCTGGGAATACAAAACCTTTGACTGACATTTTATATTAATCTTTTCAAGGCAAGAGTGTCATGTATGGAAACTCAGGTACAGTCAAGAATTTCCAAGGAAGCTTGTGGTAGAAACACCAAGCAGGATGTTTTGGGAGGAAAGAAAGAAAGGTGGTAATAATGACCCAACTCTTGGATTCCCGTTGAAAGCAAACTGAAGCTTACAAGTGCTTCTTTTCCTTTCACACTGCCTTTATTCAGGAACAAAAAATCTCTACACAAGTTGCTGAAGGAAAGGAAGTTAGCATTTTCCCTGTATCTCATTTCTCCACCCTTCCTCTGGCATCTTAATGCCAATCCCGTTGTCTCTGCTGTGAAGGATGTTATACTACAGTGATTATTCTCAGGACTCTAGTGTAAACTGCCTAGGTTCAAATCCTGGCTCTGTTTCTTACTCTCTATGTAACTCTAGGCAAATAACTTGGTCTCATTGCTCAGTTTTCTCCTTTGCAAAGTAGGAAGAATAATGCTATAGTATCAAGCTCATAAGGTGTCTGTGCCAATTAAATCTGAAGTATAATATGTATTATTATTATTATTACTATTATTATGCCAAACAGAGAGATTTAGAAAATGGTCTCTCTAGCAGTACTAGAAGTTTTTTCCATGATGGCTTGATATTGGCAGCTAATCTCAGAAATGAAATTTCAAATTTTTGGGGGAAAATCATAATAGGAGCTTCATGTAAACCATTACAATTAATTTCAAGGTACAGTACAACACTACTTGAAATAAAAATATCACCTGGACCTTGAAATTTTTACTTATACAAAGGTTATTTCCACACTTTTAAAGGTGATTACATTTTATCATAAGTGGCCAAGTAACTATTGCCCATAGACTCCTCATATTGCACAGAAGTATCACTGATTAGGAGAGCAAAAGTCAAGAGTTATCACAAACTAATAAATCTTAGTCCAGGTATATGTTCTATTTTGGTTTTGGTTTTTAATTTAATTATTAAAAAGGGTTCACGGAAGTATTATGCTTGTATGACAATATGCAAGAAAGTGCCATAAAAGTTTAGAAGGTAAGGACAGTAATCAACATGAACAAAAATTTCCTATTACAGAGAGCCTGCTACCTACACTACAGATTCCTAGTGTCTTTATTTTAATTAAATAAAAAATCTATTTGAATATACATTTCTCCATATTTAAACTTCCAGACTATAGTGAAAAGTCACAAATATAAACGAATTAAACTATTGTAAAGACAAATGAACTGTTAACGTTTTGCTCTGAGAGCAATGCCAATAAAATTTGAAAGGGTGTTAACTGAGGGTAAAAAAACCATACTCCTTTATAAGACAATGAAGAACCAGTAGGACGACAGAATAAATATACAGTTAAAAATGGGTTGGTTGTGAACTGGGGGTTAGGGTTTGACAGAAAACCAAATACATAAGTGGCATCTTTCTATTGTAAAGCAAGTTTAAGTGCAACTCTATTTCTAGTAAAATCAATGGAAAACCCCATTTTGTCACTGCTGCCCGTGTATAGACTGCATTGCTACATCTAGGAAACCTCTCAGAAATTGATCTATGAGAAAATGACTTTTTCCCCCAGGCAATTTCACTGCTGTGGAATGTCATCTGATAAAATGCTTCCCTTGCTACTTCCAAATCCTTTCCCAAGATAAGCTTCTAGGATGTATTTCCTAACTCACCTTAGGATTTCCAAAGGTGAAGATTTAATGTTGTGAATAACTCCAGCTCTTCAGACCAGACATTGCCACCAACCCTGAATAAACATAGGCCTTAGCAATGTCATGTTTGGTTGACCAACCACTTCTATTGCCCCTTAACTAGCAAATAAATACTGCCACCTTGTAAAGTCTGTTTTTCGGAGTTAAAGAGAACACTGAAGGGAATAGACAAACTTTAAAAGACCAGTAGCCTTAATCAAGCATTGTAGATCTGTGAAAATAACTGCTCAGCTATTTCTTCATTGTTTTCCTTGTATGTATGTGAATACATATAAAGCTAACCTTGCACTTCCCCATTATCTTATTGATATCTTAATGACTAGTTAATAGGATCATTAACTAGTCATTAACCATTGAGCAGAGGTAACTAGTGTCCCTTTTGGGTCATACTACTTAATTGAAAGAGGTGGTGAACTACAAGCCACAGGCCAAGTCAGGTCCACTGGCTATTGTTACAAATAAAATTTTATTGGAACACAGCCACACGCATTTGTTTATGTATTGCCTATGGCTACTTTGCACTACAAAAACAGAGTTGAGAAATTATGACAGACACTGTATGGCCTACAAAGTTAAAAATATTTGCCACCTGGTCCTTTACAGAACATGTTTGCCAGTCTCTGTTCTAAGAGTTCTAAGTTTGTCTCTTGAGACAATGACCACAAAAGTGTGAGATGGAAGCTGATCTTTCAGCTTGAGTTCCTGCCAACCAGAGATGGACAAGAAGTACAAACGAGAAATAAACCTTTGTTGTTTTAAGCTGTTGAGATAGATACAGCATCAGGGTAGACTAGGTTAGGATGTCAGTACCCTGATGGATGCAGAATCTATAGTATTCTTAGATGAATCTTTTCCTCAGAACCATATATACTATCTCCTGCTTGAGGGAAGAGGACAAAGAACATAAGAGAACTCTTCTTGTGTCCCCAGGAGACCTAGGATGAAAACAGAAACATAACACAATTTTCTTCCTAAACACAAGTTTTCTTTACATAATTTACCACAATATTCACTTTTTCTAATACCTGAGCATCAGTATTCTCTGTTAAAGCTCTCTGCAAAACTAGTTCTATGAATCTCTTCAAATTTGCCTTCTTTTCCAGTGTGATATAAAGATGAAATTTCCTTGATATACTGCATGCAGAATATTGCTGAAGTAATTAGGTAAAAATATTTTCATAAACCCAGAATTGGGATGCTCTAGTCTCTGAGAAAGTTCTTACATTTGGGCTTTGCTTTAATATGGGTGAAAAATGCACACAGTTGGCTCTGCTTGCTCATTTTGCTATGTCCGGGTCTTCTCCTTTGGAGGAAAAAGAAACAGGGCAAGTTGAGTGAACAGCTTGCCTCTGCTTCTGCTTTTTGGAGGCTGAAAGTGATGGAGACCACAATGAGAGCATAATGTTCCTTGTATCTGCTATAGAAGGGAAAGCCTGGGGGAGTCTTACCAACAGAAGCTCTGTGACCTGAAGAACAGAAACACTAGACTGAAATGTCAATTCCAGTTGATTTTCTTCCTAATCTTGGTGACTTTGAAAACAGACAGGCTACCATGCACCTCAGTTTCCTTATTATGCATACAAAGCAATATACCTGGATGTTTATCTAATACAGGGAGAATGCATAACAGTTATTTGTACTAATGCCTGGGAGACAATGCAGGGGAAAATATATTGAAAAAGGAGGCTTTTACCCAAACAATCAGCTAACTAGGAGTAATAAATAGGATCCAGAAGAAAGAGTGAATAAGAAACATGGTGAGATCAACCAGATACAATTTAGTCAGTTGAACAAATCAACTATTAAGATTTTTTACAAACAAATTTGCTAGAGTTCTTACAAATGAGATTCTGGGTCGGAGGATTTCAGATAAATTACTTCTAAGTTATCTTTTAAGTTCAATGACTCCTCCTGAAAACTGGTGCATCATAATTCAGCAAGGTGAGCAAATTTTAAGGACAATTCAGGATCCAATTTTGAGTCAGAAAACATAACTAGATTACTGAGAAACACAATTGACACTAAACACTGGGAGACAGAATGGCTTACTTATACCAAAGGCTTTATTCCAACTTCGAGGCAAAGTGGTGGCTGGAACTATAAGAACAAATACCAAAAAATATATTTACAAATGCCAATCAGACAACAAACACAATATACAGGCTCAGGATGGAAAAGTATACCTGATGAAGCAAAATTTTACTTATTTTCAACCATATATAAGGTTAAGGAACTATAAGCAGCTGTGTACTATGGTCTGCATATAGAAATACTTCAAGACCATCTCTTCAATTTGGATGATGTATGGTATAGACTCAGGAAATCAGAGTAATCCTAGGTTTTATTCCATCACGTCGGATTTTGGTAAATTCTGGGGAGAGTGTGAGTAACAGAGAGGAAAAACAGGAAAGAATGTAATTTTCTAGCTCTTCCACTGTATAGTTGTGATATTGTAATCATTGATTTTATACTCTTTATTGACCACTTGCCGTTATCCTGATAATGAATTCGACTTTGAGATTATAATGGTTAAAAAATTAAAGGAGAGACACAATGCTTGCCTTCATGGAGCTTACTCAGTCATGATTTAGAAACAAATTTTCCTTCTCTTTTAGAGACAATGAGCTCATGAGCACCTTGAGTAAAGATATCAGCCTTACTCACCTTTGCATATGTCCTTCCGCTCCATATACTCAGACCAGTGCCTGATATACAAACCAAGACAGGAGAAATACCGGCATTTCCTGTGTGTGTACCATGTTCCAGCTATTCTGAAAGTCTTTCAACCAACAGTTCTTATTTTATTTAATTATTACAGCAAACTGAGAGGTTTTTTTTATTGCTTCCATTTTCCAAATAAGAAAGTTGAACTTGTAGCTATACTTGAAGGACTGTGAGATAACAGAGCTAAATGTTAGAATCAGCCTGGTTCCCTGAGTCACCACCAGGAGGGCAGCTACCGGGAAAGCCACCCAACCTTGTTCAGGCTGAGATGTGAGTAAAACAAAGTTTTTCTACTCTTAAACAACTGAGATTTGGAGATTATTTGTTAATTGGAGTTAGTAACTCTGTCTTGTACAATATCCATGTTTTATGTAAATAAAGGAAATTTTAAAAGTAAATAAGTACAAATAATGCTGAGGTCCCAGTTAGTTTAGAAGCAAAAGGAAGAGAAAAATACAAGCAATCTGACATTGTGACCTACACTACACCTACCATTTAAAGAGGCTCCAAGGGGATCTATAGGACATTGTTGCCTTCATTCTGTGTTCTTGGAAGTTCACTAAGAAATGACTGTGGATAAGCGTTGCCCTGCTAAATATTCCCCCACACGATGGCCAGCTTAAAACTGATTTAGAAGCTTTTAGAGACTGCTAGGGATTCACAGCTTCACTAAGGTCTGAAAAGCAAGCACTTAAGCAGCACACTGCATGCCAAGAAACAAAATCAGAAGCTACAAGCAGCTGTTTTGACCTTTGAAAAAAGTTTGGCAGAAGGGCAAGAGCATGTTTATAACTCCTACGGGACAGTTCACGTGCTTTCCATCGGACTTGCTCTGTGTCAAAGGCCAATTTCCATCCATTATGACTCACTAAGTTAGTTTTATGAATAGTATGTTTAGAGAAAATCACACACTGGGTCAAAAGCAAAATTAGACTGTGTCCGTCATTGGGGAGTTTATCATTTCATCAACTATAAAATTCTTTTTGCTTGAATTCAAGGCTGATTTTCCCTGAAATACATGATTTTCCAGATAAAACTAGCCGCTGATCTTTCAAGAATAGTTTTCTGGGTTAATAGAAGCTGCCTGCTGGGAAAATATTACACCCCATTATGCATCTGGCCAATTATTTGAGGCCATTCAAACTGTTAGGAGTAAGAGTGGGAGAATTCCTTCCTGTCCTCTGAGACAATCATTTTATACCCCAAAACTGCAACTTCGTTATTCTTATCTTAGGGCATAATTATCATGTTATTATTGGTCATAAAATTAACCAGATTTTCCTCCCTTTTCTTTCCCTCTTCAGCATTTGACTCCCTGACCTTCTTCAACAGAAAAGTCCATGGGTTGATTATACGCTACAAATAGAAGTATTTCCTCTTATTTGTTTTAAATTTTCCCACTGTTAATTTCATTGAGAGCATACTTGTTCTCATATTATAAAACAAGGTTAAAAAAATTTTTAAAAGAATTTTTTACTACTTCTATAAAATCTGAAAATTTTTGCTCTTGTAAGCCAATGCTTCTAAGATTGGTCACTTCTGCTATCTCACCATCCAGAAGTCCTAGTCTACATTTACATTGGCCTATAGGCACATGATTCAACTTATAACCTAAGGCTCTTTGCCAGTTTTCCCTTGCACTTCACTTTACTATTTCCCAAAGCAACTTCTTTCTTTTAGTTAAGGAGGGTTGCTACCTTCCTGTGGCAGTGGTTGCCAAAGTATTGTTTTAAGAACCATTACCAGGCCATGTAAGGACTTGGTAGAAAAAATGGTTTTATAGGTTAGCAGTCTGCTGGTGTGAGGGGTGGAAGATATTGGGGAGCCTTGGCAAAACTCACTGTCAGGAAAACACAGCTGTACCTCCTATGCAAACACTTTGCTCAATAGCACTTAGGCACAACTTACCTGCTGTCTAACTTAGAACTCCATCCAAATTCCATTCCACTCATCTACATCCCATACTTTTTAAGTTTCTATAAAGATTTCTCTAACACTCTTTCTGTGCTGATGACTGACTGACAAAATTCATTCTATAATTCACTCTAAAATTGGCAGTGTTGCCCTAGATGGATGGCATGTTTGGCCGACAGCACCTAAATC
This sequence comes from Chlorocebus sabaeus, assembly GCF_047675955.1. Lineage (NCBI taxonomy): Eukaryota > Metazoa > Chordata > Mammalia > Primates > Cercopithecidae > Chlorocebus > Chlorocebus sabaeus. The sequence goes on from NC_132920.1 coordinate 51,674,424, forward strand.
TTACCTAGAGATTCAAGGTGAGAAACTTTTTGAACCCCTAATTCACCTTTGCCTTGTAAAGAAGGATGATCATTCTTCTACTGTTTATATTAAAATGATCAGACTTGGTAATCTTTAAAACCACAACAAAAGCTGGACTGCTTTCCAAAAAACCAGAGCGCTTTTCCTGTGGCCTTGTCCTCTGCTAATTCCCCTCCTGGTCATTCTGCTCAGGCCACTCTGCCTTCCTTGCTAATCCTCACACACCGCAGGTACTCTGCCCACTTAGGGCCTCTGCCAAGGCAGATCTCTCTACTTTTCTCCCAGGTGTTCCTGTGGCTCAATCCCACACCTTCTTCTCTGTCTCCTTCTCAATGAGGCCTACTTTGGTGAGCCTATGCACAAGAATTCTTATTGCATCCTATGATGCTCTATATTTTCTCTTTTGTCTGTAACACTTATAACTTTATAATCTTTAGCACTTATAACTTTATAATCTACTAGAGAACTTACTTATTTAATATATATATTACTTAGTCTCTCCTCTAAGTAAGCTAAAGAAAGTAAGCTCTATGAGAGCAGGGTTATTTGTCTAGTTTTAACACTTTAGAACTAGCCAGAAAAGTACCAGGCACACAGTAGACTCAGTAATATGTGTTAAATTGAATAAACTTAACGCATCCATTCATTTTCAATGATTAACTCTAGAATTTTCCTGATTCACTCAGATTGAAATTGAACATTCAAGCTGAAACTATGTTCTACTCACTTGTATGTCTGAATCTACAAGGACAACTTTCTTTTTTTTTTTTTTGAGATGGAGTCTCGCTCTGTCGCCCAGGCTGGAGTGCAGTGGCGCGATCTCGGCTCACTGCAAGCTCTGCCTCCCGGGTTTAGGCCATTCTCCTCCCTCAGCCTCCGAGTAGCTGGGACTACAGGCGCAGGCCACCACGCCCAGCTAGTTTTTTTTTTTTTTGTATTTTTAGTAGAGACAGGGTTTCACCATGTTAGCCAGGATGGTCTCGATCTCCTGACCTCATGATCCACCCGCCTCGGCCTCCCAAAGTGCTGGGATTACAGGCTTGAGTCACCGCGCCCGGCCTACAAGGATAACTTTCTAAAAATATTTTGCAAGGACTGTATATTTAATATGTCTTTCAGGACAGATATGAAGTTACATTTTCTCAGGTACTCCACTTTCTCTTGGTTTTCAGAAAAGTTGATGTTCTTGCCCTCCTGAAATCAAGGCACCAAAAACGAGGATGTAAGTTTTCTCATTGTCAAGAGTGAATGAGAAGGAAAGGGGAAAAGAGGAGCAGGGAAGAAACAGACAATATTATTTCCAGTACCCTTCCTTCACAGAGAGGAATGAAGGTCACCAAGTTAGTTAGGCATATGAATTAAATGAGATTGTCTGAAGAAAGTACTCTATGAAGATAGAGCACAGAGAAAGAATACAACAAAAATCAGATGATAAAAAATGAAAAAAGTTGCATTTGTATGGCACATTTTAATATGTTAAGTACAGATAATAACCCTTACCATTATGTGTTAATAATAGATCCTTTTCTGTAACAGCTATATTGTATGCATTATATATAAATATTGACAACATGAAAGATAATACCTGTATTTCTGTTCTACAGATGACTAAACCTAAGCTCATGGTGTTAAATATCCATAGACACCCATCTATTCAGTGGCCAGCAGGGCCTGAAGCCATATGATAGCCACCATTGCACACATTTTGCCACCATGCCACCTGTGTCACCTGTTATCATTTGCCCTTCACAACAACTTTAAAAGGCAGAAATAAAAGGTGGAATTTCCATTTGCCTGATGAAAAAAACTGGGTTTCTTAAAATTTAGTACTTGCCCAAAGACAAAGTGAATTAACTAAATACTGATCTCTTGACATCTCTGTCCAATGCTCTTGTCATAACATGATGCTCTTGGTGTTGGTAATAAAATGAATGTTTCTCAAATAAAGGATGAATTTGTGAGTTAATAAATCAGTTCAATTTTGACACTGCAATCTCCAAAGAGATCCTAAAATTATTTTCATATTTTCAAACCATGTGGATTAATACTTGGTATCAGATTGCACTCTAAAAATAGTATTGCCTTGAGATCCATCCACTTGAATTAACCAAAAAATACTACTAATTAACTAGAGTTAAGAAAGGGCTGGTACTAGGAAATGTGACTTTTTTATGTCATATGTCACCTGGATTACATTTTCACTCTGATGTACATGTCGTTGATGGCAGTAAGCTGCTAGAATTTGACACCATGAATTTATTTGATGAAGTGAACAGAAAGAGATCAGTTTATTAATTCGTAAGCACAATCTAGAGCCATTTTATAATACAGTATTTCCCCCTTCACATAATGAATCAGTACTTGACTGATTTAAGTATAAAATGTCTTGGTTTATTAAACACAACCCCATATTGAGGAGAAGAGGACTTGGGTTCTACCAGCAGTTGTCCCAAAATTTGCTATTCTTAAACAAGTTGTCTTCACTCTCAGGACTTCAAAGTCACCATCAAAAACTTAGAAACATCTCAAGGTAACAACCTAGTATCACAACTAAACAACTAAAGAACCAAGAGCAAACAAATCTCAAAGCTAGCAGAAGACAAGAAATAACCAAGATCAGAGCTGAATTGAAAGAGATAGAAACACAAAAAGAAAATTTCAAAAAAATCAACAAATCCAGGAGCTATTCTTTTTTTAATAAAAATAAATAATATAGATAGACCACTAGCTAGACTAATAAGGAAGAAAAGAGAGAAGATTCAAATAAACACAACCAGAAACAACAAGGGGGATATCACCACAGACCCCACAGATATACGAACAACCATCAGAGAATATTATGAACACCTCTAGTGTTTTCTAGTTTATGCATATAAACTGGAAAATTTAAAAGAAATGGATAAATCCTGGACACATACATCCTCCCAAAGCTAAACCAGGAAGAAATTGAATCCCTGAATAGACAAATAACTACCTCTGAAATTGAGTCAGTAGTAAATAGCCTACTAACCAATAAAAGCCCAGAACCAGTCAAATTCATAGCCAAATTCTACCAGATGTACAAAGAAAAGCTAGTACCATTTCTACTGAAACTATTCCAAAAAATTGAGGAGGGACTCCCCACTAACACATTCTATAAGGCCAGCATCATCCTGATACCAAAACCTGGCAAAGATACAGCAAAAAAAGAAAACTTCAGGCCGATATCCCTGATGAACATCAATGCAAAAATCCTCAATAAAATACTGGCAAACCAAAACCAGCAGCAGATCAAAAAGCTTATCCGTCAAGATCAAGTAGGCTTCATCCTCAGGATGCAAGGTTGGTTCAACATATGCAAATTAATAAATTTGATTCATCACATAAACAGAACTAAAGACAAAAACCAAGAGCAAACAAATTTATCTCAATTTCTAAATTTAGATATCTCAATATCTAAATTCATCGATCATCTCAATCGATGCAGAAAAGGCTTTCGATAAAATTCAACATCCATTCATGTTAAAAATTCTCAATAAACTAAGTATTGAAGGAACATACCTCAAAATAATAAGAGTCATATATGAAAAACTCACAACAAACATCATATTGAATGAGCAAAAGCTGGAAGCATTCCCTTTGAAAACTGGCACAAGACAAGGATGTCCTCTCTCACCACTCCTATTCAAAATAATTTTGGAAGTTTCTGACCAGGGCAATTAGGCAAGAGAAAGAAATAAAGGACCCAAATAGGAAGAGAAGAAAGCAAACTATCCTTGTTTGTAGAGGACATAATCCTATGTCTTGAAAACCCCACAGTCTCAGCCCAAAAGCTTCTTAAGCTGATAAACAACTTCAGCAAAGTCTTGGGATACAAAAATCAATGTGCAAAAATCACTAGCATTCCTATACACCAACAGCAGAGAAGCTGAAAGCCAAATCACAAATGAACTCCCATTCACAATTGCCACAAAAATAATAAAATACCTAGGAATACAGCTAACTATGGAGGTGAAAGATTTTTTGTCAAAAACTAAAACAACTGCCCAAAGAAATCAGAGATGACATAAACAAATGGAAAAACATTCTATGCTTATGGAAAAAAGAATCAATATTGTTAAAATGGCCATACTGCCCAAAGCAATTTATAGATTCAATGCTATTCCTATAAACTACCATTGAAATTCTTCACAGAACTAAGGAAAACTAGGCTGGGTACAGTGGCTCACACCTGTAATCCCAACACTTTGGGAAGCCTATTCAATAAATGGTTCTGGGAGAACTGCCTAGCCATAGGCAGAAGATTGAAACTGGACCCCTTCTTTCAGCATATACAAAAATTAACTCAAGATGGACTAAAGACTTAGATGTAAAACCCACAGCTATAAAAACCCTAGAAGAAAACCTAGGCAATACCATTCAGGACATAGGCATGGGCAAAGATTTCATGACAAAGACACCAAAAGCAATTGCAACAAAAGCAAAAATTGACAAACGGGGTCTAATTAAATAAATAGCTTCTGCACAGAAACAGAAAATACCAACAGAGTAAACAGTCAACCTACAGAATGGGAGAAAGTTGTTGCAAACTATACTTCTGACAAAGGTCTAATATCCAGCATCTGTAAGAAACTTATATTTTCAAGAAAAAAAATCGCATTAAAAAGTGGGCAAAGGACATGAACAGACACTTTTCAAAAGAAGACACACATGCAGCCAACAACCATATAAAAAAAAGGTCACCATCACCGATCATTAGAGAAATGCAAATCAAAACCACAATGAGATACAATCTAACACCAGTCAGAATGACTATTATTAAAAGTCAAAAAATAACAGAAGCTGGCAAGGTTGTGGAGAAAAAGGAATGCTTACATATTGTTGGTGGGAGTGTAAATTAGTCCAGCATTGTAAAAGACAGTGTGGTGATTCCTCAAAGACCTAAAGACAGAAATACAATTTGACCCAGCAATCCCATTACTGGGTATATACCCAAAGGAATATAAATCATTCTATTATGAAGACACATGCGTGCGTAGATTTCTTGCAGCACTATTCACAGTAGCAAAGACATAGAATCAACCTACATGCCCGTTAATCATAGCTTGGATAAAGAAAATGTGGTACATATATACCATTGAATACTATGTAGCCACAAAAAAGAATGAGATCATGTGCTTTGCAGGGACATGGATGAAGCTGAAGGCCATTATCCTTAGGAAACTAGCATGAGAAAAGAAAACCAAATACTGGATGTTCTCACTTATAAGTGGAAGCTAAATGAGGGGAACACATGGACATGTAGAGGGGAACAACAGACACTGTAGACTTTTAGAGGGTAGTGGGTGGAAGAAGGGAGAGAATCAGGAAAAATAACTAATGGGTACCAGGCTTAATACCTGGGTGATAAAATAATCTGTACAACAAACCCCCATGACATAAGTTTACCTACGTAACAAACCTGCAGTTGTACCCCTAAGTTTAAAAGTTTTAAAAAAGCGGGATTAGATTAAGTAAATTATCATTGACGTGCCTTTCAGCATTCACCACCAAAAGTATTTTATCACCTAGAGATCACCAAGCTACTACCCAATCTAATGGCAAACTCTGGTTCTTCATTTCTTAAGAAACCTCCAACTCCAACATATTAAACAAGGAAACTTGTCTCTCCAACCAAACCTCTTTCTTTTCCACATTCAGTCCAGTCTTTGGTTGTTCAGCCCTCTCCCAGCTTCCTCCCATTTCATACCTTCTTTCTTCATCATTCGCTTAATGCTCAAATCAGTATTCTCACTCCTCCCAATCTCTCAACCTTCATTCTTCTCCCATGTTCACATTGAAAATTCCCAGTTCTTGGCAAAGCTATGTATCCACTGCAATCACTTTTGCTTCTGGAAAGTTTAAGAATTCTGTAGAAAATCACATAATACACACACACACACATACACACACATACACACACACACACACGCACAGCCCACTGAGTTCTGTGTCATTTCGTGCTATTGCAAATGCTTTATTTCCAACCTCACTTGAGCCTTCAATATTAATTAACTCATCTTCCATTCATCTCTAGTTAAAATTCTTTTCTGTTCAAAGTTTTACCTCTTGCTATTCTTCTATCTCCATGACTTAGTCACTGACTTCTCAAACAAAGCTGAGGACACTTTTACCAAAAACTTTTAAAAATATTCACTCTTCCTTACCTCCCTCCCATATGGTTATTCTTCTTTTTCCCTAGATATAATTTCTACACAAGTGACTTTGTCCCAGTCCACTTCCCCTTGAACATCACAAATTAGTCTCATCCATTTTTTTCCATTTCTTAGATATTCAAAATTCTTTCCATCAACTGACACATGCATAAGTTTTCTATATAATAAATATCATCTATCTTTTTTCCACTTACTGTCAAACTCTTTGAAAAGCTAAGTTTTCTTATGATTTTGTTTTATATTAGTATTTATTGTTTAATTTATCTCATATTTTTTATAAATCTCAGTCCACTGAAATCTAGATTTTGCCCCAATCACTGTGTCAACACTATTCTCAGTAATGTTATTAGAGGTCTTTATTTTCTGATTTAATCATTTTGACTTCATTAAAACATTTTTCGCTGTTCTTGAAGTGTTCTTTGGCTTTAACTCCTAGGGCATCATTATCTCCTTATTTCTCTCTTATCTTTGTTTATCCTCACCTGTGGTGTTTATTCTTGTTTTTTGCTCTTTTGGTGGCTTTCCTTCACCCAATCATTTATGAAGTGGTATTCTTCAGGGTTCAGTTATTTCTCAACACATATGCCCCCTGCACAAGCGCACATGCATACGCACACATAGAGAGGGGGAGAGAGAGAGAGAGAGATTCGTGTACTAATAGGCCCCAAAATCATCATCTGTCCTGAATAACAGAACTGTATTCTCAGTCACTTTTCTCTATGAAGGCATTTTACACATGGCTCAAACATAACACTTTCTCATTGGCCCTCCATGCCTCCATGTGAACCATATACTTACTGTCTACTGCTTAACAATGATTTGACCTAAGAGAACCAGAAAATAAATGGCTTATGTATTCCTTATTATACATGCATGTTTATACAAAAAGATTCCTTTAGAACAACTTCTAACATGTACCTAGAACAGACCATGTGCCTGGGACATTGTGAAGTAGTTTACAAAGATTGTAGCAAATCTAATCATCAGGATAAACCTAAAAAGTCCATGTTATTTTTATCTCTATCAAGATGTAGAGAGAGACTAAAGAGAAGTTCAGAAATTTACTGAACAAATAAGTGATGAAGACAGGAAACCCATACAGCCCAGCTGGTTCAATGGACAAGGTTGCCTGCAGAAGGCAATATGGGCAGCTCCATTAAAAACATGAGATGGCAGTGGTAAAGCCATTACCTCCTTTGCTCATTGAAAACAATAACAACAACAATAATAATACCATAGGACATGTACTGAGTGCTTACAATGAGACAACCACTGTTTTAAGTGCTTTATAAGCATTAACTCATTTAATCCCCACAATAAAAAAGTATTACTATTATTCCCATTTTACAGATGAGGGAAATGAGGCATATAGAGCTTAAACATCTTTTCTACTTTTAAGTAGCTTGCAGAAAGTGAACCCAGACAATCTGATTCAAGGCCCCTGTCCTTGACCTCTATATTATATTCTTTTACTATATAAACAATTAGTTAAGCTTCTTAAAGTAACATTGAGTACTGAGTCCTAGGTACCCCATTCCCACCTCTCTCACCACCACCACCATGCCACCTGGCTTCATCTTAATAATTAATATTCCTGCTGTTATGATGCTTTGTTTTAAATTTTCTCCCTCCTACCTGCTTTTGACTTGTTATTTTATAACAACATCTGCAAATGTTTTCTTTCTCAGTTCCAAAAAATATATACTACGTTCTGATCTCATCCTGGATAATCTAATTTTACTGATCTTTTTCACAAGCCACACCCCCGTCACACCAGCAAAAAACGAACCACTTAAAATCAATACCACTCTTCCATATGGATTTCTTTTTTTTTTTTTTCATTTATTTATTTATTTATTTGTTTGTTTGTTTATTTTGAGACGGAGTCTTGCTCTGTTGCCTAGGCTGGAGTGCAGTGGTGTGATCTCGGCGTGACTTCTACTTCCCTGGTTCAAGCAATTGTCCTGCCTCAGCCTCCCAAGTAGCTCAGATTACAGGTGCCCACCACCATGCCTAGCCTTTTTTTTTTTTTTGGTAGAGATGGGGTTTTACCCCGTCGTGTTGGCCAGGCTGGTTTTGAACTCCTGACCTCAAGTGATCCACCTGCCTCAGCCTCCCAAAGTGCTAGGATTACAGGCATGAGCTACTGCGCCCGGCCTTCTATATAGATTTATAAGTTGAGAGTAACCACAAAATTTTACTGTTTAAATCAAGAGTTGGTGCTATTACAATTATGCTGGGACAGTGTGTATAAACAGACTACGCTGAGCGAACTGAGTGGTATAGTCACATCACTTCTGACCCACAGAAGACAACACAGCTGCATTGCCACATTGTCACTGCAGCATTTTCCTTGCTAACAGCTTTCCCACTGACAATGATGATATGGTTTCTTCCAATGGCACTGACCACAAAAAAACTTGGAAATTCTGCTGGGATCTATGAATAACAACAAGCACAAAGAAAACAATCTTGCCAAAATTTTAAAACAAAAAAATGAAGAATAAAGGAATAAGATTTAAGGTTCTAAGTCTATTATAACCAATGGCAAGTAGACAAAGCTGAATAAAAAATGGACTTAAAAGTATTTAATAATATTTCTTTAAATCAATAGGATTTAAAGAACAGAGACCTTACTTCTTAAAGTCTTTTCAATAAAATCCACAGTATAATCTCATTGAAAACACTGATCTTGTTAAATAAACATTATCTAATGAACAAAGGATTTTCTCAAAATCCTTTCATATCTTGTTATTCTCAAGTATAAATTAAAGCTTTTAACTTGTCTTTGTAATGCAACCTCAATCTCAACCCTCTAACCCTTCTCCATAGCACTTAATACTGTTATTTCTGAAACATAAATACCGCTTTGCCAGAGAAGAAGAAGGAGAAAAAGAAAAATGAAGAGGAGTAGGAGAAGAAGAGGAAGAAGAGGAGGAAGGAGAGGAGGAAGAAGAAGAAATCTTTAAGTGAGCAGTTTATTAAATTGGTGGGAATCATCACATAATTTGTATCTATGTAGCATATTCTTAGGATTCATTTCTAGAGTTGTTCAGCTTGAAGCAGTGTTGTGTTTACCTGACTTTCAGAAACTGATACTCTTGATATCCTGAGAAAGTTATTTTATAGGTTGTGAAAATGATGACTGATGGATGCCTTGTATCCTTGGTTTAAAATAATAACAATATGGATATATGTGAGTATCTCTGAAAAATATATTAACAATAAATTTCTGGGTTTTGTAGAGGCTAAAAAGGTGGAAAAATTATTTATGTAACAGTGGATTCTAAATGAAATTTTCAGTTCCCTCTCTTCCCTCCTTTGCTATCTTGTATCTGTTGTACATTTGGATATGAGAGCAGAAGAAAAATGGCACAAGCCCAGAGTGAAATTTTGAGGTAGAGAAAGATTGCCCTGATGGTCCTTTTGGTTCTTGAAAAATAACCTCTTCCACACTGGGACTCCAAAAACTATATCTATTTCTTCAGAAGAAAGAATCTGTCATCTTTCTTTGAATTGTAATAAAAAACTTGTTCTCAGAAGCTAGCACTCAGTTTGCATTTACAAATATGAACATTAAAAAAAAACTCTAGTTGTGAATTGAAAGGAATTAAAGCACCAAGTTTCAAGCAGAGCTGTGGTTTTTAGAAAACTCTCTTCTCATTGTTTGCAAACCCAAAGCACTTGGAAGGCAGCCAGCTCTGCTTTAAAGACTTGGCAGTGATGGGCACACACACAGTCAGCAGAGAATGGTAGCTGATCTTTAATCAGTAGATACATTAATAGTCACTGGAAAAAAGAAAATGGGGCTGAAGCTTCTAGAAGGTTAGTTCTCGGAAGCAGCAAAGCAAGGTTCACGAGAGCCATCATGAATATCACCCAACTAAGCAAAAATCTGTCCAAATGTCTAGAAAGTGACTATCTTATGTCCCAAACCAAGGACTGAGAAACTCAATCCCTTCTGTGCGCCCTCCCCTGATCCATTATGTAATCATCTCCTGGTCCAGAACTCTTACCCTACTGTTTTCTATCTCATTGTAAAGAGTTTATTTTCAGAACTCAGAGAGAGACAAAGCAAGTGGATATCCTGCTCTAAAATCCATGAAGTTTAATAGGATCGACAGCTGAGGAGGGGATGAGCAAGCCAGGTTAGAGGTGAAACACAGGGGACTGTGGCCCTGGAGAACTGTGGGTGGGAGGAGAGCCCCAGTTGTTGGGATATGAGGTCCAGAAACTACATGTGTCATCGATAGTGGGAGATGGAAAAAAAAAAAAAAAAAAAAAAAAAAAAAACTGATGACCAATCCTTGAAAATTAACTGTAAAAGAGAAGAGAGGAAAACAATATTTAGTCTCACAGATTTAAAAGGATACTTGTAATTGGGCCTGGTGTGATGGCTCATGCCTGTAATCCTGGCACTTTGGGAGGTTGAGGCAAGCAGATCACTTGAGGTCAAGAGTTTGAAACCAGCCTGGCCAACATAGTGAAACCCCATCTCTATTAAAAATAGAAAAATTACCCAGGCATGGTGGCACGTGCCTATTGTCCCAGCTACTCAGGAGGTTGAGGCAGGAGAGTTGCTGAGGCAGAGGTTGCAGTGAGGTGAGATCGTATCACTGCACTCCAGCCTAGGCAACAGTGCGAGACTCCATCTCAAATAAATAAATAAATATAAAGGATACTAGTAATTGTCCTCCTAATGAGCTGCTTCGGACGTGTGCCTAACCAAACATGCTGTGAGGCAATTGTAGTGCATGTCATGAAATTTGTGTTAGATTAGTATTTATTTGCAATTACTTTGATTACAATAATAATTGTAACCAAATCTGATTTGAGAGGTCTCTTGTGAAAATCCCATCAACACATATTCTGCACCTACTGTGTTCAAAGCATTATGTTCAGTGCTGAAAGCACATTCTCCTCACTTCAGAATGGGGGTTCTCAACCTTGGCACTTTTGAGATATTGAACTGGAAAATTGTTGTAGGAGGCTGTTCTGTACATAATAGGATATTTAGCAGCCTCCCTGGCCTCCATCCACTAAACGCCCGTAAGTACACCTCCGTGTCCCCAGTTGTGGCAACTGAAAATATCCGCAGACATGGCCAAATGTCCCTGAAGGGCAAAATCATCCTGGTTGAGAAGTCAGTGCTATAGAAGGATTCTTCACACACCCTGTTCTTAGGTTTCTTACTGCTCATGTAGCATGGCTGCCTTCTTACCATTTTAACACCTCAGCAGAACTCTGACTATAAACAACAACAGCAAACATTCTTATTGAGTAGGATGCCCAAATTTCAACTCCTGGGCATTTGCAATATGGTTTGTCTCCTACCTGGCATTTACTTTTTTTAAATCCTCATTAAGAAGCTGTAAACACTAAATACGCTGCTGTTGGCACTAAAACAATGCTTATACATTCAACAAATACCTAGGAGATAGGAAGTAAGGAGAGGATCATATTATATTAGCCAATTAAACCATCCCTTTCTTAAGGAATCAAGTCATCTGTTAGAAAGTAAATGGTACAAAGTAACTGTGTTAAGAGTTATCAATTATCAATTATTTGGAAATAATTGACTCAGAGACCACTAAACAGCTCTGAACAGCCATATTACAAGCAGGAAGAAGCTGATTTGCTCTTCTTACAAAATGTTGAGGTTCTAGAGGTATAAAACCCATTAGACTAGACAGAATAATTGTGTTCCCATTCGTACAGGCTCATTGTAGAGTAGAACATCAAATCCTTGGGAATTAGATGAAGTATATCATAGCAGTCTTAATTATTTGGGATCTAATCAGAATCATTAAAATGGTAAAGACAAAATTATATTTTAAAAGTACAAAAGAACTCAGTTATGATTATCATCAGCATGGGTTTCTCATCTACACTTCAACAATGAGATTAACACTACATGAAACACTGGTCTAACGCTTTACAAGAAAGAGTTAAACGTCCCTCAAAAGCATCAGATAATTACCTAAGCCAGAAGCAAGATGTTAGACTAGGCAGACTAATGATCTGATCTAGGATGGTAATTCCCATGGTTCCTAAGGAGCACAAGCATCAATCATTTAATAAATACGTGGTTTCCAGTGGACTCCAGAGTGGGTGAAAAAAAATCTCAGCAGTAAGAAAATTGTCCAAATTTTCCTGGCGTATCAATATGTATGTCCCTTAGAGCAAGTCTATTTCTAACATAACACATTTCTAATCTTTCTTTCATATGCTATTATATTAATTAATGCAAGAATCAGTGCCAGAGGGGTAAGTCCACATAACTGGACAATAAAGTGATGGGTTTTAACAAGATCTCACAACTCTGCATTCTGAATAATTATAGGCAAATATCCTTTTTGATCATAACTACTTTATTTCTTTTTAAAAAATTATACTGTAGCTGACTTTTCTACCTTTCCACCTCTCAGATAACTATATCATGGCTTTCAAAACCCATGGTCTCCAATTATGAAACACCTGAGAAGATTCCACTTGACTCTTAATAAGCCTCAGTTGGTTAAACAATTATCCAAATCTAAGAGACTTTTAGTTTTCATTTTAAAATTCTCATATGGTAATTTTTTTTCTTTTGGTGTAAAGTTCTATGAAATTCAACAAATGTATATAGACTCATATAACTACCACCACAATCAGGATAAAAAACAATTCCTTCATATCCCAAAAGTCCCTTGGGCTACCCCTTACAGTAATACCCTCACCATACCCATATTTCTGGCCACCACTGATCTTTTTATTGTCTCTAAAGTTTTTCCTTTTCCAGAACGTTACACAGTTGCAATCACACAGGATGTAGCCTTTCATACTGGCTTCTCTCACTGTATGTCTGAGAATCATCCAAGTTGTTGCATATATCAATAGCTTGTCCCTTTTTACTTCTAGTCCACAGTTTACTTATCCACACTCTTGATGAAGGATATCTGGGTTGTTTCCCATTTTTGACTGTCACAAATGAAGCTACTATGAATGTTCATTCTAAAAATTTTTGTTGAATGTAACTTTTTATTTCTCTAAGGTAAAAAACCTGGACCAGGGTTGCCAGGGTGTATGTTAAGTGTTTGGATAACTTTATAAGTAACTGCCAAACTGTTTTCCAGAGTGTTATGTATACCTTTGCACTCCTACCAGTAAAATTCTCTAAAATTGGGTTATATAATGTGACAGAGGAAGCTGTAATGGTCATAAATGATTTGTTTATTTCTTTTTGTATCTGTGCTAACTATAAAATGTGCTCCATGCTTTTTGGGCTATTACAAGGACCAGAACCACACTGATTAATTCAACAAATATTTGGTGAGAACTATTATGCTAGGAATAGTACTAAATAGAACAAATTTGGCCTCTGGAATATATATATGGAGTGTGTGTGTGTGTGTGTGTGAGTGTGTGTGTGTGTGTGTAAAAACAGTAATAAGAAATTGCCTGAGTAATTTTTCATTCTAAGGATGTGTATAGAGTATATTAGCTAAAGATATTTTAGGAGAACTTGGCCTTGTTTTGATCGGTTCTAGGTACATCTCATAGGAAGCATAAATAAAAAACATTAACTATGCTATAATTCTGATTTCATAGCAAATAATGAAATTACCAAGTGTTTCTGAGAAATTGGTACAAATTAGAAACTAATTAAAATATAATACAAATTTTAATAACTGAGCAAGAAACTTTGATTCCAAGATCTGGAAAAGAACAAATTTAGAAGGCAGACAGAATGAGAACTATGAAAGGTACTTTAAAATATCAAAATTATTTTGATAAATGGAGAGAGTATTTGAATGTCATCAATAGCTAACACTCAATTCCCCTCTCTGGCTGCACAACATCACCAGACTCAAGCTCCTCCCCATCTTCTTTCTCTGAAAGCTCACCCTCTTGTCCAGATTCCCAGTATTCCATCTCCTTATTAAGGCTCATTCTAGGATTTTCATTCTCTAATTCCTCTGGATTGATGCATCACTGCCTCGAGATCATATCTGCAGCTTCCAAGTGGAAGACAATGGCCCCCAAAGGATTGAATCTCTCCCCAGCTCAGGCTACTAATTCACTGCACCCCATCCTCTCATTTGGGCCATCCAGAAGGGGAATTTGAGATTAGTGTCTAATTTGTGGTTCTCAAAGGCAGGGAAAATAAGCCAAAACCATTCTATCTGTGTGCACGTAACATTGCTTTATTTGGTAAAATGCAGCCCTTTACCTGAAAGAAATGTCTGTGAAATTTGCAGAGAATTAAAAAACCTCATGCTTTTTTTTTTTTAATTTATTTATTATTATTATACTTTAAGTTGTAGGGTACATGTGCATAACGTGCAGGTTTGTTACATATGTATACTTGTGCCATGTTGGTGTGCTGCACCCATCAACTCGTCATTTACATCAGGTATAACTCCCAGTGCAATCCCTCCCCCCTCCCCCCTCCCCATGATAGGCCCCGGTGTGTGATGTTCCCCTTCCCGAGTCCAAGTGATCTCATTGTTCAGTTCCCACATATGAGTGAGAACATGCGGTGTTTGGCTTTCTGTTCTTGCGATAGTTTGCTAAGAATGTTATATAAAAGGCTGAGTCATTTTCTAAGAGTTAGGCAAGTAACAAAGAGTTCAACTGCTAACAAGATCCTTCAGAAATGAAGCCACCTGAATATAATCAGTTTACCCTAATTGATTGCATACAGTTTTATTACATAACTGATGGTTCTAAACCCCAGCCAATTACTTTATCAAACAAAGGTTAAATTCTTGACTGGTTTATTCAGGCTAAATTTAGGCAGGATTCACAATAGAACCCACCTTATCTTGGCAGCTGAAAATGTACTCTTTAACAACTAAAATTATTATGGACTTTCCTATAACCAAAAAAGGAAAAAGAGAGAAGTTTCATTAAGATATAAATCTTCAATAACTAAAACATTAACTCTGGGTTGTATTTTATCTAATGTAATTTCCTTTGCTATATAGTTTGCTAATTTTGAGATCTTTTCAAAAAATTTCTGATGGTGAGTATCACTGATAATGCCGCATTCGAAATTATTAAACTAGAATTAAGCAAAAAACTAGCCTATTTGACCTGACATTGATTCCAAAGAATCTCAGGCTGCTTGAGTCATCACTTCCAGTCAATCATTCACAGATGTCACCAATTTCTAATGTTTGGTAGAGTTAAATCTGTTCGAAGATTCTGACATTTATTTCTGAGCATATTCCTCAGAATAGAGCCAAGTCATTTAAAATAATCCTCATTATAAATTATCATGTTTACATTGCATTTTTAGTATTCCATTGATTAAATTCTAGCATGGTAAAGCAAAATCTTTTCCTAAAACTGGGCAGCTAGAGAAATAAATCAATTAACCAGTTTTCATTAAGCACCTGTCATTCATTCAGCCCTATGCAAAGTAAAACCAAATAAAAAAGAAGGATTAGAAATAGATACAGGTGAGACACAGAATTCATGATTTCAATGTCCAGGCTAGTGTTAAATATTGCATTGGAAAAATTTTTAGAAACTAATTGTTTCTCCAACTTTATATAAGTTTATATTAGTATTTTATAGTGCAGAAGTCAGCAAAATTTCCATAAGAGTAAGAATTTTAGGCTTTCTGGCCAAGAGACAATATCAAGGATATTATGTACACACTTATTAAAAGAGAAAAATTATTTCCACATTTTTATTGATAAAATTCAAAAATTATATCAGATTAAACATATCTCAAACAATAACATTTGTGGAAGTAATTACTATCTTTTATAAGACCTCAATACAGAATAGAGAAGTCATTATATAAAAAAAACTACTTGCACATGCATGTTTATAGCAGCACAATTCACAATTGCAAAAATATGGAACCAGCCCAAATGCCCATCAATCGAGTGGATAAAAAATTGTGGCGTATGTGTGTATATGTATATATTTATACACACATATATGTCATGGAATACTCCTCAGCCATAAAAAGGAATAAATTAATGGCATTTGCAGTAACCTGGATGGAATTGGAGACTATTATTTTAAGTGAAGTAACTCAGGAATGGAAAGCCAAACATTGTATGATCTCACTCGTAAGTGGGAGCTAAGCTATGAGGATGCAAAGGCATAAGAATGAAACAATGTACTTTGGGGACTCAGGGGAAAAGGTAGGAGGCAGGTGAGAGATAAAAGACTACAAACTGGGTTCAGTGTATACTGCTCGGATTATGGGTGCACCAAAATCTCACAAATCACCTCTAAAGGACTTACTCATGCAACCAAATACCAACTGTTCCTCCAAAACCTATAGAAATAAGAAATTAAAAAATTAATAAATGCACTGTTAAAAGACAAAGGATAGATAATTCAATGTACCAAATTCAAACAATTCAAAAGTACCAAATTTTTCCTGGGATTCAGAATTATCGGAAATCAATTTTTTTAACTTGTGGTTACCTTCAATTAAATAGGTGTCAAATTTTCCTATAGATTGTTCTAGATAACAAGGAAACAAAGATAAATGGCCCCCTGCCCTCAAAGCACTAAAATTTAACAGGAAAAGACAAATAGACAAAGCACAATGATGGCATGTAATGTGTACTGCAATAAATGTCTGTACACAGAGTGCTCCATAAACATTTATAGAAAGTGCTACATAAACAAAGATGAAGGACTTATGAAAACACTGTTGAAGGTTTACCTAAAAACGTACATTTCTCCCCTTGTGGTCTTAGTAATGAAAACGCTGGGCCCTCAGAGTGTCTAATTGATTGAGGATCCTTTTGTTGCTTCTGAATGATGGTTCTGGTCTGTTTTCATTATATATTAATAGCTTTATAGCAGTGGGTGTTCCAGTAATTTGCTTGAATCAGAAGGGACTGTGAGGATACAGTCAAGAAGTGCTGTATTTCTATGTTTTTACTAAGTCTATCACAATGCATTTTTTTTTCTTCTGGCAATTATGATTCTGGTTATTTGAGGGCTCTAGTTAATGGAGAACTTCCCCCAGCAGTCTCAAGCACTAAAATGAGGACTGACAAAAAACAAACAAAATCCAGATTATTCAATGTAATTCCAAGCCAGAAGGAGGGGAATAATTATATTTTATTATCATTGTTTAAACCTGTATGCCATACCGTAGGCAATGAACTACCAAAGCCACATACTTATTATCTAAATTCAGAAGGAAACCAAAGTCTCAAGTCTCCTCTCTCCCAAGAAGGTCTGTTGTGAACTATGACCTAAAATGTAGCAACGTGCCTTACTGATGACATCTTAAAGAATCTTGCAACCTTTTCTCTTCAAATATCAACTAGATGATGACTTCAGCATCTCCCTGTTCTACACCAAAAGGATGCAGATGGTCCACCTTTTGTGTTTTAATTCCTGGAAAGCTCATCTGGAAATAAACATAAATACAAGTCAAGATGCTCTACTGTTTTGGAGGGAATGCAGACCATTCACATTTCTGCTCCAGTGATCCTCATTTGAAGGGTACCTAGCTTATTTCCAAAAGTTTGTTTCTACCTCAGAGTCACATCAGCCATGTTAATACTGACAGGAGGCAGTAATGAGATGAGAAAAGTTACATCTTCTACCTTTCTTTATCCTCCCTCTGACAATTTCAGTCAATCAACACCTATAGAAAGGGAGTTTATTCCATAATCTCTTCTGGCATGCAATCTATTTTCTAGATAGGTAAATAAAGCATGGACACACATCAAACTGAACCAGAATAACATATTGCCCAGAGGTACAGAGGCCTCAAGCAACAAGCAGTGTTTATCATATTGCAAAGGAGAGTGGTGCCTGAAAAGGAGACCAGAGTCTTGTGATGGAGGTTAGATTACAAAGCACATCAAATGTTATCCCAATGAACTGAGATGTTCTTCTATAAGATAAAGGGAAGCCAGCATGAGTTTTATACAGACACTTACATAATCAGATTAACATTTTAGAAAAGAGCACTTCTTTCTGTAGACTGTGGAATTATAGACATCTAGACTAGTAAAAGAAGAACAGTATTTACTGCTATAGCTCAGGTAAAAGCTCACACCAAAGCAGGAGCAAGAAAATTAAGAAGAAAGGACGGGGGCTGGGCGCGGTGGCTCACGCCTGTAATCCCAACACTTTGGGAGACCAGAGCAGGCAGATCACGAGGTCAGGAGATCGAGACCATCCTGGCTAACACGGTGAAACCCCCTCTCTACTAAAAATATAAAAAATTAGCCAAGCGTGGTGGCAGGTGCCTGTAGTCCCAGCTACTCAGGAGACTGAGGCAGGAGAATGGCATGAACCCGGAAGGCAGAGTTTGCAGTGAGCCAAGATCATGCCCCTGCACTCCAGCCTGGGTGAGAGAGGGAGACTCCATCTCAAAAAAAAAAAAAAAAAAAGAAAAAGAAAAAGAAAAAAAGAAAAGAAAAGATGGATTTAGCTGCTATTAAGAAGAAATCTGCAAATTTTTGTGACTCTGCAAAAGATGGAACTGAGGGAGGTGCAGTCAAGGGTGACTAGTAATTTGGGAGACTGGGTGGAGAGTGGACTGTTGAAAATAAGGCGTGCCTAAAACAGGCAGAACAGAGATGTTGGCTAGGTATAGTAGTTGGATATTCAGATCTGAGGAGAGTAGATGAAGAGTAAGACTAGGTTAGAGATAGGGATTTGGGATCTTCATCACTGACCTGATAGTTGAAGGCCTGGGCTTTGGTAAGATCAGGAGGAGAAAAATTAAGAGGAAAAAGAGAAGACAATGAAAGACAAATTTTAGAGAATACTAACATTGGAGGTATAGGTAGAAGAGGATTCAGAGGGAGAATATGAAGAGGAGGCAATGTCTGGGGTAGTGTTGGCTCCCAAATTCCTATTTTGAAAAGACTGAGATCAGCAATGAGGTCAGAAGAGGGCTTGATTTGTTTGCAGAGTACAGTATTTAATCAAATAATTAAGAAAACTCAGTTGTCCATATCAAAGAATGAGGGCTGTTGTGGACATTATGTTCCCAGCCCAGCTCCACCTTTCACTTACCATAGTACTGAAAAGTAGAAAAATCGGGAGAGTGCATTGCCTTGAAAAATCAAAGGAGGATGGGATTTTAAGAACCGGGGAGTGGACTTGGTGTCAAATTCCCCAGAGATCATAAAGTAAGGACAAAATACCAGTCAATCTAGCAATGACTAATGTTTGCCAGTGCAATTTCAGTGAAGTGATGAGGGGAAAAGCCCATGGCAGTGAGGAGAGGGTAAGAGGTAAGGAAGGGTCGTTGTGGACAGACCTCTTGAAGAAATTTGACTATGAAGCCATGAAGAAGAATATGACAGTGGCTCCAGGGGGATTCTGGGTCAAAGAGCCTCAAAAATAGTTTGACTGCACAAGTAGAGACCCTGTATTAGAGCTACTCCTCAGAACTCCATGATACACCTGCAATGCCAGCAGCACAGATTGATGACTGTTCTTCTCTGGAAAATGTCTCTCCCATAGGGTCCCATTTCCATCTAAAAGTCCACTAAGAAAGATTCATTTAGTTGGACCTTAAAGGCTTTTTACTGGCAGCAATTTTCTATTAAAGTGCAAATATCTAGTAACAACTGGAAATGAGGCTAGGATAGGTACTTGAAGTAGAAAGGGGAAGTGATAAGGCAAAAGTCAAAAAATAAAAATTAAAAAAAATCTTTGCCTGCTTTATGGTCATGGGCAGAGAAGGGCAACTGTGATTAATCACAGGTGCTGGTTAGCTGAAGTTATTCTTTATGTCTTATATACAGACAGGCATCATACACAGAGTATCAATTTTTAAGAATAAAAATTAAATTTAAAAAACAATACTAATTTGGATCAAAATTAAGTCTATTAGGTGATACAGATAGCATTTACAGATATTAAATGCCCCAGGGTAAAACTTATCAAGATCATTTGTAATTTTCCCTAAATGTATAATCACAGAAGTAAAGGAAGGACTTGGGAAAATCAAAGCCTGATAATGATTACTAGGTGACTTTCCTCTCTCCAAATTTTTCTCACAATTGAAACAGCTCATTGATACCATTGCCTGTTGTGTCTGTTGCTGTCTCTATCCCAATTTTTCTTTCTTCTGATCATAGGTCCACAGGAACAGTGTTGGTGACTTATATATTGAACGCAGTCATTCACAATTTATTTATCTGCAATCTACACATGGTCCTTTATGCATGTAAGAAACTGAAAATAAGGCTTCCAACCTGTCTAAGAGATACTGCAGCCCCAAATAGGCCCTTCCTTTCTGCTTCAAATTGAACATCCTTTCCTCACCCTGTCAAGGACAACTTTATATATATCATCTCTAATTCTCCCATGGTAAAAACAAACAAACAAACAAAAAAAGGGTAACATGACTAACGAAAGAAGGAGGTGAAAGAGGAAAAGGAGGAGCAGCAGAAGGAGAAGGAGCAAGTGGAAGAGGGGTCAGTAAATGCCAAAACCATTTTCTATCCATTCAATCACTGATACTCCACTTCCATCCCTAAACTCTGTCCCATTTCATCATCTGTCCATTAATGCCTTTTCCCTACAGTCCCATCCCAAGCCAAATTCTTGTAATGAAATGCCTAGAAAAGTGTGAATCTGATTCTCCTCTGAAATATTTTGAATTTTCTTCAATTCTGTGGAAAGCCAAGGAAGTACCATTAGCTTTTATACTTCATGTTGCGTTTCTCTAAAGTTGAGCTCAGACCCTGGCTCTGAGGATCTGACATGTGGCAGTGTTGCTATAAGTTGAACTCTCAAAATTATTGCAAAGGATTTGAGGATTCATATGCTAGCCAAGCATTGTGTAAACTGGAAAAATATTAATTTGTTGCATAGATTTCTACCCTTTTTCTTTCAAATTTGATTCTCTGTGTGGTGATTACTAAAACATGTTCACTTAAAAGAATTGCTGAATATGTAAGAATTGCTTTATATCAATGTGTATATTTATACTAATCAATCAATAAATAAGAAATCATTGCTACTATAACAGCCTGATAAGTTTGTTGATGTTAAGTATGCTGGGGAGTGATTTCCAAATTAAAAATTTGACAGTGGCCCAAGAAAGAATCTTGAACTAAAAATGGTATCTGAAAATAAATCCATCAGCATCTTCACTCATCCTTTCTGCTTTCTTTTGCCTCATCTGATGTTTCTATTCCTGTAAAAGGCCCTCTAGCCTACAGGGTGACTTTTTGCAACTGAGGACAAGGCACCTCCAGTATGATGTATACCATACCAGGTAAACAGAGTACAGGCTGGCCTCATTGGCAAACTCGATTTCTTCCACCTGTGCTCTGAAACCCACATCCTCCCAATTTCTCAAGTAATCTTGCTCCTGTACCTTTACTCTAAGTCTATTGACTTATCCTCATGAGCATTAAAACATGTCTAAGACCTCCTAGATCTTAACAGATCCCTTCCCCAACTCCAGCTACCACCCTGTCCTTCTTTTTCTCCAACCTTTCATACTTGCTAGACTTCTTGGTAAAATGTTTTACTCTCACCATCCCTACATACTCCCACTTACCTCCAACCCATTCCTGCCTGACTTCTAGCCATGCCACTTCTCTGAAACTGCTTATATCAAGATTATCAATAAAGTCTGTATTATCAGATCCAATAGTTTCTTCTCAGGACTCATTTTGTTTTCCCTAGTTGCAGGATTTGATACTGTATCATCCCACCCACCTTGGAATGCTTTTATTCTGTGAATTTTGTGACTTTGAAATTACCCTGTATTCCTCCTATATGTCTGTCTACTCCTTCTCAGTATATTTTGTGAGATTGTCCTTGTCTAGTCATTCCTTCAACATTGGGGGCTCTTATTCTGCACGCATAATTTTATTCTGTCCCTGAGCCTTGGTTCCATCTATAGGGTGATCCTCAAATCTTTCACCTGTCATGTAAACTACAGAACTGCCTATTTAATTCCTTACAAGGCATCACCACTTGGATGACTAGCATATACCTCATATTCAATACGTCTAAAACCAAATTATTCAAATCTGCTTCTCCTGCAGGATTCTCCCAATACATGGCACCACCAGCCACTCAGTTGTTTAAGGAGCAACCTAAAACTCATCCCTGCTTCCTCCTTTCTTTTCCTCATCTCCTACCTCAAGAAGTCCAGCTAATTTCACTTCACAAATCTCACTGGAATCCATGTATTTCTCATGTCATCATCCTCGTCAATGCTGCCTCATTATCTCCTATGTCATTATACTGTACCGAACTTGCTGCTTTCTCTCTTGCCCCTATTCAATCTATTCTCTGCAACACAATCAGAATACTCTTTTAAATATGCAGGTCTGATCATGATATTTCCTCATTTAAAATCCTTTATGAATGTGTCACTGCCCTTAGAATCAAGTCCTAACTCCTTAACATGGGTTATTATATATTCTGGGAACTGAGATTTCATGTTCCAATATCATCTTGGTCCATTCTCCAGCCAGGTTGGATTTCTTTTCATTTGTTAAAGATACAACACAGTCTCTAATCTATGGGCTTTTGCACAGATTCTCCCTCCATCTCATGTACTTTTTCCTACAACTCTTTCTATACAATGATAACTTGTCTTTCAAATCTCAACTTCCATATAATTTGCTCCAAGAAGCTTTCCCTTACCTCCTAAATCAAATATTGACAAACTATGGCCCATAGGGTCAATTTGCCCATTGCCTGTTGTGAAACAGTCCTCAGGATAAGAATGGTTTTGAACTTTTAAGAGGATATTAAAAGACAAAGAAGAAAAGAAAAAGAACAGGAGGAGAAAGAGAAGAAAAAGCAGGAGAAGCAGAAATGAAGACTATATATGACCCTTCTAGCCTAAAACAGTAGCCTTTAAAAGCTAAAATATTTACTATCTGACCCTTTACAAAAAAGTTTGCTAACTCCTGCCTTAGATCATCAGCATAGGCCCCCCTACTACGTGCTCCCTTGATGCCCTGAATTTTCCTGGTTATCACATTTGTGCTTTATATTACAATCAGTTTTTTTAATGTCTCATTTTTACACTAGACTATGAGCTCTTCAAAGTCAGGCACCATGTTCACCTTTATCACACTACGTTCCAAGTATGTTGTACCTGGTAGAATCTCAGTAAACATTTGTTGAATGAGCCAAAATGAAAGTGAAAACAAATGACAGCTTCCACATTGCTGGTGTCCACAAATAGGCCATAGAAACACTTCCAGGGGTATATGACTAGGACAACCACACATCCCCATGTTTTTCAGGGCAGTGATGATTTATTCTTATTGTCCCAGCAAAATTATTAACTGTTTCCCTTTCCCTGTCAAGAGTATCTCACTTTGGAGGAAGTTAAGATACTTGGAAAAAGTTTTTAAGTCAAATTGCCTGGGAAGATTTTCTAGAGACCATTGTTGCAGAAATGATAGTGACCTTCGTATCAAACAGCAGCACTCTTCCTATGGGAAAAAGAATCATTGTAACACACAATGTTCAGAATCCAGAAAAATATTAGTAAAATGTGTTTATGGAACATTATGATTGAAATAGACTTTTCTTCACTGATCTAAAGGTTTTCCTGTGATTTTTAACATAGTCATTGTATGAAATATGTTGCAAATGACCAACTTTTAGAAATCAGTCCATCTTGAGTTTGGAACAGTCAGTGTAATTACATTTAATGGATAAATATATAGTAAGTTTTTTGTGTGTGTACCTGACATCTATGCTTTAGTCATTCTTTTTTCTTTCAACATGACTGGCAAAACAGATGTTCTAGCTAATCAATGTGCAGGATTGATTTTAAAAGATTTGGCTGGGCATGGTGGCTCATGCCTGTAATCCTAGCACTTCGGAAGGCTGAGGAGGGCAGATCACCTGAAGTCAGAAGATCGAGACCCTACTGACCAGCATGGTGAAACCCCATCTCTACTAAAAATACAAAAAAATTAGCTGGGCATGGTGGTGGGTGCCTGTAATCCCAGCTACTCAGGAGGCTGAGGCAGGAGAATTGCTTGACCCCAGGAGGCGGAGGTTGCCAGGAGCCAAGATTGGCACCACTGCACTCCAGCCTGAGTGACACTGAGACTCCATCTCAAAAAAAAAAAAAATTATTTTCAGATATAGAATTGAAGTTAAGTTTGGGAATCTTCTGGCTCGACATTACCATTTTATGGATATAAATATGGATGCCAATGAGGCAAATATTCCTGCAGTGGATAAGGCTCCTTTGAAATCATTAACAGACCCGGTTGAACATTTTTCCATAAATGTAAATAAAATGAAACATAATAAAATATCATATTTATATTGCATTCCTTTTTTAATAACTTTGAAATCACTTTGGAATCTTCATGTCTCAGATTCACCTAACAAAAATCTATATTATACTTATTTATACACGAATCTTACCTATCCAATGGAAGATATGAGTTCTACGTGTTTTCACTTCCTTTTCATTTCTCTAAATAGTCTTTTGCCACCACTTTTCTGAGACCCAGGCCAAACTCATTAAATATATATATTACTAATAATAATTATTTGAATATATGTTGAATATACACTCAATACTCAACACTCAATATAAAATTTTAGTACTTATTGAATATATGCAACATATTAGGCAGTAATCTTATGTAATGTTTTTACTCATCACAAAAACCAGAGGAGGTAAGAGCCATCTATTTACAAAAATGACAAGACTGAGACTAGGTGCAAATAACTTGCCTAGAGATGCACAGCTAGTATGTGCTACAGATGGGACCTCAATTCAGATCTTTCTGAGTTGACTAGGAACAACCACACTATCATAACCATTTCCTTAGGAGGCTGTATTAGACACCTCTTTTGTGCTACTTCAAATCTTCTTGGTCTCATCTTTTACTTTAGCCACTGATAAGGCTCCCAGTTCCATGCAGGAGAAAGCTAAGAGTGCCCTGCCTTCTGCCTCAGGCCTCTTTGATGCTACTGCAAGAGATGAACCACTTAGCATTTATACATGTGCAACCAAGCAGTTTTGGTGTGGGGGATACTTTAACCAATCAGAGACATGAACCTGTCCCTTCCACTTTTTCCCATGGGCAGTGTTGGGATATATTTCATAAGGATCCTGAGAAAGCCTCACAAAATCAGCATTTCCTGTAGGCATCCTGAGTTGCCTTCCCTCCTTCTTTGTTTCACTAATGCAGTCCTCCACTCCTGTTCCCTGGAACCATCTCCCAAATACATAACCTATACGCAAGCCTTTGTCCCAGGCTCTGTTTTCAGTGGCATTCAGGATAATAAGAGGCCATTTCCCTCACCAGCTGAAATCATCTTGTCTCTATCCCTGAGCTTTACGGACCTAATATGCAACAGCTAACATATTTTATCTGAAGAGGAAATCCCCTGTCTCCGATGGACCTGACTTCTTCATTTCCTGTGAATAGCAGAGCTATCTGCATCTGTAGGGTCTCAGGACCATGTTGAGAATATTTGTCTACCTCTGCTGGAAGCCCTTCTGATTAGTCAGGCTCCCTGGGTTGGAAACATAAGGATTTATAATGAAAAAGAGTCACACAGTAAAAACAGAAAGAATGAAAAGAAAACAAACCAATAAAGAACCTATCCTATCATAACATTTGAGGTTCTGGTATTTGCTGGCTTTGGAGGGAGTTCAAAATAAATGAAAGAAATGTGTATTTTATTAAATGCTAATATTTAGAAGATGTGGGGGAAAAAAGAAAGATAAATGCTTCCAATCATATTTGCAAACATGAGGCATCTCCTACCCCTTTCAAAATGGTTAGGTATTTTCCTTGCATTTGAGCAACCTACATGGTTTTGGAAGTAATGCCTGGACCTAGCCAAAAAAATTGTACTAGGAGTAGCGTGTGAATCTAACCAACAGAGACTGCACCACATTATGCTCTCAGCCTAGATCACAATAAAATGATAGGCTTTCTCTAGTCAAGTTGTAGCTGCCACCTGACTTCTTCTACAGAAAGAGCCTGTTGCTTCTGACTCCACATAGACCAGTCTGTAATAAACTCTATCCTTTCCTTGCAACATCTGCTGTCGTTAACATGATCTCTGTTTGTCTTGAAGTATAAATAGCCCCCAAATTTCAAAAGTTCAGAACACACTGAACCGTAACAGCATAGCTTCTTCCTTTTCTTCTTAGTAAGAGCCTTATCCCTCTCTTGGGTTTTGGAATTCATTTTAAAAACAACAATGAAATAAAGTGGAGAGGAAAAAGATTTGGAGGGTCAGAAGTACTCAAGTGGATCAGAAATGAAGACTTCCCTTTGTTTTTGTTTTCAGTATTTTTGTAATAATGCAGGTTGACCATGAATTTAAACCACTTCTTGTATACCCTTTTATCCACACTAAAGTGAGGAGTTTATCATCAAGATAAGTCAAAAGAAGAAACTAATTTTAATATTAATTATTTTTTATTCAGTACTCAAAGTGGTTTACAATGTTCAGATACACCAATTTTTTATTTGCTTAAACAAAACATTTGTAATTAATGCACTTTTCAAAAAGAGAAAACAGGTGATTCTTATATTTCCTCTGATGTGGGGTATTGATAAAGGGCAAAGCACTGAGGCCTGACAGCCCTGTATTCTCAGCTAGCCCTGCGATCAAGCAAATTGACTTCACATATCTGACACTCAACTTACTCCTCGAAAACGTGGATGAAATCAGTAATATTTTCATAGTACTGTTAAAGTAGTAGATGCAATAATGCATGTGAAATGTTTGATATGTGTATTTAATAAATAATAGATGATAATGATTTTCCAAAGGCATAATTGGATCTTCCAATGTGACTGACAAAACTTTATGATCCAGTTATCTAAACTAAATCAGATGAAGACTGAAATCAGTTTCATATGTATCTCCAGCTGAGGGGTTAAAACAGATAAAATGATTGGAAATGTTTCTAGCAGGTTGTAACCACTTGATAAATGTTAGCTATTCATCACTATCATTATTAATATATCATTAACAATGTATAATTATTCATATTATTGTAATCAGTTTACTGAATGACCTGGGCTCAGCAGGTGCAAGAGAGGAAATTTAGTCTTTCTAACCAATTCGTATTTAACTCATACTGTAAAATGATTTTTCTCAGATCCTGGATAAAACTCTAAGCAGATGACATAACTTTTTTGAATACTTTCAAATATGAAAAATTCCAGTGCAATCTAATGCAATCTCAAATCCTTTTCAAACTTTCTTCCTTCCCTCAGCCCAAGCCTGCCTCAGGCTGGAAAATCTGTGATGGGGAAAAAAGTTTGGTTGGCTTTGGATCATTTTCCTTGACTCCTCCTCCTACACTCACTATGAAGTCTCTGATTCTCCAGGGTTGAGCATAGGGCCTGGAGTTGAGAGAGGGAAGGGCAATATGAGACAGAAAAGATCTGCCATGAGTAAGAACATTGATAATATAGCTTTGATTTTTGCAGATTTATATCTAGCTTTGATTTTTCATGAGTTTTGCAGATATCTGAAACTGACTCCTTTTAGGGTCAGGCCCTTCTGCAGGTTCTGCAGAGATTTATACTCAAGATATGCAGTTGCTTGCCTGGCATGGACAATTCCTGTCCCTTCCGGCTGCTTAAGATTTCTCTGGTAGACTCTAGTCTCCAAGTTCAACCATGCACTTGAGGTCACCTCACATCTCTTGTATGGGTCTCTGTTAAAATGAGCCATGATACACTCCCCTAACAGACACATATCTGGTCTACAGTTGGCCAGGTATCTTTGCTCAGAAAGCTGAGCAAAGTGGAACCCTCTTTAGCACAAGCTGCTTCAACTAGTCTCTCACCTGTAAACTCTTCTTCTTCAGGAATTGTACCAGACAACAATTCCTGTCTATCTGTAAACTCCTTAGTGGTGTTTAAAAAAAAAAAAACTCATTGATGTGAGATATGAGGGCAAGCACTACGCTCTGCTTCATCAGAGAAGAGATGAAGAATTCATAACACATTGAAAAAAAAAAATTGGCCAGGCACAGTGGCTCATGTCTGTAATCCCAGCACTTTGGGAGGCCACCGTGGGCAAATCACAAGACCAGGAGTTCGAGACCAGCCTGGCTGATATAGTGAAACCCCATGTCTATGAAAAATACAAAAATTAGCCAGGTGTGGTGGCACGCGCCTGTAGTCCCACCTACTCAGGAGGCTGAGGTAAGAGAATTGCTTGAACCTGGGAGGTGGAGGTTGCAGTAAGCTGAGATCGTGCCATTGTACTCCAGCCTGGGTGACAGAGTGAGACTGTCTCAAAAAAAAAAAAAAAAAAATTCTACAGATGATTCTCGTAACAGTCCTCTTCCACCTTCCAATGAACACTCACCTTTCTTATATACCCTGGAAGTGCATGATGGGCCAGATGAGCAGAAGCCACACTAAGTTTTAACCACTTCCTTTGCAAGATCATTATAAGTGGTCTAAGTTTACGCCGTCCAATACAGTAGCCACTTGCCATATATGGCTATGTACATTTAAATTTTAATAATAATAAAATAAATGATTCAGTTCCTCTATCTCATTAGTCCTATTTCACATGCTTAATACCTACCTGTGGCTAGCAGGCTACCATAAGGGATAGAACCAATATAGAACATTCCATCACTGTAAAAAGTGTATAGGCAGAGTCAGAACTCTGGAATCTCACTTCAGAAGGTGAATGTTTTGGCATCTATTTTTTCATTCTCAGATCTTCTCAGATCTTGGGCCCTCTGTTGAAGTTACAATACAAGAGGAAGAAAATCACATTTACCAATCTGTTACCTAGTCAGTAAGTAAAGTTCTAGCATCTGAGTTCTGGCTAGGAATATGTCTGAACACATGAATACAAGACCATTTTCACCATGCTAAAATATGGACATAATTAATTAGAATTATTAAGATTGAGCCTCAAGTCTAAAATAAAGTCCACTCCGGCAGAGTAAGCATCTCCATCCTTCCTAACCCCGTGATGGAACACAGAAGAGCCTCTACCAAAGTCAGTCTCCTTTATACTTATGGTCTTTCCTAGTTTAGGAATTGTCTCTCTTTTTTTTTCTAAAAGCAACTCCCAAAAGTAGGCAGAACAGTTATTATTATGCCCATTTTTCCAATGAGGAGATGGGCTCAGGGAGCATAAATCAACTTGCCCAAATTTACAGAGCCAGTAACTGGGAGAGTCAGGTATTCCCAACTCTCCTACTTCATTATGCTTCTTCCTGAAAAGCAGGAAAAACATCAAAATACAAATTCCCTCTAACATGCAGAGAAAGCGGGAATTCAAAATTGAACCACTGTCAAAGGCCACCACAATTTTGATTTATCACTCATGTATATTCTTCCAGATACCTAGTATGCCTAGAATTAAAATTAAAGGCTATTTTATTAGCAAAATATTGAGAACAACCTGGTCTGATGAAGACCATGAAACACACACTAGAGTCTTTCCATGTCCCTTAACAAATTTGGAAGCTGGGTTTTGGTCTTTTTGAGCACATTTCTGCTTTGCCTTTTTGCATCTTCATGTCATTTACTCAACAACAGTAACAGAGTCAATGCCAACCACTTGGGAGAACCTGGGAAGAAATGTAGCACCTACTAGAAAGAGACATTTAACCACAGATTAGGGTGATGAATGTCACTGACACTGATAGGCAGCTACACAGAGGAACTGTTTGTTCGTGTTTTTGCAACCAGGCTTAATAAAGAAGAAAAAGAAGAAGAAATGCATAGGAATGCGAAACAGCAAATTCAAGACAGTTATATCTGAAAAAGGACAGGGAAGGAAATTCAACTGGAGTCTAGAAGTCCAAAAGGGACTTTAACTGTCTTCACAAGTTTGGCAAGTTTTACTTCTAGAGATGGATATTGACTATGTGGGTGTTCATTATACTATTAAAAGGTGGAATTCTTCAAACTCAGTTTAAAATAATTTAAAAAGTTACTAAAGGCACATTTGCTAAAAACGGATTATTTCTATAGTTCTTTTGGTCTCATTTGTTGAAAAAAAAATTGTACTTGTAGTGTTTGAAGTATTTTTGTATAATAAGGCCAACCGAAGACCAAAAACTGGAATGTTCTGTGAATAAGGCTTGCTTTGCCTAGATGTGCTAATAAAAGAGAGATGTGAAATTAAAATAATATTCATTTGGCTTAACCCCAGCCTTCATATAAGTCATTAGCACACTCTTGATCTAGGTAGAGGAGCTAAGGGGAGATAAATCAATTATCTGACAATATTACAAAAGCCTCATCAACTTTAACAAGCTTTCAAAATTGTGTAATTGCGGGTGAATACACAAATGTAATACAATGGCTTAGGTTCATTAATAGGCAGAGGCACCAAGAAGGGGTGTCCATTCTTACTTCAGGGTCACAAAAGACTTCACAGAGTCCCTCCGTTAGTTGGCCTTAAGTGCTGATTAGAGTCCTGTGTGTTGCGTAGCCACTGCTTTGCTGCCCCACGTCTTTGCTCCCCTTTCTTCTGGTTGTGGATCCTGACCTCTGTCCACAAGAGTAGACTTATAACTGAGTTCCAGCCAGTCATATTCCCTTATTCTGAACTCAGGGGTTGGTCCTGAAGTAGGTGTAACAGTCAAAGAGAAATTATCAGTATTTCCCTGGGCCTGATATATAGACATCAGGAGAAAAAAATTCTTTGTCACCTAGATGACTAAACTGGAGTTACTGAGACAGTACCATCACCCCCCTCTAACCACATGTAGGAAAAGCCCTTTGGCAGCAGAAGGAAATAAGGCCAAGAGTCACAAGCAGCAGAGACAAGCAGAAAAGAGAAAGAGAGCGGGCCAATAGCATTGAATCCTTGACACTAATCCTGGTAGTCCAAGGTCACGGTTCTTCTAGCTCCTTCTTCAACTGTGTTAGGGATTGCAGGATCCTTCTCAGAGGTACAAGCCAAATACTTACATGTTGCTTAAGGCTCTTAGAGTTGTGACTTTCTTCCTTGTCCTGATTAATACAGTCACTAACTACATTACAACATTTCAGTTAATGATGGACTCCAATGGCTCATGCCTGTAATCCCAACATTTTGATAGGCCGAGGCAGGTGGATCACTTGAAGTCAGGAGTTCGAGAACAGCCTGGCCAACATGGCAAAACCCCATCTTTACTAAAAATACAAAAATTAGCTGGACGTGGTGCTGTGTGCCTGTAATCCCAGCTATTCGGGAGGCTGAGGGAAAAGAATTTCTTGAACCCAGGAGGCAAAATTTGCAGTGAGCCTAGATCGCACCACTGCATTCCAGCCAGGGGCGGACAATAGCAAAACTCTGTCTCAAGAAAAAAAAAAAAATGGACTGCATATATGATGATGGTCCCAACAGATTAAAATACTGTAATTTTATAATACTACATTTACTGTGTTCTATGTTTAGATAAACAAATATCATTGTGTTATAGTTGCCTACAGTATTCAGTACAATAATATGCTGTGCTGCAGGTTTTAACCCAGGAGCAATAACTATACCATATAGTCCAGGTTTGGAGCAGACTGCACCATCTAGGTTTGCCTAAGTAAACTCTATGACGTTCATACAATGACTACATAATCTAATGACACACTCCTTAGAACGTATCACCATTGTTAAGCAACATATGACTGTATTTTGAGTAAGCGATCCGTCAACAGGCAGGGCAAGGAAGGAGACTGGGAAGAGAGTGGAAGGGACACAGGCATGAAGGCATGAAACAGTGTTAGAGAAGAAGGTAGCCTGAGTTCAAAAAGATGGGTCTCTTAAAAAATAAAGCCAGCGACATAGGCAAAGGCCAAGCCAAGAAGACCTTGTTTTGCCTTGACCCTCATCACAAGTATCTGCCACGTGTGCCTCATTTCCAAAAGGCCTTTCTCTCAACAAAGTATTCCAGTATAGACACCCCTGGCTAAGGAAGCCTTGCTAAAGGGTTTTATTCTAATGGTTAACAACTTTTGCTTCATCTCAGATCACTGACATTTTCATAATGGTCTGCTCAAGACAAAACAATTTTTTAATATACCCAATGGATCAGTCTTTTCTGTTGGAGCTTAAGGCCTGAGGGCAGGTGAGCTGATTAGACATTGCAGGTGAAAAAGCACTTCCCTAATCCCTTCGAATCATGCCATGTGGACCATGGTTTACTAGCCCTACAAGCCAGTCTTACTTTCTCTCTCTGACTGCTCTTTCACCATGTGCAATTTGCCACATTACCCCAATGAGGGGTGGTGTTCTCCTGTGTCCTAGACACCATAAGCACACTTATTCTATCATGATTATTTCTCTTGGGAATAGAAAATGGGGAAAATGTGTCTTATGTTCCAACTAAATCACAAAATACTGTCACAGCCTATAAATCTGAGTTAAGTCACTGTTGCTCAGGAGGTAAAATTTCTAAAGGGTACATAGAAATATTTAGAACTCCTTTTCATTGTATCTACTTCAAGTGTAAGCAATCAGGATATTATTGATAAGATGTGAAGTTGAGCACAGAGAGATTATACCGCTGTACTATGTCACATTCATTAAATAACGTGTACTATTTGTTATCTGATCTATAGATAAATAGAGATGGTCTCAATGAAAGTGATTTATGCTATTTCCAGTTTCTTTCACATAAAATGGGAACAACTATAAATGGAGATATAATCAAATAAAAAAAGCATGGAAATGACATTTAACTTTGATAATGCAATTTGATGTGATCAGATGTGCAAGTATACTGCATCAAGACAAAGGGAAATACAAGAGCAATAATCATGCATTCGGAGTTTATTTCACATTTATGTTGTAAGAAATTATCATTTAAGTACCTATAATATGGCACAGGAGTTATACGTTTTTGTACTTAAACTGTTTGGATATTTCATGGCTTTATTTAATTCAGTATATAGTCCACACAGACTTGGAAACAACATCCTAGCTGGCTAGGATGTCCAGGTACTAATATATTAACATGACAGCTTCATGAAAAATATGCAAAAAACTGCCAATTTTAAGTGCATATGTAATATAAATATATTTAGTTTGAATATCAACTATTAAAGTTTCCAAAATGAGTAGTGTAGTATAATAAAGAGTGTGCCAAATTAAGAGTTAGATCATGCTTTAGACAATTTTTTTTTTTTCTTGAGACAGGGTCTCACTCTGTTGCCCAGGCTAGAGTACAGTGACACAATCATGGCTCACTGCAGCCTTGACCCCCTGGGCTCCAGCAATCCTCTCACCTCAGGTAGGCAATCTATCTTATGGTCAAAAAAGTAATCACTTAGTACAAGGTTTCTCACCCTTGACTATTGACATTTTGTACTGGATAACTATCAGTTGAAAGGTGCTATACTGTGCATTGTAGGACGTTTTACAGCCTCCCTGAACTCTATCCATTACATGCTAGTAGCACGTCTCCAGTTGGGACAAACAAAAATGTCATCAAATATTGCCAAATTTCCCCTGGCAGCAAAATTAATCATTGACACCCTCTCCCCTCATTGAGAAACACTGACTTGGAGAGGTTTTATGCAACCCAAAATGTGTTACTGTTTTTATAAGTTGTAAATTATCTTAAATATATGTCATCTCTTTATACAAAACTAATTTTCCAATCTATAATTGGACAAATTATGTTATATATTGTACAATAAATGGCATTGCTTTCTAATAGCAAAAACTTTATTATGTTCTTGGCAAAATTTATAAACAAAGCAAGGTCTGGCAGCTCTTCAAAAACAGGATCATTCTTTATTCACATTTTTTTAGCCCTAGCACCTAATACACTTCCTGACATACATGGCATGTCTCCATAAATCTTTTGCAAATGAAAAAGAAAGTCTTAAAAGAGATTTTACTATGCATGCTTTTAAGAATGCTTTAACTTTAATAGGTACCAATGAATTACACATAGTTGGCATTCTTACCGTTAAAAAAGCTTTCAGATGTGTGTGCACGGAGGCAGAGTAAGGGAAGCACATCGCAAAATGGCAAAAATATCCTTAATCAATTCTATTATCCATTATACTTTTCTATCTTGTGTGAAATATTTTTGAAATTTCAGAAAATTAACAAAATCTCCACTGCCACCAGAGTAATCAACATCACCACCATGGATCACTGAGATAGAATTGCTAATTCATCTCTCTCTCTTACCCACTCTTGCAAACCTTTCAGAGTTTTACAAATGAGAAGTAAATTACATCAGCCTCCTCTGCAAAGAAGAAAGGAAAATCTCGTTTTCTTCACATGTCCCACAGGGCTCCTCAGGAACCGGCTCTCATCCACATGTCCAGCCTCCTCTCAGGCTGCTCATTTGCATGGCACCCTTGTTCAGTCCCTACAGCCCACTTTCCTCCAGTGCCCAGGCTCTTTCTTACTTGCGGTTTCCACTTGAACTGCTCACTCAGCTGTGAGCAGTGGAAGTGGAAAGCATTTCCCTCCACACTGTTTCTGGCCGACTCTTATTCAATTTTGGTTTCAGTTTAAATGCACTTCCAAGAGCCACCTGCCTTGACAACTCACATTGCCCCCATCACCACTATTCTAAATTTTGATGCACTTATAGCACTCCTATTTTTTCTTCATTATATAGCATTTATCATATTTAGGATATTATTCCTATATACCTATTCACCTATTTATAATTATACATTTGTGTGTATGTATATATATGTATATGCATTTGTGTGTATATGTATATATATGTGTGTGTGTATATATATTTATCTCTTTTTGTTGACTCTCCCCAATAAGAAATGAGGGCAGAGATTATGTCATTTTGTACATACAGCCTTTATTACAATACTTGGCATACACTAAATGCCCAATAAATATCTGGTGAAGAAATGAGTTAATAAATGAGTAAATGTACACATTGACTTTATGAAGGAGAAGCTCTGGCAGCAAAGGTAGCAATTTTAGGATAGAAAGGAAATGATAACATGGGTAAGGGAAGTATTTGAGGGCCAGCAAGGCTCTGGAAGAACCAGTTCCTCGAATCACATTGTATCTGTACCTAATTCCTCCATTAGTGCACAAGAATGGCTCAGCTTCTCCTCTCAGTAGATGGTCCCACCACATCCTTGTTGCAGATTGTTGTTTCCTAACCTATTTATGCCTAGTGTTCCAATAATGGAACAGTGGGCACATGGGAGTTATTTATATTCTACTGCTCAAGGTCATGGCCAAGGTCTGATTTTGCAGTTTAAAAAATTGCAACTTCCGGCATAAATGGGTTATCTTTACCACACCAATATTATTGGTAATAAACTTACATTTATGTTCTTTCTTCTTTACCAATATTATTAACAATAACCCACTACTATTGGTATATTATTAGTAGTATATTATTGATAATATACCTATATTATTATATTATTAATATACAAATAATAATATATCAATAATAATAGCATATCAATATAATTGATAAAGAAGAGAGAAATAAAATAAAGCTTCTCTACCATACTATTTCACCTACCACTTTATTCCAGATAATTTACGTCTAGCTGCAATTTATCTCCAAAGCTCTAATTCCAAAGATTTCAACCACCAGCTCAATATCTGAATGGTTCCTCTCCCATATAGTGGGTACCCCAAATTCACTAAAGGCAAAGCTTAAGCAACCATCCTCTTCTTTCCTACTCCCCCATATCTGCTACTGGAACTTCCATTCCCAAAGATATCCTGACTATGGACAATGGTGTCACTGTTGACACCCTCTCCACAGTCCCCAAAGTCAGGAGTAAGCAAACTCTATTTCCTCTCTTTTGTATTTCTTTTATCTGTACCATCCTCTCCATTCTGGCCGCCATCAATCTCCTCCCAGTCCTCAATCAATTTCTTCTCAATTTGAACAATTGAAACAGTGTCTTAACAAGTCTTTCCATTTGATCCATGCTCCAACCCATTCTTCACCCTGCTTCCTGCTGTCTCATTAATCTTTCTAAAGTTCAGCTTCTTACAGGCTCCTCCTCTATCCTGAAATCTTCAAAGCCTGCTCAGTGGTTACTGAAGTAAATAGAAGTACTTTAATCAGACATTGAAGGCTCTCCAAAAATACGTCTCCACCCTTCTTTTCTTCTCGGCATGCTTTCCACACTGCATCCAAATGAAAATACCCCACACCTTGTAATATCTGAGCTCTTTATTCATGCCTGCCCTCAGTGTGGAGGGTCCTTTTCTCCGTCTGCCAAAATCCCACTAGCTCCAAAGCTCTCAGAATACAATTTATGCATTTATAGGTGCTTATCTTACATTGCTTTATATTACAGTTGGTTACTTGGATTTTCCCTCTTACTGGATTGTTATCTCTTTGAGGTTCAAGGTTGCATCTCACTTAAGTCTAAATTCCCCAGAAAGCTTATATACACAAAAGTTTGCACATTAAGAAAAAGCACAGGCCCTGAATTCAGATAGACTTGAATGCAAAGCCTGACTTTATCACTTGATATAAAAAAGCAAAGTCCCTAAACTCTGTGAGCATCGGTTTCATCATATTTAGATCAATTAGAATTGATTAACTGGAAGCTTATTTTCCAAGTTATTGCAAAGATCTGATCCGTAAAGCGTATAACACAATGCAGGTATGTAAGAGGCACCCAGTAAATGGGAGCTATTGGAATAGTAGTAACTATTACCACATTGTAATAGATAATCAATATATATTGGTTAAATTAAACTAAAATTAACATAATAAATCTTTCCTGCCCTCCAGGAGGATATAATCTAATTGGGGAAAGCCACATGCTAATGTAATTAGCCATTCTAAGTAAAATGTAACATGAATGAATGGAATCAGCTGTAAGTTCTAAGGTTATGTGAGCAGAAAGACTGACTTCCTCCCAGGGTGGAGAAGACATCCCCTGAAAAAAAACACAGGACCTCTGCAAGGTCTCCTGCAACAGGGAACCACCACAGAAATAGGCCTGCTCTGAACAATAAAGGGTCATTCTCATTTGTATTCATTTTTGTTTTCAAATTAGGCATGTTTTAAATGAGTCATTAATCATGTACTTACTTCACTAATTACTGACTTCTTTTCCAGCTAATTTTTTATTGAAAGGCATCCTAAAACAGGGAGAAAAGATACTGTCTTGAAAAAGGGCATAAAAGTCTGCTCAGAACTACATCTCATTACCTGGTACTGTCACATAGGTCAATGTCAGAGTATATACCATGAAACTATTGACTATTGAAGAACAATTCACGGTAAGTAAAGTAATTTCAAGACAGCTGGGAAAATGAATTGTTGAAAATTTCAAAGTGTGATAACATAACTAACTCCAAAACAGGAAGAGAGAATAAGATTAAAATAAAAATTGATGATGAAATGTTATTTTGGATCAGTTGTGTGTGGGTGACCAAGAGTGATTTAAGATATTTTCTTTCCTCTTTCTCCTTCATCTCTCTAAAAAGGAGAAAAGAGAAAGAAAATATCTTGAATCACCAGATCTGGGCTTTCCAGATATAATGCTAGAGAGAAAGAGAGAGAGAGAGTTGGGGTGCATAGAATGGTACCCCAAAGTATGATATGATGCTTGGCAAACTGAGCATTTTCGAATTAAAAGAAATTGAAAGGCCTTAGAAACTGCCTCAGAACCAGGGACTTTCTAAGCTTCTCTTACTTCTACCCCCTCCCCAACAAGTGTAGAAAGGTATTCTTTCTGGTATCTGTGTAAAGAAAACTTCTTCCAAAAGAAATGCAATTGTCTTCAGATCCCCTTTCTAGGAATCTTATCAACGAATCAGGAAAAATTAACCACCAGAGAAGAGAAGAGACTAAAAATTGTTGTATGCCCACAAAAACTTTTCACCTATTCTTCTGAGGGCAGCTGTAAAAGATTACCTGAAAGACTGTATCTGCAAAATAAGATAACCTACGTTCACACTACTTTCTCCCCTCACCTTCTCATAACTTGTCCAAAGACTATTGTTTGTCCTTAGGTCTTTTTAAGCTTTCAAAGGGAATAATTTACAAATAATTATCTAGTCTTTGGGACCATTTACTTCCCCTAGAAATCATTTACTACTCCTCTAAACTGCCTACAGCCTCTCATACCACTCTCTCCTGTAAATAGGGTATTTAAGCTACAATCATCTGGTCCTTCTTTGAATCTGATATTCTGTATGGCTCCCACACTTACACACATTAATAAATTTGCATGCCATTTGTCCTGTTGATCTATGTATTGTCAGTTCACTTAAGCAGACTGGAGCCTTCAAAGGAGGAGGAAAAATTCTCTGCATTCTACTATTAATATCTATCTATCTATCTATCTATCTATCTATCCATCTATCTATCCATCTATCTAATCTATCTGTATCTTGAAATCTTGGAATCACTGTGTATGTTAGTCTGAATAATGACCCTAAGATGACCACACCCTAAACATCAGTATCTGTGAATGTTATCTTACATGGAAAAGGGGACTTTGTAGACATTATTAAGTTAAGGATCTTGAGTGAGGAGTGTGTCATGGATTATCTAGTTGGGCTCTAAATGTAATCACAAGTGTCCTTATAAGAAGGAGGCCTAAGGATATTTGACTACAGTAAAAGAGAAGGCAATATAACCACAGAGACAGAAATTATAGTGATGCAGTGATCATGCTAACAGCAAGGGGTGAACTGGATAGCAAAAAATGTTAATCATGCAGTGAAGGAAGTTAGGACAACACTTAGCTGTGAGGTTGTAGGAAGAAAACGGTCAAAGAGATGAACTACTACAAATGCACCTTTCTGCCATGTGGCTCAAATCTTCTTGGATGGAGCCTTTAGCAATAAAAAAGTTAAAGTAGGTCCAGAAATAAGGAGAAGCTGTTCAAAATGAGTAAGGCTGCTGGAAAACAGAGGGGGATTCCAGTGATCCCTGTGTGTCCCTGCAGTGGGAAGGACACTTGCCCCAGGCTAGTGAAGGTGCCTAGCCGTGTGACATGATTGGCATCCCCAGTGTGGGACCACGTAAAACCTACGTATCTGGAACAGGCATCTGGATCTTTTTTAAACAGGACTAAACAATTGCTCCTTGTTTTGAAAAACTTTTCTGTTGCTGTTGGTATTTTCATGTCCAAGGCAAACAGAGAGTCATGTGGATGCTCAGCAATTGAAATCTTGCCCTTGTTTTGGAAGAGATGTGTTTCAGCCTGTCCTTCAG
Organism: Chlorocebus sabaeus; assembly: GCF_047675955.1. Lineage (NCBI taxonomy): Eukaryota > Metazoa > Chordata > Mammalia > Primates > Cercopithecidae > Chlorocebus > Chlorocebus sabaeus. The sequence continues at coordinate 51,713,724 of NC_132920.1, forward strand.
AGGGATTTCTCGCCATGTAATCTATTATGTTCATATTTTATTTGGAAAAAATGGAGAGAAAGAGAAGAGGAAATGCAAAGAAGAAGGAAAGGAAACAGAAGTGTGGGAGCAAAGAAGTCCAAGAAAGAAAGAGACCATCGGGTGTTTGTGCATGACTCTCTTTCATATGGAATTAATGGTGGTTTAATGGAGTATGAAAGGATGTTTTACTGGAAACAATGAGGAACAATTGTCTAGCTCACGTTTCATTTCACAGGTCATTATTGCATTAAGAAGTAAATCGACCAAGTCCGGTAAATAACAGTCTGTGTATTGCCGAGAGCTTCAAACCAACAATTTTAGCCATCACAAACTAATATCTCTGTCATTTTAACCCTTGCAGGGTTGTGCTAGGGGGCTAAACAATTACAGTCTTCACCCAGTTCTAGAAGGTGAGCATAATTCATTGCCCTTCTAGTCCCTTCTTTTGCAAAACCCAGGAGGCCATATTTTAGCATTGTTGTTTTGTTGATGAGCCAGCCTTAGCCAAATGCAGCTCTGGTGGCCTTGAAAAACAACCCCTATTTTAGTGAATGCTGCAGGCATCTTTAAACAGACTGCTTCCTCTGCAAAATTAATTGCTGCAAAATGCAGTGCTCCCTCATCTAAGCTTTCGCAAGCTCAAACTCAGCTATTTGGGTAGGTCATAGACGTGTCTGAGAGATCCAGGGAAAATGAGCTGCTTTTCTTTATTATAGAAGTTCACGTTCGTGTCACCAAGCATCATCAGGCACTGGACATACAGGAGTTTCTAATGCTTAAATTCTGGTTCCATTAACTCAGGGGCAATTGGTGGATGAGGCCAATCCTGGCCATATTTTGAAGCAATAGTGTAGTAAATAAACACATCAAAGATAGTTTATTGTAAACAATCACACTTCAAATACATATGGTAAAATAAAGTGCATATTAAAACAAAATTTTCTTGCTTCAACTTGTGACAAAAATCAGACAAAAGTCAGGTTAAGACTTATAATATTACATAAGCATGTCAAAGACAAACCAGGCTATACTGGCCCCGCAGGAACTGGCCTCAATTTCCTCTTTCCTGCCATCCTATCCAGCCTCTTACATCTCTTGGTATACCCTGCATGAACTGACCCCTGCTCCCTTTAAGTTCCCATTACTGCTTCATCCCCCTCCAGCTTCCTGGGCCAGCCCCATATGAACTGTCAACATTTCCTCATAATTTTTCAATCAAAAACTGATGTTTATCCTACAGATTGAATATGGAATTCTCCACATATCCACAGTACCTCTAAAACATGGTAAGTAAGGTCTAATTTCTTTCTTGAAAGAGAAAAAATCTTGCAGAGATGGCATCAGTATTTCAATGTCTTACTTTTATTATTTCAAGTAACACTGTCTTACAATTAACTACAGTGTGCTGAATAATAGCCTCCCTAGGATGCATATGCCCTAATCCTGATTACGTGAATATGGCAAAGGGACTTTGAAGATATTATTAAGTGTATAGATATTAAAGTAGGAAGACTATCCGGGACTACAAACTTAGAAGCAGAGAACATTCTCTGGTTAGAATTAGAGAGTTGTAGTAAAGGAGAAGGAGGGAGAGATTCAAAGCATGAGAGGCACACAGTTAACTATTGCTGATTTTGAAGATGAAGACAGCCACAAATCAGGGAATGCAGGCAGCGCTAGAAGTTGAGCACGAAGCCTGGCCTACAGTGAGCAAGGACACAGTGACCATAACTGAGCAGCTTAGCAGCTGAGCCTCAAACTGCATTTTAAACTTTTTTTTCTTGTTTTCCTTTTCCTCTTTTCCCTTCCAGTCTCAAGATGCAATTTTGAAACAAACTGCATATGTTACTGGTGGAAGGTATCCGAGTTACCAGCGGTAAATCTGTGCGGGTCTGCAGCAACCTTAATTTCTACCCCCTCAGATGAAAGAATTTGACAGAGGGGCATAAGGCAGAAAAAGAGACCGAGGCAAGATTCAGAGCAGGTGAGGAAGTATATTTTAAAAGGCTTTGAAACAGGAGTGAAAGGAAAGTACACTTGATAGAGATCCAAGTGGGTGACCTGAAGAACAAGTGCGGTGTGTAACTATTAACTGTGATACTACGACTCTATAGGGTGGCCCCCTTCTGGCGTCTTTAACCCCCTTCTCATGATTCTTCCCTTCGGGTGGGCTGCCCACATATGCAGTGCCCTCCTTACCCTTGGGAGGTGAGCACGCGCAGTGTGTTTAGGAAATTGTACGCATGCCCATCTGAGGCTTTCTTCCCTTTGCTGCTGGTGTGCCCCCAGAAAATCAAACTCTGCCACTTTATTCATATGCCCAGGAAGTCGCTTCTCCCTGGCATCTCCATTCAATTAACACTTTAGTGCAACAGGTGTGGCCCATCAGGAAATGGCCTCTTCCTGGCACCATCTGCCAATTTGTCACTTTTAGAGAGGCAATGTGATAACTGCCGAACCATCACTCAACATTCCTAGTGGGTAGGGGAGCGCCCTCTCCAGCCCTACTCTATGCCTGTCTAACAACCTATAACACATCTGTGTAACCTCTCATATTAAAATACAGCCTCAGTGTGTGCTGTGAACCTCAACTCCCTTTCCTTTTCCATATGATACTCCCAAGCCTTATGCACATTTATTTACCTAAATGCTTGTTAAGCATGCACCATGCTTTCTTATCTGGTCATATATTGCCTTATATGCTTTAGGAGTCAGATCCTGATACTGGCAAGGCACCTCTGGAATTCTCTCTCCAACAAAAGATTGCTTAAAGATGGAACCCACTCCCAGATGAAGAGTGACTACAAAATTGACTGAAAGTAATTTATAACCTGGCAGGGTCCACGATGGTGGCATCCCCTTTGCCAAATGGGATAATTGTTCAAGAGGGGCCACCAGAGCAAGTCATGCTACCTGGCACCTCCCAGCCCCCACACCTCTTCTGCATTCCAAATCCTTCCTTTAAAAACCTCTGTGTTCCCTCCACAAATTGAAGAGTGGAATTGCTTTCTACTCTTCCCTTGCTAGCATGAATAATAAACAAATCTTGCTTCCTTTTATCACAACTTATTATTTTGACTTCTTTTCATAAGCAGTGAGCAGCCAGACCCTTTTGCCGGTTACACGACCTCAGTCCTACAACCACATGGAACTGAATCTGGCCAAGAACCTGAGTGAGATTTAAAGTGAAATAATCTCCAGAAACTCTAGAAAGAAACACAATCCTGCCATTACCTGAATTTTGGCAATGAGAGATCTGAAGCAGAGAAAGCAGCCAAGTTTACCAGACTTCTGACCTACAAAACTGTGAGATAATACTTAGGTGTTGTTTGGAGCCACTACATTGTTAATAATTTGTTATAGTAGCAATAGAAAACTTATACAAAAACCAATATGTCATGCTCAAATGTTCATCATCATCCCAACCAGAATCATGATAAATGGTGGCAGTTGTGGCAATGGAATGGAATAGTCAAGATATTTAGTGCTTATCCCATGCCAGGCCTGGGGCCAAGTTTTTCAAATGCATTTTGTCTACACAGTTATAAAGCTCTAAGATTTCCTTTGTCTCTAACATGTTCAAACAGAAAGACAGAATATAGCTTACAGATATGAATAGGCTGGCTTCCACATGGACAGTGCCCAAGAAAAGTTGCATCCTACCAATATCACCCAAAAGGGAAGAGATTATTATTCATAGCCACATAAAAAAATGGCTTCAACTCCCTTCCTTCATGACAATTACTTTCAAGAACTTACATTCAGTTTTTATTAATATTTCTCCTGTGAGGCTTATCAAATTGAAATTGAGTCTTACTGGAAGTCCTTAATTCTGTAGTAGAAAGATTGGCTTCCAGGTCTAGGAAAATTTCTTTCCTTTGGTGTTCTTTTCCTTGACACACTTTACAAAATAACCAACTCATTTTTCAAGAAGTATCTCTGTAACTCTAAATAACCTCATCAATATTTTCTAGTAATTCTATCGGGTTTTCCATCTTTAATCCATTTAAAATTTATTTTTGTAAAGAAAAAGATGATAAAAATTTCTAAATTGCTTTTTCTCCCTAAGTGATGAGTCAAATGGCTCAGCATTGCTAATTGAATAATTTTTATTTTCCCATAATTTAACATGCTATTTTTGTTATAAACTAAATTGTCAAATGCATCTGAATCTATTTCTGACTTTAAAAGTTTGTTCCATTAACATATTTATTTCTAGAATACTTTTAATGAATGCTTCCAAAGTCAGAAACTAACATTAGTTTTTACATCTCTTGAAAATGTAAATACATAAAGAAAAAAACTGTAAACCGGATAAACGATTTTTTCAGACCCATAATATTGAGATAACTTGGTTAGTACTTATTTATGAGCTGCTTTGGTATCTATTGGCAAGGCACAAGCATTTTATTTATTGGAGGGACTGTTCAAGCATTCCCTTCCATTAAAATGTGCATTTATGCATCCACATGAAAATACAAAAATAATGAAACTGAAAATAGATAAATTTCAGTGTTTCATCTGAAAGACAAAATGCATCCATTCGTCTTAGGCATAAAACAAGCTTAAATTTGAGCTTCTACCTTCTAAATTTTTGAGAGGTTGGAAGGGAGGGAAGAGGGTCTCACTCTGTCACCCAGGCTGGAGTGCAGTAGCACAATCATGGCTCAATGCAGCCTTGACCTTGCAGGCTCAGGCAATCCTCTACCTCAGCCTCCCAAGTAACTGGTACAACAGGTGTGCACCACCACACCTGGCTAATGTTTTTCTTAAATTTTTTAACACTACTGTACTGAAAGGATTAAAGCAGCAATGCAGCGTTACTCCATTATTAAAATTTGAAGACTAGGAACACAGCTTACTAGTCAATGAAGTCCTTGAAATAATATGGGGAAAAAAAGAGAAAAAAGAAATAAACTAAAATAAAAAGAAATAGAAAATAGAGAGCCAGTTTATTATTATGACAAAAAATCAAGTAATTTCATTTAGGAATAGGTATTCAAAAACAGCTCCTCTTGTGGAACACTGATATTACTGCTTTTCAAACATACAATAAAACAGAGAAATGTGAATAGATTTCTCATAAAGGATTGCTAACTTGAGTAGTAAAATTCTGTTTCAGAAAATCTTGATGCTTTGTTTGGAGGACTGAGTATTTAAATAATACCTCCTGCAAATGGCAGGTAATCCAAGTCTAGACAAGCTTTGTTTTTTAACTGACTGAATTGTATGCCCAGAATCAATTAGGTGCTCTCTAGAATGGTTTCTAATTCTGTGATTCATTTCTAATCCTAGGAACCCAGGCTGCATCTGAAGACTGTTGACTTATAAAAATGTAATTTAACAGGGATAGAGTCTAGTACATGGATTAAAAAATCAATGTTCTTTAATGTGTGTCCCTCAGAACAAAGGAAGAAAGATATCCATATGGTGAGTGCAGCTACATGTAGCTATTTAGTCTTTGAAATGTGATTAGTGCAACTAAGGAGCTAAACTTTAAATTATGTATAATTTTAATTAATTATAATTTAAGATGTAAAACAGATAACAATTATTGGAAAATGTTTAGGTATATTTTAAAGAATGTTTATATGTGATTCTACTTTTTCAATTGCAAAGTTTATAAAATATAGGCAAAGATCAAATACTTTTGATAAAACATACTTTATAAATTGACATATGTCATAACAGTAAAAAGCACAACAGATTTTAAAAACATAGTATAAGAAACAGAATGCAAAATATCTCAACTTTTACATTGATTACATATTAAAATGATGATTTTTTAAATATATTGAGCAAAATTAAATGTATTATTAAATTTAATTGCATCTGTTACTTGTTACTGCTTTTAGCCTGTATGCTAAGATATTAAATTACACTAGTGCATTATATTTCTATTGAACAATACTGTTCTGGATGGGTAATGCTCAGTTCTTATTCCTAGATTTTGAAAAAATCACTGAAGACAAGATCATCAAAAAATACACCAGTCCTTCATAAAAATTTCAAAAATTTGTGGATCAAAAAACTCTATCAACAGAGTGAAAAGGAAACCTGCAGTATGGGGGGAAATATTTGCAAATCATATATCTAGTAAGGGATTAATATCCACAACATATAGAGAACTCCTAAGATTCAATAACAACAACAACAACAACAACAAAAACCAAATAGCCCAATTCAAAAATTACTATGGGACTTGAATAGACATTTCTCCAAAAAAGATATTCAAATTAACAGTGACCCCATGAAAAGATGTTCAACACTACTAATCATTTGGGAAATGCAAATTAAAATTACAATGCTATCTCACCTCACACCCATTGAAATGGTTACCATCAAAATACAAAATTTCATGCAGGGCGTGGTGGCTCATGCCTGTAATCCCAACACTTTGGGAGGCCAAGGCGGGTGGATCACGAGGTCAGGAGATCGAGACCATCCTGGCTAACACGGTGAAACCCCGTCTCTACTAAAAATACAAAAGATTAGCCAGGTGTGTTGGTGGGCACCTGTAGTCCCAGTTACTCGGGAGACTGAGGCAGGAGAATGGAGAGAATGGCGTGAACCCAGGAGGCGGAGCTTGCTGTGAGCCGAGATCGCGCCACTGCATTCCAGCCTGGGTGACAGAGCAAGACTCTGTCTCAAAAAAAAAATATATATATATATATATAGAAAATTTGAAGTGTCAACAAGGATGTGGAGAAATCATTGTGTACTGTTGGTGGGGATGTAAAACGGTACAGCTATTGTGGGAAACAATATGATGGTTCCACAAAATTTAAAAACAGAACTACCATATGACCTTGCTATTTCACTTCTGGATCTATACCGAATAGAATTGAAAGTAGAGTCGCTAAGTGATATTTGTATACCATATTCATAGCAGCATTATTTACAATAGCTAAAATATGGAGCAATCCAGGTGTCCATGGGTGGATGAATGGATAAGCAAAATGTGGTAAGTTCATGCAATGGAATGAAATTCCATAATATGCTACAACATGGATGAACCCTGAGAACATTATGCTAAAAGAAATAAGCCAGTCCCAAGTGGTATAGTATGATTCTATTTATATGAGGTACTTAAGGGTAGTCAAAATCATAGACAGCGAGTAGAATGTTGGTTTTCAGGGACATGGGGTACGGAAGAATGGGAAGTTACTGTTTAATGACATTAGAGTTTCAGTTTTAAGAGTTGAAAAGACCTATGGAGAAGTATGGTAGTGATGGCTGCACAATACTATGAATGTATTTAATACCACTGAACTGTATACTTAAATTTGGTTAAGATGAGCTGGGCATGGTGACTCACACCTGTAATCCCAACACTTTGGGAGAATGAGGTGGGCGGATCACAAGGTCAGGAGATCTAGATCATCCTGGCTAACATGGTGACACCCCATCTCTACTAAAAATACAAAAAATTAGCCGGGCGTGGTGGCGGGTGCCTGTATTCCCAGCTACGCCGGAGGCTGAGGCAGGAGAATGGTGTGAACCCAGGAGGCAGAGCTTGCAGTGGGCTGAGATCACGCCACTGCCTTCCAGTCTGGGTGACAAAGTGAGACTCCATCTCAAAAAATTAAAAATAAATAAATAAATAAATAAATAGTTAAGAAGGTAAATTTTATATTATGTGTATTTTACCACAACAAAAACATAAGCCAGTCTAAAAATTGAAGAACTAAAAAAAATCATATGTTAGCTGATAGAAGGAATTTAGAGTTCCTATGCTTGAAAAAGTCTTATTTGGTTTATTACAAAATCACTGTCTTACTGTCTTTGAATATGTAAAAGGCTGTAATACAGAAAGACTTATATGAAACGTGGAAAGACATACTCTGTCATGACAAAAGGCAAACTAGGTCACTGGGTAGAAGTCATAGAAGGAAGAGCATAACAATAACAGTTAATCAAAATATAATATAATCTAGGCAGCCTTAAAAGGGTGTGAACTCCCACTTCTTGGGAAAATGAAAGGTAAAGGGCATGTAGGCATGTGAAGTGAAGCTGATTGACCTTCAAGGGACCATCCAAATCAAAGACACTACAATCTTGAGATTTCTTTCCAACTAGCATGTATTCCTGTAGACTAATAGATTAACATAAGGCAATATTTCCCAAAATGTGATCTGAAGTACACCTATTCCAAGGGACCCTAATGTGTAGTATGAACAGGTATTCTCTAGTCAAAAAGCTTGGGAAATACCGGGTAACACAAAATTAAACAGTATTTTTAAAAATTTAATTGCAGAACTTATCAGAATCCTTAGTATTTTCATACACATGGTGGTCTCCAAAATAGGAATAGTCAGAGTTTTCAAAATTTATTTGGCCATGTATAACATTTTTTACAATCTCCTGAAATTAGAAAATGAGGGAATATTCTTTGAAAATGCTAAAACAAATTATGCATTAATTTAATCTATAAAATTTACTTTGTGGAAGAGTTGCCTGGCAAACTAAACTTAAATTCCTGACTTTCTTATTCACATTTGTTCCCTCATTCAACAAACATTAACAAAGCATATATTATGTTCCAGAAATTGTACTAGAAATTCAAAGACGTTTACCTTGAAGTCACTTACAGTCTGGTCAGAAGGCAGACTTGTAAAATGATGGCAGCAGCCCACGAGAAGGGCTGTAATGGAGCTGAGCAATGGGTGAAGGAGGGTCACAAAGGTCCTCCATATTCCTGAGTTCTGACCAACTGCAGATCAAAAATATGTGGAGAAAAAAAAAAAAAACAAACTCTACAAAGTTCCAAAGAGAGGTTTTACTTGATTTTGATTTTGCCACATGGTGAGTACTATGTTGAATCCACACAAACGAAGTGATGTGTTAGCCATCTTATTAGGTATTATAAGTAATCTACAGATGATTTAAAGTATACGGGATAATGTATGTAGATTACATGCAAATACTACACCTTTTTTATATAAGACTTGAGCATCTGTGGATTTTGGTATCTGTAGGGGTCCTGGAACCAATGCCACATGGATATTTAGGGATAGCTATATATATATTATGTATGAAGAAGAGGAACTAAATGAGTATTTTTTGTGTGTGGTTGTTATAATATTGCCCTTCAAAAATGTTAAAGTAGTCAACAGTTACTCATTAAACTCTAAAAATCTATTTGCTACCAAGTAAAGTAAAATATGTGAATGATCCAGTTAATTATATCTTTGCATAGAGTCCTACCAGATGATTCAGACCACACAATGATAATTATCCAGAAGTGGCTATGAACTCTGGCTTTGGAATCAGACAAATATAGATTTAAATTTTGGTTCTGCATGTTCTAACTGTGGGACTGTGAAAAATTAGTTAACTTCTCCAAACCTCTATTTTCCCAAATGCTGAAGGGGGATAACGATCCCTTCATGCTAAAGTTGTTGTAAGGATAAATGAGAGTATTCATAAACTATTCAGCATAATGCCTGGCACATGGAATGCACTAGATAATGGTAATTATTATTATTGCTAGTTTGTTTGGATAATTGCTAGGATAATTGCACAATCTCAGTTTTCTTTGTTCTGTGTGGACAGAGCTTTGTATGTGATGAAAGCTGATAGATCTAAAACAGTTAACACTGAAGAATGTAAAGAAAGGAGGAAGAAAACTTGGATAGATGGTACCAGGTAGTATAGCATAGTCTTAAAAACACAGTTTGGGGCTGGGCGTGATGACTCATGCCCGTAATTGTAGCACTTTGGGAGGCCAAGGTAGGAGGATTGCTTGAGTCCAGGAGTTTAAGACCCGTCTGGACAATATAGTGAGACCTCATCTCTACTAAAAATGTTTTTTAAAAATCTAGCCAGGTGTGGTGACATGTGCCTGTAGTCACAGCTACTTGGAAGGCTGAGGTGGGAGGATCACTTGAGCCCAGGAGTTGGAGGTTGTAGTGAGCTATGATCGTACCACTGTACTCTGGCCTGAGCGACAGAGTGAGACTTTGTTTCTAAAAATAAAAAAATAAAAATAAAACACAGTTCAATCTGAACCTTGTTAATTAGCTTTATGACTTGGACAAGTTACCTAATGTCTACATCAGTTCCCACATCTATAAAATGGAGTCAACAGGACTATCTCTTAGAGTAGATCCCGCTGATGGCATTAAATAAAGTAACTCATTGAAAGGTCACAGCACAGAGTCAGAAATATGGTGGACACTCAGCAAGTGTTAGATGCTGTTATTGTTAATGGAAGATTTGAGGAGCAAGATAATCACAGTAATAACATGCCTAGATTGAGGAAAGGAAAAGGAAATTGTCCCCATAGATCACATGCCTGTTCACATCATCCTTTATAGATCATACATGAAAATCATTCCAACTCACAGCATGGACTGCTTCAAAATGTAATCAAATATTGTTATGCCATTCACTGCCTGGAGACCAGGCAAGTCATGAGGGAGTGAGAAAATAAGGTGAAGGAAAGGTACTTTTTGGGTCTTAACAACGTACTACTAGAAGCCTTATCTCCCTCTGCTTGGGATTAAAATCCCTTGAAGCCACGTATCCCAAAGAGTCTAATATTTTCTAAGACTCCACTGTGCCTTTATATTTTAATACCCTGACATCTGGAATCCTAAAAGTCTAATGTTTAACCATAAATATCTGCTGAGATTAAAGAGCTATATACCAAGCTTCAATCTTTGGGGCCTATAATTGCTTGGGAAAAGAGAATGGTATTTTCCCCTCTAGCTAGAAGAAAAAGACCTCTGCAAGCACTGATATTGGCAGACAAATTTTCTAACAACCATTTCCTCTCTCCATTCTGTCCTCTCATTTTCTCCCTCCCTCTCCAATCTCCCATTTTATAATACCATCTTGCTGTCATTCTCAGGACAAATGGGAAGAAAGAGAAGACTAGAAAGCTTAAAGAAAAGACACATTTCAAGGTCTAGCAACAAAAAGTTGAGAAACTGCTAGCCACTCTCTGTTAAGCAGCTGAGCAGACATTGCCACAATACCTGAACTTTCCCCATTATTCAGTTAGAAATCACTTCATCACTCAATGGGCTGACAGTCAAATGCCAGCTTTATTTTCTTTTTTTATCAACCTAATCTTTTATTTTTGATTTGAGGCCAGTCACTTTTAAGGTCTCCACAGTGGTTTATAACTTTCTTTCTTGAGAAGTGTCCAAGAAGTAACACAATCTGAAAAATGTTCCCTACTGTCTCATGGTAAAGAATGGGAAACTCACCTGCCCTGAAGGTGTATGTGGTCAGAAATCTTGGTCAGACCACAGCACTTTGCTGGAAATAATGTCAAGGAAAGTGTGGGAAAAGCTTATCGTGAGTTTATATGTTTAATATAACTACTCAATGTGGCATTTAAAACATAAACTTAGTATCAAACCCATTTTTATCCACTGATGTATTATGAAAGTGACATTTTGAGGTCAGTCACCTCACTTCTAGGAAAACTGATCTATTTAAAAAGAGGTTTCATATGTTGTTTTTATTCAAATACTTAATTAAGATTGTAAATATTCCTGAATCTTTTTAGCTAATGTTCTTTTCTCTTGTGGAAATATATGCAGTGTGTTCATAAGCAAGTATGTTTATATATGTTGGTATTTGGCACAGAGCGCTAATTCTTGATTATTCATGAAAATTTGAAACTATCCACTTATTAAATTAAAAATATTATCTTCTTAATATCTTGTTTATTTACTTCAAAAGGAACATATAACTCTATAGTAGTGATTCTCAAACCTAACACAGCAGAATCACTTATTGTTTGTGTGTGTGTGTGTGTGTGTGTGTTTAACTCAAAGGTCTGGACTTTACACACACCTATTGATTCAAAATCTCCTTACATGTCAATGAATGTTTAATGTCCTAGATGATCCTAATGATAAGCCAGTTTTAGGAGCTAGTGTCCTGACCACATCATGAAAAAATATTGGCAGGAGAATGAGGGGGGGTTTGTTTTGTTTTAAAATTTTCAGTCTATTGAAGAGTAATACTTAAAAGAAAAATACAAATTATCAGACAAATTAGATACACAAACTATAAGCCCCGTATTTTACTTATTAGACTCAACAGACATAAAATTACTCTGCCAAATTGCTATGTTTCTAAGTGGTAAATTTCTGTGAATACATCACTGTAGACAGGTAGCCAATAGTTTGTGGGCCAGCACGTGTGGAGCAGCTACCTCCAAGCCTCACCTGCTCCCCTTCCACCTGCACAGCTTCCTGGCTGCACTGCCTGCCTCCAGACAGCCAGGGCACTCCAACACAGCTAGTACAATCTTTTCAGGGAACAAGGAAAATCCTACCGCCACCTTTCTTAAAATCTCCCAAAATATATACAAATAGAAAATAAAAATGTGGTTAACAGAGACAGGTGTTTGGGGGTGAGAGGAAATGAGGGGATGTTGGTCAAACGACACAGAGTTGCAGATATGTAAGGATATGTAAGGCGAATAAGTCCAGAGGTCTAATTCACAACATGAGGACTCTAGGTTAATAATATTGTGTTGTAGTCAGGATTTTTGCTAATATTATGGATTATAGGTGCTCTTGCCACAAAAAGTAGGGGCGGTTAACCATGTCAGATGATAGATATGTTCATTTGCTTCACTATAGTAGTCATTTTACTATATGTAAGAGTATCAAACCATCATGTTATACATCTGAAATGTACACTAAATAGAGAAATAAATTGAAATAAAATCCAAACCTTTTACCCTGGCCAAGAAGAAGGCGGGCTCTTGTCTATCTGCAACTGCTCCTTCTCTCAAAAACTGCACACAACGTTCTCCTTTCCACCCACCTCTCACATATGCTGAGGCCCTTTCTGGTCTCACAGTCCCTGCCCTGGCTGCTCCCTCTCCCTGGAAGGCTCCTCTGTGTGCTCAGAGCAGGCCCTCCTCACTCCTCTTTCAGGTCTCATTTGAAATGCAACTATTTCAAATAGCAATTCCCCTGCACACAAGACACACACGCACACAGACAACTCAAACTACCTTTCTAGCCCAAAACACTATTGTATTTTTTCCATCCTTCTCATCTCTCCTGGAATGTATGTGTGTGTGTGTATGTGTGTGTGCATATATATACACATATATACACTGCCTGCCTCCAGACAGCCAGCGCACTGTCTATATATATATACACACACACGTATATATACATACACACATATATACACACACACACACACAATATATACATGTTATATACATACACATATGTGTGTATGTGAATGTATATGTATTATGTACAATATATATAATTTTTTTTTAGTCAGGTCTCACTCTGTCAACCAGGCTGGAGTGCAGTGGCATCACCTTGGCTCACTGCAACCCCCACCTCCCAGGTTCAAGCAATTTTCATCCCTCAGTCTCCTGAGTAGCTGGGATCACAGGCATGTACCATCACATCTGGCTAATTTTTCTATTTTTAGTAGAGAAGGATTTTTGCCACATTGGCCATGCTGGTCTCCAACTCCCAACCTTGGGTGATCTCCCTGCCTCAGCCTCCCAAAGTGCTGGGATTATAGGCATGAGCCACCGGTCCCAGAATATTTTTTTATTTGGAATTTTGTTTATGTACCTCTGGAATTTTTATTTGTTTATGTACCTAACCCTACTAGAACATAAGCTTGATGGCAGCAGAAATGTTGTTTTGTTCATTGCTATAGTTTCCATGCTTAGAGAGGCTCTGGTAGACAGAGAGTAGGCAAAATACACTTGCCAAATCAATGAAAATGCCAATTTCAGCGTGTAGCATAAAAAAGGTGCTCAGGCAATGCTAGCTTTCATTTTACTTCCCTTCTGTTTTTTTTGTCATGGTTGAGAAATTGTTAAATGCTATTGAAACTGAAGCTCTGGTTTCTTTCTGTTGCCTCCCGACACTGCTGGTGCCCCACATGTATGAACCGGGTTGTGAGGTGATGACACCCATTTGTAGCCTGGGACAGACAGAAACTGAGTACAGAGCCAGAATGGAAAGTTCTGGTATCTGCCTAATTCTACCTGAATGGGACATTAATTTCAGTGCTTTGTTCTTCTAAATGATTTTGAATGTTCAGATCATCAGACGCCTCCATAATCAAAAGAACTCCTTTCCGGAATAAAATGTAAATGGTTCTCAGAAGATCACCTGCTTGGTATGAGCTGTCTTGCTCTCTACTGTTATACATTTTTCAAAGTTGGCTGCAAATGCAAACTTACAGATAAGTATAAAGCAAAATTAGCAGCTCTCTTCTCCCCTGGCTACACACCCTGCATTACACAGATAGCAAAACCCACTGGCAGAGTGTTCCTCAGAGCTGATCCACATGGATGGTTTTTGCTCCTAATGCCAGAATATATGACAATATGCTGGGACCTGTGGATATCTGTCTGGGTGAGTAGTTTTTGTATGAACTTATATGTGCAAATAAAATCTGTTATTTTCCAAATTAAAAATAAACCTCAAAGGCAATGGACTCCAAATGACTTGGAGAGATATGTTTAAAAAATATGGAAAGGATATAAGCGTCTGTTAATGACATTTGGAATAAATACAAAATTCGGTTCCGGTGGTCTCCATTTTCACCTTAGCTGCATTACTTTCTCTGGTTTACTAAAGATAATCATAGATTCTTGTCTTGAAGATAAAAAATACAAAATAGTCATTAATTATCCTGAGATTAAATCTGTGCTTTTATCATCCACCAGATTGTGGACAGGAACTGGAAAGTAGCTAAGAGAAAATGGTTTGAAAATGAAAAGAAATTTGCATTAGGGAAGGAGGGATTTACTCATACTTTGGAAGTCAAAGAAAAACACTGCAATCCTGTCAGCACCCGGAAGGCACCATTTACTATGTGCTGTCTCTTTCATTGCAAGAGGACACAGATTGTATTTTTAGTGCAGTAAACAGCAGATTCCACTGTGGGAATCCTTGCAGTTGGTACCTATAGCAACCTCATTTAAAATGTTATAAAGCTCTAAAACATCAGGAGTTTAGGCAGTCAGTCATATATACCTCCAAACGGACATTCAGCCACTCACACACATACATGCTTGTCCACACAGTGATAGTAAATCGTGTGTAATATGATATTACTCATGGAGTTTTACCTTTGAATCATGTTTGACAGCCATGGTAAAGAGCTGAGAAAAAGCAAATATTCTACCATTGCAACCAGCAGCAAGAACATATTTGTGCCTAAACAGCGTATTACACCACCTGGTAAGCAATCACCTAAAAAGAATATTCTTATGATTTAAACATGGAGAATTTGACTGACATTTTAGAGTTTCTATTTGTAACAGACGCTTTTGATGCCACACCTATGTATTTTTGGCACTCACCTTCATACACCAAAGGCTGCTACCACAAAAACCTATGACTTCCTTCTGAAAAGCTTTTTTTTTCTTTTGATAACTTTGGTATTAATGTTTTTCTCTCTCTCTTTTTTCCTTCTGAGAGTTTTTAGTGGCCTCAAGAAAGAGCACAGTTAGCCTGTGTTCAGAGAAAGTCAAAGGGCTGGAGAGTTAATGTCCCCAAAGCATCCCCCAAAGTCCTGACAGAAAAGAACAGTAAGCTCAAAGACAGAGGAGCCAGGATTTGAAATATAAATACACAAGCTTCCCTGTGGCTTGGCTGGGATAATCTGGGGGGATGTTCCCATGGTCTCCCGCAGTTCCCCATCAGACTTGAGCATCAGCTTCCACAGTGGCAACCAGGTTGATCACACTTCCCTTATTGGCCTTATTTCTTTTCCTACTATACTTCCTCACTTCCCTACTGGTGTTTTATGGGATCACCCCCGATTAAACTACTTGAATTCTAAGCCTTGTATCAGGGTCTGCTTCCGGGACAACCCAAACTAAGACATTGTCTTCAGTCTTTATACCCTTCTGTTAGGATAAAATACAATTTTCATCAAATACTCTGGAACACACATCCCTTACGGATTCCACAGAAATGGGATCCTCACCAAAAGCTCAAGTCCAGAAAAGTCCCACAATTAGGCATGTGTTTATTTTAACATATCAGAATGTTTTCCCCATAGCATAAATACCTGTAATGGCGGAATAATTCTTAAAACCAATAGAAAACTTACTATAGAACGCCATTTGAGTAGATCTAGGGGTAAAGAGGAGGGTAACCCCTTATCTTTTTTCTTTTGCTACTTTCTTTTTACTACTACCCACATATTTTCTCAGTATAAATGTGTCCCTGAGTTTCATTCTTCTGTGCAAAAAAAGGTATTTGCTGGTTCTATTCAACAAATGCAGCAAACATATTAAAATGAACATTTACTCAGCATTTCCATGCACTTGGCATTGAGTCTAAAACCAATACTGTAGTCCCCACAGCTTGTCACTCTATTCCAGAGATAAGCCTTCAACATATGGAAAAACATAAAATAAATATTAAAAAGTATAAGTACTCAAGCATGAAATTTTATGGTAATTAAAATAATTATACGTAGAAACAGCCCCAAGTACCAAATGCTGTACTGTAGCAGTAGTTCAGATGAAAGAAAGGTGAAAACAAGTAAAGAGATACCTAGAACTATCTGCATTTTAGACTTTCGTATCACAGATAAATTCTTCAACCAATGACCTGAAGGCCTCAGTTCATTCACATGATCGTGGATGATGTGAAACAGCAAGCTATTCTGGCTGGTTACCTATAATCTATTCATTTGATCAGTCAACCAAAGTTTATTGAGTATCCTCCCAAATATACATCAGTGAGAAAGAAAAAAAAAAATCCTGCCCTCATGAAGTTTGTGTTCTAAAAAGGATAAACAGTACATTAACATAAGCAACTATATTTATAATACAATGTTAAGTAACATGACGCCAACAAACAATAAAGCAAGCATAGCAGAGCTAGAGAATAATGATCTCATGATTATTTTAGATAGGGTGGTCAAGGATGGCTTCTCTGAGGGTACCTTCTTTGAACAGTAGGAACTAGCTCCCAAAGAAGTGAGAATAAAATATTCCAGGAATAGGAAAAAGCCAGTGCAAAGGCCCTGACGTAGGGATATGCTTACCATGTTAAAGGAACAGTAAGAGACCAGGATGACTAAGTAAAAGGCCTGTCACAAGAGAGGAGGTGAGAGAGTAGGCAGGAACCAGGGGCTGCAAGACTTACAGGCTTGTAGCTGGGACTTAATTCTGAATGGGTGGAAAGCTAAAAATATCACTCTGGCCATTATGTGAAGAATAGACTAGAGACTACAAAAGTAGAAGGAAGAATATCAGCAAGGCGGCTATTCTCTCATCTAGTGAGAGACAATGGTGGCTAGTAGTAAAGGGAATGGTGAGAGTGGTAGTAGTGGAAGAAATGAGAAGATTGAGAATTTGGGTTAGGAAAAAGAAAAATAAAAGATGACTCCCAGGTTTTTTACTTAAATAGCCTCAGGAATGGTGGCACCAATTATTGAGGTAGGGACAGCTGGGCAAGAAGCAGGTTGTAGATGGGGCAGAGATCAAGAATCTTTCTGAGGCATATTGAGTCTGAGATGTCTATTGTTTTTCCAAGTAAAGTCACTTGGCTATACTAGACCAAATTTCAGGGTCAAGTCTAGGCTGAGGATATAAACTGGAAGTCATCAGCATTTGATGGTATTTCAGTCTTGGTCCTAGGGAGCAAAATTAGAGAAAGAAGGAAAAAGGTCTCAGGACATAGTCCTCTGACAGTCTCACATTCAAAACTTAAAAAAGGACAAGGAAGACCAGAAAAGACATCTAAAAAGAATCAACTAATGAGATAGGAAAAAAACAGAAAAACTTCTTTACGTTTGACCACAGCAGGTTCCAGCTGAACACAAATGGGAATTCAGAGTCACCTTGTTAGTGGAAATAAAAAGACAATGACCTCTCCAGGGGTCCAGCCATGAAAACTGATATAAAAGGGGGCTTTGCTTGCATAAGCAAGAAGACGAAGAAGTTTGGAGCACAGCCCTGTTTGGGGGACAGTTGGAGAATGGAGAAAAGGGAGACAAACCACGTGACATCTACCCTACCATTGAGAGAGTGTTTTAAGTCCTGACAGAAAAGAAAGGTAAGCTTAAAGAAAAAGGAGCTGGTTCCATGGCAGACCAGTATGAAACACTGAGCATGATGACTGCTTCAGGCCCAAGTGCCCAAGCTAGGAGAGAATTGTCCTCCCAGCTGTGCACCGAGTTGGGCATTGAGAATCTGCACTTTTGACATGGACACAGGCAATCTCATAGAGGGCACAGCAGTAAAGTTGTGAGATCACATAATGACTCAGCATTCCTGTAATACAGGTGAATTGGCAGCAGATTAGCACAGACTCCAACTTTAGAATTTAGGTCTTCACCAGTACGTTTCATTCTCAACGAGCACAGCTAAACCAGCTCCTTCACAAGCACCCTTGCCTCTACTACAGGCACTGAGTTCAGATATAGCTTACCTGCGTTGAAGAAGGAGGCAGTCCATTCTGCCTCTGTTTTAGGAAATATAGAAACTGGTGGAGGCAGACCCAGGGCTCTCCCATCCAGATCCTTGAAGAGGTACTTCCTTGGACTTGCACAGTCTAATTCAGGGCAGACTACTTTTCCTAAATCTTTCCTGTAAAGACAGTCAAAAAGCAACTCTTTCATTTCATGATAAGCAGCAAGAAGAAAATATACACTGGTAGTGCTAATGTTGTATAAAATAAATTCAACAGATTTTTATTATTGATAATGTGCTACATAGACATAAAATAAAACTCTTTATGAAATCATTTTTTTCCTGGTTATATGGTCAAGAAGAAAGACATTCTTACTAACCAAATATTTTAGATATCTTAATGTGTATTCTTTATATAGATTGCTAATTTTTTAAGAAGTAAGATACAAAAAAAGTTCCTCTCATAACAACTGAACATAATATAATTATTTTTAGAAACTTCAGGAGTTTGAAGTATTTTAGAATTATTATTATAAATACCAATTTTATTTATGCTATATACAAAGAAAAACAGATATTCTTATTCAACAAATATCTACTGAAAACCTACAAATGACAGCCTGGGTAACATAACAGTAATAAAGACAAACACGGCACCTGCACTTTCAGAATTTAGAGTCAAGTGGGCTATACAAACAATTAATAGATAACTATAACATTGACTTATAGAGAATTTATTTTATTTCTACTAATCTAATGCTTTGAAATACAATAAGTAATAATATTAAATATTTATTGTATACCAACAATGTATTGAGTATTATCAGCACAAATATTCAGTTGTTAATATCACATAGTACTACGATTTAAATGATGGTCCTTTCAAATTTCATGTTGAAACTTAATCCTTAATGGAACAGTATTAAGAACTGTGGCCTGTGGGAGGTGATAAAGTCGTGAGGACTCAACTCTCATGAATAAGATGGTACCCTTATGAAAGGGCTTGAGGATGAAGAGAGTGCTCTGTTGCCCTTCCATTTCTTCTCCTATGTGAGAACACAGCATTTCTCCCCTCTGGAGAGATGGTGCACCAGCAGGGCACCATCTTGGAAGGAGGGAGAAACCTTCACCAGACACCAATTATGCAAGTGTTTGATCTTGGACTCCCCAGCCTCCAGAACTATAAGAAATAAATTTATGTCCATCTGCAGTGGTTCCTGCCTATAATCCCAAAACTTTGGGAGGCTGAGGTGGCGGATCACTTGAGCCCAGGAGGTCAAGGCTGCAGTTAGCCATGATTGTGCCATTGCACTTTAACCTGGGTGACAGAGTGAGACCCCCACCTCCAAAAATAAAATAAATAAATTTCTGTTCATAAATTATCCAGTCTGCAGTACTTTGTTATAGCAGCACAAACAGACTAAGACATACAACTTTACAACTATATCAGCCTGGGGTAAGACATGAACATAAGGAAAACTGGATAGTAAATTTTAAAAAGTGACAAAATTACATAAATTGCCTACCTAATCATGTTTAGGTACCTATAATGATTCAGGGATGGACATCAAAGACACTCATGTTAAGTCAAACACATGAATGTTCTAATTAGGGTGGTTTCTTTAGCGTGTTTTTTTGTTTGTTTGTTTTTGCTTTTTCCAACTAAAGGAGTTTACCCCAGTGTTGTGGGAAAGAACAAGTAATTCATTCCTCCTGCTTCTAACTTTCTACTCTTTCATGGCAAAAAATAAATAAATAAACAAAAAACCTCCTATCTAGTTTTCACACATTTGAATGAAACTCAGATCATATGTCAGAAAACAGTATTTACACCTGTTCTGAAATACCAGTATCTGCTAGAGCTCATCGTTCAGTTCAGAGATTCCTGTCAGCAGACACAATCTCCTTCTATCTACTAGTTCCTGCACAAAAGGCTCCCAAGGTCTCCTTCTGAAGACCACTGACACTTTACTCCAACGAAGAATGAAGAATTAGACTCAATTTATAACCAGAAAGTGTGAAAACATCCCAAAGAAGTCTCTCTAATAAAGACAAAACAATAAAACAATATCAATAAAACTTGCACTTCATTACTTCTGCCTCTTTCATTAGCTAAAGAAAGTCACATGGCTGAGTCCAGATTCAAGGGGGAGGGAAATAGCTCCTGCCTCTTTAGTGAGAGATATTTTAAAAATCATATATCACAAGGCATGAATATAGGAGGCGTAAAGAATTGGTCATTAAGTTAATGTCTCTTACCATTCTAAGACTTATTTCTATTTCTTTGATGATTTTATTCTTTTTAAAAAACATGTTTAGGGTTTGAAGAATTGCCAAGTACTTCATAAAAATGGCTTATTATAAATACTAAAAAGTATACCTGGGTTGTAATGAGGGAAAGTAGAACTTGTTTTTATCTTTTATCTTTAGCATCCTGGTCCTCTCTGCTGTTATTGGGTGCATAATTCCGGTATTCTCTGCATTTGGCAGAATGCAGACATCCAGGTCATCGCTATAGCAACTCTTCACAAAACTAGAAAAGGTAACATCTGAAATTTTAAAAATATAAATCATAACATTATATCATATAAACCACCAGTCATAACATCGAATATACAACTAAATATTGTTACAATAACATATACCCCACGTTAGTTTAAGTTATCCAGGAAAGTCTTAGGAATTTACATAAATCTTGATATAAAATATCTGTAGTTCTTCAATACATGGACATTGTATTCAACAGAGAAGAGTATTTCAATACATTAAAGCTTTAAGAGCAATAAGGCTTTTCATTTTAGGATTAATCAAAATCCATTCATTTTACAGAAAGACAAACCCACCGCCAGATAAAGTAAGTAACAGGGGAGAGAGTACAATGGTACAAGAGATCTAATAGAAGATCAACTGCACAAGTCATGTCACAACTTTGATTTTAACCCTTGCTGCTCAACCATCTACTAAGCAGCTTCAGATGAGACACAACTTCTACATTTCAATTTCCTCACTTGTATAATAGGAAAAATAACACCTAACCAAGAGAGTTCTTATGTAATCAAGTTAAATAATTGCTGTCTTGACCTGGAGTGGTCGCTAATGCCTGTCCTCCCAACACTTTGGGAGGCTGAGATGGGAGGATTGCTTGAGGCCAGGAGTTTGAGACCAGCCTGGTCAAGATGCAAGATTCCATCTCATTATATTCAAATTTTTAAAATTTTTATTAAAAACTAAGTTGTAGAAAGCTCTTCAATATGTATAAAGCAGTGACTTTTGTAAGAAATTATAAACTACCATTGTGGCTATCAATACTCAGCAGGTTGGACAGCAAACACTAGACCACAATGTACCTTTTTGTTGACAAAATTTCAGAATGCTATTAAAAATTATATGCAAGGATGTATGAAATGGCATTGCCTAGATAAAGTAAAACATCCTACCTTGAAGTTTCATGATTCCTGAAATTGAATGGCGATTCCTCACTTTGTGCCATGGCTCCTGAGGCCACTGATTTGGTTCTGAGGTGAATATAGGCCACAGAATACCAATTCGACCCCCTCTTGGATTGGAAGGAGCTCTATCTGTTGATGTCAAGTTGGCTGAGAGAGGCTTCACTTTGTCCTGAATGCAGTCAAAAGAAGAGCTGGTGGCCACAATGATTGAATTCCTAAGCACAATTTGCACTTTTTTGATGGAATTTTGTGGAGCAGAAAATACATACACTACTGCCAAAAGACCAATAGTATTGTCTACCAGAGTAATGTTCTCTATCTCCACGCTGTTCTCTACATGTAACATGGCACCATAGTCAAAGTTCTTGAAAGCCAAGAAGCCAGAGATTCTGGTACAGTTGTCAAGTCCACTTTCCTTGTAGAGGTGAAGGCCATGAAGACTTGAGTGGGCCACATTGTCAGACCAAAGCAGTTCACAAGAGGAGCACCTGTGGCCTCGGATGTGAAAGCCAACTCTCTCTGATCCCGCCACAACATTGCCATGGAGGTTGATGTCCTTTGCTTGGTTCACTTTGATTCCTGCCACCCAAATGGTGGACCATGCTGGCTGTGTCATCAGAACCACAAGGTTATTCGTGACAGTATAGGCCTGACCCTCTAAATCTATGCCATGGCCAGCTGTACCAAACACAATATTGTCATTTAAAAGTACTCCACGACTGGCAGTTGCATGAATGCCCCCGCCACAGCTCTGGTGCAGAGTAGACGATACGATCCAGGATCCTTCCGACACATTACTGAATTCAACAGATGAGTACAGTGGTGACCCGAAGTTCTGAATTTCCACATTAAGAAGTTGAAGGACACCTATAAACAAAATGCATGTCATCAGATACTTTCCCCACAAAATGCTGAAGAATGGCCCATTTTAGGGCATTAAGATATGAAGATTTTTAATGAAAATGTAAGTTTATTCTCAACACCAGCATCATATTTCACACCACAGATTCTCAACTAAAAACACAGGAATCATTACAAGTATCACATTAATGCCTGAATTGCATGTGCAGTCTAAAGAGTCTGGTAATAGGATGGGGAATGATGAGAGGAGAAATAGTAAAGAGGCAAACTTTGGGGATGGGCATGGCTAAGTTTAATGATTCTGTGCATTTGTCTGGGGCCGGGTCAAAGAACTGGGTAAGAATAAAGAGATTCTGGGTTTCTGGCCCTTCACCTCAAAGTCAAGTCTCCCTCTCAGCGTCTCAGTGGCACCACGTGAATGGCCACAGCCATTCACACGAAGACATTGCACAAATGAATATTAAGCATTTGTGAAGAAGGGTATGAGTGCAAAATTTCCTTCTGCTCAGTTGATGTCCAGAAGCATGATATTCAATACATGCTTCTGATTAAAATATGGTAGAAGCAATAACATGCTTTTAAAATCACTTTAAAGATTCTGTAAAATCTTTTCTATATTTTTATCCTGGCTACACTTTATTCACTGTTTCATTTTCATAATAAGATTTTCTATATCTTTTATGTGAGGAGAAAATAGTGAATTATTTACTCTCATTTGCAATGTTATTTGTACTGTTTTAAATAGATATTGTTGAAACACACTATAAAATACGACCACTAAGTTGATTTAAAAATACAATGATTCAGCATATATACTCTTGGTAAAATTAACAATAACATGATTATAGAGGAATTAATATGAAATAATGAGGTGAATTAAAAACTTTAACTCTCATATAACACTCATTATTTGCAGACACTGTTCTAATTTATATTCATCTATTTATTCATACTCCTAATTTTCCAAAAAATCCTATGTGGTAGGTACAATTATTATCTCCATTTTACAGATAAGGAAACTGAGGCAGAGAAGAGTGAACTAACAAGCTAGGACTTAAACTTAGGCATATGGATGAGAAGTCGCACTATTAACCCCATGCAGGCATCCTGGCAAGACAGGAAGACTCGGTGTATAAAAGTAGCATCTCTGCATTATGATTCAGATAACTGTGCTATAGCTATGAGCCAATAATTAGTTGTACGTCCTTTGCTAAGTAGGTCACAACTTTGGCTCCTTTTATTTTATTTTTTAAGGTATTGACTAAAGTAAACTCTGAAGTTATTTATCATAAAGATAAAGGAAGCAATACATTTGAAGTTTCTGTTTCACTGTTTTAATAATAGTATTTAAGGTTCAAAGACAGTACAGCCTAAGCCCCTCATTTCTTCACTACCTTTTTAGAGATGAGAAACTAGAACCCTAGCAAATAGGCTGCCATGAAGAAGCAAGTCCTTTTGAGAAAGACAGGCTAAGTAAAAGAACCTATACGTCTCCTTGTGGCCAGGCAACAGGATTCCAACGTATTTAAATTTCTCAATGAATGCTATTGAGGACGTATTGGTAGATGGTAGGAGGTTCTGGACATACTCACAGAACAATAAAACATCCGAAAGATATTTGTTGGGCAATATCACTCACCAATAGCACATAGCTGAAAGAGCTGGCAAACCTGCTCTGTGGAACTTTGGCACAAAGAACACCAAATGCAAGCATAAGTCCATACATAAACAGCTTATTTTTAGCATTTAATGTGATTTCAGAATCTCTGTCAAGGCAACATGTCAGTATTATTGTTATTTCCTAGGTTTCTTATAAAGGATATTACAAGGGAGATAAATAAAGAGATGCGTAGGGCATGGCATGAGAGAAGGGCATGCAGCTCCCATACCCTCCCCGGGTTCACCGCCTTAGTCTAGGAAACTCCACATGTTCAGCTATCCAGAAGCTCTCAGGATTATTTTAATTATCAGGTTTTTTAATGTCTTATACTTCCACGGATTTAATTCATAGTTTTAAACTGTACAAGGTCTTTTTACTTCTGTGCACATTAAACAATGACTGAAAATTAATCAATTAGTAAAGACTTAAAAATGTCTTGAGCATTTAAAAAAAGAATTAAGCAATTTTTTTTTTTTTTTTTTTTTTTTTTTTTTTTGAGACAGAGTCTCAGTCTGTTACCCAGGCTGGAATGCAGTGGCACAATCTTGGCTCACTGCAACCTCCATCTCCAGGGTGCAAGGGATCCTCCCACCTCAGCCTCTCAAGTAGCTGGGACTACAGGTTCATGCCACCATGCTTGGCTAATTTTTATGTTTTTAGGAGAGACAGGGTTTCACCATGTTAGCCAAGCTGGTATCGAACTCCTGACCGCAAGTGATCTGCCTGCTTCAGCCTCCCAAAGTGCTGGGCTTATAGGCATGAGTCACCGTGTCCAGCCTGAATGAAGCAATTATTTTATTCACAACTATCTTCGTATTTTTCCTTTTGAAAATCACTACTGAAAAATATTCTAGCAAGTTAAGTACAACTTGGTGGGTATTATTCAGGAAGAGAAGAATGATGGAGCCCTCCAATATAAAAGTAGGACTCAAAAGTCTTGACCTGCTTTTCTGCTCTGTAACAAATCAGTACCCATATCTGGCATCTCTGACCTACACCTGCTGAGCCCTTCTTATTCAGGCCCTGGACTATGATTGAATTTTGGAACAGAAAAAACTGGTAAAATTTGAAGAATGTCTTGAGTTTAGTTCATGGTAATGTACCAATGTTAATGTCTTTGTTTTGACAAATATACTAGTATTGTATCAGCTATTGATGGAAGAAAATTGAGTGAAATGTATACAAGATCTCTCTATACTACCTTTGCAGCTTTTCTGTAAATCCAAAATCATTACAAAATTAAAAGTTTATTTAACAAGAACCAGGCTTGAATCTACCACCTACTAGTCAAATGACTTTCCTTACTCTTCATTAATATTTTTCATTCATATTTATTAAGTACCTAATGTACAGCAGTTACCACACTGGGAAAACAGATGAAAGACCTATTTCTCATCTCAAGGAGTTTATAAGCTAATGAAGGAGCTACATAAATAAATAGGCAATTGTACTATAGACTCTATTTCCTGTATTAGGAATATAAAATTCTCTTATGAGGATTTTAGGATTAAATAAGATAAAATTTTCACTGTGTGAAAACCAGCACAGTTTCTGGTCCATAAGAAGCACAAAATAGAGTCTGAGTTTCCCTTCCCCAGGAGATGATGTAAGGATCAGCATTGTTAGAAGTTTAGGATCAGGTCAGTCTTGCTGCTGGTTCTGCTCTGACTTGGTGCTCAGCTGTAAGAACTGGCCTTCTGTCCTGTTCCTGTAACCATGCTCCAGCTTGGCCTGTGGTTTCAGTTAACTGGGGACTTATCTTGCTCTCTCCTTCCTGATTCCCCATCTTCATAAACCTTAGAGTGGTCTATTCTTAAAAGATTGGAACCAAGGCTTTGTCTCCATCATCTAGAGCAGGGTTCTCAACCTCAACACTATTGATATTTGGAGGCAAATACTCCTTTCCTGTGGGTGGCCGTCCTGTGCATGCTAGATGTTTGGCACTACCCATACATGCCAGAAGCTCCCTCAAGTTGTGACAAGTAAAAATGTCTCCAGATATTGCCAAATGTCACCTGGGGTAGTGGGCAGAAATCACCACTGATAAGGGTTTATGGAGATAGAGCTTGCTCTATTAACTAGAAATCTTAAATGTTTGATTTAAGGTCCAAACACTGCCCTTTACAAAACTGGTGAAATAGTTGTGCCAACAAAGAGTGTCCCATACTGAATATATTTGGGAAGTGTTTAGATCCTTTATTCTTGGCCTTCCCCAGGCCTTTATATATTCATGTACACCATGATATTCTAAGTTGGAGCTACAGTGACAACCAAACTGTTTGATCAGGAAAGAACTTTGGAATAAGGTATAAGGAACACACGTTTAAGAAATGAAGTCCTAATCATATAATTTTGCAGCATTCCAAAAGGGCTAAAACTTGAAAGAAACAAGAAAGATTGAACTGATCCTTAAAGCAGTCTAGAATATGGAAATCATTTTTATTTAAATTTACGCTATTAATTTATAGCATGAACTGATGCCTGCCATCAGATATAGCATGCTACTGGGAAAGAGTAATAGAAATTCAGGAAAGAGATAAAATTGAAGTGGTCATTAAATCATCTATAATTTCAAAGCAGAGGAAATTTCACATCTGCTGAAGATGTTTTCTTTGAGGTAAAAATGTGCATATGTGCTGATCGCTAGTATATTATTTTAACATCACACTGATAATTAAGCACAGATTAGGACTGAAAATTCATAGCGTCTCCAAGCACAAAGGAACTATCTCATTTGAACGTTTTGTTTTATAAATGAAAATTCTCACAGTTGGGATTTCTGGGTGTCCCAGATGAATAGGCTCCCATTGGTAATATCTAGTTACTTAACATTTCATTTACCTGAAAATTCTTCTCGGCTGGACTTCCTCAAGGGCCCCACAAACAGTCTCCCCCTACATGATATGTCAGGCTGAATTTGTATATTTCGAGTCAACAGTCCAACCTCAGCAGCCAAACGAATGTGTTGGCCATCCTCTGTGACATGGACACTTCCTGGGGCAATAGAAGTTGGGGGAAAAAAAACTTTAAAAATCTATTTCAAAAATCACTAGCTGGGGACCCAGCAAACCTGAGAAATGAAAACATCCTTTCCCCTCGGAAGTTCTACCAACATTAAGGTCTGCTTTTCCTCGGGCATTCTCCACAAAGGTCAGCTGAGAAATAAAATAACCCATTCACTTGTCTCTCTTTGGGATCAGAGTCAGAGTGTTTGAGCAAGAATTCATTTCTTCTTAATAACTGTGGGTACTGGGACAGGTCACTGGTTCAGGGAAGTCAGGGCAGACCTGTCCAATTAGTGGGGTCCCCAACCTCCTTCCTTAAATAGGTCAGCATGAGACTTCAGTGTTGGGTTGTACATTGTCCATGGACCTCTTTCATGAGAGTGAGGAATCCCAGATCAACTGAGGCAGGGACAGGGCAAAAGCAGCTATGTGTCACAGTAAAAGGAGAGCAAGAAGCAGCACCAGGCAGCAGCAGCGCCCTCTCATGGTGGATCTTCCACTCATCATGGCCTGAACAGCTTCCGCAGCAGTGGGAACTAAGCATCTTGCTAGTTTGTTTCACTGTCTACCATTTGCATTTCACTTTGCATCTTACTGAAATCAGTGCTGAAGATTTCTTTTTTCTTTGCTGCTTATTAAAAAAGAAATCCTCCTGGGAATGATGATTTAGACATAGCTTGAGACATTCCTGGTGAAACCGTGGATTTGACTCTCATGTACCAGAGACAAAAAGACATTCTCATTCCCCTTTATTTCCACAGTTTATTACTGATCAGCTATATCTCCTGGGTTAGATTTATTTATTAGACTGAATCAGGAAGGTTATTGTGACTTATTATTTATGTGTAGTACATTCTGTGTATTGTGTATAAACATATTTGGTACCTTTTTTATTTAAAAAAAGGCCTGGGCTTTTTTCTTTCATTTTTTGCAGTAATACTAATAGTAGCAGTTCATACATAAAATGTACTTCATGTCAGGAAGGACACATTTCTAAGTATGGAAAATGAAATCATTATTTACAGTAACTACCATATTCTAAGGGATTGTAATTCAATGTGTCAGGAAATAAACTGGAAACTCAGTGCCCATGAGTTTTATTCTGGCTTAAAACTGCCCAATGACCTTGAGCAAGATTCTTAACTCTTCTGCTCTTAGACTTGCCATTATAAATAAGGAGCAAAACGTGTGGAGATGTGTATGTGTGTATGTATATAACATCCAAGTATTCTTTAAAAATAAAGCAACAAAATTAATGAAGGAATAGAGATAAGGCCATGTAGCATGAGTCTAGGGCAGCAAGAAAGCATTGTTCTTCCCCTCTGAATGGCAATCAGATCCAAGGTCCCCAGCCAGGTTACCAAACATGGTCTTCCTGGCTCATTCACTTCCCTTAACCAGCAAACCAAAGCCTTACCAATGTGTCGGTGTTTGAGCCGTTCATGAATCCTCACATGGTGGCCCTTGACTTCCTTCACAGTGAGGACCTCTGCTTCGTGAGGCTCATAAGAAGAGGAGCTAAGGACGATTTTGTCATGGGGGCGCCAATCCACTGCATCTTCTACTATAATTCTGTAACAGCATAAAAATGGCATTGGATATAGTAACAGTGCAGCACAAGTTATCTATTAACTCCAGAGCAAGAAAAGGAAATCCACTGCGACCAACATATCCCACCAGAGAAACTGAAATGGAAATAAGACATGACAGTGGAAAAAAGGCTTTTGCAAATAGTTTAATTTAGCTAATGGAGTCAGTTTTCTGGCTTGGAAATGCATATGTTACAGAGATGGTGAAGATATTCCATGACCCCTGAAATAAAACAAAGGAATAAAAAACAATAAAAGTTCCAGAGGTTAGCACACATGTATACATCAGCAATCTTCCTTCTGGATTAGGGAATAGATTCAATAATAAAAGCATTTCAGAAAAGATCTTTTCTCTAATTTTCTGAAGAAATATAACGCCATTTTTTTTGACAACCTTGGACATTTTGCACAACTTTTCATCATGCATTACAACTTCTACCTTCATAGTGAGACAAACACAAGTGTGAATCGTAGAGGTGTCACTTACTAGCTGTGTGACCTTGAGAAGTCACTTCACTCCTCAGCTGCATATCCTCATCTGAAAAGTGCTGTATTTGTACCTTCTCTCTTCTCTCTCATCACATTATGAAGCAATGAGGGTCGTGTTCATTTTTGGTGTTTTTCAAGACACATATTTAATACAATTTCTGTTCAGTCTTTCACTGCCGCCTAGCATTCCCTCTGAATGTGACTGTTTTATTCTCTTCATAGTCATTACCAATTTCAACACCATAAATGTAATTACCTGCTTCATTAGCTAACGCCCAAAGTTTAGCTAGCTTTGGTAAAGAGTCTCCTCTATAGTGAATGTTCATTCAGATGACAGTGTCCATGTGCAGGGCATTCAATCATTCAACCTTTATTGACTGAGCAAATCTTATGCACCAGACAATACAGTAGATGCTAGATACATACAATAAGTAAAAAATACATCATTTGTATTAAAATACATAACTTAAATTCTGCCCAGCACATATCTTTAAAGAGTCTACTGTATGGGTGGAGGATTAACAGATGTTTAATATACAGTATTAAGCCCCCCAAAAGAAACATAAATTAAACCTAATCATTCATAAGCCAATCATATGAGTCTAATAAATGAAGTATTATAATAAATTCATATCTACATACCTAAGGTTGGAGAGAGAAAGAATCATAGAGAAGAAAAAAGACTACTATCAATTGATGCAACTTTAATGAAGGAATTTAGAGTCTTAGCTCTGTTCCTGATTTGCTATGACTTCCTAGAAAACTCCCAGTTATAGAATATTTAAGCAACATTAACTTTGAAAGGCAAGGAAACTAAGTTCCAAATAGATTAAATAAAAAAATGTAAGACTAGATAAATAACTGGAGCCACTGATTGAATTAGGACAAAGGAAGACTACCAATGAAGTCCAGCATTTTTTCCACTAAATACTCTCACTTTGTCTATCTTATTTTTAGTTCTTTGGGTGCTAAATGGTATTAGAAAAAGAGTATTCCCACATTTCATAATCTGTGAAATTATAAGAAGTCTATGATCCATACAATGGAATACTATATAGCCATTTTTAAAGTATCTTGTTGAAGAGTATTGAATTATAAGAAATTTTGTTCATGATGTATTGATTTCAAAAAGCAGGACATAAAATAATATGCTTCTTTTTTAATAAAAATAATACATGCACAGAAGAGAGGAAAGATGCATGTTAAAATGTTAGCCTACCTCTGGATGGTGGGATTATTAGTGATTTTCACTGCAATCTCAATTTTCTAACTTATCAGGTAGTATATTGTAGTTACGGGAAAAAAAAAGTCAATCTGCTGTAAAATTTAAATTAATCCTTTACTTCATAGTTAGCATTATTCAGTAGTCCCCAACCTTTTTGGCACCAGGGACCAGTTTTGTGAAGACAAATTTTCCACGGGGGAGATGGATTCGGGATGAAACTGTTCTACCTCAGATCATCAGGCATTAGATTCTCATAAGAACCATGCAACCTAGATCCCTCACATACACAGTTCACAATAGAGTTTGCATTTTTATAAGAATCTGATGACCCCTGATCAGACAGGAGGTGGAGCTCAGGCAGTAATGCTCCCTTACCCACCATTCACCTCCTGCTGTGCGTCCTGGTTCCTGAAAGGCTGTGGACCTGTACTGGTCTGTGACCCTGGGGGCTGGGAACCCCTGACCTAGATAACCTTTTTATCATTATTTATATTGTTGAATAAAGCTCTTCAAATGATAGGTCACTATAATATTCTGAAAAGTTTCATGTGGAAGTGAGACTAAAACTCATCCACATGAGATTTTTTTAGGGCAGTATTCTGTTTAATATTATAGGAGTACATATATATGATTACACATTTGTAAAAATCCATAAACTATTTAACATTGAGTGAACCCTAATGCAAATTTAAAACTCATAAAGCTTCATTTTCTAACTTCCTTATATAAGCCATCTGCTCTAACCAGATTAATCAGTTCACTCTCCCCTACTTCGCTCTTCGGGTCTCTCATTCTTGAAAATGGACACAAGTCGCTATGGTCACTATGCCTTCAAGAAGTCTTCAATGGGAGTCTCTTTCCAGTGAATGCCCGAAGCCTCCCCACTTTGTGTATCACCATCAATTTGACATAACAAATGCTATTTATTGCCTTGTGAGTGACTGATTTTGTACTCTTGTCATCTGTGACCATTCAACTTTTATATTGTTCATTGATATTTAATAAAAATAAGACTATATAAGGCCAAGTACAGTGGCTCTTGCCTTATAATTCCAGTACTTTGGGAGGCCGAGGCAGGAAGATCACTTGAGCCTAGGAGTTTGAGACCAGCCTGGGCAACATAGTGATCCCATCTCTACGAAAGTGAAAAGATAATAAAAAACTTAGCCTGGCATGATGTCACACACCTGTGGTCCCAGCTACTTGGGAGGCTGAGGTGGGAGGATGGCTTAAGCCCCAGAGTTTGAAGTTGGAGTGAGCTATGATCATGCCACTGCATTCCAGCAGCCTGGGCAACAGAGTGAGACCCTGTCTCAAAAAGAAAGAAAGAAGGAAGGAAGGAAGGAAGGAAGGAAGGAAGGAAGGAAGGAAGGAGAGAGAGAGAGAGAGAGAGAGAGAGAGGGAGGGAGGGAGGGAGGGAGGGAGGGAGGGAGGGAGGGAAGGCAGGCAAAAAAAAAAAAAAGAAAAAAAATCACTATCTGAACCCCATAGCATCTAACAATGTTCTAGGAATTATTAAAATTATTACTTCAAACTTTATATTAAAAACATGAAAGAACTTAATCTCTGACCTTTTCTGTTCTGACTTCCTAAACCTTGTGAGTTCATTAAAATGTATCTTTCCTCTATACTCCTGATGTCTTTGGGGTTCTATATATCATGAGAACCATACACACATGTGAAAGGAGCATTACTCCTTCCACTTCTATGTCCATATAGCAACAGTGGTAACTTCAGAGGAAATTGGGGTCTCATTATCAATAGCCTAGTTGGTTCCGCTAGTCAGATGTCAATTTTCCTTAAATTCCAACATCCACTATTCCTAGTTCCAGTCTTCAAACATCATGGTTACCCTCCAATCATATGAAGAAATCTTAGCTTAATGACTGGCTCAAAATCCCAGCTGTATTCTATGCTTCTGATTAATAAGACTCCTAGAGTTACAGGGAAGAGGGGAGAGTTGCTTGTTGTTATGAGCAAAACATACCTCAAATAAAAAATAAACAAAAAATTAAGACTTTTTTGCAACATAATTGTACCTAAATGGAAACCATAAGAGAGAGGAAAATATGAATAATCACTGTGAAAGTCTTTTTAAAGATAACTCTAAGAAAATATACACAAAATATCAGTACAGTTTCTTTATTTTGGCATAACTTTTGATCTAGTTCAGAGAAAATAATATTTACTAGTCAAAAATATAACACTTATTATTTACAGAGAATAAAAACGCTCCAGAATTTGATTTCAAAGTTTTTACAAAAATGAATGACGTTCACTTGTAAACACCTACAACTTAAATGAATTTGTTAACACTTGCGAGATCTTAATGATAATAACTGCATTTGACCATTAATTGTTATTATTATAACAACTTAGTTCAAGTATTAGAATATAGAGTTGGTGGCCTGATCCATTCATTGGCAGGAGTTCAGGATCACATATGTAACCTCTAAAAGATGATGGTTTTTTTCATATGTTAGAGGTCCAATAAACTACTGGGTTCTATTCTCAAATTGACTACTATTTTGATGCTGATGACTACTATTTTGGCTCAGAGGGTACAGATCACAAAACATGTCCCCTCTCACCTGCACCCCCAGGAACAGAGATGGCCACAGACTTCTGAACTCTACTAACATTTAGTCTTTTTTATTTTGTAACTTCAGTTTAAAATTTTTCTATCAGTGCCATTAAAATGTAATGAGGATTCTCAGACTGTATTAGTCTATGCTTGATCGTAAAGAAATTAAATTCTATAATGATGCTGGTAAAGATGGTGAGTGACAACAATAATAGCTATAGTTGATACCAATTATTTGTCTACCTGACTTCCTCTCTGCTTCATTCCAGAAAATCCCTCACACCTCATCTGAGAACTGCTCCGCTCGTCCACTGTACTGAAAGCTGTGAGAGCTGCAGGTTAAAGTCCCACAAACCCTTCATGAAAGGTTTGGCATAGGATCCAACCTGCATTCATTCACCAAAATCCTTCCCCTGGACTTCTGAATGAAACTGAGGAGAATTAGTAGTAATCTCCTCACTCGTGGTAAAGCTAGGACAAGTCAAACAGATCTGAGTTCACTTGCACCATACAGAATGAAGAAAATGATTCTCCAGTAGAAAAAAAAAAATGAGGTTGAAATAAAGAAGTAAAAAAGTAGAGGAGGAGAGGAAGGGCTTGATATCGTCTCCAAAATGGCTTAAGAAGGGTTACTTTTACTTGTACTTTGCACTTAGAGTCCCAACTGCCACAATAGCTACCCTGTCTTAAGGCTTACACTGCGCCAGAAACTGGGCTTGATACTTTATATGCATTAACTCCCTCAATCCTTATAACTATTCTATTAGCTATGTATTGTTACCCACATAATTAAAGAAAATAAGACTGAGGCTCAGAGAGAGTAATTTACTCAAAGTTACACATTTAGCTAACTACATAACTAGAATTAGTCTGCCTGCCCTCAAAGTGCAAACTCCTTTTCATTGCAGAATATATTTCCAACCTACCTTCCAAACATATGCCTTTCACCAGCATCAAAATAGTAGTCAATTTGGGAATAGGACCCAGTAGTTTATTGCACCTCTAACATATTTAAAAAACATCATCTTTTAGAGGTTACATATGTGATCCTGAACTCCTGCCAATGAATGGACCAACTCTATATTCTAATACTTGAACTAAGTTATTATACTAATAAAGTGTGAGGAAAGAGCAAAATAAATTATAGTAGTATTTGAAAATAAATTCAAGATTCTCTCATTTGTTAGATAAGATGCCATTGAACCAAGAAGCTCAATAAGTTCTGATTTCCAGAAAATACACATCAAGTCAATGTAGCAGGCATTTATTGGAGCCCTTCTTTATGTTCTGCTGTGCACTAGACACTAATATACCAAATCAACAATAACAAAAATATATCCCTCTGCTACATAAGCCACTGGGAGGAACAGGACACACAAATGTTAAACATCTTAGTGTTATGTCTTTCTTAAAATTGCAAATCATAAAATCACATCTTACGTTCAGATGATGGGAAAATTTGCAGAGTCGGGGAGACCTAAAGCCCTGTGTCAGATGTAATGGAATCTTTAAAGATAAGTAGGAAGCTATAGACTCAAGGAGGAGATGCAAGAGTACTGCATCTGATCCTCTTATTTCACTTATTAGGTACTTAAGGAGCCAGTACAAAAGTTGTCGTAGAGAGCCATGTGTGAAGTGCTGAAATGAGAATGTAGCAGAAGGGAAAGAAAAAAGAAATATTCCAAACAAAATATATACAAGGAATACATCATTAATTTAACATAGGAGATAAAGGAATAGATACAATCAATTATGACATTCAATTTAAAGGTTTAGGGCCTGGAGAAAAGGATGAGGTAACAAATGACGTGATTTCTTCTTCAGTTCAGTTTCTTCCTTGTAAATAACAGACTATATTAATAAATCACTTCAGACACCTCCCATCTGTCAAAATTACCAAAACAATGAAAGATAACAAAGGTTAGTGGGGATGGAGAGAGGAGAGAACTCTTGTATACTGTTAGTAGAAATGTAAATTAGTACAACCATTATAGACAACAGTTTGGAGGGTCCTCAATAACTAAAACTAGAATATATCCAGCAATCCATCTTCTAGATATATATTCCAAGGATACAAAATCAGTATGTCTGAGATATTTGCATTCCCATGTTCACAGCAACATTATTCACAGTATCCAAAATATAGAGTCAGTCTAGGTGCCCATCGACAAATGAATGGATAAAGAAAATGCAGTATACACGTACACTCTGGAATACTATTCAACCTTTAAAAAGAAGAAAATCTGGTCATTGGCATCAACATAGATGAACCTGGAAGACACTATGTTAACTGAAATGATCCAGGACCAAGAAGAGAAATACCACACGATCTCACTTGCATGCAGAGTCTGAAAGAGTGGACTCTTTGAAGCCGAGACTAGAATGCAGGTTACCAGAGGCTGCTGGTTTGGGTTGGTGGTGGGGGGAAGCAAAGTTGGAAGAGATGTTGATAAAAGAACATAATATCTCAATTAGATAGAAGGAATAACTTCAAGAGATCTATTGTGCAACATAGTGACTACTGTTACTAATATATTGTATTCTTTTAAAGTGCTGAATGTGGATGTGTAGTATCATTACCACACACAAAAAAACTATATGAGATAATACATGTTAATTACGTAGATTTTGCCATTCCACAATGTAATACATGTATCAAAACATCATGTTGTACACCATAAATACATAAAATTTTTACTCGTCAATTAAAAAATAGAACAAAATAAGTCAATCACTTGAGAAACAAAGGATAACAGGACAAAGAGATTGGATGTCTTACACATTTTCTTGAAAATTTAATGAGATAAGAAATAAGAAAAAATAAGAATTTGGGAGAACTTTCCTCATAATCCAACTCTTCTCCCTGTTTTCCCCTTCTCAGTAAATGGCACAGCTCCTTACCCAATTGCTTAGGGTCAAAAATTTTAGAGTGATCTTTGACTCTTCTCTTTCTCTTTTCCTCAATATTCAGTCCATCAGCAAGTCATGTCACTTTCATCTTTAACATATATTTAGCCACATCTTTACTCCTCCATCACCGCCATCCTAATCTAAGCCATCATCATGTGTTATCCAAAAAATTGCAATAGCAATGTCTTAGCAGTTAGTGTCTCTGTTTCCACTCTTATCTCTTCCCCATCACTACCACCAACAGTCAATTCTCCACACATCACAAATCAGATTAAAGTATAAGT
Organism: Chlorocebus sabaeus; assembly: GCF_047675955.1. Taxonomy (NCBI): domain Eukaryota; kingdom Metazoa; phylum Chordata; class Mammalia; order Primates; family Cercopithecidae; genus Chlorocebus; species Chlorocebus sabaeus. The sequence goes on from NC_132920.1 coordinate 51,750,195, forward strand.
CAGGCTCTGTCCTTGCCTTGTTTAAAATCTTCCAATGGCCAGGATAAAACCTAACCTTTATCATAAGATTGGTTGACAAAGTAACCATTTAATTTCAAAGATCACATGGCTACCCTTCAAAGACTCACAGTACAAGATATGCGTAACACTTGTAATGGGTAAAAGCAATTTTTTGTGTCTAAATCTAACTTGTCTTGATTTATTTACAATACAAATAAAACCTCAACAGTTTTGTTCATCAGTCTTCACAAATCAATTCAAGCAAACGACAACAGAGAGTAATTTCGAGATAAATTGATAAAACACAGAACAAAAGAAAGTAATTTTTCTTCAAAATATCTTGCTAAGCTTACTTTGGTTGATTGTGTAAGATATAAGTTTATAGATATAAGTTTATAAAGTTAACATGAAATTTTTCCTCTGAATCACACTACCATTATTCATATATATATTCAGGTATCTAATATAGATAATATATATATTCAGGTATCTAATATAGATAATACATATATTCAGGTATTTAATTATATATAATATATATATTCAGGAATCTAATATATATTATATATATTCAGGAATCTAATATATATATTATATATATTCAGGTATCTAATATATATAATATATATATATTCAAGTATCTAATTCCGTTGGTGAAAATTCATGAAAGAGTCCAACTGAAATATGCTTATATCACAATATATTAGAAAGACTTACTGAATTGACTTTTAAGATTGTAGAGCCATCTTTAAAATGATGGCCTGAATAAGGTCTGTAGTTCAGTTAATACCGCACCAATATCAACTTGCCAGATTTGCTAATGTTTTATAGTTATGTAATATGTTATCATCAAGGAACATCGAGTGAAGGGCATATATAAACTCTACTATTTTTGCAACTTATTTTGAGTCTGAAGTTATTTTTAACATTTTTTAAAAGGTTTTAAAAAGAAAGAATTCCATAAAATGAATATACTATGTTAATTGCACATCATTCGTATAAACTCATTAAATTACTCCTCCTCAGGACTGATATTAAGAAATTTTGTTTTTAATAGTTGTAATATGTAGAACACATGCAATGGAATCAGATAAATCAGGGTAAAAAATCCAGCCTCAGGAATTTCTAGCTTTATGAACTTGGAACATTTACTTAACTTCTCCAGCCTCAGTCTTCATATCCATAAAATGCAGATAATAATACCTAACTTACAGCATTGAAAGATTTAAATGAGATAATGTATGTAAAATGCTTAGTAGAGGCCTGACATATAACAAGCTTACATGATAAGAACCAAATAAATGGTAGCTAGTTAATGACTATGGATAATTTTAATTAATAAAATTGAGTTCCTTTCAAAATAGCCTGTAGCTCAGACTCTGAATGAGGTTTTAACACATTCTTATAAGAAAAATCCATTCATATAGTTCCTGCCAAATTCCAGCTTGCTAACCTTTTAATTATAATTAAAGTTTCTTATTGATCCTTGTTAGAAATGCTTACTTCACAAATCCTTTTGAGCATCAGAAAAGCACTTTAAATTCAACATGACCTAAACTGAATTCATAATCTTTTCTCTAAACTTAGTCCTCTTCAAGTGAATGACACCACTATCCAGCTACACAAACCAGAAACCAAGATTACACTTCATATTCAACGTGTCTTACAGATTTTATCTCCTGCCTCTAAATCTGCCCACTTCTCCATTACTCCTGCAGTGTACAAGTTACACTGTCTCTTGCTGAGTGTCTCTGGATCTACTTTCAACCTCTCCTGCTGTCTACATTCTGCCTACAATATTTTAGATGTACAAGTATGATAATAAGTGCTACCTCCTATCCATACTACCCCCTTAAAAACCTACAACAGCTTCAGGACACTCTTAGGGTGAAAACTAAAATTCTTGATATTGACAATGTATGTGGCCCTGACACTTAACTCCTTGGAACCCTGTCATTGTCAACCCCTACTCTCCACATCAACTATCATGGTATTCTTTCAGACCCTCATGTTCTCCATTCTCCCTCCCACCACAGAATCACCTCTCCACCCTCTGCTCCTCAATCACCTGTGCTGACTCCTTAATATCTAAAAAGTTAGAATGCCCCCAATCTCAATCTCATGCTCCAAATCTCTCTTCTACCCATGTTTTCTTCAATAATAACATCACCTACTTCCAACATGGCTGCTTCCAAACCCTAAATTATGCATGTAATTTTCTTCTTGACACCTACTCTTGACATCTCCAACTTTGCATGCCCCTGCTGCCTTTCATCCTGACAAACCTATTCCCCTCTCAGTCTTCCCATCTCAGTGCGTGCTTCCACCATTCACCAGTGTGCTCCATCAAAACACCTGCAGCACTCTTTCCTTGCCTCCACATGCAGTCATCAGCAGGACCAGCTGTTCTCTCCATCTCCACTGCCTCTTCCAGAGTCCCAGCTACATGATTTCTGACCTCAGCTGGCCTCATAACTGATAACCCAGCTCTACTCTTATCTCCATAATCCATCATTTACACAGCCAGAGAAGTTTTTTAAACAAAAATCAGATTCCACCATCCTCCTGCATAAAACCCTTCAGTGATTTCCCCTTTGACCTCTCATACCTGAACAAGGTCCTGTATGTCTTGGCACTTGCCATACCAGACAATGCTGCCCTCTGCTCACTCTGCCCCAGCTATAGTGACCCTCTGTCTGTTTCCCCCCTACCCTCACCCTAGGCCAGCTGGTTCCCTCCCGTCCTTCAGGTCTCAGCTCAAATTTCTCTTCCCCAAAGAGACTTTCCCTGTCCATTCAATCTAAAATGGTACCCTTCACATTTTATGCCCCAGCTATTTTTGATCATACCACCATGCTGACTTCCTTACCAGCATATTTTATAATTTCAACTATGTCATTTATATTTCTGTATTTGTTTGGGTATTGTCATTCTCTCCACTAACATCTGAGCTCCCAGAGGGCAGCAATCTCTTCTAATTTGCAATCTCTTCTATATATCTTGTGCTTACAGTCTGACCTGGCACATAGTAAATATTCCTCAGATATTTGCTTAATAATTGAATGCTGTTTGCTCTGGCTAGAACACCATTTCCACATATAACCCACTTTGCTTAATTAATGCCCATTATTCTTTCAGATCCCACCTCTGAAATTATGCTTCAGGGAAGCCTTCTCCAACTTCCCATAAATGCCTCAAGTTGACATATTCGTGTTTTCAGAATCCTATATAACCCTTCACAGAATTTATCATATATGTAATTTTACATTTACTATTTGATCAACGTCTGAGTTTTTACTTAACATTATATCTCCAGATCATAGCTCAATGTTTGACAAACATAAGCATCTGTAAAATTCATGTCAAATAAATAATTTTAAATAACTGTGAACATAATACCTATTTTACAAAGAAATTCTGTACATAGAGAAAAGCACATCAAAGCATACCTGTCAAGATACAAGATAGCTACCTACCATTTCACCAACAGGGATCCCTGCTGTGCTGTATGTCCTTCCAGAAATTTCCATATTATCTATATGTATACATATTTTTATTTCTTTATCTACAGAACTAGGCTAGTATGTAATATTAATCCCCATGTGAATGTGAATCTCTGCTCTCTTTTGTCAATTAGGAGTTCACTATTTTTAATCTTTGCCAAATTAAACTTTAAAATGGATTCCATTGCTGTTTTAATTAATATTTACTTCAATTTTAGTAAGAAGACCATTTTTTCTATGTTTATTAGTCAGATGAATGTTTTCTTTTATGGCTCACATATTCAAACCCTTTCACAAATATGTTTCTGGTATATTCATATTTTTATTTTTAGTCTTGACATATAAAAGTTCTTCACATATAAAAAATGTTAGTCCTTCATCTGTACTATTGTATGTTGTAAACATTGTCGAATTGGTCATTTGTCATTACATTTTGTAATTGACATGCAGAAATATTGACCTTGTTATATTGTCAAATCTATTATTTATTTGCTATGGCTATTGTTTTGCTTGTTATGATCAGAGAAGTCTTCGCTAGTTTAAATTACAGGTTTACTTAAACTTTCTTCAAATAATTTTATGGTTTTAATTTTTTACATTTTGTTTAATAATCCACCTATAATTTAGAGTAAAACATAAAGTGGGAATCTAATTTTATATTTTTCCAAAGCATTTACTGATTATTCCAGCCTGTCTTCAACTAAATTCAAATGCTAATTTATTCAAATTCTAAAAATAATTCATGACTGTGTTTATTTCTTGGTATTCTTTTTAGTTTTGATGCCAACAACAGATTACTCATATTAGAGGCATATATTTAAAAAAAAAAAAAACTGCTAATGTTTGGCTATTTTCAAATATTTATTGTTCCAAAGAATTTAATGAGTCAGATTCTGATGAATATATTAGACCTGTGATTCAAGTTGTATTAGATTTGACATCTTTAAAATAATGAACTGTCAAATTTTTGTTCTGTATCACCATTTATTCTAAACTCCTTTTATGCTTTTGAACAGAGTTTCATAGTTTTGTTTTTATAGGTTCTGTAATTTTTCTTAAATTTACTTCTAGATATTTGTGGTTGAAATTTTAAATAAGATTGTACATTATAATTTAAAAGTTTATTGCTTGTATATTAAAAAGCTGTTGATGTGCATTTATTGAAAGCAACTGATAGTTTTTCAGATAATTCTCTAGTTTTACAGGATGAAATGTGGTTTATAAACCACATAAAAAATAGTTTGGATTATTTTCAATAATTGGATCTAATGTATTTTTCTTGCCTGGATACATTAGCTAAAACTTTAATAATAATATTTAATGATTGTTGTAATAAACAATAATATTTAATGTCAGTTTTTCTCATAAAATACAAAACTGAGAGGAATCCTTTAGTGTTTATTTTGTATTATTATTCAAACCAGTGCTTCTCCACTAATGGTTATACCATCCAAATAAATAGCATTAATTTAAAAGAAGTATCCTTGTAATCTTCATTTACTGTTTATTCCAAGAATGTTTGCTGAATTTTATTAAACGTATTTCCATTTTGTGCCAAATTGGTCATGTTCTTAATCTTCACATCTGGTATTAAGGTAAATTATATGAATGGATTATTTCATTTCAAATTATCTTTGTTCATTTGAATGAAACACATTCAAACATAGCTTGCTTTGTTGCTTTTTCATTTATGATTTTTACATTCTATTTGGATGTTGTCTCAGTTTTCTTTTTTTTTTTTTTGAGCTATTTTTAGTAGCTATAAACAACTGTAAAGATTATTTTATGCCTGTTTCCTTAAATTAATTGGGAATAGATTATATAACATAGGAATTATTTGATATTCAACTGATTGGAAGAATATGGTATAAATTTATGTGAGCCAAATGTATTTTTGGAGATAAATCTTTGATAAATTTATATCTTTCACTATTTCTGGTTCTTTATGTTTTATTCTTCTCTAGCCAATTATGACAATTCTAAATTATCATTAAAAATTCCTTTTTATAAAGTATTTTTCTCAAAAATGTTAAAGTTGCACTATATACACTTATATTTTTTATATTATAACTGTAACCTATTCTGTACATATATTTGAACTTCATTTCTCATTTTATATATTGGGGTTTTCTTGGTATGATTAAAGTTACTAGAGATTAAACCACTACCTCTTTTTAAAAATTTAATCTTACTAGTTTTCTACTTTCTATTTCACCAATTTCCTCCTTTTTCTTGCATTGATTGAGTTCATTAGACTTGTGGATTATTTTGTTTCTAATTTCTCATATTGACAGTTATTCTTCATTGTTTAGAAGAATTCTCATTGTTTAGAATAATTATCAATATGAAAACTGTCAATAAGAAAAGTTTGTTCGCTTATTCAATCACAAAAGCATTGAATGTGATGGCATGTTTTACAATATCTTATATGCTATACTCTCATTATTGTTATTTCCCAGCTATTCTGTTGGTAAAGTTTTGATGTTTTCTTGGGTATAAAAGTTATTTAGAAAATAATTTATTATACCTTTTTTCTTGTAAGAAATTAAGATTGTTGGTTTATATTTTATTTTAATCTCTATGTTTATTATATTGTGATCACACACCATTATTAAAATTTATTAAGGTTGTAATTACGGATATATATATTTTTTTTTTAGGTAAAGGAGTAGTTTGATATATAAATTAAATTTCTTTTATTATATTACTCATGTTCTTCATATTTTCTTTACCCTTTTTAACCTAATTAAAAGATTTGGAACTGAAAGAGGTAAATAAATATCTTGGATTGTGATTTTTGTTTCTGTCAATTTCACCTTATATTTCCTAGAGATTAGCTTTATATTTCTATATTGTATTTATCTGCTGTAAAACTTTTCTGACTGTTAGGGTCTCGCTATGATTGAAGTCTTTACTAATGTAAAGTATAATTATTTAACCAATTGAAACATTTATTTTGATTTTTACATGTTTTGTTAATAATTTTGAGGCTCCTTTATTTTAGATGTCAATGATTTATTCTTATTCAATATTTAACTTTAAATTTCTCCTAATTGGTTTTAAGTTTTCCTCTGGTAAAAAAGTTATAATTACATTTTGACTTTTAACCCAATTTTTCTACATAGCAATATTTTTCACAAATATTTTGCTTTGTAACTGGTAAATGTATTCTTACTTTCTTATTTCTGTTTTTTTAAATATATCTTTTTGTTGCTTTTATTCTTTTACCATTTCATTTTCTTCTTTTTTTTTCTTAGTTTACTATTTATTTTATGGTTTCTTTCATTTTTTCTCCTCTGGTGATTTGGAAAGTATATATAATATTCAAAATTCTAATAAAACAAATTAACTCATATTTACCTACTATGGTTATAGTTCCAGATTTTTATCTGATAATTTTGAATGGTGAAGATTCGTTTATATGTCATATTTGCTAAACTATTATACACAGTTAATCAATCAAACACTAATCTAGGTGTTACTGTGAAGGTGTTTTGTCAATGTGGTTAACACAGTCAGTTGAGTTTAAGGAAATTAGGCCACCCAATAATGTGGGTGGGCCTCATCAATCAGTTGGAAGGCCTTAAAAGCAAAACTGAGATTTCCTTTGGGAAGAAGAAATTCTGCCTTAAGACTGCAAATCAGTTCTTCCGTACTTTGCAACGTGCTGGCCTGCTCACAAATTTCAAACTCTCCAACTGCCATAATTCTGTAAATCTATTCCTTGAAATACATCTCTTTATATATAAATGCATGTATATTAATATTTATTATATCTATTGTATAATTTATATACATATAACAGGTAGGATACACACATACACACACACACACAAGCACATAACCTACTGATTATGTATTTTTTGTATAAACAGAACCCTAACTAATACATTAACTTTTCAAATGTTATGTTATTTCTTTTACAAGAACAATTATTAGAATTTGTTTTAGGTTGGACGTGGTGGCTCATTCCTGTAATCCCAGGCCTTTGGGAGGCCGAGACAGGTGGATCACCTGAGGTCAGGAGTTCAAGATCAGCCTGACTGACATGGTAAAACATCTCTACTAAAAATACAAAAATTAGCCTGGCATGGTGGTGTGTGCCTGTAATCCCAGCTACTTGGGAGGCTGAGGCAGGAAAATCGCTTGAACCCAGGAGGCGGAGATTGCAATGAGCCAAGATTGCACCATTGCACTCCATCCTGGGCAATAGAGTGAGACTGCATCTCAAAAAAAAAAAAAAAAGGAATTTGTTTTAATAACCATAGTTACACTATAATATTTAAATTATTTCAGTGCTTCTTAGTTATTTATATTATTCTTACATTTTATTTCTGTTACTGAATTTTCAATTTAGTTTAATCTCTTTATTTGAACACTGAATTTTCTTCCATTTTTCACATGTGCATCTTAGCAGTGTGTCCAATTCTTTGGTCACAATATTTTTTTTCCTTAAACATTTATAGATGTGGCATCATGATCTTCCCACATGTGATGGTGTAGAGGTGAATGCTAAGGCTAGAAAGCTTGATGTTCCTTTCCTTTACTTTTTGTTCACTCTATTTTTCTTATACTATGAAGATGATGTAAGGAAGCAATCACCATCCTTGATATTAACCTTTTCTAATAAAATGCAACTATTCTCATGTTTTCTATGTGTATTTCAGTTATAGTTTTCATTATTCTTTCTGTTGTAGTTATCCTGAGTTCTTATTAAAAATGACATATTACCCATAGATAGCTTTTAATTTTCTGATCTCTATTTCTAGTACTTTATCTTTTGTCATTTTCATTTCCTAGTCTTATCTTCTGTGTTCGAATAGATCTCCATCAGCTTGTTCTTCATTTTACCCATGCAGTTTGAGGCAGCAATGATTCTATCCTTTACTGCCTTCAATGCATTATTAAATTTCACAATATACTTCATATGTTTCTTCTCCCTCCTGTTTTATTTCTGTCTATATCTTAATGAGCTACCTTTTCAGCTTAGACATAGTATTCTTACCTCATACTTCACCTCTTATCTCATGGAATTCATGTATTTTAAGATTTTTATGGACAGCAATAATTATGTATTATCTAAAATTTTCTCCTGGAATAAACTGTGTTCCTCTACTACCTTTTGCATGTTTTGTTGTCCTTCTATTAGGCTATAGAGATATTTTTTAAATTCCCTACAATCACTTCTTTTTCTACTTACTCATCCTTTAATTATAATGCTTAACCTAAAATTCAATTTCATATTGTAACAAAATCTCAAGCAGAAGCAACCTAAACAACCACCAAGAAAAAGCCCTAAGTTACTCTCATTCCTTACCTCTCATTTCCTGAGGCAATATCAGCTCCAAGATGTGTCCAGGAGTTCTTAGGATAAGCACTGTAAAGCTGAACTTTCCCATAAACCCCTGAAAATAAAAGGAGTAACAGTTGGATAGAAGAATCCTTCAGAGGAATTAAAGCCAGGTAAGTAAAAGTCATTCCATAGGCTGTTGTGCAAAACATGGGATATAGAATCTCTATATGAAGGTTCCATATTATCAAAAGCATTATTTAAATGCTCTATTTTACAATACTAAGATATATCTCACATGGCTATGAAACTTATTCTCTCAAATTCTATAGAAAAAAGAATGCTACACCACATCATAATAATCTAAAAGGTGGGAAGCAGACCACTCTAATGACTAAAGTTGAAGAGGTACTCCTTTCCACTCTTGATGTGACTCCAAACCATTTGCAGTTCTTTTGGAAGTTAACCAGTTTTGGTATTTTTTGTTATACACTAGGTTCTCCAGAAGCATGGTTAATTTTACTTCCTTAGGATAGAGTTTTGGAGCTATTAGCTTTATGTTTAGTGGCTGGACTTAATATTTTGTCTTTTATCAAGGGAGAGATTTCTAAGTCCTTTGTTTCAAAGTGTAATTTATTTCAGACTCATAAATTAAAGTCTTACCAGGAACATGCTTGATACAGCCCAGTTTTATTTTTTCATGTCTTTCCTCTTACATATTTTATTGCCATTTTCAACCACAATCCCTCATATTCTAGTGGTTTAAAAATGTTTTGACCATGAAACTCACCAGTAAAAGAAAAAACATGTGATCGTGTACTCTAAGCACATGTATATTTATTTTATTTACATAATTCAGATATTTATATTTAGATAAAAAATATACACATATATGAATATACTAATATATATTTGAATAGAAGTTCTAATATTTTATTCCTGCTTCCAAATGTATTGTCTGCATATCCCTGGATTGGTGCACACTATTTTATTGCAAATCACCAATTTAAAATTTTTACAGTTTTCATCAGAAATCATAGAAATAAAAGAAGCAGGAAATCACTAAGGTACGAATAATATGCCTTGGGTTTTCATCTGATATGCACTGAAAAAAAAATCCCAGTTAATTAGAACTTAACCAACTGTTTATATCAACATCCGTATCTTTTCCCCCACATATCAACTACGAAAATGTCAGAAGATAATAAAACTAAATCAGGATAAATGGATATAAAAAGAACCCCATTTTCAGGATGTGTCCTGAAACCAATCTTTCATAATAGCATTTATGTATTTCATAAGACATCATCACCCAAAACAAAACTCCATCTTTTTTCACTACAGGCTAAGTAAGCTAGGCTTAGAAGGATTCTGAAGTAATTTAAAGAGATTTCCAACCAAAACGTTTATAACAAAAAGCAGTTCATGTCCTTAAATTTGAATTATCCAGAAAATTCAATTGACCAGAAAAGTCGATTTCTTGGTCATTTCCAATCATCAAAGTTTACTGTAAAATGACACAATTTCTTAGTTGTTTCAAGAAGATTATAAATGATTTAATACGATTAAAATTTTTCATCTACTTATGATATTACAAAAATTTGAGCATGCGATGAAAGAAATACTTCATTCTTTATTTCAATTTAGTATCAAAGAAAATTTCAAAGACACTAGTTTGACCATACGGCCTGGATCGGGGATCAGAGCAGACATCTGTGGATAGTCCTAACAGAAAGTTTGTTCCAGTATTATCACACTACAGAAAAGAGTGGATACCACAGGCAAAAGGAGATCAAATGTTCTTATAATAATCCATCTAGTTTGTCAACTTGGAAAAATTAAAACATTCTTGAACCTCTTATTGTTAGAAAGATAAAATAAATAGCATGCAGGGAAAAAAACCCTTTGGAAACTATAAAGTGCTATCAAAGTATTATATGACAATGATTATGTATTATGGAACTAAGTTAACAAACTTCATACTATCTTAACATTTTTGTCTCCGCTCTATTGAGTTACTGAGATCCAGAGAGGGAGCCACTGACTGCTAATGAATATTAAATTTATATCTCATAGTGTTCAGAAACCTCAGAAATGATGATCCTTGCTCTTTTTCCACAAGGTAAAATGGTTTACTTGAAAACCTCCAACATAGCAATGCATCTTAAGGAGAATCCAAGGAAATTAACAATCAATTTTCTTTAAGAATGGTCGTATTTTTTTCTTTTAGTTAATCTTTTTCTCATTTATATAATAGTTGAAATAAGTTCACTATACTTTATTATTCTTTTAGATATTATACTGTCACACATCTTAAATATAATAACATATTTATTACTCTTTTAGATATTGTATTGTCACACAGCTTAAGTACGTTATTATATTATAATAACCACACAGCTTTATAGTGTCAGCATTTGGATTATTATGTTATAATAACATATTTAAGCTATGTGACAATAAAATATCTAAAAGGGTAATAAAGTATAGTGAACTTATTTCAACTATTATATAAGTGAGGGAAAAATAACTAAAAAAAATGAACATTCTTGAAGAAAATTGCTTCATGCCAAGAGTTATCCCTCTTTACTTATAAAATTAGTAATGCCCACATAGAGAAAGTGGGAAAATACTTAAAATCTGATGAACATTCCCTTATTCCTCAAAACTGAGTTAGTTGGGGATACATACATATGGTTATACAAGCCCAGTCCCAGTTTCTGTACTTTTACACAGATCAATTTAAAATAGGATTTGATATTGTGGCAATAACAAATAAAGAAATTGTCAACAGTGAATGTTTCTTATTAATGTATAGATCAGTTGTATAAATGTATCAATAATAGAGTAGTATTTATAGTTGATAATACTGACTCAGTCAAAATTTTAGTGTCTGACTAATCTGGATCTTAATCCAAATGCTGACACTATAAAGCTGTGTGGTTTTCTGCATGTCGTTCATCATCTCTGAGTCTTAGTTTTGACATCTCTAAAATGGACACTGCTCACAAGAGAGTTGGTAAGTAAAATAATAAATATAAATTACCTAAAAGAGTGTCTGGAATTTAGCATATGTTCTATGAATAGTATTTCTCTATAAGACACAAACACACAATACACACACATGCATTTTATTTTTAATGAAAACTATATTATACTCTTACCAATTGTTCCTGGGTCAATATGAATTCCATTCAGACGGTCACAAAAGACTCCCTCTGAGGCTCTAAGGAGAATCAGAAGCTTTTGTTCCTTTTCTAAGGGATTTTCTAAAGTACCTGTTTACAAAGAAAAGTATATCATTCAAATCAATTTGAAATTAAAAGAGAGGGAGAAATTGAGGTATAATTTCAAGAATGCAATGTAGATACTGTAAAATAGACTATATGGAGGAGTCTGTGATTATGTAAATGAAATAAGAATAGGAAAAACAAAAGATTCACTAAACTTCTCTGTAGGAGACTCGTGTATTATTCACCAGATATTCACTCTTCTTTCTTTATTAAGGCAGCGTAAACTTTCCTGACCAACTAATATTTATCCTGGTCATATGACTTGCTTTGGCCAGTGAAATTTGTGTGAAAGTGATAGGAATATCGGTTCTCAGGTGATGCTTCAAGGGACTTGGCAAGTTGTTTTGTTTTGTTTTATTTTTTTTTTACCAGATTTCTTTCCATGTTGTTCTCTACCATGAATGGAAAATTCCTTAAATAGCCTCTGGTATCTGAATGAAGAGACATACAGAGCAAAACTGAATAGAACACACAAGGTGGAGCCAAGTCCAACCAAGTCTAACATAAATATTTCTTGATGCAAACCACTGAGATTTGGGGATTATTTGTTACACACCATTATTATGGCAAACCTGCCTGATACACTGTCTATGGCTAGATAAACTTCAAATTTCTTTATATGCATCTTAGCATTTACTCCTCACAACAAACCTGAGAAGTCAGTATAATTATTATCCCAGTTTAAAAAATTTGCACATAAAGAGTCTTAAAGGTTAAGGGACTTGTCTAAATTGATCCAACTATTAAGTAATATAATCTATTTGAACAAAGATCTGTTTATGCTAAGTGTTTATTTAACAAATAAGAGGTCATTTTCTAAAACTAAATTCTTTTAGCAGCATAAAGACTCATAAAGACATAAGGCTGTGATACTCAGACAGCAGTTGGAATTTTTTCTGACCTTATTTTATTGATGTTAACAGTGGAGTTTGGTATGAAAATTCGTACTTCTACGGTATGATAATTGTTCAGGGAATTTGTCAAAATAGCGTTAGTGACTACGGACCTAAGGAAGGTTAGTCTCTTTGGAAAATATGTCTTGGAGTACAAAAATATTAAAGTTATTAAAGTCAGGTTTTTAAGAAATAACTGGGCCGCGCACGGTGGCTCATGCCTGTAATCCCAGCATTTTGGGAGGCCGAGGCGGGCGGATCACGAAGTCAGGAGATCAAGACCATTCTGACTAACACGGTGAAACCCTGTCTCTACTAAAAATACTAAAAATTAGCCGGGCGCAGTGGCGGGCGCCTGTAGTCCCAGCTACTCGCGAGGTTGAGGCGGGAGAATGGCGTGAACCCGGAAGGCGGAGCTTGCAGTGAGCTGAGATTGCGCCACTGCACTCCAGCCTGGGCGACAAAGCGAGACTCTGTTTCAAAAAAAAAAAAAAAGAAAAAGAAATAACTGTTGGGAAGGTAATCCCCAAATTACATACCAAATCAGACAGATTCATAAAAACCACCGGCTATCAAATGCGTCTTCCCAGTTTATAAATTCCCGAAAAGATAACCCAAAATGACATTGTTAAATACAATGTGAAATAACTAGTAAACTTACAATTGCCCGGTTTTCATTTTAGTTGCTGGTCTTTCGAGCAACATAAAATCATCCCCTCTAGCTGACACTTCCTATATACGTGGTTAGCCAAAAGGCACAGGTAAGTCTGAAGCTTGCTATATACCTATCTTTATAGTTCAGCCCTCACTGCCATTACTCCAGTACTCTGCTGAAAGCGAGATTCAGAGAGGTAAGTAAATCTGCCTAGAGGCCTATAGTAGGTCAATGGGTGAGCAAGCCTATGTATTTCCAATAATATGCAAAGGTGTGTTGCTCCTCTGTGTAGGTAATGAAACTCCTCAGCTGAGAGCCTGATGCATCATCTTAGTGAAAATAAAGATGTGCTAGAGCAGAAAGAAGGGAAGCAGGGGAGGATGAAAATGTTTAGTAAATGTGTATAGCGTAGCTGTTATCTTGCCGTTACAAGTCTGTCCAGTAAGCTGTTTTCCAACTGTGATTTCATTTATTTCACGGAGGGTAGTTTAGAGTCTTTGGGAAAAAAAAAAAAAATGGCCTAGCACTAAAGAGATACCAGAGAGAAAAAAAGTAGGACAGTTTTTGCCCTAGAGAAACGTATGCAGAGTCCTACAAAAAGAGTTCAGCATTCCTCTAAAATTAGAGATTAAATCAATTATGCAACCCAACGCTGCAGCACATGTGGAGCTTTCGCAGAAAGTCTGGGCAAAATTAGTTAGCCTGCTGTGATCTTTTGGTATCTGCAATGGCCAGAATTTGGCTTCCTTTTTGTTACTGAGGGAAAAAGAAAGATGGAGAATAGGGACTAAGTAGAAAGAAGGCAAAGGTGACCTAAGAGAAGGAAAAATGCTTCTTGAATGTGTAAAAGCTGATAAACGGAAAGGTTTAAAGGCTGAGATCCTCATTTTCTTCGCAAATCTAGCAATCGAAGAAAGGTGAGGTGCTCTCTCCAGCATGGGCTTTGCCCCTAAATGAGGGTAGCCACTTCTGAGACAGAAGATGCTAAGGATACGCAGCTCATCCTTGGTTTACCTTTGTGAAGCTTCTCTAAACTATAGCAAGAGGCATATTAAACCTGGGCAAATTTATGTATTCATAATGGGCGGGAATATAATTGTCATTGTGCTGCAAAGACATTCCGGATGTTTTCACATGCACAATTTAATTCTCACAATTTTATGACGAATACAGTTGAGGTTCTGATGAGGAAACTGAGGCAAAGAGAGGTTAAGTAGCTTGTCAGGAATCACATAACTGGTAAATGGCGAAGTTGGGCCTTAGACTTAATAAGTACCATCCTAGGACATGTGGATATGGAGGAACAGAAAAGAAGTAAAGGGAAGCAGACATTACTTAGTATAATGGTGGGCAGTGAAGGGGAAACAATGTGTTCCAGATGCTAAAATCACGTGAGATGGAAGAAAATGAGTTCTGGCATATGAAAGATAATCATTATAATGATTTGGGGAATATGGTACAAATGGGTTCCAGGAACTTCAAAAGGTAAGAATAAGAAAAAAGGACATTTCCTTATTTTATTAACTAAAGCTCTTTGATGGAATCAAGTATAATCCTAGTTTGCACTTAAGCCCACTCTATCAACATGACTCACCAGACCTTGTACCAAGCCAACCCATAAGAAATTATTTACCCTTCCCTCAACTCACTCTCCTCTGTGCTCATGAGATTTCCCAGCGTTTACATGTTTTACCTTCATCTTAACTAACTTTGATTCATCCCTTAAAACTTGGCTCTACCATAATTTATTCCTGAAAGCCTTCTATGATCTTGAATTAGATGCCCCCTTTTGTGTGTAAAATGTTCTGTACTGCTTGCTAAAGTAATTCTACTTCAAGCAACTTGTCCTAAAGAACTTGTAGGGGACAAGGGCAAAGAATAATGCCCAAGGTTCTCCACTGCGGTGTTATTTATTTATAATTGGCAACATTTAAAAACACCTTGAAATAGCAAACAATTAGAAATATTTTTGTCCATTTTAAACTCCTTCCTTTCTTCCCAGACTTTTTGACATACTTAATAGCTGAAATGTACAAGTCCCCAAGCAACCGTATACTCCCTTGCTTCTGCCCCTCTCTGCCTTCATTCCTGTTTTTGTCACGGCCAACTCTTACATACTCTCAAACCCAGTTCAGATGCCATCTCTTCTGGAAAGGGCCTTGTCAACTAAGTCTGGGTTAAGTGACCTTCTAAGGGCTATCACAGAGTGCCATGTTTTACTACAATACTTCTAAAACTATACTGTAAGGGCCATTTACCTGATTGCCTCCTTCTCTCAGTGAGCGCAAGAAGAAACTATGTACTCCCAGCAGAGTTTATTTGAAGATATTTTATTCCAGAAATGTTTAACTTGGTAATTTTTACCAACCCTCCTGGAGAAAACAATTGGAATAAAGAGAAATACCCCATAGTAATAAAAGACTAACTTCACCAGTAAATTACAACTTTTAAGCATTTATGTACCTACCATTATAGCTTAAAAATATATACTGCAAAAATCAACAGGACTACAAGGACAAATGGATATACCTATAACACTTGTTGTAAAGCCAACACAACTGTTGTTAAAAAAAAATAAAAATACAGTAATGATACAGCAGTTTTGAATAATGCAATTTGCATATTTGACATAACAGGCATAGATGGAAAACTAGACCCACAAAGAATGTACATTCTTTTAAAGCACATGCACAAAACATTTTTAAAAATTGATCATATGATAAAGCAGTTTAGCAAATTTTAAAAAATTGGAATTATACAGCATTTGTTTTCTGACCATAGTTCCATCAAAATTTATAATTTGTAACAAAAAAATTTCAAAAGTAAGCTATATTAATTTTTCCAATTATCAAAGAATACCATTAAGAAAGTAAAAAAGGGGCTGGATGTGGTGGCTCATGCCTTTAATCCCAACACTTTGGGAGGCCGAGGCAGGCGGATCACAAGGTCAAGAGATCTAGACCATCCTGGCCAACATGGTGAAACCTTGTCTCTACTAAAAATACAAAAATTAGCTGGGCATGGTGCCACACACCTGTAGTCCCAGCTAATCAAGAGGCTGAGGCAGGAGAATAGCTTGAATCCCTGTCGCGGAGGTTGCAGTGAGCCGAGATCACGCCACACTGCACTCCAGTCTGGTGACAGAGCGAGACTCCATCTCAAAGGAATAAAAAAAAAGAAAAAAGAAAGTAAAAAAGCAAGCCACAGAGTGGGAAAAGATATTTGTACTACATATAACCGAGAAAAGATACATTCCAAAATATATAAATAACTTCGGTAAATAAATATAAAACAGGTATATTCATCATTAAAAAAGAGTAAGAGAACCGTTATTCTACAAAACAAGATACTCTCAAGTAAATAATAAATACATTCTACTATGCTCAATCATATCATAAAAAAGAAATAAAAATTAAAACAAGAATGAGATCTCACTACATATCCAGTAGACTGGATTTATAATATTTAAGCATATATTTTTCATTTTATAAAATTTGTTGTGTATGTGTGTCATTTTCCACAATTAGTAAAAATATATTAAATGACTATGTTCCAAGAATACTCTTCAATGAGTTTTGTTGATCAAAAGAGGGGAAACTGGCCAACAATTTAGTCACGTCTTCTGAATATACTATTTTCCAGGTGCTAGTCACTGACTCCAAAGCAAAAATTGTATTTTTATATAATTTGTATTTTTTATCTGAGTTAATCTTAAAACTCTATAAATACCTTGACTGCACATGAAAGATAAATAAATTACCCCCAAAATAAATTTTGTACATTTTTCCCTTGTCCTCAGAAGTGGGTTAAATGGTGATGACTTTGGAAGTTGAGCTTCTACCCAAAGTATAACTATTTTTCTCATGCCCTGCAATAGCGATTTTCTCCAGACCAGAGCCTCTAGAACCTTCTTACTATCATATAAACCCAAGCCGGTAAATAGCACTGAACCAAGTAAATTGCAGCACACATTTTTTTCTGAAGTAGCTTTTAATTCGCAGTGTATATTTGACCCGCTTATTCCTAAAACATTCCTCCCCAATAGAACTGATTCCATCTGAAAATAAATGTAGGGTAGAATGAGGCTTGCAGTCCAGTAAGATAAAAATTGGTTATAAAAATCAGTAGGCATTATCAAATGACAATGTCCAACCCCTCATACAGTGATTTTATTCAAGCTGACAAATTTTCATTTTTAATGAGGCCTCTCAACTTATCAATAATGGAATATTAAAATAAATGTGAAAATATGTGATTCATTCACTACTTGCAAAATGTACAAAAATTCTTAAAACTTCTTCCATAAGGTTGAGCAAATTACCTCATTTCTTTAAGCCTCAGTTTCCTCAATGATAAAATAGGCACAATAATAGCATCCATTTTTTGTGAGGGTTAAATGATTTAGTCCATGCTAATAGTACAAGGCACAGTGTCTGTATATGATACATGTTTTTAAAAAATATTGGCTTTTAGCAGTATTAATAATAGTAGCAAAAAAGATAGTAATAGTAACAATGGAGGTATCACAGTTATTCAAAATTAACCTTTAAATTTGAAAACTTAAAAAAATAAGGCAAGTTCTTCCTAGCAAGTAATATCTAATTCCTAAAGTACTAGTTAGACACTAGACATTTCAAAGCAAAAATATTAAGTGACTACTTATTTCAATGTCCAGCCCAAGGGACTTCAGAAAACACAAAGTTTACCTTAAACTGAAACATTCCTGTAAGTTTTCTAACTAAAAAAACAAATCATTCATTCATTAATTTATTCACTAGTTTTCTTAAAATTATTCTGTTTGTATGCAAAATTAAATATTTTATAATAAATTTATTATTTGATTATTTTAATAACTAAATAAATCCCTAAGAAATATTATATTACTGTTATATGGATTCATGAGTCAAAAGTACAGTTTAAGAAAGACTGATTTAAAAATTATTAAAATAGGAAAGATGATTACTGCAAATGCCTTTAGTAAAGACTAACTGATGTCCCAATAGGACAGAAGAATCTTTATTTGTATTAGCGTTTGGCTTAAAAAATATATTAAAAATACACACACACACAAACACACACACATAGATTTAAGGATAATGTGATGTTATGACAGAACTAATATCCATCAGAAAATAAACAGATCTTTTTATTCTTAATATCATTTTGAAATAAGTATTATTTAACTGTTGGCTGCCAGCCTTATTAGGGACTCTCCAAGCACAGAAATGAGTTTTAGCGTTTCCTGTACATCTAAGGGGCAAAGCTTTTACACTTTTGCTCCTACGGCTAAATAAGTAACAGCTTTAAAAGTCACATCCCTTTTGTGTCACCTATTTGTTTTATCAAGCAACTGTTAGTTTGATTAGGGAACTGTCCATCTAAATAAACTGAACAAACCATCTATTTTGCAGATATCTATGTACACTTATATTTTACACATTGCATGCGTGGGTATTTGTGTCTTTTTCTAATCATAGTTAAATTTGAAGGAGGACATACTTTTTAACTTCATATTTTTTTTAAATGAACATCACATACAAGATTCTCCCTGGCTGCTCAATGGGTCTGACTACTGGGTATTGTGGCTTTAAGCTGGAGGATATGTTTTAATCTACACTTTTCTCAGGTTTGTCTCCTTGTTATTACTTAATCATCCAATGAGCCTTACAGAACTGTCAGTTTGAAAGGCAATAAACTGTGTATGGATTTTTCTTCTTCTTTAGGATTGAGAAAGTCCCAATCATGGAAGCAATGAAAGAAACTTCCATATACCTAGTACTTCATTTCCTGACAATCAAAGGCATGTGCTAATGATGACCTTAGGCTCCTGGCTACACATGTGAGACAGGGCTGACAAATACCTATCACTGACCCTGAAAAACAATATGTGACAAGTTTTAGGATAAAAGCCGAGTGCCTAGTATAATTACTGAGCAACTAGACAATGCATCATGTGACCTGGTTGTGACAGGCCAAAGGAACAATGAACTGCTGTGTCCCCAGGGATGGCAATGGTTGGGGCATATCTTGTTGACTTAGGGATCAAGGAGGGTTCTATTAAGCTGTAAATATCTATCAGAATATTTGTCTCACAAATGTATTTTTACAATACAAAAAAACTTTATAAAATTATATAAATTTATTATTTTATATTATTTAAATGATACATTTATATTATTTTAATAATTAATACAAATGTATTATTATTGGTAACCCCTCTCTGAAGTCTTCCTAAAAAGTATTAAAAGAAGATTTTTCATTCGCAGTTTTAAAAGTACAAGATTAAAACAGTCTTTATTGAGTTGAATGTTTGAGTCAATAACAAGTTAACAGCATTGATACCTAAAACAACAAGAAACACATTTGTTAAAGCATGGGCACAATGTCTCATATAAGAGGAGACACTGATGAAAGGGATGGACTCAGACAGCTATTCATGGGCAAAGCTTTTATATGTTTTAAAAACACATTTAAATCAACAAACAAGTGTTTATTGAACAAGCTTTGAGTTGGGGACATTTTTAAGTCGGTTTTCCTGTTCTAACAGATTGTAAAAATGAAAATAGTTTGAATTCCTACAAGACACCAACGTTTTCGATTTGATTTTATACCTCCTTTTTTCCTTTCACATAGGGGATAAATATATTGTAGTCATCTAAACATTAACACCATAATTTCTTCCTCACAGATGTAGACATTTAAGCCTAAGGAGATTGAATGTTTTCCAAGAAAAAGGCAGTGAGCTGAAAGACAAACCTAAATATGCCCATTCACTTGTGTATAGATTATTAGTCATAACAGCATATTATCAGAATTCTACAATGCAGTAGGTACTAGGGTTATAAAATGTTCTGATGAAGTCTATCATTTACTGGAGATAAGACACTAATTAATTATTTAATGGAGATAGACACGAATGCTATTCATGTCATCACTGAATGCAATAATGGCAACATGAATAAGTAGCATGGACCAGAAGGAAACGTACGCTGAAATTTACTGCATGGAGACAAGAGAGCCTTCATATTAGATTGGTGCAAAAGTAATTGCGGTTTTTGCCATTAAATAGTAAAGGTAGTCCTTGGGCAAAGGCTTGAAGGATGATATTTAAGATAGCTGAAATAGCCACTTGTCCTGGTCCTGTCTTTTGTCAGCTCTGAGACCTTTCAACAAATCAATAATCTCTCTGGATTTCAGTTTCCTTACCAATAAAACGAGACAGATGTTTCAAACAATCACAGAGATTTGCAACATCACAGTTATGAATCTACTATTGGGGTATTTTCCAGAAATTGTACAATGAGTTACTAAACTAAAATCATAATTCATGTCTCTGGAACTTCCATATTTATGAAGCTAATTTCTGTCTTATTAAAGCCACACTCAAGAGACTATCAATAAGTAGCAATTCTCAGCATAATTTGGACTCATTTTGTTCTTTAATGCTTTAGAAAGCAACACTCTATATCTCAAAATCTGGCCCATGAAACTCATGATGTTCACTATACACTCACTACTATTTACGATTCTCCAACTACAGGGGCTGCCTTTCTGCCTCACAACTACTACACAAAGCACATTTCTCCCTCGGGACCTTTGCACTAACTCTCCCTCAGCCTGAAATGCTCTTGTTCAAATCTTTGCAGGTCTAGCTTGTTCTTGTCTCTACAGTCTGATGTCACATTGACTTGTTAGAAAGGTCTTTACTAACTATCTAACATATAGTTGCCAACATCCAACCTGGATCTCTCATTAATTAATGTTCCTGTTTAGTTTCTTTCAGAGAATGTATTGCCATCTAAACTTATCTTCCTCATTTATTTTACTATTTGTCTGTTTCCCCCAATAAAATAATGCAAGCAGGAATTGTTCACTACTGAACGTCTTGTTTACTGTGGAATATTCAAACGCCAGAAGGAATGGCTGGCTCTGAGTTGGCATTCAATGAAAGAGGGAGGTGGGGAGGAGATAAAGGAGGAAGGGACAAATCTACAAAGGAAACTTTGGAAAATCACCATATCAGAGGAATTATTTTCTCCTTCGTATCTGTTTATCCATTTCATTTCACCATCCAAAAGAAAATCAGTTATTCATGAAAGCAATCCCATAAAGGTTTGATGCCATGACTCAATATGGACAACTATTCATTTTCAACCATGAAATTCAATATGTTCAATGACACCTCAGGCTATACTAAAGCCAAAAAATGAAGTTGTTAAAGAATAGATAAATGGCATTGAGCTTATGAAAAGTTATTGCTCCTGAAGGAGTAAATGTTGCATTTTTATTTGTTTTACATGAAAAGTAACAATTTGTGTCAAAACTATATCAGCCATTATAAAAAACAAAAAGCTGGAATAAGATGGTCAATTTTCTTTTCTATTTTCTTTGTCATTTCCACTGTAACTCATATTACTGACCACTTCCTCTTGTAAATTGCCTTCTTTGTTTCAAGATATTATTTTCTTGTCATTTCATTTTCTTTCCACCTATATAACTGTTTTTTTTTTTTGTTTTTTTTTTCCGTTCTTGGTTCCTGAACTCAGCTTCCTCTACCACCCTTCAAAGACCGGTGCTCCTCAAAATTTCTGTCCACAAAACCTGTTTGGCCAATTTTATTCACATCTTTAATTTCACATTTGAGCTGATGATCCTCAAATATGTACATTTAGCACAGACCTTTCTCATTGGTTTCTTTATTCATAAATCTACTTGCCCTCTAGATATTGTCACTTGCATCTTTCATTGAAATCTAACCTTGAGATTTATGAGTCTGGGTACTTAACAAACCACTGTATAAAGTTTACTGTATACTCAACATTGTTCAAGCACTTTAATAAATATTAACTCATTTAATTTTTTAAAACCTCTATGAAATATGTATTATTATTATTTCTACCTTGGAGATAAGGGTACTGAAACACAGCTAGTTCATATAACTTGCCGAGGCCATTCAACTAACAGAGTGAGGAAAGGGCACTCATTCTTGGCATCCCCATTGACCCAGATCTCCCAACCCGAAACCTTGGATAGATCCCAAACAACTCCTCCTTGCCTCAGATCAAAATTATCACTAGGTTCTAGTGATTTTTACCCCCTCAATGTGTCTCTAATTCATTCTTTCCTCTTTAACTCCTGTTAAAGAGTAAACCTTAGTTCACTCCCTTACAATTCCTTTCCTAAAACATCTCAGTAGACTTCTCCCTTTTCACTGTGTCCCTTTTAAGTGCATTCTCTACACTTCCAGCACTAATTTTTCCAAGAATAAATATAATCATGTAACTTCCTTACTTAAAACTATCCAGTGACTACCCACTGCCTTCATAGGAAAATCCAAACTCCTTAGCATAGTATATCAGGTCAAGGTGCTTCATCTACTACCACCATTTCATACAAAGCCGGCTATCCAGATATACTCATTCCCTGCAGTTTCCCGAAAGTATAATGCTCATCTAAAATATGTACCTGTTCACAGCTCTTCCTTTATCTTTAAGCTCCCTCTAAGTTGGAAGACATGACCCTTCCAATCATGTTTTTACTCGTTTGTCACACCATTTTATTGAGACACCTCTTGAAAATTCGGGTTCATGATTTCTGTTTCTATATGCCCAGTATCCCCCATGGTACTTGGTACACGGTAGGCACTGAGTAAACCCATGATAAATGAAAGAATGGACACACATGTGTAATTCTTTAAGCTTATCTTAAGTGTTTTATCAGACTAATGAGACAAGCACTGAACGAAGAATGAAATTGAGTTTGGCATTTGTGATGCAGCTGTAGCCCTCTAAGCAAAGCTTTGATCTTGAGCTTCCTTTCTAATTCTAGCATTCTATGATTCAACTCTATTAAAAGTCCATTGATACCTTTGCCAGCACCAGCTGCCTTAAAAGCAGGACCACCAGCTGGGCATGGTGGCTCATGCCTATAATCCCAGCACTTTGGGAAGCCAAGGCAGGTGGATCACAAGGTCAGAAATTCGAGACCAGCCTGGCCAACATGGTGAAACCCTGTCTCTAATAAAAATACAAAAATTAGCTGAGCCAACATGGTGGCGGGCGGCTGTAATCCCAGCTACTTGGGAGGCTGAGGCAGGACAATTACTTAAAACTGGAAGGCAGAGGTTACAGTGAGCTGAGGTCACGCCACTGCACTCCTGCCTGGGCAACAAGAGAAAACTCCATCTCAAAAAAAAAAAAGCAGGACCACCAAAAAATATAATTCTACAATGTTGGGACTTGGATCAAATGGTATCAGATAGCAGGCATACACTGGCAGCACTCTGTGCCAATGTCCAAATCTATTAAGTTTATTTACTAACTAGTCTTATTATCTGTTTCATGTTGGGATTTCTTTAGGGTGTGGTAAAATTGGACAGATGGGTTGAAAGTCTTCCTTCAGGCATAATACACATAGGATTGGGCAGATGGGCTCCAATAACCAACCTTTAGGCCTGGAACACATGGATGAAGCAAGGAGAAAAAGAATACACCACTATCTAGTGAGGGGTAAAAAATAGAATTGGGAATGGAGAAATTTTTTAATGAGACCTGAAATATATAAAGTAAAACTGGAAAGTGGCACAGTGTCACTTACCTTCAAAGGTACAAATTTTTCAGGCAGCAAGCTACATATTATAGTAATAAGTGACCTTAGAAATCCAAATATAACTTACTGAAAAAAGAGATCAATCTTTGCAATAGAAGATATCAACTGGAAATAAGTTTTGTTGTAACAAGAACAGGGTTCAATGTTATTTAATATTTCTCAATTAATTAGATGAGGATTTTACACAATGTTAAACAAATGGGCAAATGATAGTAATCTGCGAGGAAAAGACCAGACTTCAAGAGAATATCTCCAGTGTAGAAAGATGAACTGAAATAATTAAATGAAGAGATGGGTAAACAGTATTGCCATTAGATTCCCTCAAAACCCAAGAGAAAACAAAATAAGCCCAACACAACTGTACAATGTAGAGATATGTATTTGTGGCAGCACAAATAAAAAGAGCAGGAATCAGAGTCAACAATGTAGTTGGCAGGACTAACAGCATGACCTGGCTGGATAAAGAAGTCAGTTTAATATTTGGCTGTATTAACAGAAGAATCATATCTGTTCTGATAGCTGGAGGCTGTGCTGGAGAGCTTTTGTTGACACCTCCATTTCCAAGCTCTGTGCTTCTCCATCCTACCCAGTGCCCCAGGATGTGGCTGACCTTTGTGTACTGCATCAAGTTCTCCTTTACTCTGACTTCCAGTTGGATGTGGCCAAATGGTAGCACAAGCAGAAGACAGGAGGGAAGCAAAAGAATGAGATAAGAGTGTTTATTCCTGTAGTTCCTTCCTTGTACTGGGTGAATCCCAACCATACAAAGGCCATGCCTCTGGGGTGATCTGACAACCATCTCTAAACCTCTCTCTTTATCTCTGGGTTCCTGTAACATTCTTTCCTCAGTCCTTTATGGCAAGAGGTAGTAAGGATAAGTGGCTTTACTAGCCCTAGGGTATACCTCATCCCATTTGGATCTTTGTAAATCATTCCTTTATTTAAATCCCTTCAAACTGTCTAATGCATATGACATATATTTTCTGTGGGCACCCTGGCTGATAAACATTTATTGAACACCTACCATATACCAAGCATTTCCTATAAGCTGTTATGTTTAATATCTCTCTGAGGAAGGTTCTACTGTTATCCTACATATGTTGCAGATGAAAAAACGAAGGTGCCCAGACATTGACTTGCTTAAGGTCAAACAGCCAAAAGGTGGCCAAGGTGGACTTGGTCCCTCCACCATCTGACTTAGAGCCCATTCTGTTAACTGCTATACTCATTTCATTCTGTTCAGAATAGTCAGATCCCACCTGGGAATAGTTCTTTCTCCCTGGCTTTCAGAGGAATTAAACAAAACAAAGTTGTGTTTAGAGGCAATGCCAGCAAGAAAGAGGGAATCTCATAATAATCTATGGGAAATGGGGTGTACAAATTTGTAAAATTTTTCTGAAAAGCAATTTGGCAGCATGTATTAAAAATCTTTAAAAAATGTTCTTATCCTTAGGCCCATTAATTTCATGTTTAAAAGCCCATCCTAAGGAAACGAAGATATGAATAATGATTTAATTATTGAATGTTCATTGCAGAGTGAGTTACAAGGACAAAAATCTGAAATAACTTAGATGCTTAACAAGAGAAAAATTGCTAAATTATTATACATGCATGCATATCTATATATTCCCATATATTATATAATGTTGAAATCATTAAAGTTGGGCCTTTGAAATATAATGAGTTGCAGAAATTCTTACATTGTTTATATAGGATCAAAAAAAATCAAAGTATATGCCCTATGTTTTGAAATATATGCATGCATGTGTGTGTGTTTATGTGTAAGAAAAAAATGATTTTGAGATAAAACACCAAAATATTAATTGTGGTTATATTTGCACTTGGAAATATTTGCACTCGGAAACTTTGAGTGATCACTTCATTTCCACCATATAATTCTCTTTGTTTTTCTGTATTTGCAGTTTTGTACCATACACTAAAAACAAATACTTAAAACAGCAATAACTATGAACCATGGTTATAAACTGTATGACCTAAAACAGAAAAGATTCAAGAAGATGTGAATGAAGTGCTATAGAATTAAAAGGAGTATGATACTTGTCCTGAATGGCTCAAGAGGAAGAGCCTGAACCTATGGAAATTGGAGGAAGATAGACTTTAGCTTAATGGAACAAAAAGAATTCTAATAGGATTTTAAATAGTGGGAACAGGTTGCCTTGAAAGGTTTTGATTTTTTTGTCACTGGAAGTATTTAAGAAAAGGATTGACCATATTTTTTCAGAAATCTTTTTACAGTGACTTAACCTTTGTTCAGGTAATTAGATCTAGAATTTTCTCCCAACAGAGAATCTAAAATTTTCATGCTACCTAACAGCGATATCTAAATATTTCCTTACCACTAGAGATATATTTCTTTGGAATATGATATGATTTTTTTCTGGGAATTCTCTTTTAATCTTCTTCCTGGGGCAAAGTAGAATGCCTTACTAAAGTTCTAAGGTAGTTCCTTTGGAGACAGAGTACATGTCTTTTCAGCATTTATACCCATCGCTTACAACAGTTCTAAGTATATAGTCCACCCATAACATTTCAGGTTTTTTTAATTAAGTAAGCCAAATCTGGTTAATACACTACCCCAGATCCATTCCATTCTGCCTGTCCTGGGGCCCCAGTAACATGATCCACTTCCCAGCAAGAGGAGCCTCATCTCCTGGCACCTACTGATTCTCTGGTCCTTCCACTAGCTACCCAGGGAGCCATAAAAATAACAAAGTCAGAGGAGTTAATGGTGTGGAATGGGCCAGGCGAGATGCTTGCCTTCTCCTCACTACCTCCGCCATATTGTCCCAAGATATGGAGGTTCTAATAAGGCTTCTCTCAAGATATCCCACATAACCAAGCAAACCAAGCATGCTTCTTCAAGAAGCTATGACTACCTTGTATTTGCTTTCCCTCCCTTTTCTCCTCACTTTTCTTTTTCCTTCATTCTCACGTCTTTGGGATTATTTGTCCCAGTAAAGTGCTAGCACATAGCTTTGCTTTCAAGTATATTTTCTCAGGAAATTTTTAAGACAGCAATTGAAATTGTATTGTGAGTTAGTTGATCAGATGATATCAAATCCATCCTATGATATCTTCTGAAAGAGTGAGTTAAAGGCATATTCTGACACAAAGAAAACCTACTGGAAGACTTGATCTGTAGCCTGGAGGAGGTAAAAAAAAAAAAAAAAAGCCCTGGAATGAGCAACAGCAGGCGGACCAGAAACAGCCTGATAGTGCACGGGCATGAGAGAATGACCAATCCAAGCCACCTCTGACCACGTGTAAAGCTTGCCAAAGAGTAACTTTCCTAGTATACTCACTACTACCTTAACCCTCCCCAGACTCTGTTAAGCAACCTTCTTGATGATACCATTTGTTTCCCAGAGCTCCTTCTCACAGAATATAATTCCCAACATGCTTGCAATCCTTGTGCCTTTACTCACCAACTTTCAGCTCCCCTCCTGCAATGACCATGCATGCCACACTCAGAACATTGCTTCTGTCCACAGGGAAGTCTAAGGTACCCATCACATACAGCCCTTTGAAGAATGGAAGATCTGTATCCACAAGGACAGTTCTGTCTGTGGAAGAAAAAGAAATTGCTCAGATATGTCACAAAAACAAGAATTACGTCTTTTATTCTAGGATTCTCCCAGCAGTTTGGGAGCTGCATACAGTGTTATCTAAACCAGGACAGGTATAGCAACTGGAAGAACAAATAGTCTGCCAAAGGCT
Organism: Chlorocebus sabaeus; assembly: GCF_047675955.1. Taxonomy (NCBI): domain Eukaryota; kingdom Metazoa; phylum Chordata; class Mammalia; order Primates; family Cercopithecidae; genus Chlorocebus; species Chlorocebus sabaeus. The sequence goes on from NC_132920.1 coordinate 51,778,175, forward strand.
AGGCCTTACTGAACAGGAAAATAAGTTCTGATTGATAAATGCTACCATTGCTTAACACACCACGTTCATGGACAAAATGCACTACTTATGCACCAAACAGCAGCCTCGAGTCTACTGCAGTGGAAACACACAGATTGAATGAGCTCCCTACCCTTTGTTCCTGTATCTTCACTTTTGGTTCTAGCTTCAGGGATATACAGAACAGTCGACATGACATTGGCCTCTGAAGGCAGACTATTTGGGTATGAATACCAATTCTACTACTTACTAGCTGTCTAGGCAAATAACTTTATCGCTCTATGCCTCAGTTTTCTCATCTGTGGAATGGAAATAATACTAAAAATAACTGTTTGTTCATAGGACTTTTGTGAGGGTTAAATGAGTTAATAGATTGAAAATGCTTATACAATATTAGTAAGCTGTATCTAATTTCCTAAGTCCCATTGTGTAAGGCAAAGTACATGGTGCATGCTTAATAAACACTTGATGTTATTATTTTTACTGTTGTCCCTTAGCTTGTCATGCTTATAGAGCTTACTGGACAATTTAAAATCATTATGTTTTATTTCTCCTTTCATAAAAGCAGTCTTCATATAACTTCAGAAGAAATAATCATAGCTTTTGCCTGAGATTTACTATTACAACATTTTCATTTAAAACAGTAAGTATTTCATGTATGCCAAAGCACTGTGTTACTTTTTGAAATTTAGCAGTAATTCAACACTAATTAATGACATCAAATAAAGATTTTCGCTTAAATTTCTAGTGCCATAATCACCAACACATGTAAAGATTTATAAGGAATTCTTTTGTTAATATAATCTCATCTCTCATTCTAGGAAACAGTGCACTTGCTCTTCTTAAGGACATGCCCAAGCAAATTAACTTGTCATGAGTTGTCTTTCCTAGCCCCTGCCTGCTTCCTGCATTATAAGAATGGCCATGCCCTCCTGTGGCAGAGACTACAGAGTTGTAAACAACCATTTCTCTTGTTTTCCTAAGTTCACAGACTACAGTTTCCACCTCCTTTGCAGGTAGATGAAGTCATGTGACTGAGTTGTAGCCAATAAAATGTAGGAAGAATTAAAGTATGACATCTCTAGGCCTGGTCCATTAATTCTGTATGCCTTTTCCCTCCCCTCTTCTCTCAGTTAGATGTAGAGCAGTGGTTCTCAAAGTATGGTCCTATCCCATCAGGATGCAAAGCAAGCATTAGTTCTGCTAGCAAAATATTCTCTCTTCTCGCTGGCTCCACCACTCTCCCTAGGGAAACAACCTCTCTCTTTTACACTTCAGTGACACACTGTACATACATCTATCAGAGTACTGAGACACATTATTCAATTATATACATACACTATTGTATGTGAGGAAGTAACTGTCACTGGGCTGGTCCTCGGTGTGATTATGACTTCCTCTCCCACTCTGACTTCCTTAAGTGAAGAGATCATTCTTTTTCTTTTTAAATTCCTAGTGTTTTTGCAATACTGAAGATAAAGACACTAAATAAATGTCGTCCAGATCTGTTGAGTTTAATCCCCTACATACCTTAAATTCAAGAGCTCATTGGTGACTGGTACAAAATGAATGATCAAGCTAAACAGATAAAAATAAATATATATCTTACTCTCATCTCTGGCACTTTTCAAAATATTCAAATAAAAGAGTGAAGTACCTAGAGAATGTTCTAGGTTTAGCATACATTTTATGGGTTCATGACTTTAAGAATTATTTGAAGCAAAATTTGTAAAAAACAGGAGGGCTTTGCCTCTAATTTATTTACTTATTTATTTAATTTTCATCTTTCATTTTAAATTCAGGGACACATGAGCAGGATGTGCAGGTTTGTTAACACAGGTAAACTTGTGCCAGGGTGGCCTGCTGCACAGATCATGCCATCACTCAGGTATTAAACCCAGAACCAATTAGCTATTCTTCCTGATCCTCTTCCTCCTTGCACTCCCTGCCCTCTGACAGGCCTCAGTGTGTGCTGTTCCCTGCCTTGTGTCCATGTGTTCTCATCACTTAGCTCCCACTTACAAGCAAGAACCAGTGGTATTTGGTTTTCTGTTCCTGTGTTAGGTTACTAAGGATAATGGCCTCCAGCTCCATCCATATCCCTGTAAAGGACATTATCTCATTCCTTTTTATGGCTGCATAGTATTCCATTATATCCATGTACCACATTTTCTGTATCCAGTCTATCATTGATGGGCATTTAAGTTGATTCCATGTCTTTGCTATTGTGAATAGTGCTGCAATGAACATATGTGTGCATGTGTCTTTAAAACAGAATGGTTTCTATTGCTTTGGGTATATACCCAGTAATGGGATTGCTGGGTCGAATGGTATTTCTGCCTCTAAGTCTTTGAGGAATCGCCACGCTATCTTCCACAATGATTGAACTAATTTACACTCCCACCAACAGTATAAAAGCATTCCTTTTGCTCTACAACCTTACCAGCATCTGTTTTTTGATTTTTTAATAATAGCCATTTGACTGGTATGAGATGATATCTCATTATGGTTTTGATTTGCATTTCTCTAATGATCAGTGATGTTACGCTTTTTTTCATATGTCTGTTGGCACCATATATGTCTTTTTTGAGAGGTATCTGTTCATGTTCTTTGCCCACTTTTTAATGGGGTTGTTTTTTTCTTGTAAATTTAAGATCCTTATAGATGCTGGATATTAGACATTTGTCAGATGCATAGATTGCAAAATTTTTCTCTCATTCTGTAGCTTGATCACCCTGATGATAGTTTCTTTTGCTGTGCAGAAGCTCTTTAGTTTAATTGTATCCCATTTGTCAGTTTTTGCTTTTGTTGCAATTGCTTTTGGCATCTTATCATGAAATCTTCGCCTGAGCCTATGTCCTGAATGGTATTGCCTCGGTTTTCTTCCAGGGTTTCTATAGTTGTGGGCTTTACATTTAAGTCTTTATTCCATCTTGAGTTGATTTTTGTATATAGTTTAAGAAAGGGGCCTAGTTTCCATTTTTTTGCATATGGCTAGCCAATTCTCCCAGCATCATTTATTAAACAGGAAATTCTTTCCCCACTGCATGTTTTTTGAGGGTTGACAAAGATGAGATGGTTGTAGGTGTGCAGTCTTGTTTCTGCCTTCTTTTTCTGTTCCATTGGTCTATGTGTCTGTTTTGTACCAGTACCATGCTGTTTTGTTATGCTATTTGGTTACTGTAGCTCTGCAGTGTAGTTTAAAGTTGGGTCATGTGATGCCTCTAGCTTTTCTCTTTTTGCTTAGGATTGCCTTGGCTATTCAGACTTTTGTTTGGTTTTATATGAATTTTGAAACAGTTTTTACTAATTCTGTGAAAAATCTTAGTGGTAGTTTAAGGGGACTAGCAATGAATCCATAAATTACTTTAGACAGTATGGCCATTTTCATGATATTGATTCTTCCCATCCATGAGCATGGAATATTTTTTCATTTGTTTGTGTCATCTCTGATTTCTTTGAGCAGTGGTTTGTAGTTCTCCTTGAAGAGGTCCTTCACTTTCCTTGTTAGCTGTATTCACAGATATTTTATTCTTCTTGTGGCAGTTGTGAATGGGAGTTCATTTGTGATTTGGCTCTTGGCATGTCTATTGTTACTGTATAGAAATGCTAGTGATTTTTGCACATTGATTTTGTATCCTGAGACTTTGCTGAAGTTGCTTATCAGTTTAAGAAGATTTGGGGCTGAGACAATAGGGTTTTCAAGCTATAGGATCATGTCATCTGCAAACAAAGATAATTTGACTTCCTCTCCTCCTATTTAAACGTCTTTTATTTCCATCTCTTGCCTAATTGACCTGGCCAGAACTTCCAATACTACATTGAATAGGAGTGGTGAGAGAGAGCATCCTTGTCTTGTGACAGTTTTCAAGGGAGTGCTTCTGGCTTTTGCCCATTCAATAGAATATTGGCTATGAGTTTGTCACATATGCCTTTTATTATTTTGAGGTATATTTCTTCAATACTTAATTTATTGAGAGTTTTTAATTTGAATGTATGTTGAATTTATCAAAGGGCTTTTCTGCATCTATTGAGATAATCATGTGGTTTTGGTCTTTAGTTCTCTTTGTGTAGCGAATCACATTTACTAATTTGCATATATTAAACCAACCTTGCATTCCAGGGACGAAGCCTACTTGATCATGCTGGATAAGCTTTTTGATGCGCTGCTGGATTCAGTTTGCCAGTATTTTGTTGAGAATTTTTGCATTGTTGTTCATCAATAATATTGGCCTGAATTTTTCTTTTTGTCATATCTCTGCCAGGTTTTGGTATCAGGATGATGCTGACCTCATGGAATGAGATAGGGAGGAGTCCTTCCTTTTTAATTCTTTGGAATAGTTTCAGTAGAAATAGTACCAGCTCTTCCTCATAACTCTGGTAGAATTCAACTGTGAATCCACCTGGTCCTGGGATTTCTTTGGTTGGTAGGCTATTTATTACTGCCTCATTTTCAGAATTCATTATTAATCTATTCAGGGATTCAATTTCTTCCTGGTTCAGTCTTGGGAGGGTGCATGTGTCCAGGAATTTATCCATTTCTTCTAAATTTTCTACTTTATGTGCAAGAGGTGTTTATAATATTCCCTGAGGGTTGTTTGTGCTTCTCTGGGGTCAGTAGTAATATCCCCCTTGTTGTTTCTGATTGTGTTTATTTCTATCTTCTCTCTTTTCTTCTTTATTAATCTAGCCAGCAGTCTATTTAATTAGTTTAAAAAAAAAACAGCTCCTAGATTTGTTGATTTTTTGAAGGGTTTTCATGTCTCTATGTCCTTCAGTTCAGCTCAGATCTTGGTTATTTCTTGTCTTCTGCTAGCTTTGACATTTGTTTGCTCTAGGTTCTCTAGTTCTTTTAGTTGTAATGTTAGATTGTTAACTTGAGATCTTTCTCACTTTTAGATGTGGGCATTTAGTACTATAAATTTCCCTCTTCATGCTGCTTCAGCTATGTCCCAGATATTCTGGTACAGTGTATCTTCGTTCTCATGAGTTTCAAATAACTCTTTGATTTCCGCCTTCATTTCACTATTTACTCAAGAGTCGTTCAGGAGAAGGAGAAGGTTGTTCATTTCCATGGTGTTGTGTGGTTTTGAATAGACCTTTTTTTTTTTTTTTTTTTTTTTTTTGGAGACAGAGTCTCATTATTCTGTTGCCCAGGCTGGAGTGCAGTGGTGTGATATCAGCTAACTGCAACCTCCGCCTCCTGGATTGAAGTGATTCCCTCCTCAGCCTCCTGAGTAGCTGGGATTACAGGCGTCTTCCACCATACCTGGCTAATTTTTGTATTTTTAGTAGAGACAGGGTTTCACCATGTTGCCCAGGCTGGTCTTGAACTCCTGACCTCAGGTGATCCATCCACCTCAGCCTCCCAAAGTGCTGGGATGACAGTCATGAGCCACCACACCTGGCCTTGAATAGATTTCTTAATCTTACATTCTAATTTGATTGTGCTGTGGTCTGAGAGACTGTTATTATTTCAGTTCTTCTGCATTTGCTGAGAGTGATTTACTTCCAATTATATGATCAATTTTAAAGTAAGTGCTATGTGGTAATGAGAAGAATGTATATTCCTTTGTTTTTGGGTGGAGAGGTCTGTAGATATCTATCAGGTCCACTTTATCCAGAGTTGAGTTCTGCTCCTGAGTATCTTTTTTAGTTCTAAATTATCTGTCTAAGATTGTCAGTGGGGTGTTAAAGTCTCACGCTATTATTGTGTGGGAGTCTAAGTCTCTTAGAAGGTCTCTAAGAACTTGCTTTATGAATCTGAGTGCTACAGTATTGAGTGCATATATATTTAGGATAGTTAGCTCTTCTTGTTGAGTTGAACCCTTTATCGTTATGTACTGCCCTTGTCTTTTTTCATTTTTGTTGGTTTAAAGTCCATTTTGTCAGAAACTAGGATTGCAACCCCTACTTTTTTTCTGTTTTCCATTTGCTTGGTAAATTTTTCTTCTTTCCTTTATTTTGAACCTATTTATGTCTTTGCATGTAAGATAGGACTCTTGGAGACAGCACACTGATGGGTCTTGGTTCTTTATCCAGCTTTAAAAGACTCTGTGTTTTTTAATTGAGGCATTTAGCCCATTTATATTTAATGCTAGTATTGATATTGTGTGTATTTGATCCTGTCATCATGATGCTAGCTAGTTATTTTGCAGACTTGTTTACGTGGTTGCTCCATAATGTCACTGGTCTGTGTATTTCAGTTTTTGTAGTGACTGGTAATAGTTTTTCATTTTCATATTTAGTGTTTCCTTCAGTTCTTTTAAAGCAGATCTGGTGGTACCAAATTCCCTCAGCATTTGCTTATCTGAAAAGGATCTTGTTTCTCTTTCAATTATGAAGCTTAGTTTGTCCAGATAAGAAATTCTAGGTTGGGGGCCAGGTGCGGTGGCTCATGCCTGTAATTCCAGCACTTTGGGAGGCCAAGGCAAGTGGATCACTTGAGGCTAGAAGTTCAAGACCAGCCTGGCCAACATGGCAAAATCCTGTCTCTACTAAAAATACAAAAATTAGCCAGGCATGGTGATGCATACCTGAAATCCCAGCTACTTGGGAGGCTGCGGTACAAGAATTGCTTGAACCTGGAAGATAGAGGTTGCAGTGAACTGAGATCACACCACTGCACTCCAGCCTTGGTGACAGAGCAAGACTCCATCTCAAAAATAAATAAGAAAGAAAGAAAAAGAAATTCTGTGTTGGAATGTCTTTTCTTTAAGAATGTTGAATATTTGCCCCCAATCTCTTCTGGCTTACAGTGTTTCCATTAAGAGGTCTGTGGTTTGTCTGATGGGCTTCCTTGTAGGTCGCCTGGCCTTTGGCTGCCTTTAACATTTTTGCTTTCATTTTGACCTTGGAGAATTTGATGATTATGTGTCTAGGGAATGATCTTCTCATACAGTATCTTACTGGGGTTCTCTGCATTTCCTGAATTTCAATGTTGGCTTGCCTAGCTAGGTTGGGGAAGTTTTCCTGGATGATATCCTAAAATATATTTTCCAAATTGGTTCCATTCTCCCTGTCTCAAAGCAAGAGTTTTAAACAAATTGATTTTTATCTGTTCCAACCTATAGCACATTCAACCAATATTCAGCTATTAAACCTGATTGTACAAAACAATAAAATTTGTTGAACTAATGCTGTCTCTCATCCACAGAGTACTCACACATATACATAAAAGTATGATAGTGGTGCTTTTAGATGTATTTCTCAGCTAAAATATGATAAGTACATGAAGTTTAAATTATACCCCTTTTAGAAAAAATTTTTCCTTTTAATTGCCCTACCAACTCCAAATGTACCAACAAATTTCCCACGAATCACACAAAGACTATTATAACCACTTGAGAACAGGAATGCAGCTGATGTTCTCACTTCTATTTTCTCAGGACCTAGAAGAATAATATTTATCCCATAATAGATGATCAAAAATAACACCACACACACACACACACACACACACACATAAGTAAACGTGTGTGCACACACATAAATTCCAATAGCTATCAGAGGAAAAGCATAGAATGAAGATAAGAAGAGAAACATTAGTCTTATTTCTTTTGGTGCCACACTTTTCACTTTGAAATTCCCTGGATTCATCTCCCCACTTTTTCTTATTTATTCCTTTTCTTTCCTATAATGTGACAAATCTTGATGGGTGTTAGGAATTTAAAGATGAGCGAGTCATGTTTCCCACCATCAGATGAAGACAGGTATATATATGAATAAATAATGTGATATACTTGAAATGATGACATACTTTTTAATTATATGGGGGTTAACTCTGTTTTTATTCCCAGATGCTTCAAACTGGAGTCTACCAATGTGTCTCTTATAAGAAAATTCTGCTAAAATAAAATAAGCACATAGCATACAGAGATTTTCATAAAGGAATTCTCCTTGTATCACAATAATAAAGATTTCAGCTAGTTACATGAGCAAAAGAATTCACCCTAATGTAGCCTCCAGAGCAGATCAGCTGCAGGTCTAAATTGACCAGTTCTCAGCTACAATGACACTTGCAGAGGATTTCTCTTTTTTCCAGAAGTCAAAAGCTGGCATCTATGTGCCACATTTTCTAGAAGTAACATCCTTTCCATAAAATTACTCAAGATATTTCAGAGCAATCATTCAGAAATAGTTATTTATACAACTCACATAATAATATATGGGATGGACCACCTCTAATTTAAGTGTGTTCCAGTGCTTTCCACCCCGTCCTGCCTTGGCTACAGATATTCTACCCTATTCTGTCAGTGACCAATCTATCCTACTTGAGAGAATGAGCACTGGCATATGGAGGGAACCATCTGGAATTTCTGTTGCTCAATGGGTGGCTGATGGGGGAGCTGATCTGGAAAGAGGCTCCAAAAAGAATTAATGAGTTCCAGATGTAATTAAAGACTGCTTTTCCCCCCAAAGGGGCTCAGGACTAGCCATGGGGTGGTGCCTCTTGGTTCCGAATTACACTCTTTAACCACTTGTTCATCCATCAAGCACTAAACACCACCATCTTTATCCTTTTGTGTTTTGCCAAGCAGTGTTTTGGCTTTTTGGTCTTTTTTTTTTCCTGAAAGTGTTCTATTTTTACAATTAGAACACTAAAACTTTAAAAATAATATCTGGAAAGTTAACAATAAGGAGAAACCCCTGAATTTTTCCATGCACCAAATGCAACAACAACAACAAAAAAGACTTGGAGTTTTATTAGAAATGCATTAAGTAGCCTCAAGACCAGAAAACCTGAGCCAGACTGAAAGACAGATGTCTCTGAAAGAGGGGTGGGGCTTCTTTTGTATCAAGAACAATTTGACTACCACAGTTACAAAGCATTCCATATATGTTCAACACTAGATTTAAACTCACTTTTTTTCCCAGCAAAGTTAGGAAATCAAGGTCACTATTGTGTAGCATTCCAAGGGTCTGACACTTGTCTAAATCCTGTAGAAATGAGATCAAGGGCAAAGGGCACAGATCCTGGGAATAATGATGGGGTCACATGAACAGGGGAATAATGATGGGGTCACATGAACAGGCATAATTTAGGGCAGGCAGACCCACTGCTTGTATGGTATTCACTGTATCAGGCCCCATAACTTAGGTAGTGAAGACAGTTTCCACTACAACCCTGCTATTGTCAGGAAAGCAGCCTATACTGACTTTGGACACAGCTCAGACTTCTGAGGGAGAGCAATGGCATGCCAGGCAGAGCAGGACATACAAGGACTATTTGTGGGCTTGTTATTTTCCTGTACCTTCCATAATTAATGGGTTTTTTTTCCTACACTCAGCCTTGGCCCCTATATTTTCTCTTAAATATGTGAACCAAAGGAAAAGTAAATTTTAAAGCCATTTGAATCACTACTAAATGATCTAATCTTCCTTTGTAGAAAGAAAATATTTTTAGCTCCAAAGTGACTACTTTAAATATACATTTTACACAATGATTGGTGATATTTTCTTTCTTTTGTGGTCTTGTTTAACTTTGGAGGCATCTAACAATTTATCTAAATAGTCTATCATAATTTATAAAGATGAATCATACATCCAAAGAAAGTATTCCTAAAATAGAATGGAAACTCTTATACATAAATACTTCATAGAGATGAAAGATGAATATGATTGAAAATTAGTGTCAAGTAGACTAATTTACTGAGATGATGGTATTCAGTTCTCTGGAGTTCATTCTCTTATAGAAAAAGCTGAACAGAGATGTGCTAGAAGATAAGGATGCAGTCTTTCTATAACTAAACTCTTTCCAAAGAGTTGCTAGCTTTATAGTCTGCCTTTTTCATCAAATCCACACAGGTGGTTTCTTTATTCTACTCTGCCTATCATTTTTTTTCAAACTGGTCTTAAAAATAGGCAGAAGAGGCAGTTTCGAAGTGCCCAGAGGCACACGATTCAAGACTAAAAGCCAGTTTCCTAACACCTTGAAGAAAAGAAAAACCATCTGCTGGCCTGATTGTGTGTGTGTGTGTGTGTGCGTGCGTGTGTGTGTGTGAGAAAGAGAGAGAGAGAGAGGAGGATGGGAGGGGAGGAGAGAAAAATAGCTCTTCTCACTCTCACTTCATGAGAAGAGTCCCATTTAAACTTTGGACAATAAATCCCCATCCCACTCCCCACATTCTTTCTGTGTCTTTTTCAATCACACACAGACATGCATAATTCCCATAGTAGAATAAACATTTTAAATTATGATATTTTAATTGATCAATAAAATGTTTAACATACAATGTTTATTTCTTCCTCTAGTCTATACCATCTGTTCTTCAAAAATATTTTGAATCTATTTAATAGGAAGGTTTTTAAGTAAAATTACCAACTGTATCAGATCAGTCCTCTGCATCCCAAATTCTGAAAGGAAAATACCAGAAGGTGCTGCTGTTTTCATAAAAATAGAAAAGATTCTGTGCCTTCTCTCATCCCAGACTTTACTATTATTGTTTTAAATCTAGAGACGGTGCTGTTGTTCTCTTCATTAGACTTCAAAGAAATCAGAGTGGTTGACATGGCATTGCTATTTAAACCAAGGTCCATAGTTGTCACCTTGCTCAGATGGCTCAAGGCAAAAACAACAACAACAACGACAATCAAACAAACAAAAAACCTAGACCTTGCAATCCCCAGAAGACCTAAAAAGGAACAATATGCATTTTGATAAACTTTAGTTCTGATGTTAAACTACAGTTTGGCTTTATTCACGTAACTCTATTACCTCCATACATTGTTAATGAATTCCAACTAACATGAGGTTTGGGGATAAAATCCCTCTCCAATCCTGTAGCGAATAATGCTTAATATGTGAAGAGGCATAAACTGGCAACTCTCAGGTGATCCAATTATTAAATTTTTACATGTTACAGTTGGTTTGAAAGCCAGACTAAGCACTTATTTTCCTATGTGGGTTTTTGTTTTTATTTGTTTCCTTAAGAAGAACAATATGATCAATTTTTAGTAAATAAATATAATTTTTACTTTTACCCTGAATAGAAAAATATGAATATCTATGAAATAAGTGATTCATTCCTGAATGGTGCTGTTTAGGCAAAGGTCCAGATATCAAATATTATATCAAATATGTTTATTTCTCCCCATCAGGTCTTTTTTGAAAAATAAATCTTCTCTTTTTGTCTCTGCTTGACACTAGACAGGTCAATATATCCAAAAAACTATGAGATTCTTTAATTTTTCTCAGTGTTATTGGCTTCTTTTCTTAAGTTCTCAATTGTTTCTTCTGCAGGAAAAGAAACTCAAAAGATTATTAAAATCTTAAAAATAAGATGCTTGTATAATTTTTGTTTTTTAAACATACATATATCAATTATAATTGATGTTTAAGAGAGAGTTTAAAATATAGTATCTGACTAACAAATATTTAGTAAATAATCTATACTTTCTATTTTAATATCTTGTACCAAAATTTATATTTTCTGAACAAACCAATCTATGTGTTGTGCTCCTAAATTAATAAAGTGCTTATAGTTTATAAAGCACAAAATAACTTCTGTAGAAGTTGTTATTGTTTTCAACATTTTTATATTTTCCATATTTTTTGGAAAGTCCCAAAAAATTAAGTCCCTTAAAAGTCTTCTTGTAAATTCCAGTGAATTACATGTGTTCAAAGCAAGGAGTTCTTGCTTGGGGTTTCCAAAATATGTTATTTTCCACTTGAATTCAAATATTGTCCCAGAAATCATGAAGGTTCCTAGAATGTTTATTGACAATTCTAAGTATTCTAACAATAATGTCTGGATTCTACAGCCTCTATCAAAAGTCCCAATACTCTAAAATATCTTTGCATGGTAAACATACTGAAATCCTTGTCCTTAGAGTTAATTCCTCTTTTTAATCCAAGGTGACTAGAAGACCCCAGGAGAAAAATAATATATAAAGAAAAGCTATTCTCACTGACCTATACATTTGTTCATCCATCCATTCATTCGCTTAGCAAATACTACCAAGTGCTTTGTCAGACACTGTGATATATGCCAAAGAAACAAACATAAATAAAACAAGTCTCCCACTTCACATAGAGAAGAATTTTTTTTTTTTTTTTTTTTTTTTTTTTTTTTTTTTTTTTTTCTGAGACAGAGTTTCACTCTTGTCATCCAGGCTGGAGTGCAATGGTGCGATCTTGGCTCACTGTAATCTCCGCCACCTGGGTTCAAGCAATTCTCCTGCCTCAGCTTCCCTAGTAGCTGGGATTACAGGTGCCCACCACCACGCCTGGCTAAATTTTTGTATTATTAGTAGAGACGGGGTTTCACCATGTTGGCCAGACTGGTCTCAAACTCCTGACCTCAGGTGATCTGCCAGCCTCGGCCTCCCAAAGTGCTGGGATTACAGGTGTGAGCTATGGGGTAATGAAATTGATGGTATGAGTTTTGGAAGAAGAAAGAAGTAAGATCTGAAGTCCTTTTAGTATTTGCTTCTGATACCCACCAAAATGATCATGGCAAAGCCCAGGCAACATTTCAAAGTAAAAAAGACTATGTCTGTTTCTTCTCTTTCTAGCACCCATCCATCTCTGATAAACTACGGTCCTCATTTGCTCCTAACTACCAAATGGCCAGAATCTCACTGATGCACACCCACCAACAGCCCACACATATGAAGGGTCTCAGTAGTTCTACAGTTCCAGTAATTTCTCAGTTGTGTCCCAAGTCCCTCCAGGCTTAACTCACTTATACATGACTAACTAGAGAAATAATACTTCATGGGTGTAACAGGAGAAATTAAGCAAAATTCCACATAAAAAAGTATTACAGTGCCTGGCACATAAAAGGCACTCAATTATCAGCTATCGCTTCCATATGCCCAACATGTAGCTTGGAGTACTTGCTCTATACCTGTCACTTCACTATTGTGTGAATCAAAGAAACACAGTTCCTGGTCTCATGAAATCACAAATTTTGTGGAGGAAATAAGACATTGACACACAATTGCAAAATTTACTGCATAGGCACAAACTCTGCAAATTGGTAAGAAGAAAAACACATAATACTATGAGAGTAACAGCGAAGGATCAAGGATGAAACAGCTGAGACCTAAAAAGCGAGCTGCAGTTAACTAGATGTAGAGTTGCTCCAGAGAAAGGAGGCAGGAGAGATGAAAAGTCAGAAGTGGGAAAGAGCTCCATACATACAAAAGACTGAAAGGTGAGAAACACAAATCAAAAATCACAATGAGATACCATCTCACACCAGTCAGAATGGCTATTATTAAAAAGTCAGAAAATAATAGATGCTGGCGAGGCTGTGAAGAAAAGGGACTGCTCATACACTGTTGGTGGGAATCCAAATTTGTTCAGCCACTGTGGAAAAAAAGTTTGGTGATTTCTCAAAGAACTTGAAATAGAACTACCATTAAAACCAGCAGTCACATTACTGGGTATATATCCAAAGGAAAATAAATCATTCTACCAAAAAGACATGTGCACTTGTAGGTTTATCACAGCACTGTTCTCAGTAGCAAAGACCTGGAATCAATCTACCTGCCCATCAATGGTGGATTGGATAAAGAAATTGTGGTACATATACACCATGGAACACTATGCAGCCATAAAAAAGAATAAAATCATGTTCTTTGCAGCAACATGGGTGCTGCTGGAGGCCATTATCTTAAACAAATTAACACAGGAACAGAAAATCAAATACTACATGTTCTCACTTATAAGCGGAAGCAAGCATTGGGTACACATGGACATAGAGATGAAAACAACAGACACTGGAGACTGCTAGAGAGGGAAAGAAGAGACCAAAGCCTGAAAAGCTACCTATTGGGTGCTATGCTCACTATCTGGGTGAAAGAAAGGATTCATTCATATCCCAAACTTCAGCGTCATGTAATACTTACATGTAACCAACCTGCACATGTACCATCTGAATCTAAATGAAAAGTTGAAATTATATTTTTTTTAAAAGACTGAAAAGCAACAAGAATGCCCTCACTGCTGCATCTGGAGGACAGAGGTAAGAAGCAGGGCTGGAAAAGTGGGCAAGAGGGCAGATTAGGAAGGACTTTGGAGGCTGTGTAAAAACCATGAGATTTTCATCTTGAGAATGAAAGTAAGCCACTAAGGGGAAATTAAAGAGGGAAATTACACAGCCAACTCATATTTTTAAGAGTGCTCTGTATAAGGTGTAAGGGAGGGATCCAGTTTCAGCTTTCTACATATGGCTATCCAGTTTTCCCAGCACCATTTATTAAATAGGGAATGCTTTCCCAGTTTCTTGTTTTTGTCAGGTTTGTCTAAGATCAGATGGTTGTAGATGTTTGGTAATTCAAGATGGATTAAAGACTTAAATGTTAGACCTAAAACCATAAAAACCCTAGAAGAAAACCTATGCAATACCATTCAGGACATAGGCATGGGCAAGCACTTCACATCCAAAACACCAAAAGCAATAGCAACAAAAGCCAAAACTGACAAATGGGATCTAATTAAACTACAGAGCTTCTGCATAGCAAAAGAAACTACCATCAGAGTGAACAGGCAACCTACAGAATGGGAGAAAATTTTTACAATCTATTCATCTGACAAAGGGCTAATATCCAGAATCTACAAAGAACTCAAACAAACTTACAAGAAAAAAACAACCCCATCAAAAAGTGGGTGAAGGATATGAACAGACATGTCTCAAAAGAAGACATTTATGCAGCCAAAAGACACATGAAAAAAAGCTCATCATCAATGGTCATCAGAGAAATGCAAATGAAAACCACAATGAGATACCATCTCACACCAGTTAGAAAGGCAGTCATTAAAAAGTCAAGAAACAACAGGTGCTGGAGAGGATGTGGAGAAATAGGAACACTTTTACACTGTTGGTGGGACTGTAAACTAGTTCAACCATTGTGGAAGACAGTGTGGCGATTCCTCAAGAATCTAGAACTAGAAATACCATTTGACCCAGCCATCCCATTACTGGGTATATACCCAAAGGATTATAAATCATTCTGCTATAAAGACACATGCACATGTGTGTTTATTGTGTCACTATTCACAGTAGCAAAGACTTGGAATCAACCCAGATGTCCATCAATGATAGACTGGATTAAGAAAATGTGGCACATATACACCATGGAATACTATGCAGCCATAAAAAAGGATGAGTTCATGTCCTTTGTAGGGACATGGATGAAGCTGGAAACCATCATTCTCAGCAAACTATCACAAGGACAAAAAACCAGACACTGCATGTTCTCACTCATAGGTGGGAATTGAACAATGAGAACACTTGGACACAGGAAGGGGAACATCACACACCGGAGCCTGTCATGGGGTCGGGGGAGGTGGGAGGGATAGCATTAGGAGAAATATGTAATATAAATGACGAGTTAATGGGTGCAGCACACCAACCTGGCACATGTATACATATGTAACAAACCTGCACATTGTGCACATGTACCCTAGAACTTGAAGTATAAATAAATAAATAGACAAAATAAAATAAAACTAGAAAAATAAAACAACCAGGTGTAGAACTGCCATTTAATCTAGCAATCCCACCACTGGTTATCTACCCAGTGGAAAAGAAGTCATTATACAAAAAAGATACTTGCACACGTGTGTTTATAGCATCACAGTTTGCAATTGCAAAATCGTGGAACCAATCCAAATGCCCATCAATCAACGAGTGGGTAAAGAAACTGTGGCATATACATATATGCTAAGTGAAGTAACTTAGCTAAGTTACATATATATATATATATATAAGCATATATATATATGCTAAGTGAAGTGAAGTAACTATATATATTTTTTAAGTGAAGTAACTCAGGAATGGAAAACCAAACACTGTATGTTCTCACTGACATGTGGGAGCTAAGCTATGAGGACACAATGGCATAAGAATAATACAATGGACTTTGGGGACTTTGGGGGAAGGGTGTGAGGGTTGAGGGATAAAAGACTACAAATATGGTGCAGTGTATATTGCTCGGGTGATGGGTGCACCAAAATCTCACAAATCACCACTAAATAACTTACTCCACTAAATAACTTGCTCATGTAACCAAACACTGAATCTAAATGAAAAGTTGAAATTATATATTTTTTAAAAGACTGAAAAGCAACAGGAATGCCCATACTGCTGAATCTGGAAGACAGAGGTAAGAAGCAGGGCTGGAAAGGTGGGCAAGAGAGCGGATCAGGAAGGACTTTGGTGGTTATGTAAAAACCATGAGATTTTCATCTTGAGAATGAAAGTAAGCCACTAAGGGGAAATTACACAGTCAACTCATATTTTTAAGAGTTCTCTGTATAAGGTGTAAGGAAGGGATCCAGTTTCAGCTTTCTACATATGGCTACCCAATAACCTATAGAAAATAAAAAATAATTTAAAAAAA
This sequence comes from Chlorocebus sabaeus, assembly GCF_047675955.1. Classification (NCBI taxonomy): domain Eukaryota; kingdom Metazoa; phylum Chordata; class Mammalia; order Primates; family Cercopithecidae; genus Chlorocebus; species Chlorocebus sabaeus. The sequence continues at coordinate 51,794,546 of NC_132920.1, forward strand.
AAAAAGAGTGCTCTGGCTGCAGTGGGGGAGAATGGAGTAGATGAGGGTAAGCACAGCAGGAGAATAATAATTAAGAGATATTCTAGTGGTTCACCCAAGAGGCCATGATGCATATATTAGGGTGATGAGAGAGGAGATTAAAAAACACATATTTGAGTAATACTCAAGAAGCAGAATAGCCAGGACTGGATAAAGTGTCAAGAACAACCCTGAGCAATTGGGAGTGGAAGATGGTGCCATGTACTGGAATGGGAAAGCTGGAAGAAGAGCAAGCTGGCCACTGGCAATGGCAGGCTTGGCAGGGAGAAAGCAGGAATAGAGGATTCTCTCTAAGTTATTTTGGTTTAAGCTACCTGTACATCATCACAGTGCAGATTTCAAGTGGGTAATTAGACATATAGGTCTAATCCTTGGGAAAAGAAAAAACATTTTTATGAGTCCAAGTACTATCAATAGCTTCACAACTAGAAAATGTATGTTCTCCAAAAATCACCAAGACAGAATGAGAAGAATCAAGAATTTATTTTAATTCAAGGGAATTTTTTAAATCATATGGAGCATTCAAAAAATGTGTTCACTGATAGGAGATGTCATATAGAGAGGGAAAGACTGCAGACAAGAAAGAGAAAGGAAGGAGACAAGTATGGACTGAGGTATCTGAAAAAGGAATAACAGCATTAAGATGCAGAGAACATCAGGTGGGATTATCTTTGGGAGAAGGTAAAACACTTTGTTACAACAGGAGGAAAGAAAGAGAAGATAAGGGGTGCTGCAATTTATATACACTTGTCTCCTTTAAAGAAGAGCCTGAGGATACCTAAAACACCCTGCAAAAGACTATGAACTTGGGTCACACTCTCAGTTCACCTCTAAACCATATCATATTAACACTGGACTCCACCTGCTAATAACCAATAGAAATCAGGGATGATCTCTAGTATAAAACTCTGTGTGTAAAAATATATCTATCTGGCTGGGCATGGTTGCTTATGCCTGTAATCCCAGCACTTTGGGAGGCTGAGGCGGGTTGATCACCTGAGGTCAGGAGTTCGAGACCAGTTTAGCCAACATGGTGAAACCCCGTCTCTACTTCTCTACTAAAAGAATACAAAATATTAGCTGGGCATGGTGGCAGATGCCTGTAATCCCAGCTACTTGGGAGGCAGGAGAATTGCTTGAACCTGGGAGGCAGAGGTTGCAGTGAGCCAAGGTCACGCCATTGCACTCCAGCCTGGGCAACACAGATGGAGATAGATAGATAGATAGATAGATAGATAGATAGGCCACAGTTTCTTTATCCACTCGTTGATTGATGGGCATTTGGATTGGTTCCACGATTTTGCAATTGCAAACTGTGATGATATAAACAGGCGTGTGTAAGTATCTTTTGTGTATAATGACTTCCACTGGGTAGATAACCAGTGGTGGGATTGCTAGATCAAATGGCAGTTCTACTTTTGGTTGTTTTATTTTTCTAGTTTTGTTTTATTTTGTCTATTTATTTATACTTTAAGTTCTAGGGTACATGTGTACAATGTGCAGGTTTGTTACATATGTATACATGTGCCAGGTTGGTGTGCTGCACCCATTAACTCGTCATTTATATTACGTGTGTGTGTATATATATATCCATCTATATGAGCATTTGGCTTAACGTCTACTTAAAAAACTTTATTACCTTAACACCATCTGAACAGGATTCTTTTTAAAGTAACTAATGAGAACTAATACATAAGAATGAGTGACTGCTGTATAAATACATAAAATAGTTAATGAAATTAATGCACATGCATCTAGACATCCATATATCAAGCCAAGCATGTATTTTACATATGGGGTCTTTGTAGTCATCCATTCATTCTCAAATAGAGACTAGTTCTATACTACAACATGGATGAAACTTGAGAACATTATGCAGGGTGAGAAACTTCACTATATGATTCATTTTAAATGAAATGTCTAGAGTAGGAAAATCTGTAGAGATGGAAAGTAGATTAATGTTTGCCTGTGACTGGGGAAGATTGTGGACTAGGGAGTTATAGCCTAAGGGGTATGGGATTTCTTTGGGGGCTAATCAAATGTTCCAAAATTAACTGCAGTAATTGCATGTCTCTGTAAAAACAATGAATTGTACACTTTAAATGGATGAATTTTATGGTATGTGAATTATATCTCAATAAATAGCTTAAAAATTAAAGTACATTTTTTACTAATACGGAATAATCATATCTTTCTGTACTAATATGGAATAATTATATGGAATAATTATAGCTTTTAAAGCAAGGCACACATAGTGTACAGTCTGTAATATTTATACAAAGGCAGTGAATAAAAATAAATATAATTTTTTTTAATTTTTGCATATGCAGCATAGAATATCTTTGAAGAGATACCAAAGGAAGGAACCAGTAACACTGTCATCTTCAGGAAGTGAAACCGGCTGGCTGGAAGACATGGGTGAAGGGAAAATTTTCAATGAGAAATCTTTTTCTCTTTGAATTTTGAACAAAGTAAATACACTACTTTAAAATCTTTTAAAAAACTGAATTAAAATTAAAAGTAGAGGCTAGCCATAATTTTATTTGAAATACAAATTGAAAAAGAATATCTCACACACATATACACATTTGCATGTGTGTGTGTCTTTCAGTCCTTGTCAGACATGTAATTTTTTTCCGCTGACAGCAATATAAGAAATATGAGAAAGAGAATAAGCTGTGCAGACTTCTTATTTGACCTGGCTTCGACTTCCTGTTTCTAATGTCTCTTAATTTACATTTTGATATGTAATGTTCCCTTCTCATTTTATCTTCATATTTGCAATTTTTACTTTTGGATATTTGTGGAATGCTTCACACTGTTGAATGTCTGTGGATCTAGGCAAAATTTGACTCTGCCACTGCAATTGGAGTTCAGTGTGATGTTTCAATTTATTCTGACTTCAGTTTTTGCTTGCTAAGTTAAATTAGGACAAGATCAAACTTCATTATCTTGCATAGATTACTCTCTAGAAAGTTCTCCCTGTTGCCACTGGTCCATAATCACTACAGACAACTTCCTGAAATGTGGAATTATGGGAAGGCAAACAAAGTATTATAAACACAAGGAAAATCAGAAAACTATGAAAGAGATATACTGAATAATCAATAATCAATTCAATATCCCAAGAGCTAATACTCAAAGATACAAAATAAAGCAAATGGAAAATTTAGCTTAAGCATATTCCCAAACACACTTTAGAAATACAGAATATTTTAGAAGCATACAAAAATAGTTTCTTGTATTTCCTTTTGATTCCTTTATATTTAATATAAGACTCTAGTTCATCTGGCATGGCATGACTTGAGAACACAACAGAATTTTTTTTAGCATAAGGGTAGACAACTATTCCAACATAATTTACTGAAATGTAGTCTTTTCCCACTGTTCTGAAACACCATCTTAATTACTAAGTACATTCTGTTATATCCATGGGTCTGTTTCTGGACTCTATTTTGTTTCATTCAATTTCGTCTCCTACCTCTTCCTATGACAATATCATACCTGCTTTATCTAGACCAACCCTCCCCAAAATAATCTGTTTTTAAAATCCTTGCCAGTTGTATATTTACTTTTCCTAAAAATATTAGAATCAGCTTCTCACTTTCTAATTTTTTAAATTCTAAATGCAATTTTAACTAAGCTTACTTGAATTTACAAATTCATGTGGGGGAGAATCTTGGCATCATTGTGTCTTCCTGTATTTGTATGGCATTCCACCTATTTAGCAAGGTTTTCAGGGGGTTTTTCTTCATATGACATATGAATTTTTTGTTTATATCTAGGTATTTTATCTTTTTCTATCAAAAGTGATTACATTTTTAGACAATTACATTGTCTATTACATTTTCTAATTGGTGACTGCTATTATACAGGAATGCTATTGTTCATTGCATGCTAGTGTTGTTGCCAGCCATTTTACTTAAATATCTTGTATTTTTCTAGGAAAAAAAAAAACAATGTAGGCTTACCAGTAATTGGTTTCCTGCTTCTTTCAAGTGGCTGTGCTTTCTATCCTAATTTTTTCATGTACTATTGCACTGTCTGGTATCTCCAGTAATAGAAATAAGAGTAGGCATTCATGTTTTGTTCCTGACACTAACAGGAATGAAATTAACCTTTCACGGTTAATTCTAATATTTCCTATGGACTTCTTGTAAACACCTTATATCCAGTTAGGAGAAGTTCCCCTATTTCTATAATAATACATTATTGTTGAGTTTTAACAGATAGAAATTTATCAAATGCTTTTTAAAAAATTAATTTGGGGTCTTGGAAAACACCCTACAAAATCTGCTTGATATTACTATGTAAACACTTTTTCTTCTAATGGGAAGCAGAGGAGTTTAACATACTGTAATTATTAACTTTTGCCCTTTACCAAGGGATGCAAATACTCTATGCCACATTCAAGAGGAAGACAGCATATTTTTTACACCAAAAGAAAGCAACAATAAAAAAACATGAAATGCCTTCAAAAATCTTGTTTTAAATGTCTGCTTAGATTTCAAATTTCTTTACTTCAGATGTTTCTATAAGAGAGAAATTTTACCCTCAGTATTCCAGTTTTCCAAGACTTGTGATTAGGAACCATAATAAGCCTATTAATTTCTGTTTCGGTTCATCTTCTCCTTCTTCAACCCACTAATACCATCCTTCTCTCTGCCCCACTGCCCTAGGAATAGTTTTCTCTGCTCACTTACCCTCAGCCCCCTAAAATATGCAACACTTTCCCATGACCCTGATGTGCCCTGGAACCTTGGACAGTCTGAATATTTAAGAAGCCCTTACTCAGATAAAGCGACAGAGTAGTATAGGCAGAGGTTGGCACTGCACATGACAAGGGGAAGAAGGAGAATAAAACTTATTTAGTTATTCTTGGCTCTTTATATACTGAATGTTGTGCCTCATTATTATAAAAAGAAAGTACAATCTTGGGGGAAGAGAGAGAGACTTCTAATTTTGTCTTACTGAATTATGTTAGATTTTTTTCCTGAGGTTCTAGAACTATCCTTGCATTCCTGGGATTAGACCTTATTTAACTATAATTTGTGATTCTTTGGAAGCATAGTTACATTTGATTTGGTAAGACTTCTCAATGTCAATGAGATTAGCCTTTAATTTTCTTCTTTGTGCCACCTTTATCTAATTTTACAATCAATCCTATAGCCTTAAGAATGAATTAGGAAGATTTTTATTTTTCTCCAGTTTCTGAAAGAGTTTATAATATGGTAATTATGTGTTCCTTTAAAGTATGTTTTACATTTTTAAAGAAGTAACCTGGGTGATCTCAGCTGTAGGTAGGCTATGAATTCACTTTAAGATCAACTGACCTGAAAAACTTCTCCCACTTGTACAATGAGGCATAAATATTTTTTTTGTTGTATTGTTTACAAAAGTGAAAAAATTGGGGGGAAATTTGTGTTCATCAGTAAGTTGGTAATTCAATAAATTATATCACATTCCTACTCTGGGTAACTACACAGTCATTTAAAAGGATGCAGTAGATTTGTCATTACTGATATGATAGTACTTTGAATACATACTTAACTTTTTTGGAAGTCACATATGAATACTTAAAACATATGTTTTTCATTGCTGAATTAAGGAACATTTTAGCATGGCATATAAGAGATCTAGAGTCAAACTATTGGGCTGAAAATTTCCCTCTATCAATCAGTTTTATGATCTCTGTTTCTCAGCTTCCCACCTACCTGATAAAGAGAGACAGTAATAGTGCCTCACAGGGTGATGTGAGAATTCCAAAGTGAATTCATCCAAAATGCTAAGGATAGAAACTGATATGTAGTAAAATACTTATTAATTAATAATTTTAAAGTTATACATTATATAAATAAATACACATTTTTTTAAAAAATGCAATCCCAACTAAGAACAACCATTATCCAGGGGAGGGCAAAAAGAAAGGGCTAAATGGTTCTTGATATTTTGCTTTGTATATTTTTATATTATTTTGAACAGAAAAAAATTATGTATTATGTTCAAAATTTTTTAAAGAACAAAATTATAGAAGCCTAATACTAATTATAAAGATGTCAGATAGTCATATAGAATTAGATGTCTAAGACAAGCAAGGTAATCATTGAACCTTCGTTCAGGTACAAAGCAACATGGAGGCCAGCATGGAGAGAGCAGCAGGAATGAGACACACCTGGATTTACATCCTGCTCATTCACTTTCTAGCTGTGGGACCCAGGGAATATTATTTATCCTCTAAGCTAGGGTTTTTCACAAACCTAGCTAGTAGGTCCACAGACACCCTACTTCAGTTTCAGTACTATTTACAGAGTTGGTTCAAAATATAGATCACTAGTAATTTAAAAACATTTCTTTGATTTTTATGCATGCTAAAGTTTAAGAAACAAAATAAAGTTAAGAAACCAAAATAAAATACAATAAAAGTTCTAAGTCTCCCAACCAACTGAATGGATCCTCCTCTCGGCCAAAGAGATTCCAAAGAAACCTGAAAAACTATCTCAGGCCACGATTGGAAGGAGTGGTCATCAGACATACCTCATTAGACATTCCTCCCTTTGGAATTTAGGTACAACCGACCAGCATTAACATTAAAACAGATATATTAACACTGACAGACTATTTTGGAGCAATAAGTTTCTAAATTCCAACCTCACTCTAGTATAGCATCACATGACAGATAGCAGGTCCTAAAAGTATCAAAGTATTTTACCCCAAAATATATTTGTCATATTTTGAAATGGCAATGCAAAGCTGTCTCTTATGGGGGGAAATGTACATTCTTTAGAGACTCACATTCCATTTCCAGGTCCTTTTTAGATCCTGAAGAGATTAGCTGAGAGTCTAGCACCTTATAAATCTTGGAATGGGAAATATTTGCCATCTATTACCTCTAAGGGTAGTCACCTAAAGACTTCATCTTCATAATAAGAACCTTGGTATCCACAACCCCTTATCTTAACCCCGACACTTCTTTCTATTGATTCCAGGTTTTTAGATAATAATTTAACTCTTTCAACCGATTGCCAATCAGAAAATCTTTGAATCCACCTATGACCTGTAAGCCTGCTTCCCACTTCAAGTTGTCCCACCTTTCCAGACCAAACCAATGTATACCTGACATGTATTCATTGATGTCTTATGTCTCCCTAAAACATAAAAAAACAAGCTGTAACCCCACCACCTTAGGCACAAGTTCTCAGGATCTCCTGAGGCTGTGTCACAGGACATGGTCCTCATATTCAGCTTGAAGTAAATCTCTTCAAATATTTTGCAGAGTTTGGCTTTTTTTATCAACAGAACTACTCTCAATCTTGATTCCATAGTATGTCAAAGACGGTTTGTCATACCATATTTACAATATTGGTAATATGGTATTACCAATGTCATACCATATTTACAAAGCTTTAGTGAGATAAAATAAATATTTAATACCATGCTTGGAACATTAAAAAAACTGAACTCATATTATTATAATAATGGGAACATTGTTGCTAGTACTACTACTGTTATCACCATACTCTATAATAACTGTTCCTATTTTAAATGAAGGATCTGATATTTTTTCAACATGCCATAGTCTTCTATGGCCTTATATTTATATAACTTATTACTTTTTCTGACTCAAAAAAATAAATGTGAATATCTCTACTATTTCTTACATTATTTTTTACTGGCAATATTTTATGGCCTTCTGATTTTAACTTCTGACCACTAGTATTCAAGTAACCTCAGATCTTGAAAAAATAAGTGCAGTGCTTGGAACTGAAATTCTGGTATGGTCCTTATTAATGCAATGTGATTTGGGCTTGACCATGATGGGAGATTGTAGAAATAGGATAGGAAAAGAAAAGATATTGGAATAGTAGAGCTTATAAAAATTGTGGTTAAAGTTTTCCTCTCTGGGTGAGGCTTGTACTAAGCATGGGGTGGCAAAAACTATGTTATTAATAAAATACTATATTTTCTAAGAACAAGCCTTTCCCTTCTCTTTGTTACCTGAAAAACCTAGGCATAAAGCTACATGAGTCTTTGGTCCTGATTCTCCATTTCCTTTGGGGAGAAAAAAAAAAGGTCCACATTTCTCACACAGCTTTGGGGAAAAGACTCATAACCATACTTAATGTATAAAAGCTGTGATTTCCATGCAAACTGCTGCTTTCCCAGAAAAATGTAAAAGCCCCCTTTAGCAGTTTAAAATCCTTTAACCATTTCCTTCCTGTTCCACTTGAACTAGGGGCCAGCTTGCTCTGCCTAAAGCCTTCCCTCAGTGACTTTCAGATTAATAAGTTAATTTAAGAAGTGTTAGAAACATTCTTAATTCATTCAGACTTGCAAGATATCATTAAATGCCAGGTATGTACAGTAGGAGCCAAGAAGAGTTACTCTACAATTCTCTCAGTCACGAATAATTTCCTCACCATACTGGGACTTAGGCCTTGCACTGCAAACAGCAAAACTTGGGCTTCCTCACAGTAGCCAATGTCATAGCTCTAAGCCTGCATCAATGTTTACTCATTTACACTCTTTCTTTTATAGTTTCACCAAAAAAGAAAACAAACAAAAACAGGTGCATCCACATATACAAATGAGAAAAAGGTAACCTCTGAAACCATTTCACAGCAAACAGAAGATCCACAAGCTGCTCACTAGCTAAAACCACAGGAGGTGTGTCAGGCACCTTGATGCTGAGCCACGGGAGGCCTGCAGGCTGGGAAGGCAGTAAATCCCCAGAGAGCTCTAAACTCCTGATTGGCAAGCCACACCAGGCCCATCAGCTCCTCAGGTGCTGAGCCACAGGAGGCCCATCAACTGCTCAGGTGGAAGGTGCGGGAGGAGGGAGGAGGCAAACTGTGTGGAGGAGCTTGAATGAAAGGCCACCGGCTCACCAGGGGAGATGGGAAATGAGAGGTGCCTACTGGGAATACTAGAGTTCAGAGAACTTCATCAAGAAAAGGAATGAACCCACTCCCTCCTTGCATAGTATATCTTCTTACCTGCAGGGAAACGCATCTCACAGAGAGTACATTTCTGGCCCAGGGATTCTAAATAAATAAATGCTAATGTAGAATGATTCCCAGATTGAGTTTTGCAGCAGACCACCAGGTCTTCCAGAGAAAATCAGCACCTCCTTGTCAGTTGCTAAGGTTCTTAGGGAATGGTCACCCTCCATCCATCCTTTGTTTGCCAAGATTCTCGGTATGACAGTGACACAGTGACATTTCCCCCTTTAGTTTCCCAAAAGTCCTGGAAATACTTTAGTAGGGACTTTAGTAGGGACTAGTCAGTGACTGCATCTCACTCTTTCATTTATTTACTCTAGCGTTTGTTGTGGCTATAAGTCAAATCCTCTGCTTTGCATTAGAGATATAAAAAAGTCAAATAAGACATAACCTCTGTTCTCAAGGTGACATAAAAGTAAGTAATATTTACAGAATAAGGGTATATGACAGAAATATATCCAAGGTGTTGTAGGAACCTGGCAGAAGGAGAATTAAATCAAATGAGCATTCAGGGACAGTTTCTAGAAGAGGTGACACCAAGTTGAGTATTAAAGGACAAAAATAAACAAGCTGAAAGAGAGGTTTAGGGTGGGGAGGGAGAGAAAGGAAAAGAAAGGAGAAGTGAACAAAGTTACAGGTAGTAAGAAGAGCAAGTAAAAATAACTGGAAAAGACATAGTCGATTCCATCCAAGAACAGTGATTAGATAAGTGTAACTGGGCAACAATGCACGCAGGAGAACAGCAGACAATGAGGCCAGATCACAAAGGACTCTGTAGTCCAAACAAATACATCTGAAATTGACTCTGAAAGCTTCAGGAAGCCCCCAAGTATCATGCAACATCAATATCCAAGACCAAGGCCTCAGAAAAATTAAAGCCTGCTGATTTTGAAAATTGGGTTTCTCAGGTTTCTGTAAAGGATAACCTATTTCCAACAAAATAAGAAAAAAAAATATTTCAAATTCGCAGTCTAGCCTTAGCTCTGGTTCCTGAAGTAAAATTTCTCACTTTATATTTTGCCACTTGGTTTTTAAATCTTTTGTAAAACCATATACAGGCCAGGTGCGGTGGCTCACGCCTGTAATCCCAACACAGGCCGAGGTGGGTGGATCACAAGGTCAGGAGTTCCAGACCTGTCTGGCCAACATAGTGAAACCCTGTCTCTACTAAAAATACACAAAAAATTAGCCAGGTGTGATGGTGTACGCCTGTAATCCCAGCTACTCAGAAGGCTGAGGCAGGAGAATTGCGTGAATCCGGGAGGCGGAGGTTGCAGTGAGCCAAGATCATGCCACTGCACTCCAGCCTGGGTGACAGAATGAGACTCTGTCTCAAAAAAAAAATATATATATATATACACACACACACACACACACACACACACATATATGGTCACGTATAGCATACATAGCACATATTTTACTAACATGTCTTTAAAAGAGGATGCTTGCTACAATAAATAAACACTAATATGATATTAAAACTCAAGTAAATGCCAAATATTCCTTTTCTGGAAGGATAAAATTTTAACCATATATTCCCAATATGATTTACTTTCTCATAAACATATTAATAAATTGCTAATTACAAATAAGTACTGCAATACTAATGTACTAATGTAATAAATATTATCTACATAATAAAACATATACAAAAAGAAAATGTTCAAGAAATAGATTAAGGAAAAATAAAGGTTTTGATATTTTCTATTTGTTCTTCAGTAAGTCATCGTTCAAACCTATGTTGGAAGCCCCCTACTAACTTAGACAGCTAAGACAGATCTACACCCCTATGCTTCTGTGCTCTGTGCAAATGCATGTAGATGTCAGTACACCTTTCATTAAACCAAATCAACTAAAGGAAGAGGAACGGACATAAACAGAGTCATAAAGGAGAGTGGTGAGGTAACACACCTGTGGTGGGCTGTGTAGTCGATAAGAAGCTGAGGCAGTGGAGTTGGATGGGAGATTACACCTGTTAAATCAAGTTTAGCCTAAAGTTGCCTCCTTACATATTTTAAGTCTGGCTTAAAGGCTTCTCCGTAGATAGTGAATTGTAATGTAACTGGATATGTAAACAGACTGTAAACTACTCTTGTACCCATCACAGAGTTTCAGCCAATAAAAGGCTGAACCAATCTGGCCATTTCTGTACCGCATTCCTGTTTTCTGTATATCACTTGCCTTTTTCTGTCCATAAATCTTCCACCACATGGCTGTACGAGAGTCTCTTTGAGCCTACTGTGGCTCAGGAGGCTGCCCGATTTGCAAATGGTTCTTTGCTCAATTAAACTCTGTTAAATTTAATTTGTCTAAGGTTTTTCTTTTAAAATACCCTTCCCTCAGCTCCCTGAGGTCAATGTGAGACTGAAGGAAAACACAAATTGTGAACCAAGCTCTTGATCCTCTTTGTAGTACATGAAAAGCAACCTGGGGTGAAGGCAGGGATAGAGGCAGGACGTTTTATCTGAGGAGCAAGAGAGAGCCATGGGGCTTCCAGGAGAGCCTTGGCCCCAGAAGTTCTTTCCCATATTACCAGAACTCTGGAATCTTAGAGACACGTTTGTTTTTTGAGGGGTTGATTTTCCCATTTTTCTCCAGGAGCATTTAGAAGTCAGCAATTTGGGAACCACTCTACCTAAGGTATGTGCCTCTATTTCCTCACTACAGGTAATCTTGCTAAATGTAAACCCTATTCACAAAATGTGTGCCATCACAGGATCTTGCCCACTTCTCTTTTCCACAGGATTTAGTAAGAAAAAAAAAATGATGTGGTGAGGATTGGAATTATCAATACCTCAACTTATGGGAGGAAACTCTGCTCTAGACACCCATCCCCGCAGATTTCTCAAGAAGGAGGTGCCACACACTACTTCCTGCCCTATGATATACTGAGGAGAGAGGGAAGGGGACTGATGTGTCAGTTTCAGAGTTTTGATTCAGGACTACAGTCATGTCCCCTGAGCAAACACCCCAAGGCATTCAGCCTCACTATGCCAACAGCAATCATTCCTGCTGATCCATCACACGTTCACTGATTATGCTGTCGATAGGAATGAATGAGAGCGGCTGGGATTTAATCAGCATTCTATTCAATCCACCATGCCTCCATCCATTCATTCACTCACTCGGTCACTCCTCTAACAAATACACAAAGAACTTCTCCTCTTCTGGAGCTTCCCTGGACACAGGGAGAACAAAGATGAGAAGGCCCCATTGGTGTCAATAATATTCTGGAAGACAGCAGAGAAGTGCCTGCCATTTGCACTGCTGACCACACCCCGGCCAGCCTGGGCACAGTGCAGAACATTCACCACCTCCGTGCATGGGCTTTACAGACACCATCTCTCCACACACTACTCCTGCCTGAACAATGCAATCAGATGGGTTGTCTGTCATTAAGCCTGACAAAAACCCAGCACAATCTAGGTAAGAGCAATGTTTTTTATCCAGACACTAAATTGCAATCAGGTGACATTATCATGTAAATAAAGAGGCAAACAGATGGTTTCAAACAAGATCCAGGGCTTTCAGAGCATTGCCGACGTTACAAATGAAGAAAAGCAAGGATAAGTCATTAGACACAGAGCAGGCCCTGGAGTGCACAGCAGCCCAACAAACAGAATCCTGGCCTGGATAATGCAGCCAAAACAAAAGGCAGTCACTTACTGCTTGCAATTGTTTGTTAATCAAATACCACTAATTTCCAAATCTGGGGATATGCTCTAAGAAACATATATTCATACTTTTTCCTTAAAATACACTTTGCAATGGTGTCATCTGTGTATATCACCATGACCTTTAATAACACCACTTTCAAAAGGCTCTGTTTTATTTCCTCCCACATGTTTAAATAGGAACAGTGTAATGAACTAGACAGATTCAAGGAATTCAGAGGCCTAGATTTGACTCTACTGTCTCTGTGATCTCTGAGCTTTCTTGGACATGCCCTCTTGCGATCATTTCCCTCAACTGTAAAATGTGAAAACAAAAAATGTGGCAGAGGCCATTAGCTGCTTCCCAGTAATAAGATCCTTCCTTAGTAATAACAACTCCAATTTTTAGCTAAATAGATTGTCACCTAACCAAAAGACTACATTTCCCAGCTTCCTTTCCAGGTAGAAGTGGCCATGTGGCTACGTTTACACCATTAAGATGTAAACAGAAGTGTCATGTGAGAAGTAAAAGAAGAATCCTTTCTCCTGTCTACTGCCTGGAATGTGGCTGCAATGGCTGGTGCTCCAGCACATTGATGGATCACACAGTGAATTTGGAAATAGAAAAATACTGGAGGACAAAAAGGTAGAAGGGGTCCAAGTCCCTGACACCATGGAATACATTTTTATGTAAGATATAAACTGACATATCTATCAACCTCATACTGTAATAATAATTTTTAATAAAAATAATAATTTTCAAGTTTTTGTTATTCACAGAAGACTTAATCTGCCTAATACCTGGATACCTAAACTCCTAATTCCTAATACCTGGACACTAAAACTCCCAGAATTGTTGTGAGTGTTAAATTAGGTGCGAGAACTCTTTGTACTCAGTTTCCCTGAATCCTCAGCATATAAGCTGCTCTGTGAATAAAAGTGTTGCATGATCAAACATGCTGGAGAACAGCCCGTACTATATCCCCCTCCGAAAGTTATACAACCCAAACTGTCATATAAAAGGTTTTGAAAAAAAAAACAGAAACAAAAAAAAAAAGTATTTATCTGTGCTCAGTCCAAAATGTTTCAAATTTGTTTGACTTATTTATTTTTCCATGATGATGCTTTAAGGAGCTTATAAGATACTTTAAGGAGCTTTAAGGTGATGCTTATAAGGAGCCAGTTTCAGAGGAAACACTTTGAGAAATCCTTGGTAAATTTCTTACCAGTTATAGTTAATATCTAAATTGTTGCTTTCAGCCTTCAAATATGAATTGTAATTGAATTTACTTCAATGCCAGTCCAGGTCCAGGTCCCACAGTATATGCTTTCATCACTCTCTGAATGTTTCCTATAGCACATTTGTTAGTCATATTCATTTTTAACTACATGCAATTATATTTCTATCTCCCCCACTAGGCAGTAAGTTCCAGGTGGGTCTTGAAACTGTTTTGCTCATCATTTTATTTCCAATATGAGGCAAAGTGGCACATAATAAGTTATGCACCCAGTAAACAGTTGCTCAATAAATGCATGATTTCTGAACTCTGTTTTCACGTCACACATGCAAACAGCAGTGATGGAATAAATGTAAATCAATTTTGGTTTTGCAAGGGGTTTTAATCTCTTTTAGCTCTCTTGGATGGCATTTGGACCATTAGCTCCACCAGTGCCTATGTATATACTCTTAATGAACTGAACATTAGAATGCCCCTTCTAAGTATCATTATTTAGTAGACATAAGAAATCCCGAGTAACATTGACCTAAAAATAAAAATAGGAGATTTTTAATGTACTTGCAGATAAAGAAAACCTCAGAATTCTCAGCAAGACCCATTATTGGGCTCAACTGGTCTGGATATCCAAGATAGATCACTTACACAGCTGGAAGCTGAGATTGGCTCTTGGTTACAGCTTATCTCCATCAGGGGCTGCCAAGCAGTGCTACAAAAATGACCTTTTCATGTGATTTGGATTTCCATAGCCTAAGGGCTGTGTTCTCAAAGGAAACACCCCAATGGCAAATGAGACTTCCAGGCAAAAGGATCTTCTAATGCAAGCGTTCTTGTGACCTAGGCTTCAAAATCCCAGAACATTATTTTATTAATACAGTCTATATCAGTCCATCTAGTCACAAAGGCCAGCCCAGATGCCAGAGGAGGGCGGGAAGCCCCGTGTCTCCATGAAGGAGCAGCAAGCATTTATAGGAAGGAACAAAATGTATGGCAGCCCTTTTTGGAGAATTTCTGCGATAATGACATGGAAATTATGATACCTATTAGAACCGGTGCTAGGTGCTGTTACTCAACCTTCTAACAGAGGAGCTTATCACATTTTATTCTAATATTTATTTATTTAATATTTTGATAACCGTATCAATATAACTGATTTCTTCTATAATTCTACTTTATTTTATATACCAAAAAATTATTTAGAGAATGGGTCTAGGCTTTACCAGACTGCCAAAGGGATCTAGGACACATAAAATGTTAAGAACTCTTGAGCTGCTTAATAGTGTGGTAACCCAAGGGTCAGCAACGAGCCAACTATGCCATTCCTGCCCCTGCTGGCCTGCCTGTACCTATAAAGACCTTGTCACTTCAGCAAAGTTCTTATCTCTAAACCTCTGCACATGAGGAGACTCCAAAAGCTCCCTCAAGGGAGTATAATCAACTCAGGAAATGGCAACTGTACCTAAACCATTGATTGAGAAATCATGAATTATTTAATTTTACATTCCAAAAAATATCCACATGGAAAACAGACCATAAAGAGAAAAAGAAGTAATTCAATGAGAACATGTGAAAAAAGCCCTGCTCTGCATTAAAAACTCCCATGGGCAGCTGCTCCTTGCTTGGCTTGTACTTCCCAACCCCAACCAGGGGGTTAAAATACATATGTAATCACTCAGGTTCCCTTCTTTTGTAAGAAAGGCCTCTGTAACACTCCTCAAAGAATATTAATTCCATGAGACAAAGTTCTTGGGGCAATAAAACTAGGTAAATTATGTTTATGCATTTTAATCAGGGAAAATTTTTATTAACCCTCAGCAAACTTGTTGCAGTGCAAATCATAGACTATGGGGTTGGTACAAACTTTAATGGTGATTTCTTAGTAGGGTGATGCACTCATTCTGGTTTGCCTCAGACTTTCCAGGTTGTATCACTGAGAGTCCTATGTCCCAGGAAACCCTCAGTCCTGGATAAACCAGGATAGCAGGTCATTCTCTTTACCAATGATTTTAAAGATATTAGTTCCTGATATCAATGTCCCCAAATAAATATTAAAACCTATGGATGCCACTTTCAGTATTCCAGAGCTGAAAGTAATTAAACAATGAGCTCTGATAGAGTAATGTTGCCTGTTTTAAATAACATGGACTTCAATTCTTACCTCCAGAATTGAACTCATTCTAAAAGTTATACATAATCTCCTAAATTTTAAAACAAAATATATTTGGTATTGTGTTGTGTTTTTGTAATACTCTACTTTTAGGAAAGGACAGGGATTCAGTGATTTTGTTTTCTTTGTTTGTTTGTTTGTTGTTGTTGCTGTTGTTTTTGAGACAGAGTCTCGGTCTGTCACCCAGGCTGGAGTGTCGTGGCAAGATCTCAGCTCACTGCAAGCTCTGCCTCCTGGGATCAAGTGATTCTCATACCTCAGCCTCCCAAGTAGCTGGGATTACAGGTGCACGCCACCACGCCAGGTTAAGTTTTGTATTTTTGCTAGAGACAGAGTTTCACTATGTTGGCCAGGCTGGTCTCAAACTCCTGACCTCAAGTGATCCACCTGCCTTGGACTCCCAAAGTGCTGGGATTACAGACATGAGTCACCATGCCTGACTGACAGCAATTTCTTAAATGACATAACCTATTCTGTTTTCCAAATCAAGCTGATTGAGCTATACACATTAACCAGTTTGGTGGAACTGAACCTATTACCTGAGCCTATTGATTTAGAACACTTGGCAGTATTGTAACCAGAAAGTGACCAGGGACAACCTGGCTGCCACCTTAAAAGTCTGCTCATGGGCAGTAATGGCTTTTAATTTTAACAAAGATATGTGTATCCTTGAAGACACTGATATAATCCAGATGTGTGAAACTATAAAACAAGCAAGAGATGTTACATTAGGTTTTGCATTTAATTAGTGGGAGCCTGCACAGAGGATACAGTTTATTCTCAAGCAATTTCCAAATTACCATCCTCCTTGTACTCCTTGGAACATTTACTGTTAACCACCTCCATCATCTTGGTGTTGCTCCTTTCTTGCCTTGCCTTCTACTGTCCTGGTTCTGATTTAATGACGACTCATTCTATGACATCTCTTCTTGCCACTTAAATTAGCATTTCCCTAAGATGCTGACTTCTACCCAATCCTTATATCTCTCTGCAATAGCTCTCATATGAGTCCTAATCCCCATTCAATACTCAAGGCTTCCTTAGTCAATTCTACTGAGGATTACCAAATTGCAATCCAGATTCTCAGTTGGCCTTCCTTTTAATCTTCTGGTCCATATTTCCTGTTACTATCTAGGCATCTGCACATGAACCTGAGCATATGTCTATAATGGAATTTATTATCCTCCCTGCTAAACCTACTCCTTTACATGCATCCCCTACTTCTACTGATGGTACCCCTACACATTCACCTGTGTGTAAAAGTTTTGGTCATCTTTTCAGATTCATTTTTCTTTATATTTTTTGCAATCAATAAATTGCTAAGCCCTATCAATTCTCCTTTCCCATCAAGTTTATGATACTTATTATATTTTTCCATAGCAGCCATCATTGCATTTACTGCTACCATATAGCTTGTAATTTGTATTGTTAAGGCCAAAGTATACTTAAAATCCTGGGGAAAGTAATGCATAGTTTCTTTAAGAAATAGTTGTAAACTGCTGCTGAAAGTTTGTACAGGTTGCATAAGGAAAGAAGTTGCTATAGTAGCAAAAAAAAAAAAAAAAAATTACACCTATTGCAACTGAAGGAAAGCATCATAGGTGTTTTACAGGAATATCTGCTAGAATTCTCTCAGGCTACAACAGAAGGTGCCCAATAGGGTCACACCTCTGGAAGACTGAGATGGAGTATTTGAAATCATAAAAGCAGTTATTCTCTAGGTGGGAGTAGGTATCAAAATAAAACCCCAGTCTCTTATATACTTCATGCTTGCCAATTACCTCCACCCCATGATCTTTACATCCTGGGGACGTGCACCCCTCCTAGAAAATGACTATGATCCATGACGCTAACACTAATAGACCATGACAATGAGTGTGTTTCTCAGGTGAGTGAAAACAAGAAAAGGTTTGTAAAAGCCCTCTATTAGAGTAAAACTCGAATTAGTTCCAGCAAGTTAGCAAGCCATAAAGAGTGTCAAGGTCTACATGACTTTGGATCCCAAGAGTAGATACTAAGTGAGTTCTAATTAGCCCAGAAACAAATGCCATGATTGAATCAAGCAGAGCTGGACAAATTAAGATTAGAAAAACCTATTTCAATATATTTATATTTTTTATGTTTATTTTGTCAAAGGGAAAATGTACTGTTATTTTAATCAAAATTTCATTTTTATGAAGAAAAGCATATATAGTTGGTGGAAAAATTATTTCTAATTCCAACTCCTAATTGTCCCCCCTGGCAAAAGCACTGTGTCACAGGTCTTGATCAGAAAGTTTAGGGGACCACTGCTATTTATTTGGGAGCATCCATTTGAATCACGGTCATTGCAACTAGAAGGAACTCCCTAGCCTCCAAGTGTTTCATCTCAAAATTCAATCCTATTTTAGGAACAAAACAAATAAAGCAATAGTAGTCCCTCTAATAAATTTTAGAGGTCAACTTAAAACACTGGGTTGAAGCATGGGGACTAAAATTTCACTCAGCTTTGGTATAAAACATAATATAAGTTTGGGCAATAATCTTAACATATTTCATAGCATTTTACAATTTATAAAACACTTGCATTATCATGGTTCATTTCAGTTGGATTAGAAACCCACTACGTTTCCTACCAACTCAACAATTGTATGTGTCTATAATTTACATATATATTAATATTTATAAGTAAATCCACCTCAAAATAAAACAAATAAATTACTAGGTAATCAGTTCATCAAGGGACTCCATATAGCAAAGCATGTTATACTTAGACTGCTTTAAATCGTAAGTTTCTATAGTATATTTTTAAACAATTTGATATACGAAAAGTTTATTTACATTCATCGTTTCAAAAATAAACTGCTTAGGAATGTTAGTGAGAACACCTGCTCTGTGGAGTCTGAAATCCTGGTTCTTCCTTCTAGAGGTGAGGACATGACTTTGACATCCTTAAAGCAAGGTCACTAAGGTCTATGATTCCCTCTAAGAAATTGCCTAAAAGGAAGGAGAAATAGACAGTTTCCAAAGATCCTTTCATCTTTGACTTCAGATTTTCTTTTTATTTATGTATTTTTATTTGAAAATAATATTAATTTAAAATTTTAGGTCAAAAGTAGCTTAAAGAACAGCTTTTCCATTCACTTTCTAAACAAGGTCAAAGGAAAGTTCAACTGTTGTCTCCCTGGATCTTTAATGTGTGCCCTGAAAGAAAATGATCAAAATATGTTTCCTCCATGTCTTTCCTCATCCCACCACATCCCTCTCTTCTAAGAAGAGGCTCTGGTCACACATGTAAACATTCAACCACAAGTTGCAGTCCAACAACTATCGTCCATTCTCACTGCAAAGTGAGCAATTCCAAACTGAGGGCCCAATTATGTTTGGAGAGTTGACAAATACCACTTTCAGACAGAGAAGAGGTGGTATAATCAACACTAAGCATTACAGGTAAAAATAAAATAAAATAAAGAAACTAAAAACCCTTTGAACAGTCTGTCTCCTGGTGTTCTGTAATTTCTGATTCATGCAAGCCAACAGAATCTAAATAAAGTCTTTCCAGACAGGGAAGACAGCACAAATTTAGCAGGCTCTAAAGCACCTTTTGAATTAAGTCAGGTACATCTGCTTTTAATTACATACATGCATATATACTTACACACATAAACACATACACAGAGGTAGATTAAAGACAGCTGCAAATTCTTAGCTATTCCTCCCATTGAGAGGTAGAACCTAATTCTCCTCTCCTAAATCTAGGCAGACCTCAGGACCTTGCTTGACCAAGAAATTTATGGCCATGATATTCTGAGCTTGCCAGAGCCAGCTCAGAAGGCATGTGGCTTCCAAATAGGTCTCTGGGACCACTTACTTTTGGAACACCCTTTCTTAGGCTATTCCTTCTTGGAATCCAGCCATCATGTTGTGAGGAAGCCCAAGCAGCCCCATAATTAAACCCATGAGGAGAGGAACTGAGGCCTCTTAGTTGATTGTCCTGAGCTCCCAGCCAATAATCAGCATCAAGGCCCAGCCATAGGAGTGACCCATCTTAAAAACATCTAAAGGCAGCCAAGGTTAGCCTTTCAATGACCACAGTCCAGCCACTATCTAACTACAATGCATGGAAGAACCCAAATTAGAAATCTCGGCCTAGCCCTTCCCCACAAAATTGTAAGCAAAATAAAATATGTGTTTTACGTTGTTAGGTTTCTGGGTGGTATGTCAGGTAACGATAGAGTTTCAGAACACCCACTCCACTTGTCACCATTCTGATGTCACACATTACAAAAAGGACTCCAGTAATTGAAGTCTAAATTTCTTCCCCTCCCACTTGCTAATCCAGAATAAGTGGGGCAGCGGTCTTTAGTGCTTTTATGTCCCATCCAAATGGTACAAGACCAAAATTTGAGAACTGTACAAGCTATAGAAACATCACCAATATTTGTTTGGTTTCTAAATGGTGTTGTAGACCTACATCTCTGCTATAATTCAGTATGAAATACTGAATTACATGTAAGCTCAGATAAGAAAAAGGTGAATGAAGTCAATAGTTCTATAATCACAACATTTTATAGAAGTTCCTCCCCTCAAAAATTACTTTCTGATTTATGATCATCCTGCTTCATATCACCAACCTATTATGACATTTTGCAACTTAACAAGGAGGTGCATTACATATTGCCCTCTTTGAACATCACATGACTTTGACAAGCTTCTCTGGCATTTAAGGTACTGAATATTAAAAATCAGAACAAACAGAAGAGCTATTATAAAAGAAAAATAGTGCTCTCCCATTCATGTCTTCAAATAAGGACAGTTCAAAGTAATAAAGAGAATGTAACAGTGAATTCTACCACACACATAAACACACAAAGATGCTGAGGCTACATGATATCATATCTGTACCCTTTAAAACAGAATCCTGAGAAAGCACTGGAGGCATCTTAAAGAGCAGAAACTAGAGTGATCCTTTTGCCACTTGACAGCTACTCTTTATGGAGGTTTGAGATTTGCATAGTAAGGCAGAACTTGTTCCTACTACTTAAGAAGTTGAGAATGCATTCAGGCCAATTTTTCCAATATTTAGAAAGCAAAGACAGTCAGATACACTTACTTGTTGAAGCAAAGTTATCATGAACTTAAACTACAAGAGCAAATTCTTAATGATTACCTCAGCTGACTCTATATAATACCACAGAGAAGAATTTACAGCTCTTTCAAAATCCAATGTCCATAAAGATAGAACGCCTTGAAGGAAAATGATACCATACTTAAGATAGTGATATCTTTTATTAGTACAGTAAAGTCCTATTTTTATGGAATAGGATGGGTCTGAGGTCATTCCATAAAATTGATTTCCCAGAAAATGGAAATAGGCAATTTACTCTAAGAATTTTATTGAAAAATTATGCTATTCTATTTGAATAATGATGGGAATGTTCTACACGTTTCCTTTATTAATGAATTAAAATACACAAAACACCATAAAATTATATTAGAGGTTCAAAAGTATCACTTAAATCTTTTTTACCAGTCACTTTCATTTTGTAAAATCAGCAGTTCCATTAAAATCGTATTATGTAAAAATGGGTTTTTACTGTAATAATAGTTATTACCTATTTAGCTCCCAAGGATGTTGTGAAAATTAAATAATAAGCCATTGGAAAGCAAATACAAAGTGTTGCTAATACCAGAGGCCAAGAGGGGCAGCCAGATGGAAAAATGAAGGAAAGGAGCACCTGATACATTACAAATCACAGCTTTCATCTGTAATTCCATTACCGCCAAAACTCTATGCGGTGGTCATGTGCACTGATGTTATCTCTTTTCATCTTTCTTAACATTATGATATATTAATTATAGCCCTAATGTTATAAATAAGGGTCAGAAAGGTTTACAGCTTGTCCAATGTCACACTGTTGTAAATGTCAGAAGCCAAATGTGAACCCCAGGTTTATCCTAGTCGACAGCTCATCCTATGCCCTGAAGCCCAGTAAGCCCTTGTGTCTCATAACTGCCCCTCTAATTCTTACCTCATCTTTCAAAATTCACTTCAAATGCCTCTTCTTCCATGAAGCCACCTTTACCCCAGAGACACTATGATTCTAAAAACATTCAGTATTTATTATGGCTATTTGTTGTATTATTGTGCATTGTGTGTTTTATTAACCCAGTTAAATCCCTAGCTGTTTGAGGTCACAGTTATATGGTACTTGACACTGGGTTCCCAGATCGTGAGCACCTGGAACCGTGCCTTGAACACAGTGAATGTTTGGTAAATATTTGCTAAAGTGAACTGGAAAGGGGGTGTTCATTTGAATTACAACTACATTTGCTACCAGATGCAAAGCAAATGCGTTTACTAATGGTTCATTGCATTAGAATGGTTCTAATGCAATGGTTCATTGCATTGAATACCTCTTTGGGAAGTATCTCCAGTTTTTCCAAGCATGTGTGATAACATTAAATGCCTCAAGTAGTGTATCTGACGTACAGTAGATACTCAACAAATAGTAGTTTTTTATTTTATTTTTGTTTTATTTCAAGTTAAGGGAAGAACGCGGATGGTAAAGAGAGGGGCATAAATTCAATATAATATATAGCCTAATTTGGAGATCAGAGCAGGTATGGATGGTAAGTTTTTTTGAAAAAAGAAAGATACAATGAAGAGTTAGAACTCCCGATTTAAATTCTCTGATTTTCTGTCCAGCTTCTTTACTTATTAGCTGGGTAAACCTTGAGGAGGTTACCCTCTCTGCATCCTAGATTTTTCATCTGTAAAAACAGGGATAATAACAGAATCAACTTATAGAGTAGTTGTGAGAATTATATGAAAAAAAAAAAAATCCTTGTAAAATACTTAGTATAGTGCATGTCACACACCAAGCACTGAAGTTATAGTTGCTACTATCACTATCATTACTATCATCATGAAAATCATTTCGTAATTCTTAGGAATCTGTTCAAAGGAGAAGACATTAGTTTCCAGACTGTAAAATCTTAGAGTGGTATGTGTCAATCCTGTCAAACCCAAAGACTTATTTCTGCTATTGAATTACGGATGGGAGCAATGAGTTCATGCACTTCATTCAAACGATGCTTACTGAACGTCTACTTTGCGCCACAGTCAGGTGGACAAATTTATTTGATTTAAAGAAGGCTAGGAATGAAAGAAACAAGGGGAGCCAGGAAAAGGTGAAGAGTTCAGAGAGAGACAAAACCACAAGCAGAAAACAAAGTTAGATTCAATCCAGAGACCCATCAGTGGTCAAAATATCAGTCTGTCAAAAATCAGAAGGGAAGAGTAAGGCAGAGCAGCTCCTGCATAAGACGCCAATCTGAGTGGTACAATGGATTCAACTGCTCATCAATCACAGGTCATTTGTTGGAGATAGAAGAGGGGTTATTAGAGAACAGGAGAGGGGCAATGAGCAGGAGAGGGGCAATGAGCAAGGATTTTATTTTTTATATACTACACATCTGTTTTTCACTCACCTGTCTTTTCACGTGAAAACTAGAAATAATGAAAAATAACCGTGTATATTTTAAAAATCTTAACTTTTCTGATTCTCACAATAACACTGAAAGGTCAACTGGAAAGTCCTCTCTACATCCAATGTCTGTGCCCCACCTCCTTTCCCCCACCCAGCATTGATTTGTGCTATTTAAGAACAGTGTCACGGAGAATTCAGGCCCATACTATGTTATTATGAGATGACCATAGACAAAGGAATGAAGGATAGTGGAGAAAGCCAGGGATCCCGGGACCCAGGGCACACAGTGGACACAGTCAACTGCAGGGCCAAGCAAGATGGCCAAGATGGCTCCTTGCTCGGCATAAAAACCCCAAAGGATACTAAAAGCTTGGCAACCTTCAAAAGCTTCTCTTGCTTCCTGCATGGGGTGGGGGAAGCAGCTTGCTTAGTAGGAAAAAACCATAGCCCAGGGCGAATCCGCTGGCTAGATTAATCAAAGACATGGCTGAGACAGAACAGATTTTTCCTTTTCATATAGGAATGACTCACAAGCTTGTTTATTCAAAAAGTTACATCCTCCATCGAAGAGAGGTGGTTGATGGGGAAGCGGGATGATAATAATAATTGACATTTGTACTGGTCAGCCCACTCACGCCTGTCCCTTGTGTCTCTGGGCACAGTCACACAAACACACCACCAATGGGAAGAAGGTGGCTTGTATATCTTGTTTCATTCTTCCTTCATTCTGCCACACAAATAAAGCAAAGAATACAGTGACCCTCTTATTTTACTCGTAGTCATTTTAGAAAGGGAATGTGCTTTATTGGTTCAAGATGAGGACTGGAGGAAAGACTGCTTGGGTTCAAATTCTGACTCTGCCTAATTGCAAACCATGGGGCCCTGAACAAGTGACTTAATTGCCATAGGCCTCTGCTTCTCCATCTGTAAAAATGGGGATAATAATGTTACTTATTTCATAAGGTTATTGTAAGGATTAAATTAGTTGGTACATGGAAAACAGTTCCCGGCACATTGTTAGTTCTCAGTAAATGTTTGACATTATCATTATTATTACTTCACAGATGGTTAAATGTTCTTCCATTACGGATCTTCTTTTATTCACTATTATCTTAAGAGGTTCAAATTAAACTATAAATGTAATTAGGTCTTTGGGGAAAAATATAATTGTCCTATGAAAAACAATTTCTTCTCAGGCTAGGGAGATATTCTGGAACTTTTGAAAACTCTCTTTTAAATAAGAAGAACTTTGTAAGTATGACTGCGTGTTTCTGTATATCTAAGAAATCATCTTTTTAAAAATATATGTGTATACTGGAAGATAGGTCTAGATAGATAGATGAATAGATACATAGGTAGATATTTTTCTATTTTATTAACCTACTTCTCTGCAATTTTGAAAATTCATAGCAACCGAAGAGCTTGACATTTTTCCTCAGTCCTGTATTTCAAAATTCACAAAGGCAAACCATCAGAACACATTAATAAATTGTTCTCTTCCATACCCTCTGTGTCTTTCCAACTTAAGGATACTAGAACCTGTAAATCCATTCTCTGACCTGTAAATCCATTCTCTGACACATGAAGAAAATTAACCAGCTAGTGGATTATTTTAACTCCTTACAGCATCACAAGTACTTGTTCCACTTTTAATGAAGATATGCTAGGTTAATGTTGGGGGATTTCACTGGTCTATGAAATTGCTCTCCTACATTAACCCCCCAAAAAAGAGGAAGAATGAAACAACATAAGTGCCTACTTATTTCCATACTTGTTACTGTGTTGTACAATATAAATGAAACATTAATAAGATCTGGCTGGGTTCAGCCTGTCTGTGATTCATCTCCTGGGTTGTTTTACTCACTGGGTAAAATGAGAACGTCATCCCCAGGGCCTGGAAGGGTATTGTTGTATCCTCCCCAGCCTTCTTCAACACCTTGCCATGTTTCAGGGAGGGACCATTTTAAAGCTGATTCAGGTGCAGAGGTAGAAGCTAGAAAATAAAAAAAAAAATTTTTTTTGAAAATCTAATTCATTGTGATAACTTCCAAATATTATCCTTATTTTAGGATGCTAAAGAAGAAGCATCCCAAAGAAGCTGTCTTTTAACATTTTATAAGTTTCTGTACAAATATTTATCAGCTAAAAAGCAAGTAATTATTCAATCCTTAGATTACCTTCACTTCTGAAAAATATCCCACTTTTGTTATTATACATTTGTGTTTTGCCTTATAATAAATATGGCATGCTTATCATGAAATATTTAGAAAATGCAAATAAAGAAAGGTAATAATTGCCTATAATCTCACTACCTTGCAGTAACTACCTTTTATTTCTATTTCCTTCCAGAATTTCTCAGAATTTTTACATAATTGAGATTATATCAAATCCTGTTCTTATTTTTTACACGCAGTTTGAATTTTGCTTAGCTTAGCCTATTTTCCTATGCATTTTATCATATTACTTAAATGCCTTGTAAATATAATTTTAGTGGCTACATATCATATTTTAAAAATCCATAATTTACTTAATTCCTATTCTCTGACATTAGACTCTTTTTACTTTGTTAAATTGTAAATAATGCAGTGTTAACTGTCTCTATGCAAATCTCTCAATAATCCTGATTATCTTCTTCAAATACATTCCTCAATGGAATGACTGAGTCAAAGGTTATGTTCTTCCCACAGCTCTCCCTACATATTAAAGGCAGGGTAATAATCTAAAAACTTCTCAGGGCAGTAACTTACAGACAGATCATACATTCAAACCAGTTTCTATTGATTCTGCCTTTGATGATCAAATGGCATTTTCTATTCAACCATTCTACTAGTATCTCCATCGCATAATTGAAATGTAAATCTAATAATTTCCAGTGGGAACTATCCAATATCACATCACGCACAACACCATGCTGAACCATATCTACTTGTTCTTTCCTGGGACATGATTACTGGTGCAGAGTCAGAAGGGCAGAGAGATTGCCTCAAAAGAGTAGAATGAAAAGGCCTCCTCTTTTGAGGGGAGGGAAGGAATCATGTCCATGATTTGCTAATTTTACAACATAAATAGTGAGCACCTTCTCTATCAGACCTGCCCTTAAAAAGGAGGGATACAAAAAGAAATAAAATGTCACCCTTGCCTCCAAGGAACTGATAGTGTTATGTCAGTATTAAGAGGATAAAAACTCTACACAGGCACTGAGGGGAGTTCTTTTTAATGGTACCTGATAATGAAAGGAAGCAAGATTTTGCCAGGAGAAGTTTCCTGAGGGAAGTAGAATCTCAGCTGCATTTTAAAGGCTTAGAAGTTATTCAGGTAAAGGGGAGGTTGTGCTGAGTATATGGCAAGAGGGTTGCACTGCAGACAGAAGGATGAGCATGAGCAGAGGCAAAAAATGGAAAGTCCACTGGAGGAATGATAAGAAATTTGGTGTTACTGAACCACAGGGCTAGAAGACAGGTAAGTGACAAGGTTGGTAAAATAGACAGAGGCCTGAGTATGAAGGATGACAAAGGTGGAGAAGCCAGAGACTTCCAACCCATTAAGGGTATTATTAAGAAGTAGATGAATACAGTTTGTGCCACAGGGCATTTGGGGTATCTTTGTGGTCTCCAGATGGAGCTATGCAGCAAGCAGTGGAAAAATATGAATTGGAAGGATGGGAAGAGCTCTGAGCCCAAAGATGAATTTGGCATCATCGCCCTAGAAGCTGTATTTGAAACTCTGAGGGTGGTTATAACAGCTCCAGAGGATTTCAAGGTGAAAAGGGAAAATGCCTGATGCCAGAAACACGAGGAACACTTAAGTTATTTTTTCTACCAGACCCAATTCCTCAGTAGTCATGGTTTAATTAGAGCTCCAGGATAACCTAAAAGTATATAGACTGTGGTCAAGCAGAAACCATAGACAATTTAGTTAGTACAAAATATACCACACACCTTGTGAATAAGGCAATGTCTTGGAATAAAGGTCACTCAGTAAGAGGCTTTATAAACATTTCATAAACTCCAATACTCTAATACTTTTCTAAGTTTTCTCCCAATGTTGCCTTCTTCCCAATATTAGACCCAAAATACCCAGTTGGGGGTAGAGTAGGGGTATTTGTGAGGGTGACCCCTAGCTTGCCCCACAAAGTCCAGATAAAATGTCTCTGATGCCTCATTTCCAGTGATATTTCAAACAGGCAATGATTGTTCTCTAAAACCTCATGCCAAGCTTCAGGAATCTTTAGTTACTCCAATTTTATATCACAGATGATGGAAACAAATATTCTGTACTTTTTTCACCTTTACTCTTGCTCATAAGAGGGCTGACACAGTCTTTAGTTGGACAAATTAGGCCTTCAGGTAGCTATTCTAATGAAGGAATGTTATTATGCACAAATTTAATTATTCTATACCATCCTGCCTTAAGATAAGAACACTAACGGATAAGAAAACATGTTTCAGTCTCCTGTCAGAGTTATCAGATTTCTATACAATTAATATTAGGATTCTATATGACTACTATTGACAATCAAATTTGTGGAGAGAAAAAGAAGCCTACAAGAGTTAAAGAAGCATCAGTTAGAGATCTACTGGGAGAATCAGAAGAGAGGAAGGTCTTGGAATCCTAAGTAATACAGCATCTCCAGAGAGCACAAATGACCTTGTTAATAGTAGAGCTCTGGTAAGAGAGAGAATTACAAGTGACTGTTAAACTTAGCAATCAGGGCATGGGTGATCCAGATGACAGCAGTCCCAGTTGAGTGGTTCAGATGGAAACCACATCACAGTGGATTGAGGAATGCACTGGAGGTAAGGAAGGAAAGATGTCGGGTCAGATCATCCAAAAAGCTCACTGAGGAATGAACAGTCTTAAGATTTGAGAACCACAGCCTTTGATCTGTCTTCTGAATCTTTAGATAAATTAGACTAGTTTCAAAACTGCAGCCCATGAATTTTGGTCTGGACCAACATTCCTGATGAGGCCTCTCCTTGCTTCCCTGTAGAAATTTGTCACTCAACAAGCAGCTAAGATTTTAGGTGGTCTCGAGCCTGATATATGAGCCAAATGTTGCCCTCCACACCTTTGCTCTTCATCAACCCAGGTTTTCATGGCTCTGCAGGAAGACGAGGCTAGGCTTTTGAGAATTTTGCAGGACAGCGTCTGCCAATGGAAAATACAATATCCACAAATCTGTTTTGTTTTGTTTTTAATTGGGAGGCACTGAACAGAAGCAGCCAGTAAGGAAAGAAAGGTTAACTACACAAGACAATGAGTTGTTTGCTGATGCGGGAAAGTGTGGAAGATGCAAGAAGGGGTAAGTTAACTTTGAACAAGAGTAGGGCTGCCTGAATCTCAGAGATCAAAGAAAGGAAGAAAAACTTAAGTCTGTGGGAAAATTTAGGAAAAGAATCTCTGATGATCTGGATGTTCTCATATGACCATAGACAATATGTGCACTTAGTATGGGTGCATACTACATACTCATATGGGTTAACATGTAGATAGATGGTTAACTCATTCAAACATTGGATTGACCCATTCAAACAATGGAATGAATGAGTTAACACAGATAGATGAGTTAACACAGATAGATGTGTTAACTCATTCACTCATTCATTCTTATTTTCGGCAAAAAAAATGATATTGCAATAATTTTACTGTTTTACACAGAGCTACTCACTAAACAAAATACATGACCATGTTTAAATTTTGGCATTAGCACATATGCTACATACCATGAGAATCAGGCAATGTCTTGGAAGTATGTTATTTAAAATTTCTTCCTGATGAATGATATTGTACTAAATCTGTAACTCTTTGTGTTTTGAAATAGTTTTCTGTCCCAAACTATATGAGGTAGGAAAACTGGCTAGATTTTAATATAACTCATAAGTTAATCTATGCTTAATAAGGCAATGTAAACACATTAGAGGCTACATTGTACAGCAGAAGGAACACTGGGCTGAGCTGAGACACCTGAGTTCTTATCTAGGCTTATATGACTGACTACTGATATGACTAAGTTTAATGTCTGGACTTCACATCCCCATTTGTAAAATGAGGTAACTGGATAGGATAGCCTGTAAGGTCTCCACCTTTGTTAAAATCCACAACTCTATGAACTATGGGCTTTCTACTTATCAGCAGTTGCAATTGAAGCATTTCCAGTTAAACTGACCCCTTCTACAAAGCTCTGTATGCTAGACACCACGCCGTCCTTCCAAAGAATCCTTAGTACAGAAATCATCATACTACGTGCTGAGTGACGCCACCCTGACTACAAATGGTTGAACCAAGAATGGCCATTCATAGATGATCCAGTATCCACAGAAGGGTGCCTGGCATGAGAGCTTCCCCAGTTGGTATGTCCTCTACAGACTAGGCAGTGACACAACCAATCAAATCTCTTCTTGAGGAATTTGAACATAGAAACTTTCAGAGAAGAGAGAACTATCCTTTTCCTTATAACAGTTATTTTAAAACAACTGTATTAATTGATTACTTAGTAGTTTGACTGACATCCCCAAGAGATCATAAGACCCCATAAAGTCAAAGTCCATTCCATCTTGCTCATCATGGTATCCCCCACACCTTGCATAAAAGGCACTCAATAAACAAGGCACTTTGAATCATCTAAAGGCACAGAGAGATGAAGGACAAGGAACATAAAAAACAAAGTGTGTGGCAGCTCAGAAAACATTCTGAAAACAATCTTGAATCACATTCTTTGTAGCCCAATAAATATGGAGTAGTAACCTTCAGGATTATTGTTTATAGTTTTAGTCCAGTTCTCTTACCTCATTTATCTATTAATTTAAATGAAGGAATTAGATCATTTTCTGATTAGCATGGGCTCTGCTCTGACATAGTACAAAAATGCCACTGAAAATTAAAAGAAATCTCTGCCTTTGAAAAGATTTATTCCTCCTGCAAATGTATAGTTAAATTGACTCAGAATAAACAAAAACAAACAATGAAATACATCAGAAGGTGCTTAGGAGACATTTAGTCTTTGAGAATTTGGCTTTTTGAGTTAGAAAGATTTCACAGGATGATCTGACTTTTGAGGAGGGTTTGTTTACCCTGATTTTCTGAAATTACCAGGAACAATTAAAGTTTAGAGATACCCTGAATTTTTCTTTCCATTTGGAGGGGGCCTAATAGCCCATCTGCAGATCTGGGGTCCTATGTGCACATATGGTCCATAATTTATGAAATGTGCTTATTCATGTGTTTCAATTCTTACTTTCATTGTTTTGAAAAATAAATGCACCTTTATATCATTTTTTGACATGCAGATACATATTTTAGTTACAGGGCAACACAATAGAGTTATCAGACATATAAGCTTTAGGACTGATACCTGCCTGTTTATTAACAGTACGACAAGGTGGAATTTATAGAACTACTGGAGGACATTCTGCTATACTAGACACTTCTATTTGGTGTGTTAATACTCACCTGAAATAGTTGGGGGCATACCTTCCTTCACCCAGAGAATGACTCGAACTCGGCCTTCACCTGAAACTACATACCAAAAGCCACAACTTGCATGTGATACAAAGATCATCTTAATATTAAAGATAGTCACATGTGAGAAAAAAAGAATTTATGCTAAATTCTAGTTGCCTAAATTTTCAAAACAAAAAATGAAATCCTTGTTAGTTAATCTAACAATTGATTTCCAACATTTGATTTTGATTGCTTTCATTTGATTAAACTTAACTGTAATAAATGTCTCCAAGAGAACCGGCACATAAATAATTAGGAAAAACAAAAACAGAAACAAAACCTTTAGCCATATGTTCTCTGGAGGCCAATGGTGTCCAGCAGGGCATATACCTCATATCCTATTTTTCTCTTCATCATTTTGTAGGCTCAGCTTTTAGAATTCATGTGTTTTTCACCAATAGAGTTCAGACCATCCATGAAATGTATTTGCTTTACCTTTATCCAAACAAATTGTCCTTTTAATGAAGCCTTTTCCCCATCCCCTATCCTCCTCCCATCATCCAAGCCAACTGAGCACATTTAAAAGGACTGGGGTTCATTAATTTTAAGTGTTCAATAAATTAGTGGAAATAATCAAAAGGCCTGATTCTTTCTGATAATGACAATTTGATGTCAGTATAAACCAGTAGATTAAGCTGGGAACATATGCTCCTTTGCCAAGAGAGGCTGCTATAATTAAATAGTGAATGCATCTACAAGGTGCTCTCACGCCTGATTAATTAGTAATCAGGTGCACAAACTCCATTTTTCGGTCACACCTTGTCTCTTATTGGTTAATTACCTTTCTGCCTTATCGTTTGTCACATGAGCCACACCTCCCACCACTGGAGGGCTCCATGTTGCTGAAGGCTGCAGCCTCGGGGACCTGGCCGAACTCACACTCTCCACTTTTGTTTTCCTGGAACCCTAAACCCTTTCCTCTATCACAGATGAAATAAACAGAGGATCATTCTTTCTAATTATAAAACATAAGCAGCTGGGCACTGTAGCTCATGCCTGTAATCCCAGCACTTTGGGAGGCTGAGGTGGGCAGATCACTCAAGGTCAGGAGTTCGAGACCAGCCTGGCCACCACGGTAAAACCCGTCTCTACTAAAAATACAAAAACTAGCCATGCGTAGTGGTGCACTCCTGTAATCCCAGCTACTAGGGAAGCTGAGGCAAGAGAACTGCTTGAACCCTGCAGTGTGGAGGTTGCAGTGAGCCAAGATCATGCCACTGCACTCCAGCCTGGGTGACAGAGCAAGACTCTGTCTTGAAAAAAAACTAAAAAATGAAAAATAAAAATAAAACATAAGCTTCAGAATATTACAGAGAAAATGATCCCCAAAGAGATCCATGATGAGACCTCTTCAATTCCTCTCATCTTATTTTGGTCATTTTCTCTTTTTAAAATTTTTCTAAGGATGTAAAGCACAAGTTTGTGTCTTTCTCCTTACACTGCCACATGCTGAGACCAGGTGCAACGACAACATGCTCTTGACACGTTCTACCTATATCACCACTTCCAAGACTTTGCTTAAACTGTTCCTTCACCCTGTTGCTGATTTCATGCATCTTTCTAACTTAATACTAATAGTAAAGTCACTAGTCAAGGTGTCATTTCCTTTTCTTAAAATAAGGTCTAACTCATCCACCACTGTTCACATTGATTTGTGCATTCTCTAAAGTTGAAAAGCACATCTAAATCCATCCTGTGATATTCATCCCAAACTTGTTCTCAATTTAATAAATATTTATTGAGCATCAACTGATAATTTAAGACTACATCAATAGTTAGCTATGTCTTCAAATTTTTGAGAGAGAGACTTTTCTCATGCACCTTATGAGACCAGATATTGCTAGAAATGTAGATACCTCATTTTCATGGGCCAATTTAGAAATCCTAGGTTTAATCTTGTATCTGTAGCTCTTTCCACTACACTGCACCAGTGGCTTCTGGACTGAGTGGTGACTGATTTTCTTAAACCTCTACACATGCACAAATGGTCCCCACCTCCAGGAGAACCCCCTCCCAAAACAGACATTGCAAAACTAAAAATACATTGAAAATCTATTGCTCTCCTCACTAATGTTGAGTGTGTGAATGCCAGTCAGTGAAGTGAAGTAGTTTCAGGATCAGAGCAGATAGAGAAAAGTTAACAAAAGCTGGAAAAATTAGAAGTCTGATTTCCTGCACCACCACCTCTACGTGCCTCTGGGGGCAGATGAGTATGAGTCAGAGGGCTATCTTCCCAAATGCCATTTTCTGGTCATAGTCATGAGAGACAATAGTGAATGGTGGGAAGAATATGGGTACTGGAGCCCAACAGCCTGGATCTGAATCCTGGCTCTTCTGGTTCCTAGACATGGGCCACTGACA
Source organism: Chlorocebus sabaeus (assembly GCF_047675955.1). Taxonomy (NCBI): domain Eukaryota; kingdom Metazoa; phylum Chordata; class Mammalia; order Primates; family Cercopithecidae; genus Chlorocebus; species Chlorocebus sabaeus. Next base: position 51,827,975 of record NC_132920.1, read on the forward strand.
AGTTATTTGCCATTTCCAAACCTCATTCATTTCATCTAAAAGTGGGAATAATCATACTATCTATCTCATAGGGCTATTGGAAAGAAAAGATAGAATAATCCACGGAACATGCTTAGCACAGTGCCTGGCACATCATGAACATAAATGTTAACTATTATCAATACTGTCATTATGGCATGTTCATGATTCCAGGTGCCAGTCAACAAGGCTCAAGAAATATGCTTTTACTTTCTACTCTTTTTACAGCTGTATCCAATCATGATAGGCTGTAGTATTACAGAGTTGTAAGCAACTTAACCAGATCTGCTAAAGTTTGTTAAGTGTGTTGACTCTATAAAGAACTGTAAATGTGAAGTGTCATTTCCAATTTGAATAAATACAAAGAGGGATGAAAATCATCTGAGAATGAAGGTATTGACTTGGGAAAAGTTTAAAAGCCTTCCACAAGCTGTGATATTGTACATATGTTTTCTCAGGGCTTATGATTTCTGATTTTGTATTTGTAATATGAGAATGGTTAATCTTCCATGTTTATAAATGGAGCCCCATTGTAGTTGATCCTTCCCAGATTGTAAGAAGATCTGATGCTCAAAAAGACAAAAAAAAAAAGAGTCTTTGGGTCAATTATTGCCAACTTTTTCTGACGAGTGCTATATGATCTAAACTTGCTATAAACACAGACATCTAGGGTGAAGAGGAAAATGTGCTACGAAAATGGCTCCTGGTAAAAGAGAGTTACTAAAGTAGATATGATCCTAGCGCCTACCAGGTTAATGTGTTGTGTCTGATAAATTCTGTCCTTACTTAAGGCTCTAGGAAAGAGAAAAATTAATTAATTCTCTCCCTAAGCAGGTCTAATTCTCTCTTGAAACTTTAGAGGGAGAAATAAGCACCCATTTATTTAAAAATAAATGGTTTATAATTATTATTTATAATTATAAAAAATAAATAATTATAAACCATTTATTTAAAAAACATGGAATCTTAGTAGGTTACAGACTCCTTCCCTATTTCACTCTTTCATTCATATTCTCATTCTCACGTTGTCGTTTTAGTTTATGCACATATTAGTACCTCCCATTCAGGCCACATTTATCTAGTGTGCCAGCCACTGACTACATAGTGAAAGAACATAAAATAGCAACTGCAATCGGTATCTGCAAACGTCACGCAATCCCACTCTACCTCATGACTTCTCTTTCTGTCTTTGTCTGCCCTGGACCCAAGCTCCAGCTCTGTCTTCCTGAGCCAGCTGTTGACTCTCTCTGCATTTTTACCTATTACCTCCACATCCTCTCTCTTACCTCCTCTGTTGCCTCCACATCTTTTCCCTGTCCTGACTCACAAATCTGCACACCCCTGCTGTTCCTCCTGTCCTGCTCAGTGAACTTGACCTCATTCCCCAGAAGCTGACCTCTTTGGCTTAGCCACAGAGAAAGCTTGCTTGTCAGTTAGTCTCTGGCAGCTAAAGCTTGATTTGCAGGACCACACTCCTGTCTGATTTCAGCCTCAGAGGCAGCCATGGAAAGCATCTTGGCCCTCATAAAACATGATCCTTTAAAGGCCTTCACAGAAATAGTATATGAAAATCCTGCGATTACCTTTGAGTCTTCTATTATCCCTGTATCATTCACTTATGAATTTTGGGGGGGACAAAAGGAAAAGAACTTGATGAAGACACCAACAGATATGTCTGCATTAGCCACAATCCTAAAAGTTAGCTCAATTAAACCTTCTTAATTAACTCAGAGAAGAATAACAATTGTTATTCTTACTCAGAGCAATGTTTTTCATACTTCTATGAAGGCATCTGTGATTTCCCAGACCCTGCCACAGACCTACAGAGCCCGAACTTCTCAGGAGCGTCCTGGGAATAAGCATTTCAGCTGTTTACCCAGGAGGCAAAAAAAACACAAATGTAAGGAACTAAACAAATTTTCTCATACTATACTCTCAAAATATTGTTTGTTCTCAGGAACAGGTGTTCTTACCAAGTGAAGAGTGACACCCAGATGGAAAAGATCCTTACTTCACAATTCTTAATTTTTATCAATTATATCAAACTCTTACAGACCAAATCATATTCCCAAGATGTAAAATGTACAGTGGTTATTTGAGAGGCATAAAAAGTTTCATTTTAGTATGTATACATTGTAGTGTATTTTTAGAAAAAACAACTAACCCATTAAACCCATGATTTCACGGATATTACTAAGAAAAGGTTTTAAAAATCAGACAGTGTAGAAATTGATTTAGGAAAAATATTAAGTAAATAATCAGACAAGAGGTATAAGGATATGACACAATTATGAAAATGGTACTAAAATATCTAAAGTTCAGGAAGTACAGTGTAACTAAGTATTGTTTTTTCTTATAAATTGAAAGAAGAAGAGTTGTTTTATAAGGTTAGGTGTATAAGCTCAGATTTAAAAAAAGAAAAGATGGTATACTAGAAAAAGCACTGAACCTACAGTCAGAAAAGCTGTTTGAATACTGGTTGTGCCACCTAAGACCTGTGTGAATTAAGGCTAGCAACTCAGCATTGTGGAGAATTAACTCCTTAACCTGAGAGATTCCTAAAAGATGTATTTGATTCTAAGTTTCCTTCCCTTCCCTCTCCTTTCTCCTCCTCTCCTCTTCTCTCCTCTCCTCTCCTCTCTTCTCTCCTCTCCTCTTCCCTCCTCTCCTCTCCCCTCTTTTGCTCTCCTCTCTTCTCCTCTCCTCTCCTTTCCTTTCCTTTCCTCCTTTTCTCCCTCTCTTCCTGCCTTTTCCTTTTGGAGAAGTTGTTTCCAACCAAGAGGCAAAATCCTTTTTCACATCCCCAGCCTCTGTTCCATTACCTGTATTTTTGCCATGAAGGTTAGAGCAGTTCCCTGAAGTCAGTTCTCTACATTACTGGTAAAAATCCATGGGGATCTTTGGGAATGAGTTTTTCATAAGAATGTAAATTAGTTTATTAACTAGAATGCTGTGGATTGCCTTAGAGGGGCTCAGCATGGGAATGGCTGCAGAGTTGCGAAAAGATTCTGATTCTGCTCTTCCTACAAAATCTTCCCGAAGAGGTCAGGGGAGCCAGTTGACGCCACTCTCCTCCTTAGATCCTAAAGGAATTCTTTCTCCAGGATTTGCAGGGAGTCTTCTAGACTAGCTGAAGAAGAGAAGATCTATGCAAGCAGCCTGCTTGACTCCAGGGCCCTTGTTGCATTGAGGAAAGGAAACCTGGGCAGTGGTAGACAGGATCAGGAGCCTAGGCTCAAACCCAGGAAAGCACTCCTGATTTTTTAGGATCTCCCAAGTTAACAGCATCTTTTCTGACCCATCTGTGTGATGAGACAGACCTGAGTTCTTCTAGGCAACTTGGCACACACAATAAAGTCCATCTGCCTTTCCATGCACGGCCCTCTTGCCCTTTATTCATGGTGAGGGGGACATTTGGACACAAGTGTTGGCCAGCCTGGCTAGACATGTCCTTTTTTTCTCAGTCAGATCAGAAGGTGGTGGTGCAGCAGGAGCCTCAGCCTCACAGGCAGACCTTCTCAGCTGCCGCCTCACACAACGTCCCAGCTCGGCTGCATCTCTGTGGCATGAGTGGGGGCTGTGTGAACTCGGGAGGGCAACTGTGAATGGCACAGCATCTGATATGAATTTATCACCGGCTGCTGGTCGGGAGGGAGATCAAGCTAGGGGAAGGGGCTGTGAGTGTTTAATGCACCCTGCCACAACCCAACAGTTTGCCCTAAAGAGCCTTTTACCAATATAAAAGGACAGGGTCAAAAGTAAGTTGACCCCTGACAGAATGTACAATTATTAGAAGAAGGCTGTGTGCGAGCAGCTGCTGGAACCCCACTGACTCTGCATCGGGCTTCCAAGAGTCAGATTATGAATAATCAACTCAAGATTGTTTTCTCCACCCCTCTCAACCTCCCCCGCACCTCCCTCCAGTCTTCTCCTCCTGTTTTGGGCAAGTCCTATTCTATTTCTACAGGAAGAAGCATAGCCCTCCCTAGCAGCTGCAATAATTGTGTTCCTATTGTGATGAAGACCTCCTCCTGGCCACCCCCCTACAAGTGGCCATTGTGAATTGAGAGTCAGTGATTATACGCTCCCTCTGATGCTTTGGGGGACCCAGCTGCCTAAGTGCTGACACAGGAGTGTGCGGAAGGCCGGGGTGGGGGCTGGTGGAGGTGGAGGCAAGAGGTGGGGGAAACCCACGTCTGTGAGATTGGACTCTGACATACCAGACCTTTTGCATAAGTCAAGCCAAGAACAAATGAGGCATTATCAGGCCCCAGTGTTGAGAGGTCTCCTCTGCCTTTGAAGTGGAGCTGAGCATGGGGTCGAGCAGCTTTTCCTCCTTTGGACCAAGCAAACATCCTTCTTTTGATATGCTACATGCTCATTATCTCTGCCCCATTTAATGATTTTTGATTGAAGGGTGGCGGCTGGGATGCCGAGAGGATCGTTAGAGAGGCTCCATACAGCCAAGCCCATAAGAAAGGCTCTCCTTGTGCCTGGGCCTAAATTTGGAATTTCTTAACAGTGTGCGCTTGTTCTTAGAGGCAGATAAGGGCTGAGCGTGAAATTCTTAATTAAGCAATAAATAGAGAGTGGGGTGTCAGCAGATGTAGCCAGTAGCCATGGCAACAGGAATCACATGGGCAAGAGAGCTGAGACTCGATGTAGGCCTCAGGCCTGGGCCTGACTGACAGCTGAAGAATCCTACAAAGCTTGTAAACCAGATTAATTAGCTGACTAATTATTTCATAGCATTAATGTAACTAAAAAATAAAAATAGTTCACCATGAACTGAAACATCCTTGGAAAAAAACAGCAGGGAAAGAAGAGGCAGTGGGAAACTGGCTCTGTAAGGCAGAGACATGAGCAGTCAGTGCATCAGATCACATGAAGGGAAAAATGGGCTTGCTGGATTTTTCTCCCAACTTCGCAAATATAAAAGAACACTTGTTCTACACTCATACCCATTCCCAAGCATGGCATAGAAGTTACAGTTGGGATACGCAATAACAGTTCATCATATTCATAATAGTTTATCACATCAAATATTGCTCCTGCAGCATCCTAACACAAACAATAGCGCACACAAGGTACTTCATTTGTGGTCTGTTTTGTAAGTAGCTCCTTGGGCAAAATTCTCAGTGGCTTTAGAAGGGCAACACGAACCAATCTCCCTAACAGATCTTTTTCAGTGAATGAGGTTATCTTATTCTGTGGCTAGCAATTGCTAAAGTGGCATCAGATTTCAATCACGGGAAGAGTATATCATATATGTCATATTATTGTGAATCTCATTTATCTCACAAAAATCTACTTAAAGAAAATAGAGGGAGACCCTTTCAGAAAGGTTATAACATATACACTGAGCTCATGATACAGGATATTATTAATCTTCTAAAGAAAGAAAACTTCTAGAGAAATAGTCTATCAGGAAAATGTTTGTGAAGTAACATGGCACACTAACCACACTTGAATATATTTGGGTGTTTTGTGCCACAATTCCAAGAGACAAGTAAGTATTTTCTTAACCTTGCTGTGTAAATAAAGCCACTGAGGCATGGAGCAATTATAACGCCATGCCCCAGGTAAAATAACCAGCCAGCCACTGATTAAAACCCTAAGCCGCAAGCGCTGGCCATGCGCTTTCCAAAAAAAAAACTCCGTGAAGATGTTTGCTGAACAAAGGCAAAACTTGCCTTGGTAGAAAAGAAAAACGCAAGGGTCAAAACATATTGTATGTGTAGGATTTTTTTCTTTCTCACTGGGAATCCTTGAGAAGCGTTCTCCCACAACCCTGCCTAGCACCCCCGCCATCCTTTCTGGTCAGTGATCCACGATTATTTAGTGGGCAGCACACTCTAGTGGAGAGATCCACAGCCAGGCGCTAGAATGCCTGGGTTCAGGTTTTTTCCACTCTCAGCTGGGTCAAAGATGAGTCAGGTATCTTAAATCATGCACGCAGCAGCCAAACAGAGGAAATGAAGATAATTGCGATTTTTTCTAAAGCTTCCTATCCTGGGGATGTGGTTAAAACAATACAAATGATGGCCCACTTAGAAGTGGTCAACCAGTGAATGAAAATTCAGTTGATTGTCAGTGAAGCAGCACTCTGAATGAAATGCCAGCCAAGAAAAGGAGCCACACCCCTCGAAAAAAATCTAACATGGAATTCTGTGGCCATGATAGAGATCAAGCAGCTTCCCCACAATAAAATAAACTTCTGTATACATACATTTCCCATGCTTTTCATCCCAGGAATATGTCCACATAGACTATGTGGTCTTGACTTACACTATCTGCGTAAATTAAATGTATTTTATGCAAATTATCCCAGTCATGGTTCTATAAAGTCAAATGGTCTGAAAAAAACAATTAAGTGAAAGTTACAATCTAATCAATATATAAAATGCACAACACAGAACTGAAACTCTACTTCTTGGGCTCTTGCTCGGGTACCAACAACAGCAACTACCATTATGGCACTGGGAAATGCAGTCAGGTATATGGAAAACATGGAAGCCTAATCACCACCTTGCTAAAGATCTTATAAACTTTACACAGATGACATCCAAAATTACAGCTACATTTACACAACCCAGTATAGCCACGTGGTGCACTGCTATGGAGGAGCAGGGTGAGCCTCAGTTCCTCCTGAGTCCTCATACCGTCACTGTCACAGCCCAGAAATGAGAATAGAAGTGGCTCTAGTCAAGTATATACTCCATACACTCAGAGGATAAAGGAGGCACCAATGACCATAAAAGGTCCTATGGGGAATCCCTTCAAGAAGCAAGAGTCTCCAAGTTTATTAAACATTCAACAAATCCTCTGTGACTTCTTATTCCTTTTCTAACTAATATTCGAAGGAGGAGATACTAGGATATTCCAATACGAATAATTTTTTAAAATTAATAAAGGCTATCTCCCTAATAGAAATGTTTTATACTAAGACATTCATTTACATCATACATATGTACAGATACAGATGTACATCTACATATAAGCACACATGTAGATTCACACAGCTATTTACACAGATATGCATTTATATAATATGTGTATATATAATCGTACAACTTGCTATTAATTCAATTAATAATGCTATCATAAGGGAAGAAAATCTACAGCTGCATGATTTGATTTTTTTCTCTTTCTACCGTAAATGGTTTTTATTATGTTTAGCTTATTTGAGTATTCAAATTATTTTGCAGTTCATGAACAGAATATGACCCATGGACAAGACAGCCTCTTCAGAAGCAGGCTAAGTAATGGAAAGAGAGCAATTCAAATTAAAATTTTGTTCCAGAATACATATCAAGTGACTAGCCATAAAGTTAATGGCAACTATTTACTCTTATTTATGGCTGTATTTAGCTGAAGTGATAAAAAATCTCAGAAATATCTGTCCATCTCAAGTTTTTATAGTTTTAGGTTACATTTATGAATGGATCAAATCAGAAATAAAATTTGAATGGTACAATTCAGTGCAAATAAAATATACAACAATCACTTTGTCAAAGACATAAAAAAATACCAAGGGAGCACCAGACTCTCCTCTCTGGTGCTATTAAAATTTAACAGTTCTGGGGCTCGCCTGTAGGTCAGACTCACTTGACTTATGGTTAGGCACAAGTGAGAGAGGCAAGGGATGGACTCGGGATCATTGCCTTGCCCTCTAAATCTATGGCCACCTTGGGCTTGTGGCAGGGCCTAGAACTTTTTATGCTAATAAGATCCCCTGGATTTGACCAGGATCTACCAAGAGCAATTTAAAACAAAATTGTCACTCTTGAGACCTATTTAGCCAGATTCTCCTTTTTAATGTAAGAAGTGGCCTCACAGTGAGCTGAGATTGGAACAAGCAGGTACCATGGTGCTCAGAGTGACCAATACTGACATGGTATAGAAAAGGAGTATGAAATAAACTCCAGGAAATCAAAAAAGTGGATGGTCCTGACTCTCACACTGGGATCTTGTGAAACATGCACAGTAAGAAGATAAGGGAAAACCTTTGGCCTCTGTGACTCTGCAGTCACAGCAGGGTTCCTGATTCCTTCATCCTCATGTTAATCTTGACATAAAACAGACACAGCCCAACCCTGGTGCTTATATCAGCCCTCCATGCTACTCATCTTCCTGACCTCAGATTCTCATCAAAAGTTTTCCTTCTCACCTTCTACGTAAACTTCTGTCTTAATTCAGTCTCTCTCTCTGCATTGGTACTGTCTACCTGGGTCTCTCTACTGTTCCTCATATCAATGGTGATAATCAGCCATCCATTTTTTAATTTTTTTCTTTTTCTTTTTTTTTTTTTGTGATGGGGTCTCAATCTGTTGCCCAGGCTGATGTGCAGTGGCATGCTCATGGCTCATGGCAGGCTTGACTTCCTGGGCTCAAGCTATCCTCCCACCTCAGCCTACCAAGTAACTAAGACTACAAGCATGCGCCACCACACCCAGCTAATTTATTTAATGTTTTTGTAGAGATTAGGTCTCACTCTGTTGCCTTGGTCTCAAACTCCTGGCCTCAATTGATCCTCCCACCTTAGCCTCCCAAGTGGCTGCGACCACAGGCACATGCCACCATACCCAGCTATTTTTATTTATTTATTTATTTATTTATTTATTTTGAGAGATGGGGTCTCGCTTTGCTGCCCTGGCTGGTCTCAAACTCCTGGACTAAAGCACAGGCACCTATCTTTACATGTGCAGTTGTTTCACTATAAACAAATACGACACTGCCCTAATACGAATTATTAGATATTATTAATAATAACTACCAATGTCTAGTAAACATTTTTTGTGGGCTAGGCCTTCTGCTCAAGAATTTTACATATTATTCTTTATTTCCTTTCCTCTCCTTTGAGGTAGGCCCTATGGTCATACTTCTTTATAGAGGAGGAGGCTGAGCCTTAGAGAGGCTCTGCGTATGCTCTAGCTGGTGAGTGTTGGAGCTGGGATTTAAATCCAGGCAATCGGACTTCAGTGCACACTCACTCAACCATAACACACAGCCGACCCTTTCAGTTCCTCAGCACTTCACAGTACAAATGTCTGGAATTGAAGGGTGATTGGCGATTTCTGACTACGTGCTCTCAAAACATTCATCCAACTGGATACTTACCCAGGTAGGTGAGTTGCCTCAACTGACTATTGAAGAACCAGTCACAGCCTTGGTTCTGGCCTGGTGATGGAAGAAACGGAAAGGACAGACCCACTCGACTCCCACATCTTAGGAGGATGTCAGGGTAAGGCGGCAAATCTGTGTGCACCAGCAGTAGGTAATTACCAGGAGCAAAGTTGTCAAAGGTTGCTGAGTACTTGAAGCGAAAGAAAAACACAATACGCTCATTTAGTAAGGAACCCCATCATTCCACCTACTCCACCACACCCCCCTGCCAAAACAACTACAAAGAACGCAGATGGAGTAGTTTAGAAATCATACAGTTTAGACCCAGATTGTACTTTTCTTGTGGGAAATGGGCCTACTTAAACCTACTTCATAAAAAGTTCATAACTAGAGCTACGAAATCAGACTATGAAGACTGAAAGACGCCATAAGGTTCATCTCGTTTAACAATCTCAATTAACAGAGGAGAAAGCCAAGGCCCAGACATGCGAATTGACTTGTCTCAGGTCAAACAGCTAGAAGAGACAAGGCCAGGTCTAGAATTCCTTTCCAGCTTTTCCCACGACTTGAAGCGACAGGCAATAATAGGCATGTCATCCATTTATCACAGTAATAGCTAACATTGTGGGAGCATTTCCTAGGCAATCAGCACTATTCAGTCCTCAAAAGGCATCCCCGTCATTGTTACTCTTACTGTCCCATTTTTACAGTTGAGGAAACTGAGGCAGGCAAAGGTTCAGTAGCTTGTCCCATATCACAAAGCAGAAGAGTGCTGTGTCAGGACGTAAACCTAGGGTAACCACCTCCAGAGGCACATCCTACTGTTTTCACTGCATGAAAATTCTCCAGAATGCTCTCATGGGAATCTCAAGGCAAGAAAAGAGAGGCGTGCATCCTTTCTGAAAGCCATGGAGAGAAGATCAAAAGTGATTCTGTTCTGAATTCCTCATAACTATGGCAGGGCTTCTGTCTCCCTAAGATAGGCTCTCACAACTGTTAGCGAGAATGTGTATGATAAGATAGGAAGAAATACATGTGTTAAAAGTATGAAAAGAAGCTTAGGTAATTCCACTGGATTGCTATTTAAAAATACAGAAAAATGTACTCACTTTCCTCATGGCCATTTCTTTGTTTTTTTCTTTATTTCTTAAAAACAAAACAAAACAAAACAGGATACAGGTACAGAACAAAACAGGATACAGGCACAGAACATGCAGGTTTTTACACAGGTATACATGTGCCATGGTGGTTTCCTGCATGGCGGTTTTGACCCATCCTCTAAGTTCCCTCCCCTCACCTCCTACCCCACAATAGGCCCTGGTGAGTGTTGTTCCCCTCTCTGTGTCCCTATGTTCTCAGTGTTCAACTCCCACTTATGAGTGAGAACATGTGATGTTTGGTTTTCTGTTCCCGTGTTAGTTTGGTGAGGATGATGGCTTCCAGCTTCATCCATGTCCTGAAAAGGACATGATCTCATTCCTTTTTATGATTGCATAGTATTCCATGATGTGTATGTATCACATTTTCTTTATCCAGTCTATCATTGATGGGCATTTTCCATGTCTTTCCTATTGTAAATAGTGCTGAAATAAACATACACGTGCAGGTGTCTTTACAGTAGACTAATTTATAATCCTTTGGATACAAACCCAGTAATGGCATTGTTGGGTCAAATGGTATTTCTGGTTCTAGGTCCTTGAGGAATCGCCATACTGTCTTCCACAAAGGTTGAACTAATTTACATTCCCACCAACAGTATAAAAGCATTCCTATTTCTCTGCAGCCTCACCAGTTTCCATTGTTTCCTGACTTTTTAATAATTGCCATTCTGACTAGCATGAGATGGTATCTCATAGAGGTTTTGATTTGCATTTCTCTGATGATCAGTGATGTTGAGCTTTTTTTCATGTTTGTTGGCTGCGTAAATGACTTCTTTGGAGAAGTGTCTGTTCATATCCTTTGCCCACTTTTTGATGGGGTTGTCTGTCTTTTTCTTGTAATTATGTTTAAGTCCCTTGTAAATTCTGGATATTAGACTTTTGCCAGATAGGTAGATTGCAGAAATGTTCTCCCATTCTGTAGGTTGTTTATTCACTCTGATGACAGTTTCTTTCACTGTGCAGAGCTCTTTCATTTAATTAGATCCCATTTGTCAATTTTTGCTTTTGTTGCAATTGCTTTTGGCATTTTTGTCATGAAGTCTTTGTCCATGCCTATGGCCTGGATGGTATTGCCTAGGTTTTCTTCTAGGGTTTTTATGGTTTTGAGTTTTTCATGTAAGTCTTTAATCCATCTTGAGTTAAGTTTTGTATAGGGCGTAAGGAAGAGGTTCCGTTTCAGCTTTCTGCATAGGGCTAGCCAGTTTTCCCAGCACCATTTACTGAAAAAGAGATCCTTTCCCCATTGCTTGTTTTTGTGAGGTTTGTCAAAGATCTGATGGTTTTAGATGTGTGGTGTTACTTCTGAAGTCTCTCTTCTACTCCATCAGTCTATATGTCTGTTTTGGTATCACTACCATGCTGTTTTGGTTACTGTAGCCTGGTAGTATAGTTTGAAGTCAGGTAGCGTGATGTCTCCAGCTTTGTTCTTTTGCTTAGGATTGTCATGGCTATATGGGATCTTCTTTGATTCCATGTGAAATTTAAAATAATTTTTTCTAATTCTTTGAAGAATGTCAGTGGTAGTTTGATGGGAATAGTATTTGAATCTATAAATTACTTTGGGCAGTATAGCCATTTTCACGATAATGATTCTTCCTATCCATGAACATGGAATGTTTTTCCATTTGTTTGTGTCCTCTCTTATTTCCTTGAGTGGTGGTTTATAGTTCTCCTTAAAGAGGTCCTTCACACTGCTTGTTAGCTGTATTCATAGGTGGTATTTTATTCTCTTTGTAGCAATTGTGAATGGGAGTTCATTCACAATTTGTCTCTCTGCTTGACTATTGTTGGTGTAAAGGAATGCTCGTGATTTTTGAACATTCATTTGGTATCCTGAGACTTTGAAGCTGAAGTTGCTTATCAGTTCAAGAAGTTTTTCGGCTGAGATGATAGGGTTTTCTAAATGTAAAATCATGTTGTCTGCAAAGAAAGACAATTTGACTTCCTCTCTTCTTATTTGAATGCCCTTTATTTCTTTCTCTTGCCTGATTACCCAGCCAGAACTTCCAATACTATGTTGAATAAGACTGGTGACACAGGGCATCCTTGTCTTGCACTGGTTTTCAAAGGGAATGCTTCTAGATTTTGCCCATTCAATATGACATTGGTTGTGGATTTGTCATAAATAGCTCTTATTACTTTGAGATATGTTCCATCAATACCTAGCTTACTGAGAGTTTTTAACATAAAGGGATGTTGAATTTTATCAAAGGCCTTTTCTGCATCTATTGAAATAATCAAGTGGTTTTTGTCTTTGGTTCTGTTTATGTGACGGATTATGTTTATTGATTTGTGTATGTTGAACCAGCCTTGCATCCCAGGGATGAGGCTGACTTGATAATGGTGGATAAATTTTTTGATGTGTTGCTGGATTTGGTTTGTCAGTATTTTGTTGAGGATTTTCACAATGATGTTCATCAGGGATACTGGCCTGAATTTTTTTTTTTACTGTATCTCTTCCCAGTTTTGGTATCAGAATGATGCTGGCTTCACAAAATGAATTAAGGAGGAGTCCCTCCTTTTCAATAGTTTGGAATAGTTTCAGAAGGAATGGTACCAGTTCCTCCTTGTACCTTTGGTAGAATTCAGCTGTGAATCCATCTAGTCCTGGGTTTTTTTTGGTTGTAGGCTTTAATTAGGCTATTAATTACTTCCTCAATTTCAAGGCTTCTTATTGGTCTATTCAGGGATTCAGCTTCTTCCGGGATTAGTCTTGGTAGGGTGTGTGCATCCAGGAATTTATCCATTTCTCCTAGATTTTCTAGTTTATTTGTATAGACGTGATTATAGTATTCTCTGATGGTAGTTTGTATTTCTGTGGGGTCAGTGGTGATATCCCCTTTACCCTTTTTTTATTGTTTCTATTTGACTCTTCTCTCTTCTTTGTTAGTGTAGCTAGCGATCTATCTATTTTGTTAATTTTTTCAAAAAACCAGCTCCTGGATTCGTTGATTTTTTTTTTTTTTTTTTAGAGTTTTTCATGTCTCTATCTCCTTCAATTATTCTCTGATCTTAGTTATTTCTCGTCTTCTGCTAGCTTTTGGATTAGTTTGCTCTTGACTCTCTAGCTCTTTTAGTTGTGATGTTAGGGTATTGATGTCAGATCTTTCTAGCTTTCTGATGTGGGTATTTTGTGCTATAAATTTCCCTCTTAACACTACTTTAGCTGTGTCCCAGAGATTCTGATACATTTTCTCTGTGTTCTCATTGGTTTCAAATAACTTTTTTATTTCTGTCTTAATTTCATTATTTACCTGGGAGTCATTCGGGAGCAGACTGTTCAGTTTCCGTGAAATTGTGTGGTTTTGAGTAAGTTTCTTAGTCCTGAGTTATAATTTGATTGTACTGCGGTCTGAGAGACTGTTCGTTATTATTTCAGTTATTTTGCATTTGTCGAGGAGTGTTTTACTTCCAATTATGTGGTCGATTTTAGAATAAGTGTCATGTGGCTCTGAGAAGAATGTATATTCTGCTGATTTGGGAGACAGAGTTCTGTAGACGTCTACTAGGTCCACTTGATCCATAGCTGAGTTCAAGTCCTGAATATCCTTGTTAATTTTCTGTCTCATTGATCTGTCTAATATTGACAGTGGGGTGTTAAAGTCTCCCACTATTATTGTGTGGGAGTCTAAGTCTCTTTGTAGGTCTCTGAGAACTTGTTTTATGAATCTGGGCACTCCTGTATTGGGTGTATGTATATTTAGAATAGTTAGCTCTTCTTGTTTTCTTGTTGCATTGTTACCTCTACCATTATGTAATGGCCTTCTCTGTCTTTTTTGATCTTTGTTTGTTAAAGTCTGTTTAATCAAAGACTAGGATTGCAACCCTTGCTTTTTTTTTTTTTTTCTTTCCATTTGCTTGGTAAGTTTTCCTCCATCCCTTTGTTTTGAGCCTGTGTGTGTCTTTGCACATAAGATGGGTCTCCTGAATACAGCACACCAGTGGGTGCCTGACTTCTTATCCAATTTGCCAATCTGTGTCTTTTAATTGGGGCATTTAGCCCATTTACATTTAAGGTTAGTATTGTTATGTGTGAATTTGATCCTGTCATCTTGATGTAATTTGGTTATTTTGCACACTATGTGCAGTTTCTTTGTAATGTCATTGGTCTTTATATTTTGGTGTGTTTTTATAGCGGCTGGTACCAGTTTTTCCTTTCCATATTTAGTGCTGCTTTCAGGAGCTCTTGCGGGGCAGGCCTGGTGGTAACAAAATCCCTCAGCATTTGCTTGTCTGGAAAAGATTTTATTTCTCTGATGCTTATGAAACTTAGTTTGGCTGGATATGAAATTCTAGGTTGAAAATTCTTTTCTTTAAGAATGTTGAGGCCAGACGCGGTGGCTCAAGCCTGTAATCCCAGCACTTTGGGAGGCCAAGATGGGTGGATCACAAGGTCAGGAGCTCAAGACCATCCTGGCTAACACGGTGAAACCCCGTCTCTACTAAAAAAAATACAAAACACTAGCCGGGCGAGGTGGCGGGCGCCTGTAGTCCCAGCTACTCGGGAGGCTGAGGCAGGAGAATGACGTGAACCCGGGAGGCGGAGTTTGCAGTGAGCTGAGATCAGGCCACTGCACTCCAGTCTGGGTGACAGAGAGAGACTCCGTCTCAAAAAAAAAAAAAAAAAAAAAAGTTGAATATTGGACCCCAATCTCCATTGGCTTATAGTTTCTCACGAGAACTCTGCTGTTAGTCTGATGGGTTTCCCTTTGTAGGTGACCTGGCCTTTCTCTCTGACTGCCTTTAACAGTTTTTCCTTCATTTCGACCTTGGGGAATCTGATAGTTATGTGTTGGTCTTCTCATGGAGTTGGGGTTGGTCTTCTTATGGAGTATCTTAATGGTATTCTCTGTATTTCCTGAATTTGCATGTTGGCCTGTCTTGTTAGATTGGGGAAGTTCTCCTGGATAACATCCTGAAGTGTGTTTTCCAGCTTTTTCCCATTCTCCCTGTCTCCTTCTGGTACTCCAATCAATCACAGGGTCAGTCTTTTTATGAAATTCCATATTTCTTAGAGCCTTGTTCATTCCTTTACATTCTTTTTTCTTATCTGCATGTCTTATATCAGTGAGGTGGTCTTCAAACTCTGATATCCTTTCTTTCACTTGGTCTTTTTGGCTGTTGATACTTGTGTATGCTTCACAACAGTCTCGTGCTGTGTTTTTTGGCTCCATCAGGTCATTTATATTCCTCTCTAAACTGGATATTCTAGTTAGCAATTCCAGGTTCTTGGCTTCTTTGCATTGGGTTAGAGCATACTCCTTTAGCGCATTGTAGTTTTTTATTACCCATCTTTTGAAGCCTACTTCTGTCAATTCATCCATTTGATCCTCTATCCAGTTCTGTGCCCTTGATGGAGAGACGCTGTGATCATTTGGAGGAGAAGAGGCACTCTGGTCTTTTTGGTTTTCAGCATTTTCTCATTGATTCTTTTTCATCTTTCTGAGCTTGTCTAGTTTTGGTCTTTGAGGCTGTTGACCCATGGATAGGGTTTTTATGGGGGCCTTTTGGTTGTTGTTGTTGATGCTGTTGTTGTCACTTTCTGCTTGTTTGTTTTTCTTTCAGGTCCCTCTTCTGTAGGGCTGCTGCAGTTTGCTGGGGTTTCACTTCAGGCCCTATTCATCTGATTTGCTCCCGTGCCTGGAGATGTCACTTAAGGAGGCTGGAGAGCGCAAAGATGGGTGTCTGCTCCTTCTTCTGGGACCTCTGACCTCAAGGGGCACCAACCGGATGCCAGTAGGATCATTCCTGTATAGGGTGTCTGACAACCTCTGTTGGAGGGTCTCACCCGGTTTGGTGGCACGAGGAGCAGGACCCATTCCAACAAAGCACTTTGTCCCTTGGTGGAGAGGGTGTGTTTCACTGCGGGGAAACCCACTCATCTGGTCTGCCGGGATTCCTCAGAAATACCAGGAGGACAGGCCAAGTCTGCTGGTCCACAGAGACTGCAGCTACCCCCTCCCCGGGGACTCAGGCCCACGGAGATATGAATTCTGTCCCTGAGCCTCCGGCTGGAGTTATCAGAGATCCTGCGGGGAAGCCCTGCCCACTGAGGAAGGATGGGTCAGAATTAGGCCCCAAGAGGACTCTGGCTGCAGACAGCAACAGCCGGTATGTTGGGCTGTCCGGACAAGCCTTGGGACAAAGCCATCCAGCCTCCCTGGCTCCAACGGGGGAAAAAGTGCAGCCTAGAGGTATAGAAGTGGATGCTGCCTTTCCCCCACCCACGGAACTTAGCCTGTTAGGCAGTTGCAAGTCCCAGTGCTGGCTGCTGCCTCTCCTGAGCTCCAAACTGGGAGCTCAAATGCTTAGACAGCAGGTAGCTGCAGCCAATGCTGGTCGCCCCTCCCCCCGGGAGTTTGGTAGGCTTAAGCAGATTCCAGCTGAGAGGCTGTAAGAATCTGCATGTTCCAGGCTTAGGATGCTAGGCCCCGGTGGTGGTGTGGTTTCGCGAGTGGGATCTTCCGATCTGTGGGTTGCACAATTCCATGGAAAAAGCACTTTCCCCAGCTGGGTAGCAGCTCACTCACCGCCTCCCTTGGCTGGAGGAGACAGAGTTCCTTTTCCCGTGTGGCTCTCAGGTGGGCCACCGCACCACACTGCTCTTCCCTTTTCTCCGTGGGCCACACCAGCCTTCTAGCCAATTTTGGTAAGAGAACCTGGATACCTTTGTTGCCAATGAAGACTTCACATGATTATTATGATTTTGTTTTGTTTTTTCGATGGGAACCTCCGAACCTCTCTGCTTCTAGTAGGCCATCTTGCCACATGGTCATTTCTATCTTCACTGCTGTTATTTGTCTCCCTTAATCCAATCCCACTTGCGGACTCATACAGACTTCTATTTGAAAGTTAATCTTTGACCACAAGGTGGCAGTATGCAATGTATAAATGCTTTGGTAAGGCATTTTCTCTGGCTACAAACATCTCTCTCTCTAGGGTAAATTGGCTATTAACCAATAATTTTTAAAGAAATGCAATTCTATAAGATGTGTAGAGGTTGTTTCTCATTGTATTAATAAATTTAAATTTTCATTCTGCATTCACAATAACACATAAATAGATTCTAAAATTTTCAAGTTTAAAAAGCAACCAAATCTCATATTTAGCTTGTTTTCATCTGGCCAAAATACTATTGAAGTTTTCTTTATCTGCATCAGAATATGCCAAGACTTTCAATAACGAGATAATCTGCTCCTCTTTCAACCCATTATCTCAAACAAAGAAAGATAAGAACAAGTGAGAATGGGGCATACCAACTAATGGATTCCTTGGGTTACCTGCAGAGATCTGTTGATCCAAAGCTTCTCAGATCTCAATGAGTAGGTCTCTTGGTCCAAGAGCAGAGCCATCCAGCCATGAGGGTTAGACAATGTATCACGTACATAATTGACAGTGGTTGTTTTATTTCTGCTGTCAGTCATGGTTAAATCATAAGAAGCTTCAGGAGCATTAGCTCTAGGGTGATTTTAAAAGGAAAACAAGATGGGTTGCAAGATTATTTGCTCATTCTGAATCCAATACATTCCTCTTTCATCAATTGCAATCATCTTTCTATTCTCTCCATATATGTCTTAGGCCCTCTTTAGTTGTATGTCTAGGGAGGTGTTAGCAGTCACTGTGTGAGTGAAAGCAACCCATTGTGAAGTTGCCATTGGATCATTTGCAAATTACAATGGCCTGGTGAACTGGAGGTGGTGACTCTCAGGTTTTTTGTTCTTTTGCTTTTTGTTCTTTGTTTTTTTCTTGAGACAGAGTTTCGCTCTTGCGCGTGCTGGAGTGCAATGGCAAGGTCTTGGCTCACTGCAAACTCTGCCACTAATAAATGTCATATTAATGATTGTGTATGAGCCAGGACTATATACTACAATTTTAACAAAGAAATGTCTATGGCCAGAATTTTGCCTTGGACCAGATTTATCAACAGCAAAAAACATTATTTTTGGTAACTGGATATTCACCTGAGGAACAATTGACAGAGGCCTGGGACCTGGCACGCCTAGGTGCTGAGACTCTCAGAAGTCCTGCTTAAAATGCCCAGCAGGAGTCGCTTCAGCATCCTTCTCTAGAGTGATGAGGCAACCTGCTCCTCTCCTGAAGCCTTGTGTAATGCCTAGTGCTCACTGCTATTACAGTATCCATGTGTTCTTGCCTTTTTAAAAACGTAGATTATGAGACCTATAAATTAGAGGTGTTTTCCCTTTTCTTATTGGTATCCTCTGCCCTGGCACAGGGTCCAGCACACAATGGCACCCAAATCATGTTTTTTATATGAATGAAGAATGCATAGATGAGATCTTCCAAAAGCAGCCAGTGACATTTTCTAACGTATATAAAGTGTTCTAGAAGAACTGCATTTTACCAAATGAGGAAACTGAGGCAAGGTAGAGCAAAAGCAATATGTGAGTATCACAAAGTAGAACTAGAAATTTGTGAATCAAGTTACCCAACTTATTCTATACAGCCATCCCAGAAAATGACTTTTAAGACTTCATTAAAACATAAGTAGATTTAGCCAATGATTAGACCCCTAAAAGAGAGACAAAGTGGACCTAAAGAAATAAAGCAAAAGCCAAAAAAAAAAAAAATCAATACACATTATGACTATTCTTCCTCCTTTGGTTTAGTTTTCATGAGAATCTTTAACTGTGACATTTTGCCGCAGGCAGATAATTAAATTCTCAAAGTAAGGGAAATGAGTCAAAAGAGGACACTGGGTTTTCACAGTGAGATGGGGCATGAGTATATCTAAGGCCAATTTATAAGCCCATGGAATATTACAAAAAGGAACTTTTTTAGTGTTGCACACCTGGGCACTGAAACCAAATGGGTATCAACTGAAATCTAGATTGGCACTCAGTAGGTGTGTAAACCTGGGCAAATTTCAGAACCTATTTAACCTTTAGATTCATTTCTTTTTCAAATGGAGGCAACAATAGAACAGATCTCATGTAGGTACTATGAAACATAATCTACATAAATCACTCACCAAGGTCAATAACATCTACTTAGATCTCATTTAAGAACTTCAAATATGCCAGATTTACCATTCTGCACTACTTACTTGAATGCCTAGAGGTTTATTCAGGATATTCGGTCATTTAAAAATGTACCAAAAACCCTTCCATGGTACAGATCATTGACCCTGGCAATGTAGCACTTGACACATATTTCTTGCAAGATTAAATGTACTTGTTTCATCCATTAATTAATGAAATGAAAGGGATTAAAAATCCTCAGGGCATTTGGGAATGAAAGAACTACTCTTTTTCTCTATGCAGCATTAACTGAACCTTTAGAAATCTTGGAGGAGTGGAAACTGTCTTCCTTCCTTTGGGTTTTAGATACTTAGGTTTGTTGTCCACCCTTCCCCACGCCACCCCTTCAGGATTTAAATTGGAACTAATGGACAATTCTCAACCTATATTCTTAGAATCAGAACGAACACAAAGATCATCTGTTCTAATTTCCAATCCAGTGCAGGAATTCCCACCATATTTCATCCCTCCCCTTCTTTCAGTTATGGGGTGTTCACATCTTCAAATAGAAAACATTCCATATATGGAATTTAGTTTTAAATTGTAATCTTTACAAAAGCTTTAGAATGTTAAATTTCCCTTCTTAGAATTTCCAGTCATTTGCCTTCAGTCATCATGGCTCTCTCTTCCCCTGATGGAAACCATGAGTCCCATAATCCCATATTGTCCAGTAACAGTTTGGCCCAACTATATTTAGCAAATAAAAATAAGCTTTGGGGACATAAGTGTAAAACAAATATGATAAGAAGAGGTAAGTTTGAAGTAAGAAATATCAACATTGGCTATAGTAGGTACTGTAGTCAATAAATAAAACACACTAGAAATATCTAAATTTCCTCAAGTACAGAGAATGATTATAAGTGTTTCAGGTTCCAAAAGTATATCCTTGCAGTTTTTACTGAGATATATGGGCTTGGAAAAATAAATCACAAGACCTAAATCCAAGAGAGACTAATTGATAAATCAGAATTTTCAGTTAATGATTTACAGTAAGAAATAAAAGTGTCTTTCATATAGTGGGAGTTTAACAAATATTTTCTGAATGAATAAACAAGTGTTATATGCAGCAGAACACTCCACCCGGTTATGCAGCAACATTTCTCCCCAACTTGGAAGTCTACCTAGAAAACCACATGAGGGTCGAGAGATTTCCTGCAAACTTATTTTCAAAAGAAATCAGCAGTTGGATGGCACATGTATACATATGTAACAAACCTGCACATTGTGCACATGCACCCTAGAACTTAAAGTATAATAATAAAAAAAAGAAATCAGCAGTTGGGGGATCCTAAGTTATTAGAGCTGGATACAGTCAACCCCATATCAGTAGGATATTTGCCAAGAGGACAAACACAGTTGGTGGTCAGAAAACCTCTCCTGGGCACATGCAAGCAATGTGTACTAATAATGGTCTCAGGTCTGGGAAAATGCTATGATTTCCTTGAAAACTCATATTTCTTCAATCCTAGTCAAGTGCTGTCAATTAAACTACTTTTTAAAAATAGTTTTAACTATACACCAAAAGAAGATCTCTGTTCAAAAGCATCCATCTGTTCACATTTAATTCCTCCTGCCTCACCTATCTTCTCATGCATACCACACGTTGATGATTTTAAAAAAATTACCTCAATATGTGATAATACAATCAATTGGGTAGATATTTCCAGAAATATTTTTTAATTCCAGCAATGTGGTCCCAAGAATTCCCCTGGTCACCTTAACTCGACTTAATTACTCCTCAAATTTCAATTAACACCATGTTTATAGACCAATTTTTAGGATGTTATTTCCCCTGACTCAGTTTCTATAGATTACAATTTCAATTATTGAAGGAAGCATTTTTCAGATCATCTCCCCAGCTTCTGAAGGCCCATACAAATGTGATCCCTCTTCAATTAGTGTCAAACTGCTAAATGCTAGCAATAATTTGGTTCTATTCGTCCTTGGAAACATTGCACCTTTCTTTTGATGTTCTTTTTCTTCTAGTCAGAATCCAATAATCTGATGCAAACTCCTTGGCCAACCAGAGACACACCATAGCACGCTGTGGTCCTAAATTACCCTTTCTTATTTCTCCTTCATGCACTGCTCATTCTCTCAGAGCCTTGAGCCTATCAAGCTCCCCTCACCCATCTCAACCAAGATTTATTAGGGATGCAGTTTCACAGGTACTCTTGTACAGTACCAACTTTCTGCAGTGCAATACAGGTAGAGAAGGAGGTTATCATATATACTACACTTTTATCACAGCTGGTAGTAGAGAGGGTCATATGGTCAGCATTCAGATATGCTTTCCACTCTGAAAAGCAACTCAAAAAGCAAAAGACCCGTCTCCCATCAGGCAAGATGCCTTGTACTGACCATCACCAGGGGCCAAAAATTCCGTCAGATCATCTCCTGTCCTCCTAGGCCAAATGCCAGAAATGACCATAGAGGGGTCTTCTGAAAAGCACCAAAAGAACATCAAGAGTCAAAAAAACACCATGAAGAGAACTTACCAACCATAATTACTACAATTTTCACTTGCCCTAAATAGCCACCAATTTCCCCATGCCCTAAATAGCCACCAATCTCCCACTCTTTACTGTTAATGAAGCAAAGGAGCACAAAAGTATTTCTAATTTGGAGGAGCCAAGGGAGTCTGCATGGGCCATTAGCAACAGAGAGCTTCATTACTAGGGGAAGAAGTCTCTCCCTGAACTTCTCATGGCTTTATGTGCAAGAAATCAGGAGGCAACCAGTCCATTTTAAATGTTAACCCTTACCTCTGCAGCAGCAACAGCTCCTGCTGTCTATGATCAAAAAGACAAAAGGGCTACAAGACTTACATGTTATTTTTCTTTTCTGTGGGCTGCCTTAATGTTTGTTCTTTTTAAATTTATTTTATTTTTTATTTTTTATTATTATTATGATGATGATGATGATTATTATTATTATTATTATTATTATTATTATTTGAGATGGAGTTTCACTCTTGTTGCCCAGGTTGGAGTGCAGTGGCATGATCTCAGCTCACTGCAACCTCTGCATTTCAGGTTCAAGCAATTCTCCTGCCTCAGACTCCTGAGTAGCTGGGATTACAAGCACCCACCACATCTGGCTAATTTTTTATGTTTTTAGTACAGACGGGGTTTCACCGTGTTGGCCAGGCTGGTCTCGAACTCCTGACCTCAGGTGATCCACCCGCCTCAGCCTCCCAAAGTGCAGGGATTACAGGTGTGAGCCACCATGCCCGGCCCAAACCTGTTTTTAATTCAGGAAAATGTTTCGTTAGAAACATAACACTGTCATTTGGTAAACTTCCTGGTCAAAGTACCAATTTACCATACTAGTTACTCAAATAGTTATGTAACTTAGTGCCCATGTATTGTGCAGAACTGTTGAATCCCACAAAGGATTCGTTAGGCAATCAATAATACCAATGAGAGCAGATATTAACTCCCTGGTTTTTGTTTACCATTAGCTTACTTTTCCTGAGGGTCCGTATCTCTGTGTGTTAAAGACAAGCATTGCACTGAGCTCTAAATGCTCTTGATTTGGAACAATTGTGAAATAAATCCTTTATAATTATCCATCTCCTAAGCCAGACACACCACAATACCTAACCTCAAATGGTGTTGCAAACATCTTCTGAGTATTTGTGCTTGTTGCTGTCACTCTCATCTTTGACTGTGCAAAGGGGAAGAAAAATCAAAACTATGAGCACAGCAAACAAATTTCTGTGGCATGGCTTTGCAGGAGCATTCTTTAAAAATACACCATGATCATAACAGTCCTTGTCACAGCACCACTATTCTAACTGCTGACCTGCCACCATTCAGTAATATATCATTATCATTGTATCATTAAGTTTTTCCATCCACAGCCTTATGGATTCAGAAACACTTAAATATTTCTCCTCTAAGGAAGTATCTACAGTTTTTGCAACATAGTTATCTGCTGTTATATTAGGACAATACCTTTTGCCCATTCTATCTTAATACATGAAGAAAAGGATGCCCATTATCCTCCTTTAGGTGATCATATACCATTGCATCTCTACTTTTGATCTGCTGAGTCCAATTGGAATGGCTGTTTGAGAACATGAGAACACTGTCATTGAAGCTATGCAACCAGAAGGTAGACAGGTGGACAACTGCTTGTCAGGGACATTGAAAAATATTTTATCTAGCAGGTAGGAAGTTAGACTAAGAAGCTTGTACTCCCATATATGTATACATATGCATATATATATATATGCATATCGGAACTGTGATGGGGATGACTGACACTGGCTGGCAGGAGCGCATCATTGACCCATTGACCCTTCTTCCCAACTTCATGTTCCGTGCTTTTAGGTTGGAAGTTTAAAATAAGGCATGTGAAAGTATTTTCACCATAGAATTAGGCAAATGCAATAAACCAGAGCTTTTTATTCTGGAAAGCTAGTTGTTAAACATTTACCAGCATACCACTGCAACCTTTTGTTATTCACAAAACTTAATAACCATGTAATATTGTTGATGATATTCCTCAGTTTGGGGTCCACTGTGATTTTTAGATCTTTTTCTACTTTAATTCTGTAACATTTGCTGCCAAGAAAGGATAATACATCTTTGAATTTTCTTGTCTCACAGGGTTGTTTTTTAGGGACTGAAAAGATACCATTAGTGATGCCATGCCTATTTATCCATAGGAAGGGAAGTCAAGCGATTATTAGAGGAAAAGCTAGGCCAAAATTTCCATTTGAACTCTTCTTTATTTTTGCATTCACAGAGGCAGGGGGTGCCTCGTACTTTGAACACTGACACATTAAGAGCGGTTACATAGGTAAAAACTGAACGCAAGCTCTACAGGAGAGGATATTAAGCAAGATCTAAGAATCAAGGTGATCAACAAGAATATTAACCTTTTACTTTCCAGGAGAGATGGGAAGGAAGAAACAGAAGGTATGGGGCACGATGAATCAAAGACTACGCTCTGAATGACCTCAGATTCTACAACCACCTGGGAGGTTTTGCTGGGCCACTACAATGTCGTGTGATTATTACAAATTATTCCCTATTTTTCAGGAATTGGATGAAGTTACTTTTGAAAAAACCTAATTCCCTTGCCAGGCATTTGTTTCTCAGAAACAAAAAATTCTACAGTAATCTATTCAATTAGTATTATGCCTATGTGTTGTTTTGCAAATCACAAATGTAAAAGAGATATTCTTTAAAGGGTACCTATTACATGTCAAGCAATGACCTTGAGGGATAAATACCATTATACCCATTTTAGTGATGAAAGAACTGAAACAAAAAAAGGTAAAGTAACTTATCCAAAGAAATATACCTAGGAAATAGAGGGGATATGACTTGTACCCACAAAGGATGGTTAATTACTTCTTTTTTCTTCAGTCTGAAAAATAATTTCAAACATGTACTGTATATATGTCCTGACTATTTTATGTACATCCTGTAAAAACTCAGAAGGATTGGTCAGCCAATCTACAAAATCCTGCAAGCTCTTCTAATCTCCCTCACACTCAATACAGTTGATAATTGGAAGACAGAATCAAGGTCTGCTTTGTTGATATCTCAATGTGTCTATGACAAGTGAAGAAGTTATAGATTGCTGTAAATAACAATGAAAAAATTTTTGAGAAAATAATTATGAGGGTGGAGCTTACATCTTCTCTATCACAGCTTTATGTATCTATTCCACCAGGGCAAGAAAACAATTACAAATAAAGGCAAACTGATGATTGAGTGGGGGTAGAGTGGGGTTGGATAGAGAAGGAATCAGCAATTAGAATAAATCCTCCAGTCGAATGATTGCCCCAGGAAAGTAAAAGCCCAAAGAATGTTATGAAAGAACATCCTTAAATATTAGATATTCCTAGGAATTGTAGAAGACTGGAGATAGCATTCTACTCCTGGGTCTTCTAACGAAAAGCCGAATGCTGCGGACTCCTCATGAACATGTCCTAGGAGAGAAATGGACAATAATGACACTAAAGGAAGATTTGGGGGCAGTCCACTATTTTTTATTTATATTTATTTACTCAACACTAATTTTGTTGAGTTGCTATGTGTTAAACACAGTTTGGGGCATCACAATACAAACAAAGAAAATCCCTATTTGCCCTCCTTGCTATCTATGAGGCGAGATGGACAATTTAGAAAGCTATGCAGGTGCTATGAGTACTGATTAGAGCAAGTATAAAGAGCTAGCACACAATGGAGATATCAAAACCTGCACAGCATGCTCAGGGAAGCCTAGCAGAGAAAACGACTTCTATGCTGAGTTCATGGAAGCTGAACATTATGAATTGAAGAGCACAAAGAAGTTGAATGTGGCTGAGAGACAGAATGCAGGAAAGGTAGAGCAGAGTGCGGAGAGAGAATGCTGGAACCCAAAGCAGACCGCAGGTCATGGAAGCTCCATGACACATTAGAAATGTCAGACTTTCTGGAGGCGCGGTGGCTCACGCCTGTAATCCCAGCACTTTCAGAGGCAGAGGCTGGCGGATCACAAGGTCAGGAGATCGAGATCATCCTGACTAACACAGTGAAACCCCGTCTCTACTAAAAATATAGAAAATCAGCGGGGCGTCGTGGCGGGCGCCTGCAGTCTCAACTACTCAGGAGGCTGACGCAAGAGAACAGCTTGAACCCGGGAGGCAGAGCTTGCAGTGAGCCGCAATCTCGCCACTGCACTCCAGCCTGGGCCACAGAGCGAGACTCCGTCTCAAAAAAAAAAAAAAAAAAAAAGTCAGACTTTCCTTGGAAAGCACTGAGAATTCTTTAAAAGTTTCAAACAAGCGAATGGATGGCAAGATCAGATCTGCATTTACAAAGTTCAGAGATTGAAACACCGAAAAATGGCAAGCTAAGTGGCTGTTGCAGTTCTACAGGTGAAAAGTAATGGTAGCCCAGACTGGAGAAGGATTTGGGGAAGGAGAGAAGTAGAAAGACTCAAGAGTGATTTCTTAGAGAGAAAATTGAGCTGATAGGTGATTAATGTGGGAAATAAGGTACAAGGATGAGTCGAGGATGACTCCATCTTTCAGGTTTAGACCAGTATTCGCCTCAGTGGGATTCTGAGCACCCAGAGAGAAACAGGTCTATAGAAAAAAAATCATAAATCCCATTTTGGCAAGTTGAGTTTTAAAGCAGCCACACTAAAAAGCTCAAAATAAACAAGTTAATTTTAGTAATATATTTAGCCGAATCTATCCCAAATATTATTTCAACAGGATCAATATAAAGAAATTATTGCGATATTTTACATTCTTTTTTTCATATTAAGTCTTGGCTAAATGGTGGGTAATTCACTCTTATGGCACATCACAATTTGGACTAGGGAGATCTAAAAAGAGCACACAAAATCCTATTGATAATATTGTCCTTGTTTCGTGTAATTATTTCTATACAGAAAAAAAATTTGTTTACCTAAAGTTTGGGATAGATAAATCCAAGAACTATGTGGGACATTTTATAATTATGGGACCCTGGAGAAAAACTGTCACTGGCATGTATGTCTGATATGAAGTCCTGACTTACACTGGCAGAACTAACACCACCCCTGTCTCACCAGGAACACTGAGGTTCATAGGGGGAAGCTGGAAGAAACAGAAGCTGGGAAAGGAACGCTATCCAGAATACCTGTGGGTTCTACAGAAAGCATGTTTTTAGAGCTGATGAGAGGGAAAACAATATAAGCAGCACTCATGCAAATCAAGCATGCTGTCATTTTAACAAAAGATAAACTAAACTTTGCCTTGTAGAGACTGGCAGTTTTTTCTTCACCCAAATATTAAATAGTGTGGCCAACTTCAAATATTTAAGTACTTCTGTCAGCCCGGCTGTTGGCTTTGAGTCATAGGAACCAATAAAGCAGGAAGTGCCACAAAGGTAAGCACCGTCAGATTTAAGGCAGTGAGAGACAGGAATAGAAGTTTGCCAATGTCAAACAAATAACTTGTAGTGAAAATGGGCCAGAGAGGGGGCCTACCAAGGAAGAACTCACGCTCCAAGAGCTTGGTTCTTAGCAAAGCGGGAAGAGGATGTCTTGTTTATGCAGCTATGTAAAGCCTCACTCCCTGCCCTCTCAGGACCTCTCACTGAGGGAGGGAGGTAAGGGTTGAAAGTGAAGACAGCAGGGTGCTTATGCCATATTAGATCTCCATCAACATGCGACCCCAAAAGATCATGACTGTGGGAGCTTTGTAAATCAACCCGGGGTGCTTGCCCCGGGGCAAATAGCACAACAAATTAATCCTTTCTCCATGAAATGCAGCAAAGTTTGTATCTATGCTGAATTCAAATTGCTCATTAGCTCTGACATGTTCCTAATGAGGTTATAATGCTTTGGGACAAAGATCAAGTCACTGAACACAAATAGCTAGGGATAGAATCGTAGAAAGATAAAATTAGAAGGATCTTAGAGGAGGGTCTCTCAGACTTTAATACAGATCACCTGGGCATTGTAATTCAGGACATTTGGGGCCCAGTCTGAGATTCTGCATTTCTAACAAAATCCCTGGTGCTGCTGCTCCTGCTGGTTCATGGACAACACTTTGAGCAGCAAGGCCTTAGAGATCATTTAATTCAGTTGCCTCTCCTCGAGGTGAGAGCATCAGGGCCAAGAGACTTATAACTGGAAGCATGCTGAGACTTCCAGGTGGCTAATTAGGGTCAGTTGGGTATTTGTCCATAGACCCGTGAGTCAACCTGAAAATTTTAAATAGAATCTAAGGAGTAGAGTGACCAATCAGGCTAGCTGACTGAGGAAGTTTCCAGAACATGGAATTTGCCTTTTTAAAAGAAGAAAAAATCCAGGAAAACCAGGATACGTTTTTCATCCTGCTAGACCCTTTTGAATCTACTTAGAATACAGCAGCAGGATTATATTTTTCTTCACCTTGTCAGTCCCCAAGTGGTGGGATCATGACCTGCCACCAAGGCAAGCACCTTAATATCCTGTCCCAAAGATCTCAAAGAGCAAATGCTCAAACAAGTTTGAGGCTCTACAGAGCCTTCTAACATCACAGTGACAAGTGCCTCTCTAAGAGACAGCCTACCAGTAGATCTCAAAGTAAAGCATAATAAAGGACTATCAAGAACACACAGAAATAAATATTATATAAGCACATAATGTTCCGTTTAAGTACACAAATCTGTTTCCTCATTTGATAAAATGCATGTAAGAAATAAATCACTAATTTTTATAACTCTCAAAACACTCATTTAAAACACCCAAACACTAAAATAACAAAAATTAGGCTGCATCCCTGAGAATGAAGAAAAAGTCATGCTCTGCACAATCAAAACGATTAGAAATAAAAATATATCCCCACATATTATTATTTTACTCACTGGAACTGGGCTCATAAACGTTAGGTAGAATAATGAATGTCTAGAAAGCAAAAATGAAAAATTTCCAGACTATTCAATGCTAGCAGTGCATTGCCAAGGCTTCCCAAACAGAATGCCAAAGTACTGATTCCATATGCATTCAAAATACAGAGTTAGTGCAATCCTAACCACAATGATTCTCACTCCCTGGAGTTTACTTGTTCAAGAAAGAGGCCAATGTGGTCTGACTGAATTACTTGACTTAATATTCATGGAGTTAGGACACTTAAGACAAAGGAAGAAAATAAGTGTGGCTAAATATATACAATGCATTTGGAATAAGTAAAAGACAGAACCCTAGACACTCAGCAATTGTTACCTGGAAATTAAAGAGGGCAGGAGCAATCCTATTATGCATTATAAACAGCCCCGCTGCTGACTTAATGGTAGTTTGAGTAGCATAACCAAGGAGTCCTTGCTCCAATATTAATAGGAAATGTATTGTAGGAATCCAATAGTTCATGAAATTAACAAGGAAAATGAACTGGAGTGAAGCAACTTTGCAAGTAATAGGAGGCATCAGCAATTGCTTCCCTGGAGCATATTGAACACTTAAAAAGAGCTTGGGAAGAGCACATGTATATAAATGAGAATGGACATTATTAGAATTTTTTAACAATACTTTTAATTTAAATATATTTCAAACTCTCTGTTGGTTGTAAGTCTTTTAAAGAAGAAGTTATTAGCCCAAAATGTCAATAAGAGGTCACAGGCTATCAGATCTGGTCCAAAGATATTTGCAAATTAGCTGCCATTTGAGTCAGCTTAAAACTACCATATACTCACCATTAGGCAGCTATCAAAATTATTCCCATTTCACTTCTGTAGAGCTAAATACTTCAAATAATCTAGAAAACAATTTCCCTTCTATAAGCCTCAACAGCCAGAGTAACAGATGCATGCTCATCAGCAAGCTAAAAAGTATAGTTAATTCCACTTACAAACCAATCGACATACGATGAAAAAGAACACCTCCTCCACAGGCACTGCCATGGACAACCTGACCAAAGCTTGCATTGACCAAACAAGAAGCTGAAAGGGTTTCCATAGAAGCAAGAATGTGACTTCTGTTTTTCCCAGACAGAGATCCATCCAAGTCTTCCAAAATTGCTGCATGAGGAAATGGAAATGCCACTACGTTTGAAGAGTTTATAAACTTCAATTGGCTGGTTTTCACAGTAAATCCACCTACAAATTTGAAGACAGACAGATTATTACACAATGGCACAAATAGCAACGAAATTCACTGGAGTAATGGTCTTAGGATTTAAATTGCATATTTATCCAGTTTTACAATTCACCTATTCATGCAAGAAAACAAGTGTTTTCTGTAGTTGTTTTACAGTGAGTGTTTACTGTCTTCCAACCTCTGGTATGTGCTAGAGATACTAAGAGGTGTAAGTGCAGCATTGGCCCTACCTTCATGCAGTCTATAGTCCACACTGTAGAACAGTGATTTTTCTATCAGGGTTGATTTTACCTTCCAAGAGACATATGACACTATTTTCAATCATTTTTGGCTGTCACAATTGGGGAGTTGGCAGTGCTACTGGCAGCTAGTAGGTAGAAACCAGAGATGCTGCTAAATATTCTACAATGCACAGAGAGTCCCCACAACAAAGGATTATCTCACCCAAAATGCCAAGAGTGCCAAGGGTAAGAAACTCTGGTCTAGTGGGAAATAGAAACAGAAAACATTAATTTATTAATTACTTAGCACTAAAGATGCTATGGTTTAGTCTTCCAATCTTTCATCTTTCATTCCTCAGAGGTGAGTCTAAGCCCTCCAATACCTCTTACTATGATGTTTATACTTTAAACATTTACTTTCAAAAGCAAACTCAATTAATCACTTGGGCAAATAGTATTAGTAATACACTTTCTAAGTATTAGCTGCAGGGCCATACTTCTTGGCAGTCTTTCTCCAACGCCACTGCCATGTGACTCATTGGTACTATCAGTCCAATTGCCTAGAACGAAAGTATGGCAGTGATCTTCTAATTCATACACCCATGTCATTAAAAGAAGAAAACTGAGTACACATCTCCCAGTACATATACTACCATACCGTAATGTATTATGTACATTATAAAATATACAAAAAAGAAAATAAAATGAAAAATATACAAATTGAGGCTCTAATGTTCTCATTCTGCAGCCCAATAGAGTACATGCAGTGAATTAATTCATGCATGAAAGGCTACACAATTGCACCTCTTGCAACTTCTGTATTTCATTTAATACCACAAACCACCTGCAGCTCTACATTTCAGTCATGTTGGACTTCTTTGTGATTTCCCAAGCACAATTGGCTTTTTGGATTCTATTTTTTGTGTGTGTGTATACTGTTCCTAGAAATTCTTCCTTGCATATACCTTCTTGCAAACTTCTCTTCACCTTCCTAAACCCTACTCAAGAATAACCTCTATGAGCTCTTGCCTGATTCCCTTCCTCAGCCCCTTCACTGACTTTGTTGGGTGCTCTATTACTGCGTTCATCATGCTTTCTTACAACGATGGGCTTGGACATTTATTTTAGTGCCTAGATCAAGAGTTCCCGGAGGATAAAAACTATGTGTTTTTTATATTTGCACCCCCTAGGTTCTTAAGCAGAGCCTGAAATAGACAGTATTTAAGCAAATGAAGAGAGGAGTTAGCCAATATTATTCAGTGAAAAGGGATTAGAGTTCATAGGAGTAGTGTGATTTTTTTTTCACTGTCTCATGAATGATATGAAATAGTCAAGATATTAAAGAATAGAGGAATTGTGATTGCAAGCACTTGTTATGAGGCATTTTTATTTCTATTATTATTTCTACAATCCTAAACTCAGATGCCACCCAAATAAAAACAATCTTTCATTCTGCCTACATAGGAAAAAAAAAGTGGAGACTTGTTGATTATTCATTTAATTAAAAAAACAAACAATTATCTAAATTGGTGATTCAAACCACAAGAGCATATTTAGTTGAATTACTTGGTTTGGCTGTTTACAATGATCAAATCAACTAGATTACTCTCTACCTCTTTCACCTTGGCCCATGAGTCCTCTAAGTTATTTCTTACCACCTCTGAGATGTGGTTAAAAAGTGGGCAAGAACTCCTATGGTTCCTTTGTGCATACATCAAGTCCTGGACTGTTGAAAACATTAAGCACCTGAACTTTGGCTCTTTTGAGGAAAGGTTGTATGCATGTTAGTTTACACCCAGTTATCTACCCATCTAACTCCATTCATTCATTTAATCAATACACTACCTGTCTACTAGGCATCTGGCTCTGTGCTAGGTACTAGTAATTAAAACTCTGAGCAAGAAAGACATGATCTCTGCCTTTATGAAGGTCAGAGTCCAGCAGAGATATGGTACCATCATGATAGAATGTGATAGGCACAGTAATAGGGGGAGGACAGGGAGCTGCAGAAGCTGCACTGAGAGAACCTCCAGGATATCTTTTAGGAAATATAAGCAACAGTTTCTACTGATACAATCTTATAACTGAAAGAGATAATGATTCACAAAATATTTGCCACTATTTATAATACTGACTTGAATATTGGCTTTATTTATCATCTGTTCTGTCTATTCAAATAATTACCTTGTCCTCGGGAACAGTCTGAACAGGTTCTAATGGCCACACAGTTGATGAGATCAAAATTAACAAAGGTTGTGTTAGACACCATCAGTTCCCATTTTTTAGGAGTTTTAATCCCAGATGACATACATAGACTTCCCTGTGATTTAAAAGAAAAAAAGATGAAAGCAAAATAAGAAAACTGGACACATGAAATACAATTCATAATGCATGAATAAAAACAAAGATAAAAAAGCGAGCTATCGACTAAGAGAAAATATTTGCCAATCACACATATGACAAAGGAACTATATCCAGAATATAGAAAGAACTCTCAGATTTCAACAGCAAGAAAACACACAATGCAATTCAAAAATTAGGGAAAAATCCTTCAAAAGATAGCTCAGAAAAGAAAATATACAGATAGTAAATAAGCACAGGAAAAAAAATGTTCAACATCATTATTCACTAGGGAAATACAAATTAAGATCACACTGAAATATACTATGCACCTATTAGAATGGATAAACAAAAATACAGTGACAATAGTAAGTGCTGATGAGGATGAGAAATAATTAAAACTCTCCTATGTTTCTAGTGGAATGCAAAATGAGACAGCCACTGTGGAAAAGTTTGGCAGTTTCTTATAAAGTTAAATATGCCCTTATATGACCTAGCAATTCAACTCCTAGGTATTTACCTTGGAGAAATGAAAACTTACATTTATATAAAAACCTGACACAAATGTCCTTAACAGTTCCATTTATAATCACCAAATCTGGAAACAAGCCAAATGCACCTTAATAAACAAATGGCTAAACAAACTGCATGACATCTATCTAATGGAATACTATTCGTCGATAATAAGGAATGTAATATTGATACATGCAACAAGTTGGATGAATCCCAATGGCATTCAGGAGTGAAGGAAGCCAGTCTCAAAAAGTTACATACTCTATGACTCCATTTATATGACTGTTGAAAAGGCAAAACTATAGTGACAGAGAATACATTAGTGATGGCCAGTGGTTTAAAGTAAGAGGAGGCTGTGGCTACAAAGATGGAGCAAGGAACTGGAATGGATGCAACTGTTCTGTGTCTTGATTGTGGTGATGGTAGTTACACAAATGTGTACATGTGTTAAAGCTCATAGAATTGT
Organism: Chlorocebus sabaeus; assembly: GCF_047675955.1. Taxonomy (NCBI): domain Eukaryota; kingdom Metazoa; phylum Chordata; class Mammalia; order Primates; family Cercopithecidae; genus Chlorocebus; species Chlorocebus sabaeus. The sequence goes on from NC_132920.1 coordinate 51,861,429, forward strand.
ACATCAAAAAGTCAGTTTTGCTGTATATTAATATATTTTAAAAACTTTAACAAAAAGTCTGAAAAGAAAGAAACAATAAGTGTTTTCATGATTTTCCACAAAATCTCTTTGACAAACACGATCCAATCAAGTTGCTAGTGCCTCACTGTTCCATTGTTAAAAATAGTCTTACATTTGAGGATTACCAGAATTTTTTTCAATAGCTCCCAACATGAAAAATGATGAAACAATAAACAAATAGCAGAAAAGAAACCCAGTGGACACAAAGCTAGTCTAGAAATCAGAAGAAAACAAAAACTATAATTAATGGCCTCGGAGAAATAAGTATATTATATCCTTGAAACAAAGAGAAGCCTAAAATATTATTTTTAGAAAAAAAAATAGGAGAGTAGAAAAAAGAAATTCAATATCATAGAAAGTAGAACAAAAAGACAAAGAGATGGAAAATTAGTAAGAACATTAAGATGAGAAAAACATTCCAGGAGGCCCAATATTTAAATAATCATAGTTTTAAGGAAAAGAAGAAAATATAGGGGAAAGAATTATCAAAGAAATAATTAAAGAAAACTGTCCAGAAGGAAAGGATATAATTTTCCAGACTGAAAAGTCCCACTCAGTATCTAGCACAATGTTTAGAAAAAGAGCCACAGCAAAGTGCATCTTACTGAAATTGCAAAACACCAGGGACAAGGACAAGTTCCTAAGAGCTTTTAGAGAGAAAAAAAAAATAAAAGGTTACATATAAAAACACTGGAATCTGAGTATATATATATTTTTTTTGAGACAGAGTCTCACTCTGTTGCCCTGTCTGGAGTGCAATGGCGTGATTTTGGCTCACTGCAACCTCCACTTCCCGGGTTGAAGTGATTCTCCTACTTCAGCCTCCTGAGTACCTGGGACTACAGGTGCATGCCACCACATCTGGCTAATTTTTGTACTTTTAGTAGAGACAGGGTTTCGCCATGTTGTCCAGGCTGGTCTTGAACTCCTGACCTCAGGTGATCCTCACACCTCGGCCTCCCAAACTGTTGGGATTACAGGCGTGAGCTGCTGCCTCCTGCCCTAAATCTGGGTATCTTAAAGCTATTCAACCTCAAGAGCAGAAGGAGCTACAAGATAATGGAATATTGCCTTCAAACTTTCAGTGCAAAATGAACTTCAACCTGGTATCCTATAACCAACAATCTGCTAATCTGCTAATAAAGGGGTCTCCATATACAGCTCAGAACTTTTACCTTCCATCGTTTCCTTTTTTTTTTTTTTTTTTTTTTTTTTTTCAGAAAATTACCTTAGGCTATGTTCAAATTAAGGAATTAAGTCAGAAAGGAGGAAGATGTACAAATCGGAAACAAGAGTTCCAATACTAGACAGACATGAAGGAAATCTCCAGGATAATGTTCTAGGGAGATTCCAAGATGGAGCTTTGAAACCCTTCTTATACATTGCTGGTGCAAGCATAAACACTCTGGATTGTTGCTTGGCATTATCCACTAAAGCTACATGATGATCCAGCAATTTTACAACTTGGCTTATAGTCAACAGAAATGCATGCACATGAAGACCAGAAGGCATATAGAATAATGCTTATAGCATCATTATTTGTAAATAACCAAATTTACAAATGATGAAAACAATCAAATGTCCATCGATAGCTATATGCTTTAAAAAAATTGAAGTTGAGTCATAAAGTGGAATACTACCCAATGATTGGAAGAAGAAATACTTGTAACACAGAGAAACATGAATGAATCTCACAGATACAATGTTGTGCCAAAGAAGCCAGGTACAACAGAGTTACATGCTTTATGATTCCATTTACACAAAGTTCAAAACCAGGAGAAATTAATCTATATGGATAGAAGGCTGAATAATGCTTGCCCTTTGGCTAGGGAGTGTGGAGTGGGGTTGAATGGCAGGACATGAAGAGGCTTTAGAGGAGCTGATAACGTTCATTTCTTTATTATTAATTTTTATTTTTTAGAGACAAGATCTTTCTCTGGCAAAGTTCTATTTCTTGTTCTCAGTTGTATACATATACATGGTTGGTTTGCTTTGTAAAAATCCACTGAGCTATTACCCTGTGATTTGTGCACGTTTCTCCATAAATGTCATATTTCCATGAAACATTTACCTTAAAAAGTAGGACAAATACTAGAGAAAGGTAACATAGAAGAGGAAAGGGTAAGGAAAGAAGCTAAAGGAGTTTAATGTCCTTGTATTGCTTATTTAAGTTTAACAGTGCTGATATAATTTAGACTTTGTTAAGACAAGCAGGCACATTAAAAACTTAAGGCCAATAGCTAAAATAATCATAACAGAATGAATAACTTTCAAATGAGTAAATATAAAAAGATGGTATGCAAGACAAATCAAAATAGAAAAGAAGAAAAAAACAGAAACCAAAAACGGATTGCAAACTGAAAGCGCAAAATAAGATGGTAGATATAAATGCAAATATATGGGAGACATCAGCATGTGGAAGGTAATTGAAACCACTAGAGAAAATGAGATTTCTCCCAGGGAGAGCTCGTATATTGAGAAGAAAAGGGGCCCTACAACAGAATTTAGGGAAACAAAAAGATGAAAGGTCTAAATTGAAGAAGACAAATCCACAAGTGAAAATGGGAAATCACCCCTAGAGAAATAGGAGGAAGAATGAAGCAACTCCATCAGCATCTGTCTGAATAAGATATTTTTTAAAGTAGCATCATCTGCTCAAATTAATTACAATAACAACAAAGACAGCCATTCTACAGATACTTCCATAAGTAGGGTGACTGTCATTTAAATTAAAATTAGACCTTTTTTAGTGTGAAAGGGTATGTTAATTAGACAGAATGCTGGGACAATAGGGATAAACAAACTACCCACCCAAACTAGGATATACCGTCATGCTATAGCACATCTCTTTCTTGTATATTTAAGCCATTCTTACTGAAAATTATTCTATTCATCTCAATACAAAGGTAACATTGGCTGTGAGAGTACCAACACATATACAGGTATGTTTAAAGGAAAAAAATTCCTTCTAATGATAAAAAGTTCTTCCAGAAAGTAATGTTTGTTTTAGGATATGACTCACTGATAATTGTATGCCATCAATTATATGTGAGTGGAAAGTCTAACAATGGACAGGCCAAATTTTTTAAAAGTCTTAATTCCTGGCTAGGGGCGGTGGTTCACGCCTGTAATCCCAGCACTTTGGGAGGCTGAGGCGGGCGGATCACGAGGTCACGAGATGGAGAGCAACCTGGCTAACGTAGTGAAACCCCGTCTCTACTAAAAATACAAAAAAATTAGCCGGGCGTGGTGGCGGGTGCCTGTAGTTCCAGCTATTCAAGAGGCTAAGGCAGGAGAATGGCGTGAACCCGGGAGGCGGAGCTTGCAGTGAGCCGAGATCCCGCCACTGCACTCCTGCCTGGGCGACAGAGCGAGACTCCGTCTCAAAAAAAGAGTTAATTCCTAAAGAAATGGAAGGGACAAAAGATAGAGGCTAAAATCAGAGTCCCATAACCACAGAGGTCAGGCACTCTCTTTTTCTTTTTCTTTCTTTTTTTTCTTTTTTCTTTTTTCTTTTTTTTTTTTTTTTTTTTTTTTTTGAACAACTGACACCCAGCAACACAGTGGTTCCCAAATAAATCTGAAAAATACTGTGCTAAGTAAAGATAATAGATGTTTTTTGCTTGTTCACTTTAATGCTAGAATTTCTCATAGCCTTTAGTTTTTTTTTCCAATGAATTTTATTCTGTATATTTGAGGTTTACAACATGATATACAGGGTACACACAGGTTATAGTGAAGCAAATTAACATATCTGTCATTTCACATAGTTACTTTTCTGTGACAAGAGCAGCTAAAATCCACTTATTTAACAAAATTCCCTGACACAATACAATTTTATTATCTCTAATGCTTATGTTGTACATTACATCTCTGGACTTGTTTGAGATTTTGGGAAAGAGAGGGTATGGTAAACAGCACAGCATAAATGTAATTATAACCAAAGAATTTTCTTTTTCCAGACGCTATCCAAGGGCTAGCCTTTCATGAATAACACTTCAGGGAACACTGGTATGGGCACTAACAAATGTCCTTTGCCAAAGCCATTTTCCATGTGCAGTTGAAGAATATTTGACCAGGAGTGGGAGGATATCAGGGTGGTCCTAGCTCCACAATACTAGGCATGAACCTTAAACTGCCATTCAACTTTCCAAGCCTCCATTTTCCCCTAAATTCAAGAAGTTTAACCAGATCATCTCTTAGGTAATAGTTGGCTCTTTAATTATGTGGTTTTATGATTTGGATAACTAACCAGCATCTAGACATCCCCTAGAACAAAACTGTTTAACATTTTCCATCAGGGGACTCTTGTCCTGTACTTACTTAAGAGCCTGAAAGGCCCTCAGCTGTACTACTTTCCCAGTGAATCACACCCCAAGGGTGTGATTATTTTTGATTATCTCATGATAGGCACCCTTTTGTCATAATTTGTATCTTAATTTATGTCACTTTCTCATTAATTATGGTGTCTATTTAACATCAATTAAGATACTGCAACATTAATTTACCAAGACAGTTGCTCAGTTTGCTGGGAATTTTGTTTTTAACATCTACTCTAAGGTTATTTCTGGAAAAGTTAAGAACCTCTGATGTACCACAGCATCACAGAATCTAAATCTGAGTACCATCCTCTCTTGAAAACTACACCGTCTGAAAAGAATCATCTCTCAAGGTGGTCATCCTTTTAGAGGAAAAACAAAACAAAAACAAAAACCCTGCCAGGTATTTGTCTCCTGAAAAGGATAGTTCAAAGGAGATTTTACTAAGAAAAGTTGAGAGTTAAATCCAAGAAAATGTAGCTCCATAAGAAAATGACTTTTAAATAAATCTTCACATTTTTATCTATAGCTATGAAATAAATAATCTTCATTAGAAGTATAAGAATCAAAACTTATTTAAATTTCAATTGAATTAAGCACTTAGGAACAAACTGAAGAGAATATTCTTTCCTTGGCTCCCAAGAAATCTATGATTTTCATAATGATGTGATGACTAGTATGAATGTAGCTCTAATGAAAACAAGAACATAGAGGATCCATTATAGATCTGAAGCCTAAGAGACCAGTGGCAGCCATGAACCTCCCCGAGGAACTAGTGCTTCCTACCTGGAAGTACTCTTTGCCCCATCTGCATTCTTGTACCCTGAGAAGTGATCTAGAGTCTGATTTTTATCATGTAGAAATCCATACGTAGGCACATATTAGTGAATCACATACAAAATAATGAACTAAGCAAATCTGTATTTCATGATTTGACCTCTTTCTGTATGAGTAATAATTCTAAATTGCAAACAAATAAAATTCTGTAAGCTACTCATGACTTTTGTGATTTATATGTACTCATAACATTAAAGCCCTGTGTATATATGAGTTCTATTGTCAATATCACCACTATTACAAATAAAAAGCTCCTTTAACTTTTACCAATGAAATACAAGATTCACTAAAGAATGCTATTAGAATTGCATATCCTGGATCATCAGGAGGCCCAGCACATGCAATTTTGTTGTGACGGACAGCCTAAAACAACCACACCGAGGCACTTACCTTGTGGGCAAAATGACCAAGTAATAAGCTGTCAGTAACTGAAGTATTTGCATCACTTTCCAAGATGTCAATTCCAAAATCTCTGCATGAATAAACTTGGAAGTTTTTCAGGCGAAGATTGCTACTTCTAAAAATCTATAAAATACAGCATGTTACAGCAAAGGTCTGAGGCTTGGTTTTTCTTGCAGACTTCCTGTAGTTTTTAAAATTATTGATTAAGTATAAAGAAGCATGCTATGTTGCATTAAAGCACCTTTTGTCCATCAATGTCAGTACAGGTATCCTAAAGTTGCTGTGAGGTCAGCACTAATGAGTCTCCTTTGGTAACACCTCTTCGTACTTTTCATTTTTCCTCAAAATAACCAATACATTAAAAAGATAAATGTGAATTCTCCACATATCTAAAATAAACTTGGAGTGGCCAAATCACACAAAGGTAACAGAGAAAAACATCGCACCCAAGAAATCTAGTGCTTAACATTTTCTTCAGTGTATTATATATTAACCCATATTGTCAGAAGATTGCAAATATGAAATAAGTAGCTCAGCATGACTACAGATTCACAGTTATGTACGTTGTTTATGATAACCCAAACAGGGGTCATGTAATAACAAAATTAGGTTGGTAGAGTTGTAAGCTCCCTACTTGCTATGGTTTAAGCCTGTCCTCCAAAGAGCATGTTTTGGAAACTTAATCCCTGATGTAAGTGTTAGGAGGTGTGTAGGTCATGAATGGATTAGTGCTGATTACAAAAAAACTTGGGGCTGTGAGTTCTATCACTTGCTCCTTCTTTGACTTCTTTGCCTTTCTGCTATAGACTGATGCAGCAAGAAGGTCCTCAGCAGATGCTGGCCTCTCAATCTTGGATTTCCAAGCCTCCAGAATCATGAGTTAATAAATTTCTGTTTATTATAATTTACCCAAATGTTATTATTCTGTTACAACAGCACAAAGGGACTAAGGCACCACTGGTCTGGGAGACAGAGTTGTGCTTATGTTTATGTCTTTGACCAATTTTTTGCTAATTTTATTTATTATTAATACATAATGACCCATTTTAATTTTTGTAAGTAGTATGAGGTAGGATACAACTTAATTCTTTTGTGTGTGACTATCTAGTTGTACAAGCACCATTTGTTGAAAAGACTATATTTCCCACATTGAATGGTCTTGGCGTCCTTTGTCAAAAATCATGTTTATAGATGTATGGTTTTATCTCCAGACTCTCACTTCTATTTCATTGACATATATGTCTGTCTTTGGGCCCATATACCACACTGTCTTGATTATTGTTGCTTTGTAGCAAGTTTTAAAATAGGGAAGGATAAATCCTCTTACTTCATTCTTCTTTTTTGATATAGTTCAAGAGAAGTTTACTTTTTAAATTTGCTGCTATTATGTTATTTAATTTCTGCTTTATTCTTCACTATAAAAGTGCAATTCCAAGAATATTTTTTATTATTTAAACTTTTTGATTGATCAAATTTGAATGCACAACAGTTCAAGCTGTAGTTCTGTATTTTTTTCCTTCGCAGGTTTAGCATTTCTGATTGCAGAACTTCAAAAAATGGCTTTAATAGCATCTTTTAGTATTTTCATTTTACTAGATTATTCCCTCTAGAACAAGGCTATTCAAGAGCAGGGAGACAGAGTTTAAGCCCCTGCAGGTATAAATTACTTCACTGCATAAGAAGGCACTCAACAAATGTTTCCACTAGATTTGTTACCCCTACAATATTTATAGTGTTCATGGGAAGCATTTTATAAAATTAAATGAGAACAAAATACTAAATACATTTTGGACTCCACCTGTTAGCTATCCTAATTATATATTTTTGGGCTTTCTTCATCCACAATTATCTTTCTTTTGTTGGATATATGAAATAAATGTTTGACTTCCTTATTGTGACATTATTATATGTTTGTATTCTATTTCCTGGAAGCTCTACGAACATATTTCTTCATCTATATATCTTATGCTCCAGATTTCTAGGCAGAGACAAAGTATATGTAATTTTGTCTGTATTGCATCAAATAGTGGCCCTGAATAATTTTTATATGTTGCTGTTAATGGTGAGCATGCAAAGCCTCCTTATAAGAAAATCACTGGGGAAATGAAGAGTAAATGATTGAACCTTTTCTTTTCCTTTAAGAAAAAAATAGAAGAAAATTTAGCTTATTGACTAAAGTAAGAATGGTATCTTCAGCTAGAATGTTTGTGTTCTAATGACAAACAGTGCTTTCTCTTAAGACTGGGGCATGTATTCTTCAGGATATTGGGACATCAAATGCACAACTTCTGGAGTCTAAATTCTGCACTTGGTTGTACTACTAACCAATTGTGTGACCTTTGACAAGTCGCTTCCCTTTCTCAGCCTTAATTTCTATCTCTAAGTAGGGATGGAAGGAAGGAATAGGTAACCTCTGTGATCTCTCCTGATTATAAATCTCTATAATTCTGTTGTTCTCTACTAGTGTTTCCAAAAAACACACAATGGAGAAAATGACCTAACCCTGGATTAGTGACTAGGAATTTGTTTAACAACTATTCTACAAGCACCTATGATCCATTGATGCTTCAAAATTGTGATAGCACAGCAATGCTCCCCTCAAGGGCAAGTCATTCCCATTTAAGTAGATATGCATAATGAATTGCTGTGAGAAAACAAGTGACAGTTTTAATTTAAAAAACAGCAACAATAACAACAACAAAATAACTTACCTGGGCACCACCTGCACTTTCCCAAACTGTGAAGCTCTGGAACAGGGTGATGCCAGTGACATTATCCCAAGATGGCTGAAATTTAGGGTATACAAAGAGACCATACCTAAAAAGTGAAACAAAGAATGAAATTAAGCCAATTTTTATGTTTCTAACCTCCTACTTTTTCTTGTTGAAAAATACAAAGTAAAAGTAATGTTTTAGGGAGAGTGAAGGTACATAGAATCTGTGACCCTCCCCCCTGACTGTTCTTGCCCATCCCTTAGCCCTCCCACTTTTAGCCTGTGTAACCTACACCCAAATCCCAACAAAATGAAGATTACTCCAGAGCCCAAGTCCACCAGCCTCCCAGGGGCTCTGCCTATTTTTGGAAGTTTAATTGCTCTCTCCATTGAATTCTCTCTGGCCACAAAAGGTACATTCTGTCCTTCTGCCTTTTCATGTGACTCTCTTCTCTTTACCATCAAAACTGTTATGAGCTAGAAAATAATGCTAACACAATAATACACAAAAGCCAAGACATGGAGGCAGCCAAGATGTCCATCAATAGGTTAGCGGCTGGGGAAAATGTGGTATATACTTGCAATGGAATATTATTCAGCCTTTAAAGAGAAGGAAATCCTGCCATTTGTGACAATGCAGATAAACCTGGGGGACACTGTGCTGGATGAGGTAAGCCAGACACAGAAGAGCGATAGTACATCATATCACTTAAATGAGAAATCTAAAATATTCAAACTTATAGAAGCAGAGAGTAGAATGGTGTTTGGCAGGGGCTGGGAGGAGGGGAAAATGGGAAGTATTAGTTAAAGGGCACAAAGTTTCAACTATGCAAAATGAATAAGTCCTAGAGATATACTGTACAGCAAAATGCCAAAGTATACAATACAGCAAAATTAACAATACTGCATTCTGTATTTTGCTAAAATTTTGCTAAGAGGTCAGATTTTGTGTCAAATGTTCTTACAGTAATAATAGTAATTCAAATAAAGAGGGCTGGAGGAAAGAGGTGATAGATGTTTGTGGCATAGATGGTGATGATGGTTTCAGGGGTGTACACTTATCTCCAAACTCATCAAGTTGTATACATTAAATATGAACAGCTTTTTGTATGTCAATTATACCTCAAAAAAGCAGTTTCAGAAAATACACAGGAACATCACCAAATCTTGAACAAATGCCAAAAGTGCTCTCATTATGAGCATTCTACAGAAAAATGTGAAATCATAAGACTTACAGCCAAAATGTAGATGAATATCCCCAAAGTTACCTGGTACAAGAATGTGCAATGTTCTGAGTGAAGGAAAGAAGTGGAGCTTGTGATGTCTGGTTGGTCACGAGATGGAAAAAGTAGCCATAGCCAGCACCACACACTCTGTTCCCCTGCAGAAATTAGGGAGAGTTAAAAAATAGTTACCCCATGTATGATAAGGTTGCTGGAAAGAAAGACTCTTGTTTGTGCTCATCCCACTTTTATATTCACTTTCTGCCAAAGTACATTAAAACTCTATTATAGACTCATTTATTCTTTTTTTCCTTTTGGGAACAAAAATATTGACATGGTTTGGATCTGTCCCCCTGCCCATATTTCACGTTGAATTGTAATCCTCAGTATTGGAGGTAGGGCCTGGTGGGAGGTGATTGGATCATGGGGTCAGTTTCTCGTGAATGGTTTAGCACTGTTCCCCTTGGTACTCTTCTCACCATAGTGAGTTCTCGTGAGATCTGGTAGTTTAGAAGTGTACAGCACCTTGTGGCCCCCACCTTGTCTTGCTTCTGTTCCTGCCATGTAAGGTGCCTGCTCCTGCTTTGCCTTCTGCTGTGAGTAAAGGCTCCCTGAGACCTGAGACCTCCTCAGAAATTGATGCTTCCATGTTTCCTGTATAGCCTGCAGAACCATGAGCCAATTAAATCTCTTTTCTTTATAAGTTACCCAGCCTCAGGTATTTCATTATAGCAATGCGAGAATGAACTAATAAAAATATTGTCATTCTTCTTCCTTCAGCCAGCTCAACTAGACTGTAATTTGCCCATCTTAATAACTGGTTTCTCATGTTCAAGCCTCCTTCTATGTTCCCACAGTGAGTTTACCTATGACATCTAAGATTCTACTCTTTGGTGAATGCAAGAGAATATGGTAGCTCTCCAAGGCAAAGGTATACCTTGAAATCAAGCCCACACAGTGTGTTCTCTCTGGATCTTTGAACAAATCAATGATTTGTCTACGGGCTGAAGGCCACATGATTGGACCAGTCATGACTTAGTTCCAAGACAAAGTGACTGATTTCAAATAAAGCTCTAATCTCTTCGAAGTGCTCTTCTCCTGAATAGACTATTAATTCACCTTGATATTTCTTTATAGGTCTTACTATCTAAATAATTTCATGCATTTTATGTGTTCATATAAAATCTGACTTCTCTCTGTTGGACGATATGAGTTTGGGGATCTAATTCTGATCAAACTGAACACAATGAGGTTATCTTTATAAATTCAATGAAGTACCTACAATATGTTCATCCCTATGCAATATAGTCTTAAGACAGAGTAAAAAACTGACTTCCTAAAGGTTTAAGACTGTATACAGATGTTGTTTTTTCTTTTTTTTTTTTTTTTTTTGGCCTACCCAATGTTCACATTTTTTTGTTTCCAACGTGTTCAAACCAAGAGACTTAATAAAAAATTCAGACTTTCAGCTTTTCTGAGCCCAAATTCCTGTGAGGTAGCTACGGGTCAGCTGAAGATAAGAAGGGCCTGCCTTCTTGGACTGTGGATCATTTTTCCACAGTCCTCACCCTTCCTGTTTCACTCATTTATGATGTCTGCCTAGTCTCTGCAGTATTTGAATTTGCAACCTCAACTACAGGCAACATAGTAAATAACATGTTGGCTATTCTATGAAAGTTTCTATTTCTGCTTTCCTGAATCACATCTGAGTTCTCTCAGTACTCTCACATCTTAAGAATCCCAAGCCCTCTCTTTACCATCAGGGAGAAAGAACTCTGAGAAAAATCAGGGGCCCTATCAGGCTGCTGCGCTGCAGTGATGCTATTAGTGGGAGGAACGAAGGGCCAATCGATCAAGCCATGAGACTACTTTCTATGTGCCCACGTGGATCTGACCTCTCTCAGCCTGAGTGGCTGTCCAAAGCCAAGATGCCCATGTCTACCTGGAGAACAGAAATTAAGGAACAGGCTGCTGAGGCGTAAGCCCTGTGCTACATGGATGAAGGGAGTCTCCAAGGCTCCCACATGATTCATCCCTGATCACCTGGGGGTTTTCCATGGCCTGACTGGTGGGAGACAAGGAATGCCTGGATCGTCCTCCTTGAAAGTCACTCAATCCTGGGAACACAAATTATGGGGCTTGGAGATCTCATCCTGAACACTGGCAGCAGGGTCACAGTAAAGAGAATGGGGAGTCATAAGGACTATGACACTGTGCCACTCAACAAGACATTAAATGCCTTTCTTTAAAAAACAGTACTTCAGTGCAGCCCTCTATGCAGGGCTCAGTGGGGACTATGCTGTGACATCGCCTTGGAACAGTTTCTTAAACTTTAGTGTGCAGCCTGGTAGAGTTGTCATATTTAGCAAATAAAAACAGAGTGCCCAGTGAAATTTAAATTTCAGATAAAAAATAAAATATTTTGGTATAAGTGTGTCCCAAACACCATCTGAAATTTAAATTTGACCAGATATGCTGTATTTTATCCAGCAGCCTTTACCTGGGGGTATATTAGCCAAAGATTTTCAGATATTCTGATTTAGTAGGGGGGTGATGAGGAAGGGATGAGAGACAGTATTCTGTACTCTTGGGCATCACAGGGTGCTCCGATAGGTCTGCTGCAGGTGATATTTTGACCCCATGTTGAGAACTGCCTCTCTAGAGGTGATTGAGAGAGTAACGCTAAGGGTTACTAACGTTCCTAAGAGACATTAAAAGAGAAGAGAAACACTAGAAAAACCATTTCCTGGTGAAGCTTTTTGCCATGAGTTGCTTTGGGAACCCACTGCAAATGGAAGCCACTGCTGAAAACTGAAGGAGGATAGAGACCTAGAAATCAGGGGGAGAATCCATTGCTAGGTACCCGGCGAAAGCATTGCCCAGCTCAGTGCAAGTTATACTTAAGTTGGATTTTTTTTTCTTTTCCTTAGAAGTATTTATTTTTTTAAGTTATGATGGAGTGGAATAATAACACTCACAGTGAAAATCTATAGAGAAGGCACTACACTCCAGGTAATGGATTTTAGAGTCTCATTCATTTTTATAGTAGTTTTATGAGTTTTGTATTATTATTACAGTTTCATAGCAAAGAAACTGAAGCTCAGAGATGTTGAGTAACTTTCCCAAAGTCACAGAGCAAATAGTTGTCAGAACCAGCTCCATCCAAGTCCAAGCCTGGAAAAGTTAGAGACTACAGTAGAGAAATGAAGGTAGGACCCAAAGGCAGGATGCCCAATGATAGGAGGCAAGTGAAGAAACATAAACAAGAGAGTACAAGGCAAAGTCTTGTCACCAAGTCACGGGCAGAACAGGCATTTGCTGTGACCTCCCCAATAGTGGAGACAACATACTGAACAACATCCTTTGCAGAAGTCAGTGTATCATGGACATTCAAGCAAGGGAAATTCCAGACGGAAATTAACTGTCCAAGTAAGCCAGCTCCTAGAGGTGTGCATCTATAGTCACCAGAAAAAAAAAAAAAAAAAAAAAAAAAAAAAAAAAAAAGTGAATTAATCCTTAAGGCACCAGGGGTAGTGTTCGATTCCTCCAAATCTGGAGAGTATTTTGCAGGCCAGATTTAACTAAGGAGTTGCTCTTTCCACACCCCAAATCCAGAGAATGTAAAATCCTTCTCATTCTCACCACATGGGGAAAAAAGCATGCACAGCTTAGAGTGCACAGAGAGATACATGGGTAGGGGTGTGGGACATTTCCCAAGAGTAGGAAGAAGACATGACATTTTGAAGAGTACATTTAAGGAGGATGAGGTTTCTGAAATTTCAGCATTATGGAGATCAAGTGTTATTAAGGCTCAGACATGTTGATGAGGACTGGCTTCTGACACAGGAATTTTGAGCAATGACAGATGAAAAGACTAAGATTATCTGCAGTTGTCATCTACTATCAGTGCAGACAATAGGGCTATGGACTGGACGCAGACAAGGGTTAGAATTTAATGAGGAAGTTCTGACCTATCTAAGGACAGGGTCTTGCACTAGCCTTTCACACAGCTCGGGGAGTTTTACTACATTCTTAGCAAGGATGGATTGAGAGTGAGGACTCCATACCCTTCTACTTGTAGCTATTCTATGTTTCTTTATCTTTAGACTAAGTAAACTCATTTCATCCTATGGCTTCAGTCATTCTAGACTAATATTTTTATTGACTTTAATTTCCAAATGAAAGGACTTTAGGTGTTTTTTTTTCCTTTTTTCTTTTTTCTTTTCTCTTTTTATTTTTTATGTTTTATTTTTTTGAGATGGAGTTTCACTCTTGTTCCCCAGGCTGGAGTGCAATGGCATGATCTTGGCTCACCACAACCTCCGCCTCCCGGGTTCAAGTGATTTTCCTGCCTCAGCCTCCTGAGTAGCTGGGATTACAAGCATGCACCACCATGCCCGGCTAATTTTATATTTTCAGTAGAGATGGGGTTTCTCCATGTTGGTCAAGCTGTTCTCAAACTCCCGACCTCTGGTGATCCGCCCACCTTGACCTCCCAAAGTGCTGGGATTATAGGCATGAGCCACCATGCCCGGCCAACTTTAGGTATTATTAAGGGTAACTCTCTGAACCTGGATGATCCACTGGCAGTGATAATATAGCAGCACCCCCGACAAGAGAAGAATTTAAAGACCCTGTTCCTTCCTGAATGTACCACACGTTCCAGAAGGAAAACACACACACACACACACACATTCAGCCAAGCAAAGACAGTACGGGGGAGAAAACTGAAACAGATTGCTCTTAACCCAATAATGCTCAATTCCCTGCCTTGTGTGACAGAAAGAACCAATGCCTCAACCCCTGGAGTCCAGTTTTGGGGGAAGTGTGAATCAGGGCCAGAGTTCCCCTGACACTGGAAGCCTGACCAGCAGGCAGCAGCCAGGAACTGGTCAGGGAGGCCAGCACGTGCTGACACAATTGCCCCGGGCTGTTTGTTTAGCTTTAGCTTCAATTCACTGTGGGTCCCAAAGGTTCTTACCCTGTGTATTTGTAAACAGACAGCCCTTTCTTCCTCATTTTTCATTCAGTTACAGGATGTTTTGTTCCTTTGTGGACTAATTGGCCCAGTCTCCCCTGCACTTCATTATTTTGGAGTCTGAGCAATTCTCCAATTTCCTAAAAGCACTTAGAATTCTAATCACATGTCTCACCTACCACAGGGTACTCACCAAAAGTGACTTTTGCCCTAGTGCCATAGCATTTATGGCACATCTGGGTGATCACATATAAACACTTTCCAAGCACATTTATAGGTAGGCAGGAGACTGCAACTTTGGTCCTCTGTTAGCTGATAAGACTCACTTTTCTTACAAAAGAAGCGCTTGAACAGTCAGATCACATTGAGTATTAAGATGAATCACTATCCAAGATTCTAACATGACTTCAAAGAATCAGGTCCATTTCTAAGACTTCAATGGTCTTAGGGTGGCCTAGAATAGAGTGCTGGTTGTCAATCAGGGATGACTTTATTCCCTAGGGAACATTTAACAACCTCTGGATACATTTTTTATTGTAACAACTTGGGAGGATGAAGAAGAGAGAAGAGGGCTACTGGAATTCAGTGCATAGATACCAGGGGTGCTCTTATACAGAGGATAGCCTCAATAACAAGGAATTACCCAGTCCAAACTGTCAATGTTGACGTAGTTGAGAAACCTTGGTATATAGTCTACACTGGAGTCACATATTAGCAAAACAACCCACATCCATTTTCCAGTATCCCATCTCTAAATTTTGATGAAAAGACAAGCCTAAATATGAAAACATGGTTAATTACAATAAGAATGCTTTAATAGTCTTTACCAGGAAACTATTCATATCATTTAAAACTATTAGATGAGGCATCAGACATTCCCACTAAAAAAAAAAATTATTAGCATTAAATCAGCTATCTCAATTTTTCTCTTGTACAAGAAAACAGAGTATGCACTCCTGCTTCTTGGCCTCAAGAAGAATCACTGTCCCTTAGTTGGCAAATATTGAGTGTCCATTGTATCTCTTCAGCCCTTGCAGATACACAAAGAAATACCACAGCTGTTGTTCTCAGTCATGATTGCAGAACACAAACTTTCACCAGGGAAGTGAAACTCCACCTTCTCTAGGTGTGTCTCTCTGTACCCATGAACCTGGGGAAAGGTCAGAGGTACATAATAACTGAGGGCCACAGAAGGGGGCTTCTTAAGCACCCACCTTGTATGCAAGCATACAGTGAGAAATGTGGACTGGAGGCTAAAAGTGATCATCTCACTTGTCCACACAGCTCTATTTCATTACCAGGGAAATGCTGTTTCATTAACAAGATTTTATGAGGAAAGAAAAGATTCTTACGTTTCAAAAATATATTCCAAGGACTGCAACCTTATTCATCACCTTTGCCAGCCAGATGCTCAGAAATCACATGTTTCCCTGAATAAATGGGTTTGTTGAATCATCTGCCCTAGTGCCATTAGCATTTATGGCACATCTGGGTGATCACATATAAACACTTTCCAAGCGCATTTATAGGTGGGCAGGAGACTGCAACTTTGGTCCTCTGTTAGCTGATAAGACTCACTTTTCTTACAAAAGAAGCACTTGAACAGTCAGATCACATTCCTTCCTGGCCCTTCTTACTCTCAACTCCAATTGTGTATGCTACAAATGATTCATGAGGAAAAACCACATATTTATGCAGGCAGCTGGCAGCTTACGGGGAAGGTTTTAAGGCAAGCAGGGAATTTTGTGTGGAAATCAATTCTTTGCGGAAGTCAATGTATTATGGACATTCAAGCAAGAGAAATTCCAGAGAGAAATTAACTGCCCAAGTTAGCCAGCTCCTTGAGGTGTACATCTATAGTCACTAGAAAAAAAGTGAGTTAACCCTTCAGGCAGCTCTTAAATATGCATTACCTATTGAGTGGGAAAAGCTTGAGAACTGAGGCTGGGCCTTTAAACACAGAATTCCTTACAAAATTGATTCACAAACCAGAACAAATTCTCCTCAAATTAAATGCATGTCTCCAAAGGGCTCTTCTTCAGAGTTTTTCCACGGACTATCCTAAACAGGGGTCTGGCCATAGGAAATTTCCAACACCTACACAAACATGGGAGACTCTGGGCTCTGGAAGTGGGCAGTCCCCTGCTGTTTGAGAGCAAAGACTTCCCAGCCAGAGGGAATGAGAACAGGTTCACATAGGTTATGTCTTCTGGAAACAGCCTATGTTTCCAGGAGGCTTCTATGCAGCCTCCTGACAAATAACAAGGAGCTCCTGTCAAAGGAGTCCAAGACTTCGGTGCTAGAGTTGCTGAGGGAAGACAGCCTGGGCATGAAGTGTTCTAAGAAGCTACAGGTGATGCACGAAAGAACCACCATCAACTTGCTTTTGGAAAGCATGGCAAAGGCGTATTTAAGAAATGTACCAGGGAGGCTGGGCGCGGTGGCTCACGCCTGTAATCCCAGCACTTTGGGAGGCCGAGACGGGCCGATCACGAGGTCAGGACATCGAGACCATCCTGGCTAACATGGTAAAACCCGTCTCTACTAAAAATACAAAAAAATTAGCCGGGCCTAGTGGCAGGCGCCTGTAGTCCCAGCTACTCGTGAGGCTGAGGCAGGAGAATGGCGTGAACCCGGGAGGCGGAGCTTGCAGTGAGCCGAGATCGCGCCACCGCCCTCCAGCCTGGGCGACTAAGCAAGACTCCGTCCCAAAAAAAAAAAAAAAAGAAATGTACCAGGGAATGCCACAGGCCCCTGGAGACTCAAGCACATACCACTCATTGGTCCTCACTGGCAAGAAGGTACAAAGCTCAGGTTTTGCTTCTCAATGAAACTGCCCTGGACTCACCTCAGCTGCAGGCTGGGCAGGAAGACAAGCAGACCACCTGTGGCTATCAAAACTAAAAAGGAATATCACACTTGAAATTTATTTGCATCATGCCAATTGAAGGTAAGTGAACTGCAAAGGTGACTGACTGCAAGCCCAGGTGAATTCCTAACATTGTGGCTGAGAGAGTTTGGTTCCGGTTCTGCATCAGGGCAATTTGGGAATACTATAAAACCACAAACCATTGCACAGACTTAAGAATCATATCCCCTGCCTACCTACCTGCCAGGTCAGAGATTTCAAGGTTAGGTCAGACTCAGGTATGTGAGGAGAGAGAGTTTAGGCTTTCAGAGTTGGTTGCCCAAACATTAGGCCATCTTCTTCAAGTCTAAATAAATGCATTTGTTTAATTAATACTATCGTATCAAAGTCAATGTCCTGGCCTTGGTACAGGTCCATGACTATGGTTATGGGTATGTTATCATTGGAGTGAGCTAGATGAAGAGCACATAGGAATTACCTTATTTAATGCAGCTTCTCATAAGTCTGAAATTATTTTAAAATTACAAGTTTAAAATAAAGAAAAATCAGAATTAATCAGAATTTTCTATCACATCTCTTTCTGTTCCACATATTATACACGTACACACAAATACATGCACACATACACACACACCTTGTTATTGTGGAAGCCTCCTTATTATCCCTTTGGAATGAAGGTATGTTTCTAAAATATGTTTTTCAAAGTACTCTGTATATCATCCATACAGGACACAAGAAACACTAACTCAGCCAAGCATGGTGGCTCACATCTGTAATCCCAATACTTTGGAAAGCCAAAGTGGGGAGATCACTTGAGACCAAGAGTTTGAGACCCACCTAGGGAGCGTAGGTTTTTTTCACATATGCCCAGTTATCACCTATGTCTTTAACTAATGGCACATCACAGACAATAGAATACAAAAAAAAAAACTGAACAGAAAGCCAATGGCACAACTGAGAAACTGGACTAGACTTTGCAAGATTTAATGCTGATAGCCCAACAGAATCTAAATGCTTCCACTGACTAAACATTTTTCAGTCATCAAAATGATTTTAGAACTTTGGAACTTGTTCTTTGCTTTCCTTTTTCTTCCCCCATATAATTTGGTTACAGATTTATACCTTCATTCATTATATTAAATATTTTTTGAGCAACTACCATGTTTTAGACATTGTGCTAGCGTCTAAAGGCTAATGAAAATAGAATTAGAACTTTAAGGTCACCAATGACGAATATGTCAGGAATATACCTAAAGAATCTACATTGCCTGTTTAACCTACTAAAACTCCATTCTCAAAACACATGCATTGTATTTTTTTTCTAATTTTGAAAAGTGGACACAAGAGTAAGAAAGTAAATGAAGAGAAATGGAAAGCATTGGAGGGAGAGCAAGCAGCTACTTGTGGAGTCAATTTTTCTATTGCTGACTGGGTATTATTCTACAGGTCATTTTGCAAAGACTCACGCAACCCACAGCTTTTCAGATTACCCTCTGGTTCTCTGCACCTGCAGCCAGCTCAACCCTTCTTCTTGTCAGCCAGTGGCTAGTACTCCCGTCCAGAAGACCACATACTACCCAGAGAGACAAGGACATTCCAGCTTCACACAGCAGGGGAGCTGGGCAACCCTGAGGGTTTACCTTCCTCTAGGCATTTGATGTAGTCAACATTATGCTACCCAGAAAAGTACACAAAAACATGGTTTCTTAAGCCCAAAAGCTTGCAGACATGGAAAGGGCACATAGGAACTCTTTTATTTATTCTTGTAAGTCTGAAATTATTTTAAAAGTAAAAGTTTAAAATAACAACAAAGAAAAATCCTAATAAGCATTAGGAGGATTTTTGGCCTGTAGTGGCCAAACAAGTTAAATGCAGCTCCAGCTGTCCTAGGTCTGGGGTCTGGGTTCCTACAGTCCATGTAGTTCTGCTTCCTTTGCTTACTGGCATGTTAGCCACTCCCATTAGGCACCTAAAATGGTGTGTAAGTGCTGTGCTTGGAACAAACGTAATTAAGAATCTAAGGAAGGTTGACGAGATAACCACTACTTTTACTGGAGGTTATTCAGCTGAAGGTAATTAAAAACAGAAGTTCAGTGAGAAAGAAGCTCATGCTCCGAGTTCCTCAGAAACTCAGCATAATGACATTGTGGATGTTCAGAGGAGTTTCCTGGAAGAGTCAGGCTTTTAACTCTTTTGATAGATGATCCATGGGATAAAATAATTAGAAAATGGGAAATGAAATGGCTTGCCACTACTCTGATGCACTTGTTCACTCAGGTCTACAGCTACATTTTCCCCCAAAAAAATAATTTCTTAAATGTTTAAACAGAAATTTACCAAGAGAAACCAATGTTAAGTTGTACTAAATAATGAGATTTAAAACTAAAGGTCATTGAAGTGGACTTCATCCTCCTGGAACCTGACATGACCTTATACAACTCATGACTCAGTTTTGAATACTGTTAAAGGACAAAATATGGCCACATTAACATAGTAAGATAGTGAAGGTTTAATAAGAAATTGGTATTGGAATCAAGAGAGACATAAATCAGCACCCAGAGTTGATAGTTCAGGGAGATATTTTAGTTTGCATTATCTAAATGACCAAGAAACGATCAATATCTACTTTGTTTTGCTCCATTACCTATTACTTCAAAAAAGTGTTTCCAGGAATCCTGAGAGGAATGCTTATCTTTATCCTAAAGAACTTGTTTAATGCAAAATTATACGTTATTTTATTGATACAAATATGCAGCAAGTAAACATTTCATACCACACCACCACTAATGCTGCCACCTTAAAGAACTTTTAGAGCAAGCTTATCCAACCCACAGCCCACAGGTAGCATGCAGCCCAAGATGGCTTTGAATGTGGCCCAACACAAATTCATCAACTTTCTTAACACATTATGAGGGTTTTTTTACATTTTTTTTTTCAACTTATCAGCTATCATTAGCCTTAGTGCATTTTATGTGTGGCCCAAGGTAATTCTTCTTCCAATGTGGCCCAGGGAAGCCAAAAGGTTGGACACCCCTGATTGAGAAAGAACTTTATGCCCTCTCAGTTCCGGTCTTCCTGGTGGATCTGAAGATCTTACCTCTATAACATTGGTGGGGCTGCGGATATAGATGCCAGATGGTGTCAACATTTCAGGATTGGAGAGTCCCTCGGCACCAGAAACCCGGATGATCACGTTGTTTCTTATTATATTTCCATGTCCTGACCAGTCTAATGTTTAAACAAAGCCAGAGAATCCACAAACATAATTGAAATGTACACAACTCAACACTCTTGATTCCACTAATACGCATCAGAGTTCACATATACATTTCATATATATATATAGATATATATATAAAAAATACTTAGTATACACAATAAACTTAAGAGACCCAACATTTTGCCATCAGGCTTGTCTATAAAATATATGACAATTTTAAATACAATGTAATAGATTTAAAATCAATTTACATATTTACCATATTTCCTTCCATAAATTGCCTCCCAAGAGATATATCTCATTTCCATGCATGTCCCTGAGAACAAAAGACCCCGTTACTTGAGTATATTTTATGCCACTTAGGAAAACAAGAGATGCTGCAACACTACTTCTTCTTTGGGTGTGGGTTGTTTTAATTTTGTTTTTGTGTTTTTATCTGTAAATCAGGGAAAGAGATACAGATCTTATGAACTCTTCAGTTCTAGAGTATCAGGATTCAGAAGTTCATTTTAAATAAAAAGAACAGAAAAATAGATCTGTTTTACTTTTGAGGAGGAATCTAAGTGACTATCTCCACTGTTAAGTGCCACATATCCTGTGTCAACACCAACCGCATTCCTAGCTGTTCAAACTGGCAACCTACTATCTGCATGCCCTCACCTTCCCTTGGAAGATCTGAAATGTCCTGGAGGAACAGGATGGACAATATCTAGGACCTTCACACCCAAACCACTGAGGTGGGAATAGAAGAGAATAGAAGAGCAGGCATGGGCCATGCTACATAGAGAAATTAGTCACTTAAGTGCTATCAATAAAGATCTGCCCCAAAGAACCCTTCATTACGAAGTATCTGGGCTTCCTCATGTCATTTCATGGGTCTGGGTTTGCATACTGGTTATGTGTGAGATTGAGGGCTTTACCTACCACACATCAATAAAGAAAAATGTTAATTCCCTGACTTGTAATACAATAGATGTCAGAAGCTTATAATTCACAACATTCAAGCACTAAAGGTTAAATTCCTCCTACAGGTTTTCTTCCTTGCGTAGTTAATATCTACTCCACATAATTGTTTTCTGCTAAGGTAATACTGTTAGAATACCTTTCTCAATTTCTCCTTGATGTTTCACCTTTTCCCTTGCACGGACAAACATAGGAACAAACAAAGTCAATCCTGCATCTGTTAGTTGACTTCCCGGTGGCTGTCCTTTTCTAATCAAAAGATTTTTCTGTACCTGATCACCTCAGTTATGCTTAGTTTTTTGTCTTTTAGAGCTAGAGTGCATTTTAAAGCAAATGTATCTGATTCATATTTTCTCACTAGACAGTCTCCATCTCAGAATAGAACTTTTATAGCTTTTATCTCAACAGATTGTTCTTAAATGAAACATATATTTTCCCACTGATGATACTATAGAATTAAACATCAAACAGCATTTAACAAATACTGTTAAATATATTCTTACTTTCAGTGAAAAACTCTGATTTACTTTTTTATTCTGATAAAACTAGAGACCCTTTGTTCCTTAATTCATTCATTTCTTTCAACTAATAGATCTACAATGCACTAATTAATATGCTAAATATTCAGGAGACAATGTCCTCAAGAAATCTGGTGGTAAAAAGACATTAATCAGATGACCAGAAATGTGGTATATAATTTTAAATTAAGAAGTATTGATTGGCACTTAAAGAGCTTAAACAGAAGGACTTGTCTGGGAGAGAGGATCTTGCAGGAGGAGAGTAAGTGTCATGAACAGAGCCAGAGAGCTTGTGCAAAGACCCTGAGGAAGGAAAAAGTATGGTCTTTTAAAGGAACTAAAATAAAATATTTTAGTGTCACTAGAGTACTAGGAAGAGAAAAAGAACAAGACAAGTTTACAGAGAAGTTAATAGAGACAAAAATCACTGAAGGGATCTTTTAAGTCTGGCGAAAAGTTTGGGATTCTATTTTAAAAGCAATAAGAAACTCAAAGGAGATAAGTGATAAGATACAATTTGAGATTTTTAAGGATAATTCTGAGTTTTGCAAGGGGAATGAATTTTAGGAAGCAGAATGAGATACAGGTGATCAGTTGAAGATTCTGAAACATGGTCTTCTTCAGCAAGCCACAGGAGCTTGAATTCTATTAAGAAGAGAATTCCAGGTTTTTAAATCCTTGGCCAACACCAAGTTTGACAGTCTGTAAGACTACACAAAGACATATGTATGTGACTTAGAATTATTGTGAAAATTACTGGTACTTATTAATCTGACCTAATCTTTAAAAAATCAGTATCCTGTAGGTAAAGTTTAGTAAGCCAATCAGTGATGACTACATTTAAATTTAGAATTTTTTACTATAGCCCATTTCTAGTGATCATAAGGCCAATATTTTTATACATTGGGAATTACAAATCTGGGGAGAATTCATTGTGAAAAACTGTGTCCTACTCAAGAATGCAGAAATTAGACAAGCTTGTTTTACTTACCAACTAGCAGTGCATGACCTAAAATATTGTAGAACACATTACCGTCCACCTTCAGGCCCAAGGTCCCGCACATGCTGAGGCCTCTACTGAAGGAGCTCCTCACTGTGCAGCCCTGTATGAAAGACTCTGAATAGGAAAGAGTAAAGTAAAAATTAGAAATGGCTGCCGAGATTCTGTTGACCATATTTAAAGGAAGCTACACTATAGCTAAAGACATTCTCTCACACAATAATGAAACTCAGGAGATAAGAAGTTAGAAGCAACAATCAAAACAAAAGAATGGGTAACTCAAACCAATGGGCCTCAATAATGAAAAGGGTGAAATTTAACAATCAAGTGTTAGAAAAAAAAAAACAATCTGAGAAAGACAAAGTATGTCTAAACAATAAAAGAACTCATGGCTGTCAAGATTTCCAACTGGCCATCATCTTTGGTATCAGCTCTCATCACAATACAACAGATGAGAAGTCAAGAATAATATGAAGAGCACTGCTTATGGGCCAGCCTTGATCTTTGAAACCTGGAGCTATGAATTAATATTTATAATTTATCAGGCAATAATATTCTTGGCCCAAGATAGCCAGAGACCCTTATTCCTAACTGTAAGCCAGGCCAAAGGTTGGCCTGAGGATCATGACTCTCACGTTTGAACTGGATAGGTTTATAAAACTAAAGAGGAAGCTATCCTCTACTATGCTATAAAAAAAAAAAAAAAAAAAAAAAAAAAAATGACAATTAGGAAAATCATTACACTGGTTTCATAGGCATATTCTATGATCCCCAAATCTGCTTATGAGGCCTAGATGAGTCAATGAATACACAATTACTGATTATCAACTATATGTTTCAGGAATTGGGCACGGCATTGTGCTGGAAACATAAAAATGAATGAAACTAAGTAACCTCTGCATTCGTGTATTTGCATTCTGATGGAAGAAACTGACATTAAAATAGTAAAAATCCATTATTTGAATAATTAAACTATAAATCCTAAAAAGGGAACTTTTTATTATTACTAGGTAGTAAGAAAGATACAGATGCCAAGCGCTGGGATATTAGAAAAGTTACTTTAGTTTATGGAATAATTTGACTTTTAAAGTTGGGACTATCCAAAAAATTCTCAACTTTAACATCACTATTAACACTGGATCTCCACATTCCCCTCAATCTCAGCTCTCCTACTACTAGGTGCCCTTACATTACTCATCAAGGATACACCCCAATAAATTAACCCATCCATATCTACTTCTGTAGAAAACACTGCCCGTGGTGCACAGAATCACCATGTCACCCGAACAGAATATGCCTGACCATGTGAACAACCAATAAGTACTGATGTGTTTGTGTAGCTCTAAGGGCAGAATACTGGGATCGGTGAATCTTTAAAAAGTACTGTGCAACATTTATCTATGTAAAAAACCTGCACATCCTGCACATGTATCCTGGAACTTAAAATTAAATTAAATATTTTTTAAAGTACTGTTCAAAGATCCCAATGCCTTCTAACTCTAGTAGCAGGGAGTAATTAGCCGCATACGACATGAGGGGCTTCAGGGTGTTAAACAACAAAAAATTCCTTGATGAGTATTCCAAAAGTTTCTAGCCTCTGCATTTTAACAGGGATTTACAGGTAATAATGTATTAATGCAGTAATTTTCAAACTTTTATTTTTAAGCATTGAACTCTTTTTCAACTAAAACCAAAATATAAAATATCTACAAAAATAGACGAATGTGCAGCTACTCTGATTGAAACAGAGGTGGGAGAGATAGGTTAGGTAAAATTTCATCAAGGAAGGGCTTTGTTTATGTTCAATTGATAACTTATTTGTGACTGCTACCCTCTTTTTTATTGAATTGGCCACATGTCAAATATTCTGCAGTGCTATATACAGCTGACCAAAGAACCAGAGAGAAGGAAATAAGGATACTAATCGATCCAAAGCACATTTCGGGAGCCATCTCCCTAAATGACTCAAATAAATAAAAAGAGATTGGAAAAATCAGAATAAATAGACTTCTTTAGCATACAGATAATTTGAAATGAAGGAAAATGTTGCTTTTGGCTGATCAGAATCCTGCCCTCAATGACCTCAAGGATTACTTTGCCATTACCTGTTAGAATCCTAGTGTCTCTCAAGAGCCACCTGAACAAAGTATGCCCTGATGTCCTTTGTCAGGCATCAACCTCTGAACCCCTGGAGCACCACCTCTTTAAGGAAGACAAAGCTTGAATGTGTGGGTATTGAAAGTGCTGATGAATGGGGAGGATCACTCAGAAATGGAGTTGCTGTTCTCGTTACTTGGCATCTGCACCCCCATTTTGTGATTCTTTGCATATCAGCTTTTGGTAATGAGTTTTTGCCCTGGATGTTCCTACATTCAACTTTGATTTTAGAACTTCTATCAGTGCATTGGGTCATATTCTCTTTTTCTGATTCTGATCTTGTTTTTCGCCTAGTTGTTCTCACCCGAATTTGGTGTTTCCTGCTCCCTTCTTACATCTTCATGTCTGGCCAAGATCTGCACATGTATCTACTCCTCATTCCCAGAAAAAGCACCTGGGTTTCGGCCCATTCCCCCTCATTTCCCCAGGCAAAAGATTCCTCTGATTTAGGACAACTTTACATAGAAGTGTCTGGACTCCCACAGTGTTGATAATGTAATGCCAATTCACCTGTAGTCACAAAGCTAGTAAATGGTAGAGACAGAATTCAAAACACGTGATTGTGTGGTTCACTCTCGTGTGCTATATTATAGTGATAGTTCTCAAAGTGGACTCCTTGGACTGCCTGTTCCAGAATCAAAAGGTTTCTATATTTAAAATACACATTCCTAAGCCTACCTTCGACCAGAATTTGTTGGGGTAAGGTCTATAACTCTGAATTTTAATAAGCTCCACAAGTGATTTGTTTAGGCATACTAAAGTTTGGGAACCACAGACCTAGAATATAACAATTATCCATCTCTAAATCCCTCAAATCCCACATATCATCTCTCATTCCCCCATGCATGTAGTGCCTTAAACATGGAAGAAAGCAACATGAGAAGGTCCTAGGTCTGGACCCCCTTACCTCTCATAGCTCCCACCATAGTGAGTGAGCTCAGATGCTTATGGAAGGCTTGCCCCAAGACTCGAAACTGCACTCCCTTCAACTGGACCTGGCTGGGCTCTTCTGGGAAGGACTGAATGATCACTCTGGCTCCCATATCCCTGGATCCCAGCATCTTCTCACTCATGGAATACAAACAGTGCTGCAGATTACCTGAAACACAAAATAAAGTCCAGAGAACCTAATGCATGTAGAACATGCTTCTAGACAAATCTCCCAGTTTGAAAGGTACTGTCAGCACCAAGGAAAAAACCATTATTGTTTATTTCATTTAATAATCTTATTTCCCCTTTTCTTTGATTCTCCTCTGTAGGTTATTAATTAAAAGATCTGATAAACAGGACATGATGTTGCCTTCATTCTATTTTTTCAAGAAACTCCCAAATCAATCACCTTAATTACTGTCACAAAGAGTCAGACTATAACCCACAAACCCAACCTAAATAGATGCTTATTTCAATCCAAAAGATCCTCTGGAGGAAATATGCAATAAAATGACCTTCTTGTGGTTGATAATTGTAGGAAAGACATGCTAGCACTGAATATAATAACAGCACTTTTTAATCTTAAGCTGTCCAATGAGGTTTCCCCATTACTGTGCTGTTTTATGGTTTGGGAGCTTAGCAATAATGCTAACACAGAAATGTCAAAGGACTCCAGAGAAGCAACTGAGCAGCTCCTGCACCAACACCTACTTCCCCAGCTGTGCCACCAGTGAGGATGGCAGCAACCTGCACTTAATAAACACAACTGCAAATGCTAGTGAGGACAGCAACCACCTGAACTAACACATACAGCTATGAATGCTAGGGAGGGCATCAAACCACCTGGACCGAACACACACAACTACTATTGCTACCAAAATGTTTTGACCTCAGGATCCAGGGCACCTTCTGCTGATACATGGCATTTGGTGGTACAAACTAATCTGGAGAATAAATCATCTCTCCAATTGAATAATAAAGATTTTTCATGTTAATGATCCAAAGAAGCACTAATAATATAAAACACTGCATCATACCACAGTAAATTTCAGAATCCAGTCATTTGCTAACACCCAGAGAAGAGGTGAATGAAGAGATATTTATATTTGTATGCTTTATCACAATTTGATTATTTGTGCCAGTGATCCATAAGATTTTCAAATGGACAGGCCTTGTGTTATTAAATTCAACTACCTTGTTCCACACTCCAGCCCCACACAGAAAAGGAATGGCTTATTTTGAGAATATTGTAGTTATATTTATGATTTGTGATGAAATCAAGGATGTTTTCCATTTGGGGCTAACAGATTTATAGTGGCTTAAACCTAGAAGCATGATTTCACTGGCAGCATGATCAAATGCAATATTTGGCAAAATATGATCTCACAATACCAAGGAAGTTTGAAAAGAATGTAGATCCCAATTCTGTAGAATAGATAAAGTTGGGCAGTTGATGGAAGTGAACCCACTGTTATCCAAACATTCTTTTTAGAATGACACATTTGTGAGCAGATGATTTGTAGGGAGGGAGGTGAGGTCAAACTCCCTCTCTACTTCTAACAACTCCCCATACCCAACCACATGACAACATTATACTCACATGCACCTATATTTAGACACAACTAAAATCTTTAACTCCAGCCTCGACCTTTCTTCCAGGCTCCACACATTACCAGACATCTCTACACAGTTGCTGGCCTGGCATCTCAGTTACAACATACACAAAATTAAACTCACGATTGCCACTCTCCCACCCCAAAACCTGCTCCCCTTCCCATCCCAGTAAATAGCCTCATCATCCATCCAGAGCTCATGCCTGGAAGTCATCCTTGACACCCACACCATCCTGGACCAAAGTTGACAAATGATGTCTTCACAACATGTGAAAGCCTCATAATCTACAGCCTGGGAAACCAAAACATAACCTACTAAACTAACCATCCCTGAAATAGATGCTTAATAGGCACATCAGTGTGATTCAGTGCCTGCTATTCTACTAGAAGATAAATTGACTTTTTCCACCACTTACCTAAAGTATGTGGTAGTTCACTCAGAAAACAAATCCCGAAAAGGGGATGGGGGAGCCCTACAAGTCTAATCAGTAAGAATATGCTGCCTGAGTCCAGAACTCTGGCATATGGCTTTCCTAAAAATATTAGAAGTGGCCTGGAATTTTAACATCGAACCCAGAAATGAAATGTAATTCAACTCTTAAGATTGAGTTCTTTAATAGAAATATTTTCCCCAGAGCAGTAATCTTTCATTTCTTTTGTCTTTTGTCTATCTTTTTCACAAGGTTGTTGGGCAGTGGGGCAGGGGGGAGGATGAAATGACAATCAAGAACATTCTGAAAACTACAGAAAATTATTGGCATCCAACGGTTAAGGGCCTATTCTATTTTGAAACAGGTCAACCATAGCAATGCCATCTATCATCAGACAGTAAGAATATTCTTTTTGCTCACTGGACTTTCCAACAAAATATTCTTCTACCTTCTGGAGCATTGGCCTCCTGGCATGAAAGAAGCAGCTTCTCCCTCTCATTAGTGAGATTTCCTTGTATGGTAATACTCCTGCTGAGCAGAGCCACAGTGGCCTTTAAAATATGGTGCTCTCCAGCCACCCAATTCTCTGTAAAGTTGTGAGAATATCTGGGGAAAAAAAGAGGATGATAGAACAGAGGACATCACTCCAAATCTTACTAGGAATAATAAGCCACTAGATTAACATAATTCTTCCTTTGGGGATCTATTCATGTTTCTTTAGAAACTCAAAACCAAATAGTGAACTATAGACACAAGTGCATGAAAATTAGAAACTATACTGATCATTGCCCTAATCATTTGTGTAAGACAGAAGTTCTAGAGACTCACAAGAAAAACTAACTTACAAAGTCTAAATCTTCAAAACATTTCATGCTTTTTAATTTTCTTGTCCAAATGTCTAGCATTATTTAATGCAGAAGAAATATATCATTGAAAGACCCCAATACAAATGTTCAGAGTCCAACACAGTTAAAATCTCATCTTCATCCATGTCAACTTAGCCAAGCTGACACTCAGTACCTCAAAGGTGACTTAAGATAGAGGTCTGTATCCTGCACAGTTTCCACGGTGACAATCTCTTCCATCGGTTCGGCACCTTCAACACCTGTTCCACTGATTATGACAACTTCATCCCCAGGGTGCCAGTCCACAGCATCTTCTAAAGCCAACACTGTGTCTCGGGCATGGGCAGTTGCTCGAAGACGGGTGACAATAACTTCTGGTAGTGAACCTAAAGCAGCCCGAGGAAAAGTTGTCTAGATAATTTAATCATTAATCAAAACATGATTAATTTAATCATTAATTAATGTGATGTTATTTAGCCAAAGAATCCCATAAAATAAGATCTGGAAAAGCAAGCTTCAGGATAGATAAGCACCAACTTTTTTATATTAGTTTTGTTTTATTTTGTTTGACATTAGTTTTCTTTTTATCTATAAAAAGAAGTCAATAAAAGTAATCCAGAATAGAGAATAGCAATGTGTAAAAAGCACAAGAATTGTGGTCAGATTACACTTATATTTGAATCACAGTCTTGTCATATTCTAATCCTATTCTTTCGGGTAATAAACTTGATGAGTGGGCTTAAGTTTCCTCAGTTAAAAACAGAAGTAGCAGGGTCTTCCATCATAGGGTTTCAGAAAGATTCAATGAAATAGTATCTATGAAACATCTAGCTTGGATCTTACCACATAATAGACCCTAAGTGTATGTTAATCCTTTCTCTTCCTTTTCTGTGTCACACTGTGTTTGAGGATGAAATTTTACCACCTCTTTTTTATTCCAATTAAAAATAAGTGGTTACTAGACTTTCTGACATAGACCTCCATAACTAATTTCCAATATGAAGACTTCACAAATAACAAAAATAGAGTGGAAAACAAAAATTATCTCTTAAGAGTTGTCATAAGTCTTGGTGTATTAAATGATCCCTTCAAACTATAAAAACTAGACCTATCTAATATAAGACTGCTGAATGCAGTTGAAGAAGGGCAACTTGTGGTTCTAGATAACTTCGTTTGTATTACACTCCAATTCACCCAACTGACCATCCCCATACCAGCACGCTAATCTCTAATTATCAAAAATTCAAGAAGATCATCTGTCTCACAGTTTATTCTGGTCTTTTCCAGCAAGGGTCAAGGCACAGATTTTTTTCAAGGCATTATCTGAATACTTTAGAAAACACATGGCTTACTCCCTACTCCTTCTTTCTGTAGTACATTTCCTTCCTCTTTTGCAATAGATGATAATTTACCTTTAGCCCGCAGCAAGTTACTGTCCTCCCTTGTTGTACTAAAGTAAAGTAATAATACTTGAATCTCTAACTACAGAGGTGGCCGACAATAAATCATTTTCAAATTATTTTAAATTTTCCTCTTTATTTATTTGTCTCTCTGTGTATAAGTGCTTGTACCAATAATGTGGTTCTAGGCTTAGAAAGGTCTCTGGGTTAATGTTGTAATTTCTGAAGTT
This sequence comes from Chlorocebus sabaeus, assembly GCF_047675955.1. Taxonomy (NCBI): domain Eukaryota; kingdom Metazoa; phylum Chordata; class Mammalia; order Primates; family Cercopithecidae; genus Chlorocebus; species Chlorocebus sabaeus. The sequence goes on from NC_132920.1 coordinate 51,892,137, forward strand.
TACTTGGGCAATAATTTTGTCTTAAAAAATGTACAGAGTTCAAAATTTCTAATTATAGAGCAGGTGAAAATTAAGACATAAATCATCCCCAAAGAAAATAATTTTAATTGTATTTCTTGTTTGTATATCTTAACCTTTGGAAACAATAAAATGAAATAAGATGTATTTATATGTATATGCATATATATGTGAATTTTTATAACCCGTTCTTGAATGTCTTCATAGAAAAATCTCTACCAAGCATAGAAAAACGTTTATACAAGACAAAATGTTGTCAGACTCTGTGATCAGTGTTCACAATTCTCAGTTAATGTGCAACAAACACCTACTATGTGACTATCAACATGCAAGCTACACATGGCAGAACTGACAGTAGAGACCACAAAGGTCTATCTCAATTAATTACTCCTATAAATAATGGTCAACTCTGAATGGATGAAAAAATTTCACAGATAATTTTTGAAGTATATTTTTAAACTATTAACAAAAAGTTACATCTTTTTAAATATTGACAGAGCCTCTAGAAACCAGTAAAACTATCTTATAACTTGTTCACTCTCGTTGCAAAAATAACGTCTCTATGTGTGTGGTTAAAACATCAAGCCTGGGTGTTTAATGAGTGTTGGGCTCGTATTTCTAGCTACATAGTAGGTATTGACATTTAGATGAGTACTATCATCTTAAAACTATTGTAATAATTATCTGAGCTAGACCCTCTTACAAACAGCTTTTATTCCTTTAAGTATTCCTCCTTATGCTCTTTTTTTAAAACAAAAGAAATTGTGCTAAGTTATTTTAATTACATCCCTTCTTTATCCATTAACCTGCAGTATTTTCCTGCAATACTCAGTAACAAAGTCTCAAACTTCCTGTTCAACTTTAAAGACTCTCCATAATGTGACCCCACTTTATGGTCTTTGATTTCTTAATAAATTTTGTTCCAAGAAGCCCAATCTCTTTACCTATTCTCATTTAGCAGGATCATCCTGCCTCTAATCTTTTGTCAACTTTGTCCTTTCCACTCGTGTCCTTGCTTCTTTCTCTTCATCTATCCTTTTAAAGCACGACTCAAACCCGATCTTTTCAATGAATTTCAGAACACACTTCATCTTCACTTCCTCCTACAGACCTTGTAGTGATCCCTGAGATCATTCCTTCAGCAAAATCTGGATGTACATCTGGGATTTAGGCATTCCCAAGCATGTCTGGGTAGCTTGTGAGCCATTTATTTGAGCTGCTTTGTGTGGGGGAGGAAGTTTGCACAAAGAAATAGATGGGAGAAAAGAAGATGACAGAGAAGATATGGCGTCAATCTCAGATACAGGCCCTCTCTCTTGACCACAAGGATCTATGACTGAACCTAAGGGAAGAATTTGGAGGAACTCTCCAGATGGCTTTGTCACCTGATGCTGCCCCGCCTAAGATTCTCTCACCAATTCATTCTGCTGCATTCTTTAGAGCGTAATCCTGAGAGAAGCCTCCAAGACTTGCTGAGAAGACAAACCCTGTATCATAATCTGTCATATCACCATGGCTGTCTCCTTTCTCACACTTAACACAACTGCTATTTGGCCTCTATTTCTATACTTAGAATTTGTCTCCCCCACTAAACACAACAGCAAAAACCATACCTATGTTTGTTCACCGTGACAACATCAATGCCTTTCACAGTGTCTAGCACATAATAAGTGTTCCATAAATACATCCTGAATGTATAAAATCACAAATGAGATGGAGAAACCAGCACCCCAGTGTCTTGGTGTCCAGTTGATCAGGTGGGACTCTGAGCAGCATGCAAAGACAGTTGCCACATTTCATCATGGGGCACAGCATACTCCCACACCTAGGGGTTTTCAATGAAAGCCTGAACCCTCAAACCCATGTGTTCAGTACTCTCATGGCAGGTACCAGCAGTAGATGCAGGGATGAGGCAGCCCCTACTACCTTCCTGAATGGAGAACAATGACCAAGAAGCCAAAGTAGGAGGAAAAGAACATGAAAGATGTCTCATGGTGACTAAGGCAGACAGATGAACTCACAGAAAGCACATTGTGAGAACACTTAGAAGCAAGCAGAAATGCTAAAAAGGGGAGAAGGTTTTGTGTGAGTCGGGGGCCACAGACAGTAAAATTTTATCACTATTGAAATATCCACAGGCTGAGCAGGCTCAGGGTAGCCCGGGGAGACTTCAGTTATGTAACCAATAGTCAGTCCCACATCTCTCAGCACTAAATCATCCTGAAATTACTACAGTGCATGTGTCTTCTCTCTCCACCTTACAGGTGGCACCATGACTGCCGTGCCCCTGCCTCATGTCTCCTTTATGTTTGGCACAATTCCTAACACAGCACTGGACACATAATTAACATTCAATTCATAGTGGTTCAAATGAGCTGTTTTAAGTATTGCCTTCCGGGCACTCACTCGTAAACTCCCATCAGACATATGCCCAAGTGAGTATATAATATTCAATATGTAAACAGCAGAAAAAATTACAAACATTTATTGAAAACTTAGAATAACCCCAACCTATGCAAACTAGTTTCATTGTCAAGTAAGAAATCTTTGGTTTTTTATTTTTGTTATTTATTTTAACAGATTGTACAGATAGGAAACTATGATTCTTCAAGGACAAGATTATATGGTAATAGATATCAGCACAAAGTTCTGAAACTAGTTCTTCTGAATCTAAGACCAGAGAACTAGACAAGTAAATGGAATTTGTAGCCCCTGGAAATAGCTGTAAATTAACTGTACCCAATTAGCTTTGATGTTCAAAAAATTATTCTCATTACTTCATAAATGTTATTTAAATGTCATACAAGGTGGACCAACTGACTTCTCTGATGAAGAAGGCATTGCACACATTTTACATCTGAGTCATTTCTGTTCATAGAACTATTGAAACCCAGGTTGGGTAGCTCCCTTCCTTTCTGTACCACAAATCAAAAAACACATAAAACTACAGTATAAAAAGCTCAATAATTTATGAATATGCTTAAATCAAAAAGGACTATGCTTTTAACTTGTAATTTAATACTATGTTTAATCACTTTGGGCTTTCGATGTTGACCTGTTAACCAACAAACTACTCATTTACTCCCACTAATGACTTCTACTCATAATTGTATTTCCTACAAATTATTGTTCAAGCATTTCAATGTCATTCATCCATAATTACACAGTCTCAGAGAACCATTCTTACTAAATGGGCATGGAGAAAAAGAAAATAATCTTTGTGGGTTAACACACTTTAAAATCACTAATTGTCCTCTGTTTGTTTATTTTGTAGGACTTAAATCTTTATTCTAAGAATAACTGCCAAGGCCTTTCAAAACCATTTAGGGTGGGAGCGGGAGAGAGGGAGAGAGAGAGAAAGAAAGATAAAAGAGAGAGGAAGGAGAAAGAAAAGGATAATTTATTAAAATAATGTTTGCATCAGAATAGAAATAAAGGAACTCACAAAAAAACTAGAAATATTGTCCTCAAATATGTACAAATTATTTCCCCCTTATTTCTGGATGCAACATCACCATTATCCACAGCAAAACATTGAATGCTGTATTGTGTGTGGATGAACATTTCTCAAGCACTAGGAAGACAAACACAAAGAACACGGTCCCTTTCCTCCAGGCCCCATGACCAGTATAAGAAATAGACAGACAAAAATCAGAAGTGCACTGTGCAAGGTGCAGAGTGACATTCAGTGATGTACAGACATGGAGCACTGCACTCACACCAAGGGAGTGGTCCTTTCTCCAGGAATGCTTCCCAGAAAAGGTGATAACTGAGCTGGGTCTTGAAGGACAAGCCAAAGTGGGCCTGATGACAAAATGGGAAGAGTACCCTAGGCAACGACAATGATGTGTACGATGGTGGGGGACATTCAAATAACCACTACATACGTGGCATGGCCAGAGTACGGGTGTACAGAAGGTATAGGCACCTAGTGACTGTCCCTTCACTCTGAAGAGGTGAGCAGGATTCACCCAAAAATGTCTCACAGGCCCTCCCATAGCACTTAGAGTTTATCCTAAAAATTATTTGGGAACCACCAAATGAATATTTGGGATGAAATCTAAGAAATCATATTATTGTGAAACAGTTTTAAGCCCCTAGTACACATATCAAACTAAGAGAAGAAAATCCTTAGTGAGAAAATGGACTTACTGTACATTGGGGAGAATGAGTCAAATCCTAAGCCAAACAAGAGCCAGCCAGTAGGCAAACAGAGAGCCTGATGTGTTACTCTAGGAACTAAATAGATATCAGACCTCTGGAGCACATGAAGAGGACTGGGCAAAATAATGCAAGACTTTGTTGACCTGTTTTCAAGACCTCAAGTTGTATTTGAAATAGTTATATAAACAAATATATATATGTGTATATATATATGTGGGTGTATATATATATTTACTTTATATATATTTGTAAATATACTTTATATATATAAATATAAATATATACATTTACTTTATATATATGTAAAGAGATATATATATATATCCTTATGGGTAAAATGTATGCTTACCCTTAAAGAGACAAAATAATGCAGTAAGGAGAAAGTCTTATTCCTGGATGCAACTGGGGGCTCATTTCTCTCCATTCCCTGTCTCTTTTCTGCTATTGTTAAGGTCTGGATGCCCACTCAGTATCTATTGTGCCCAAACCATGTTTCCCACAGTTCATTTCATCCCTCTGCCAGTAGAAGGTAGGATGCATAGTAGCAGAATGTGAGCTTTGAAGGGAGAAAGATGGGAAAATCCTGCCTTTCCATTGTTCCTCATTTCTGCCTTCCTCCCATCAGCATCTGGCCTGGATTCTCTGGGGATGTTCTCTAACAACAGCAGGAGGTGAGAAGTAACCAAAGGAGTTAGGGAAAGTCCATCAGTTGCTGATTCCTTCACCTCACATCTGTACTGGCTCCTCCTGTATATACTGTGGCAGACGCCCACCTCTGGGCAACAGAAGCTACCCTTAGGGAAGAAGGACTGAGAGTGCCCTATTCCTAGTACTCAATTTAAAAAAAAAGAATTGAGACAGTAAAGCCTAAATGGAGAAAGAAATCCCCCTGATATCCCAGGTTAGAAATAGGCTTACTTTCTGACATGATTTATCTTAAACTCAGTGGCCAGACGCTGTATTCCCACTGGCATTAGACAGCAAGGAGATTTAGTGGAAGGAGACTTTTGAGGACTTACCTGGATACGTAACCATGAGGTTTAAGAAAAATGTATTCCAAGTTCCAAACAACCAACTTACAAGGGTACTTTTTGAACCTAAACCATTTATGAATTGGGAGCAATCCAGTTCACTATACTTCAGAAAACAAGACTGTGACATTAGCATTAATATAAGGATATTTAGCAGTCCAAAGAGATGGAATGGGGCATTCTTCACAGACCACTTCCCTCTTTCCTTGAGAACCACATGCTGTGATCTCCCGGATGAAGGCAAAATCTAGTGGGGGAGCCTGTGTGAGCTCAGCTATGTACCTGCAATGTGAGCCTTCTGTGTCATCACTGGTCCATCTATAGTGGTACTGACTAAGCAGAACACATGTGGCTAGAAAGGAGAAGGTGGGCCAGGATGATCCTCTGAATGTGCAGATCAACTAGCTGTATCCACAGCTGAGCAGCAAACATGCCTACACTGTGATGAAAAGGAGTCGGGCACAAAGTCTTTTCCCAATGCTGAGCATGAGTCTCTTCCCATTCCTTTGGCACAAGGGTTTAGATCAAGGCTAACTAAGGGCTGAGATTTGAAAGGTACAATGAGCCATACTTTGATTAATGGCCTTTTACATAGGTATTTAAAATAAAAGCTAACTTTTGTTTCTACTCAATTGGAGCTTTACTGCTGCTACTTTGATTCAAAATAAGTGACTGAGAAGAATCAAAGGATAAAGCTTAAAATGCCCAGGAAACAGTACACTGTAATATAAGTGGAAACATCTGGGACCCTGTTTCTAGCTCCTGTAAGGATGTCAGGCCACTTCAACAAACATCCTCGTAGAGATGTAAAATTCACTTGGCCACAGCTAAAGGTTTCTACAAAATGTCTTTAATACCTCCTTCTGTTCATTGTCCCCCAGAGAGATACAAATCCAGATGGATTTTTGATCAGATAATCATTTTGATAATCATCACCATTATTTATGATTTGGAGTGGAGGTGACAGTGAGGAGAGAAAGGGCCAATTTTTAGTAACATAATTTCTTTTAAGAAAAGCAACAAAAGTATAATGTTTAAAATAAAACCATAGAGAAGCAAAAAAAAAAAAAAAAAAGACAAAACTACTCCGGATCTTAATACAACAGATTAATATGTAATTTTTCTATCATTACTTTTCTATGTTCATAGATTAACAAAATTTCATATTTAAGCAAAAAATACTATAATTAAGTACATACCATTTTTGTGAATTCTCTTTACTTAATAGAGTGGGAACGTCTTTCAGCTCTATTATGTATTATTTGTCATCATGATGGTATCACAGTATTTCATTTAAATATGTGTATTTTATTTTCTAATCCCTTATTTTTTCATATTTAATTTGTTCCAATATTTTGCTCTGATAGGCAATGTAGATGTCAGTATTCTTAAACATGAATTTTTTACTATTTTTAATTGATAAAAATTATATATATTTATGGTGTACAACATGATGTTGATATATATGTATACAACATGAAAAAATTAAGTCAAGCTAGTTAACATATCTGTGACTTCACATACTTATCAATGTCTTGTGGTAAGAACATTTAAGATTACTCTCTTAGCAATTTTCAAGTATACAATATATTAATATTAACTATAATCACTATGCTGTACAATAGATCTTCAGAAGTTACCTAGTCTTTGCTAACTAAAACTTTGTACCCCATTCCCAAATCCCCTTCCTCGCAGCCACTGGCAACTACCATTCTTCCTCTACTTCTATGAGCTCAGCTTTGCAGACATGTGGACAGGTAAGTGAGATCATATGGTATTTTTCTTTCCGTGCCTGAATTTTTTTCATTTTGCATATGTCCTTCAGGTTCACCCACGTTGTCACAAATGACAGAATTTCCTTCTTTTTTAAGGCTCAATTGTATTCCATTGTATGCCATGTTTTCTTTAGTCATTCATCTATTGAAGGATACTTAGGTTAATTCCATGTCTTAGCTATTGTGAATAACGCTGCAATTAACATGAGGGTACAATGATCTCTTCAACATACTAATTTCCCTTCCTTCCCTACATATATTCAGAAATGGGATTGCTGGATCACATGGTAGCTCTACTTTTAATTTTTTGAGGACCTTCTATACTGCTTTCCATAATGACTGTACTAATTTACATTCTCACCAACAGTGTACAAGGCCTTAATCCCTCTACTTCTTTTGTTTTGTTTTGTTTTTTATTTGTTTTTGTTTTTGAGATGGAGTCTCGCTCTGTCTCCCAGGCTGGAGTGCAGTGGCGCGATTTCGGCCCACTGCAAGCTCGGCCTCCCGGGTTCACGCCATTCTCCTGCCTCAACCTCTGGAGTAGCTGGGACTACAGGCACCCGACACCACACCCGGCTAATTTTTTTTGGTATTTTTAGTACAGACGTGGTTTCACCGGGTTAGCCAGGATGGTCTCGATCTCCTGACCTCGTGATCCGCCCGCCTCTGCCTCCAAAGTGCTAGGATTATAGGCATGAGCCGCCGCTCCCAGCCCTTATTCCCTTTTCTTCACATCCTCACCAACACTTATCTTTTATCTTTTCGGTAACAGTCATTTTAACTGGTGTGAGATGATAGCTCATTGTGGTTGTAACTTGCATTTCCCTGATGATTAGTGATGTTGGGCACTTTTCATATTCCCATTGGCCATTTGTATATTGTCTTGTAAGAAATGTCTACTTAGGTCCTTTGCTCATTTTTTAAATAAGGTTGTTTGTTTTCTTATTATTGAATTGTTTGAGTTCTTGGGCACAATTTTTGTGCATACTTATGGTCATCTCCTTAAGATAAAATCCTAAAAGTGGCATTGCTATATCAAGAAACATACCGAGTTCTATTGCTCTCGTAACTAATTACCACAAAATACAATCTTTTAAAACAATACAAATTTATTATCTTAACATTCCGAAGGGCAGAATTCTGAAATTAGTTTCACTGGGATAAAGTCAAGGTGTTGACATGGATGCTTGCTCCTAGAGGCTCTGAGAGGAAAAACTATTTCCTTGCCTTTTTCAGCATCTAATAGCTGCCTGTAGTCCTTAGTTTATGACTACTTCCTCCAACTTCAAAGCGTATCACTTTTATCTCTGCTACCATCATCACATCACCTTCTTTTCTGACTGACTTCCCATATCTCTCTTATAAGAACCAATGTGATTATGTGGGTCCACGTGGATGATCCACGATAAACTCTTCATTTTAAGATCTTTAATCACATCCGCAAAATCCCTTTGGCCAAATATTTTTTTATTATACTTTAAGTTCTAGGGTACATGTGCACAACGTGCAGGTTTGTTACATATGTATACATGTGCCATGTTGGTGTGCTGCACCCATTAACTCGTCATTTATGTTAGGTATTCTCCTAACGCTATCCCTCCTCCCCTCCCCCAACCCCATGACAAGTCCAGGTGTGTGATGTTCCCCTTCCTGTGTCCAAGTGTTCTCATTGTTCAATTCCTACCTACAAGTGAGAACATGCGGTGTTTGGCTTTCTGTCCTTGCAATAGTTTGCTCAGAATGATGGTTTCCAGCTTCATCCATGTCCCTACAAAGGACATGAACTCATCCTTTTTTATGGCTGCATAGTATTCCACGGTGTATATGTGCCACATTTTCTTAATCCCATCTATCATTATGGACATTTGGGTTGGTTCCAAGTCTTTGCTATTGTGAATAGTGCCACAATAAACACACGTGTGCATGTGTCTTTATAGCAGCATGATTTATAATCCTTTGGGTATATACCCAGTAATGGGATGGCTGGGTCAAATGGGATTTCTAGTTATAGATCCTTGAGGAACCGCCACACTGTCTTCCACAATGGTTGAACTAGTTTACAGTCCCACCAACAGTGTAAAAGTGTTCCTATTTCTCCATATCCTCTCCAGCACCTGTTGTTTCCTGACTTTTTAATGATTGTCATTCTAACTGGTGTGAGATGCTATCTCATTGTGGTTTTCATTTGCATTTCTCTGATGGCCAGTGATGATGAGCATTTTTTCCTCTGTCTGTTGGCTGCATAAATGTCTTCTTTTGAGATGTGTCTTCATATCCTTCACCCACTTTTTGATGGGGTTATTTGATTTTTTCTTGTAAATAGGTTTAAGTTCTTTGTAGATTCTGGATATTAGCCCTTTGTCAGAGAGGTAGATTGCAAAAATTTTCCCCCATTCTTTAGGTTGCCTGTTCATTCTGATGGTAGTTTCTTTTGCTGTGCAGAAACTCTTTAGTTTAATTAGATCCCATTTGTCAATTTTGGCTTTTGTTGCCATTGCTTTTGGTGTTTTAGTCATGAAGTCTTTGCCCATGCCTTTGTCCTGAATGGTATTGCCTAGGTTTTCTTCTAGGGTTTTTATGATTTTAGGTCTAATATTTAAGTCTTTAATCCATCTTGAATTAATTTTTGTATAAGGTGTAAGGAAGGCATCCAGTTTGGGCTTTCTACATATGGCTAGCCAGTTTTCCCAGCAACATGTATTAAATAGGGAATCTTTCCCCATTTCTCATTTTTGTCAGGTTTGTCAAAGATCAGATGGTTGTAGATATATGGTATAATTTCTGAGGGCTCTGTTCTGTTCCATTGGTCTATATCTCTGTTTTGGTACCAGTATCATACTGTTTTGGTTACTGTAGCCTTGTAGGTATAGTATGAAGTCAGGTAGCGTAATGCCTCCAGCTTTGTTCTTTTTGTTTAGGATTGTCTTGGCAATGTGGGCTCTTTTTTGGTTCCATATGAACTTTAAAGTAGTTTTTTTCCAATTCTGTGAAGAAAGTCATTGGTAGCTTGACAGGGATGGCATTGAATCTATAAATTACCTTGGGCACTATGGCCATTTTCATGATAGTGATTCTTCATATTCATGAGAATGGAATGTTCTTCCATTTGTTTGTGTCCTCTTTTATTTCGTTGAGCAGTGGTTTGTAGTTCTCCTTGAAGAGGTCCTTCACATCCCTTATACGTTGAATAGGTATTTTATTCTCTTTGAAGCAATTGTGAATGGGAGTTCCCTCATGATTTGGCTCTCTGTTTGTCTGTTATTGGTGTATAGGAATGCTTGTGATTTTTGCACATTGATTTTGTATCCTGAGACTTAGCTGAAGTTGCTTATCAGCTTAAGGAGATTTTGGGCAGAGATGATGGGTTTTTCTAAATTTACAATCATGTCATCTGCAAACAGGGACAATTTGACTTCCTCTTTTCCTAATTTAATATCCTTTATTTCTTTCTCCTGCCTGATTGCCCTGGCCAGAACTTCCAACACTATGTTGAATAGGAGTGGTGAGAGAGGGCATCCCTGTCTTATGCCAGTTTTCAAAGGGAATGCTTCCAGTTTCTGCCCATTCAATATGATATTGGCTGTGGGTTTGTCATCAATAGCTCTTATTATTTTGAGATACATTCTATCGATACCTAGTTTATTGAGAGTTTTTAGCATGAAGCGCTGTTGAATTTTGTCAAAGGCCTTTTCTCCATCTATTGAGATAATCATGTGGTTTTTGTCTTTGGTTCTGTTTACATAATGGATTACATTTATTGATTTGTGTATGTTGATCCAGTCTTGCATCCCAGGGATGAAGCCAACTTGATCGTAGTGGATAAGCTTTATGATGTGCTGCGTGATTCAGTTTGCCTATTGAGGATTTTTGCATCTATGTTCATCAGGGATATTGGTCTAAAATTCTCTTTTTGTTGTGTCTCTGCCAGGCTTTGGTATCAGGATGATGCTGGCCTCATAAAATGAGTGAAGAGGACTCTTTTTCTATTGATTGGAATAGTTTCAGAAGGAACGGTACCAGCTCCTCTTTGCACCTCTGGTAGAATTCAGCTGTGAATCCTTCTGGTCCTGGACTTTTTTTGGTTGCTAGGCTACAAATTATTGCCTCAATTTCAGAGCCTGTTATTGGTGTATTCAGGGATTGAATGTGATGGGTTCGAACATCCTCCTTTAGCTCAGAGGCGCTTCTTCCTGATTTAGTCTTGGGAGGGTGTATGTGTCTAGGAATTCATCCATTTCTTCTAGATTTTCTAGTTTACTTGCATAGAGGTGTTTATAGTATTCTCTGATGGTAGTTTCTATTTCTGTGGGATCGGTGGTGATATCCCCTTTATCATTTTTTATTGCATCTATTTGATTCTTCTCTCTTTTCTTCTTTATTAGTCATGCTAGCAGTCTATTTTGTTGATCTTTTCAAAAAACCAGCTCCTGGATTCATTGATTTTTTTGAAGGGTTTTTTTGTGTGTGTCTCTATCTCCTTCAGTTCTGCTCTGCTCTTAGTTATTTCTTGCTTTCTGCTAGCTTTTGAACGTGTTTGCTCTTGCTTCTCTAGTTCTTTGAATTGTGACGTTAGAGTGTCAATTTTACATCTTTCCTGCTTTCTCTTGTGGGCATTTAGTGCTATAAATTATAATTTAGTGCTATAAAGATCTGCTGTTAGTCTGATGGGCTTCCCTTTATGAGTAACTGGACCTTTCTTTCTGGCTGTCCTTAACATTTTTTCCTTCATTTCAACCTTGGTGAATCTGACAATTATGTGTCTTGGGGTTGCTCTTCTCGAGGAGTATCTTTGTGGCGTTCTCTGTATTTCCCAAATTTGAATGTTAGCCTGCCTTGATAAGTTGGGGAAGTTCTCCTGGATAATATCCTGAAGAGTGTTTTCCAGCTTGGTTCCATTCTCCCTGACACTTTGAGGTACACCAATCCGATGTAGATTTGGTCTTTTCACACAGTCCCATATTTCTCGGAGGCTTTGTTCGTTTCTTTTAACTCCTTTTTCTCTAAACTTCTCTTCTCACTTCATTTCATTAATTTGATCTTCAATCACTGATACCCTTTCTTCCACTTGATCAAATCGGCTACTAAAGTTTGTGCATGTGTCATGTAGTTCTCGTGCCATGGTTTTCAGCTTCATCAGATCATCTATGCTGTTTATTCTAGTTAGCCATTCATCTAATCTTTTTTTCAAGGTTTTTAGCTTCTTTGTGATGGGTTCGAACATCCTCCTTTAGCTTGGAGAGGTTTGTCATTACCGATCTTCTGAAGCCTACTTCTGTCAACTCATCAAAGTCATTCTCCGTCCAGCTTTGTTTCGTTGCTGGCGAGGAGCTACGGATCCTTTGGAGAAGAGGCGCTCTGATTTTTAGAATTTTCAGCTTTTCTGCTCTGGTTTCTCCCCATCTTTGTGATTTAATCTACCGTTGGTCTTTGATGATGGTGACCTACAGATGGGGTTTTGGTGTAGATGTCGTTTTTGTTGATGTTGATGCTATTCCTTTCTGTTTGTTAGTTTTCCTTCTATCAGTCAGGACCCTCAGCTGCAGGTCTGTTGGAGTTTGCTGGAGGTCCACTTCAGACCCTGTTTGCCTGGGTATCATCAGCAGAGGCTACAGAACAGCAAATATTGCAGAACAGAGAATGTTGCTGCCTGATCCTTCCTCTGGAAACTTCATCTCTGAGGGGCACCCGGCTGTATGAGGTGTCAGTCAACCCCTACTGGGAGGTAGCCCAGTTAGGCTACAAAGGGTCAGGAACCCACTAGAGGAGGCAGACTCTGTTCTCAGATCTCAAACTCCATGCTAGAAGAACCACTACTCTCTTCATAGCTGTCAGACAGGGACGTTTAAGTCTGCAGAAGTTTCTGCTGCCTTTTGTTCTGCTATGCCCTGCCCCCAGAGATGGAGTCTACAGAGGCAGGCAGGCCTAGTTGAGCTGCGGTGGGCTCCACCCAGTTCGAACTTCCCGGCCACCTTGTTTACCTACTCAAGCCTCAGCAATGGCGGATGCCCCTCCCCCAGCCTCACTGTCTCCTTGCAGTTCAATCTCGGACCGCTGTGCTAGCAGTGAGCAAGGCTTCATGGTGGTGGGACCCTCTGAGCCAGGCGCAGGATATAATCTCCTGGTGTGCTGTTTGCTAAGACCATTGGAAAAGCGCAGTATTACGGTGGGAGTGTCCCGATTTTCCAGGTACCATCTGTCACAGCTTCCCTTGGCTAGGAAAGGGAATTCCTCGACCCCTTGGCACTTCCTGGGTGAGGCGATGCCCTGCCCTGCTTCGGCTCACACTCCGTTGGCTGCACCCACTGTCCAACAAGTCCCAGTGAGATGAATCTGGTACCTCAGTTGGAAATGCAGAAATCACCCATCTTCTGTGTTGCTCACGCTGGGAGCTGTAGACTGGTGCTCTTCCTATTTGGCCATCTTGGAGCCCAACCCCCTTTTGTGAAATTTTTTAAGGTAATGTTCCTGGGTTCCAAGGATTAAGACATGGACATACATGGGTGTCATTTTTTAGCCTATGGTTGAATAAACAGTGCTGTGAAAATTGGCTATTCATTTGAAAAAAAAAATAGATAACTAACATAAACTATATCAGAATAAATTCTAGATTGATTAAAATAAGGGTCTGATAACTTTTTTCTGTAAAAAATCAGGGAGATAGTAAAGAGTTTGGGGTTTGCAGAGACCATGTGGTCTCTGTCATAATTACTGAACTTTGCCATTATAGTGCAAAGCAGCCATAGATAATACCTAAACAAATGGGTGTGGTTGTGCCTCAATACAATTTTGTGTATAAAAGCAAGGAATGGCCCAGATTTGGTCCATGGCTCATAGTTTGCTGACCCTAGTTAAAGACAGACACAAATGTGAAAAAAAAAAAGAAAAGAAAAACAAAAAGTAATAAAAAACCAAAAAACAAATAGGTAAATTTTCATATAGTCTTTGTACAGAAAAGAGTTGATAAACATAAAATCAAAGGCAGAAGCCGTAAGAGAAAATATTTGTAGATTTGCCATCACAAAGATTGGAAAACTTCATAGAAGTACTAAAAGGTAAATAAGGTGTAAAAGAAACCAGTTCTTTGTACGTCTATCAAGGATTTTACAAAGGGAGCTATAAGCTAGAAAGCCCCAACTGAGATCTCAAAATAAGCTGAAAAAGTTAAAACTGAGGAGACTGTTTCAGAAAGAGATATATTCTGCCTTTCTGCCACAAGTAAATACCAGCTATGTGTACACAAAATAGAAGCAAGCCCATGTGTGTCTTAAGTCCATGAAGAAAATGGAATGAGTTTTAGTTACATCCTCTTCCAGGCCCCAGTTTCATCATCTCCAAAATGAAAGTAACAATCCCAGTCTTTCATGCTTCACACGGTGATTGTGAGAGTTAAATGAGAGGAAAGAATGGGAAGCAGCTTTGAAAATTATAAAGTGCCAGGATCTAGGTAAAATCCAATTTTGACAAATACTGAATATAACACACAATTCAATGATACTCTTTTTCCATGACCAGGCTGAAAGCAATACTATTAATAGTATTGCTTTGATGATGCATATGGAAGAATTCTCTTTGAAGGAAAAATCACAAGCTTCTGCCTATGTAGCTTTCCATTTACTTAACAAAGTTGAGTTTCTTGTGGTTCCCAAAAATGTAAAAAATGAAGATCTAGACCACATTAACCATTTAGTAACCTAAAAGAAGGTTACTACTGAAACATGAGGGTGGCCAAGGGGGAGAGTTGAAAAACAGGACAGAAGGTTTAAGCAGGAACCTAAATCAAACAGTGCCTAATAGCCACGCTAGAAATTTCGGACTTTACCTTAGAAACAATGGAAAGCCACTGAAGAGTTTTGAGCAGCAGCACAATATAAACAGATAAGTGTTTTTAAAAGATCTCCTTGGCTCCAGGGCAAAGAATGAATTGGAAAGAACAAAAGTGACAACTAGAAGATAAGTTTAAAAGCTTACACAATAATCTAGGCATAAGTTGAAGGTACCATAAACTAAGATGACAGTAATGGAGGTAGAGAGAAGGATATGGGCTCACAAATTATCCAAGAATTAAAATCAACAAGACTTAGTGATGGACATGATAAGAGGAATGATAAAGGAGGTATCAAGAATGACAGCCAGGTTTCTAGCTGAGAGATTAATAGAAAACAGCAAACACCATCCCATCCTTAGACTAACAATGGGGCAACTTCACCAAATTGAAAGTGTAAACAAATAATAACAATGATAATAACTGACATTTATTGAGTACTTGCTCAACATCTGCCATTGTGATAAGTACATTACATGTTTTATTTCATTTAAACCACATAACAAATATCATGAGAAATATCTTAAAATAATGTCCTCTTTATAGATGGGAACTGAAACACTGAGATTTTTTTTTTCAAGGTCCACTAGCTAGTTCATGGTAGAGATGGGATTTGGACTAAGCAGTCCGCTTCAAGAGCCCAGGCTCCTCACACTTACCCAGAGGAAGATGAGTGAGTGAGGACTCTATGACAGAGCAAAGTCAAGCTCATCTAGAGAAGATGCAGAATGCAAGCAAAGATCCTCACATCCTAGCAGGAAAATGGAAACTATAGAAATTTTGAAAGAAAGAGATGAACCTTGGAGCTAGATACTTTCCCTTGAGAAGCTTTGTGTTAAGATAAGAGACTTGAAATCCTCGTTTGTCTAAACTATGATACAGAGTCAGTTATGAGGTTTGCTTTGGTGACTGTGATGGTTAATTTTGTGCATCAACTTGACTGTGCTATGGGGTACCCAGACCTTTGGCTAAATGTAAATTGTTCTTTGTGTGTGTGTGTGTGTGTGTGTGTGTGTGTGTGTGTGTGTGTATTTCTAGATGTGATTAACATTTGAATCAGTAGACTAAGTAAAGAAGATTGCCTTCCTTAATGTAGATGAGCTTTATCCAATCAGCTGAAGGCCTGAATAGAACAAAAAGGCTGAGTATGAAGTAACTCGAACTGAGACATTGGTCTTATCTGGTCTTCAAACTTAGACTGAAGCATAGGCTCTTCTTGGATCTCCAGCTTGCTGGTTTTCAGACTATAACTTACACCATTGGTCTTCCTGGTTCTTACGCCTTTGGACTTGGACTCTCTATCTACTTCTCTCTCTCTCTCTTTTTCTCTCTCTCCCTCTTTATCTCTCCCTTCCTCTCTCTCTCTCTCTCTCTCTCTCTCTCTCTCTCTCTCTCTCTCTCTCGAATGCCTTATGACTCAAATGGGGCAAAAAAAAAATCCTGAGGCTTTTGCTCAAGTTTTTCATTCACTTATTCAAGCAAAAAAGTATTTTTTAAAGCATATTATGAGTCCAGGCACTGTTCTAGGCAATGCAGATTTGAATAAAAAAGAAAAGGAAAATCCTTGCCCTCACGATGTATATATTCTTCTGGAAGAGGCAATAAAATACATTCAAAAAAATGTGAAAAGTAAACCATACATAATATATTAAATAATGTTGAAAGCTAAGGAGGAAAAAACAAAAGGAGTGATATGAAATGGTGATGGGGAAATGTTGAAATTTGCTCAGAGGTCAAACAGCCATTGGGAAAGAGGCATTCCCTTTCATCTGGAGCCACAAGACTGCCATTTCTGCCTCCATGTGGGTGGAGTTTGACTGAAAATGAAGCCAACTCAGGGGAAAGCAGAACCAAGAGTCGCATAGAAACCAAATCTTAATGACTTCATCAGAGCACCTGGACTCAGCTGTGCCTCAAGTTTTTTCTTTTCAGTTATATGAGGCAATAAATGCTCTTATTTTTTGTTTGAATTGGGTTTTCTGTCACTTGAAACCAAAAAAAGACCTGACTAATGCCAACACTTTCAAGTACATATAGAAACTTAAAGTACCTTACAATGTGTTTCTAAGTGGGGTTCCTGCTGTACTTGGATTATTGAATAGCTAGAACTCATTTCTAATTAGCAGCATACATTTACATGCAAACACCTAAAATTAAAAGACCTTAAAAACAGCATGTTCACTTAAATGTGTTTAAACAAGTTCCCTAGTGTGGTTTATACTATTAATTTAAGGAACCCTTTCTTAAAGATTGTTCCAAGGTTACTCTTGTCCAGATCGAATGAGATTTTAGCAGATACATTTCTGCCACTGTAAATAGAATGGTTATACAGTGTTATTTTAGACTTTTTTGAAGTATTACTAGACAGAACAGAAAAAATACCTTATTTTTTGTTGGTGGTGTTGGTTATATTTTAAAGGACACAGAGCCAGGGGTCAATCTTCATCTGCTCAAAATGGAGGACCACTCTTCAGCAACTGGCTGTCCTACCATGCTAGGGTTCCAAGTACACTAGGACCATGCTCACTGGTGTTGACTTGACTATGTCATTATGATCTGCCACAACACGCCAGCTGACCAGAACCCCAACACTGTATTAAAGCTCATTTACATTTAAGATTAGAAAAAGCAATAAATACATGTTTAATTTTCCTCATCCTCCTTTCTCCATTCCTCCCCTCTATTTAATCTTCCTTCCTTCCCAGTCCTAAATAAAAACCAACAAAACAAAGCCAAATAACAACCACAAAATGACAGTGGCTCTCCCCTTCAACCCCACATCCCTCTAGGGCACCCTTTTTACATATATAGCAGATTGTTGGGTGGGACTTCTGCTCCTCTAGAACCTACCAGGAGGACACATGCATGGAACCAGGAGACGATAAGCACCCCACATTATAGGGAAGCCACAGACAGGGAGAAAACATCTCCTTGGGGCTTATTAAAAGAAAGCTAATCTAACTCTGCCACTTTTGCCATTCCTGGAGCAGAGTCTACTCCATCGTTTATAAATGACCAGAAACAAGGAGATTCAAAGGAATCCTGAGATATGGGGATGAGCCATCAGCCTGGGTGAGCTAACCTTGGCCTTTCCTTCCTATAGAGCCGTTCCTTCCTATAAAGCAAGGTGTGAAACTACTTCTCTCTTATTAAGCAAAGAAAGAGGGCTGCATAAGTATCAATCACAGAGTGACCTGCAAGAAGAGGAGACTGGTTTCTTTTCCCAGGTTGAATGTCTGCATATGCAGCCTATTTGCTCAGCTGCTCATGCCTATCTAAGCAGGGGAAACAATTAGAGAGAGAAAGAGCAGAGCAGAGAAAGGGGTAATAAGTGGAACATCTTTCATGTGGATTTGTAAGTTTCCTCTGGATAGTTCAATTGTAGGGAAGATAGCTTGGCTTGAACCAACTTTCTAGTACTCCACCAAGACCAACCCCCAAGGTGGACGCTAAGGGGATTGCAAACCCAGGTGGGGCTTCCACACTGGGAAACTGTGCAGTGCAAAGGCCTCCTACAAGACTCCAGTGATTTCATGCAGGCATCTTAGGAGGGAGACTCAGCAGTCAGCAATTACTATTCAGAGAGGGAGCAACACCCAACAGAGGATATAGGTGCACAGTTAAGTACTAAGTTTGTTAAACTTCTTACCTTACCTCTTCCACCTGCCCCAATCCTGAGAATATGAAATAAGAAGGATTAGAGGAAGAGTGAGGGAGCAGACCCTACCATCCCAAGGGCCTCAAGTTGAAGCTTTGGGGGTGAGGAAGGGAACATTAAATAAACAGGAGACTGAACTTTTAAACTGGATTAATCAGGACTGGCATTTTCAATATCTGAAATCAACTGGAAAGCTGTTGGTACCCAAGAAGTTGTTAAAGGACAGGAAAAAGGATCCCCATCAGAATACAGACAAAGACAGTGACTAAAGAAAAATAAAATCTATTCTGAGTCAGACTTCTGTCTGGAAGGTTTACATCGACCAAACATCCCTAAAAATGAGTCTCTTGCATTTGCTCAACCCTGTGGCAAATTTACACACCACATCAGCTCAAGTTTCCCATGAAATCACAGGTAATATTTTGTGGTGATAAATGCAAGGGGAAAGCAGAGAACCTCTTCAATATTGAGGAAATCCACAGTTCATGGGAAGAAAGAAGAAAATCCATAGCATATACTGGAAAATGAGATTTCCTAAGACCTTGGGATAAAGCTTTTAAAATTGCAAGCAACACTGAGATTTAAAATTTGAGGTTCAATCACAGCAAAACTTTTCAATAATATATATATATATTTTTATATATGAGTTTTATATATATATATATAAACTTCTTCTATTTGATGGGAAACTTACCAGTAACTTAATGAGGATTTTTGTTTGCCTGATCTCACACACTTGTTTTATTCAGCCTAAATGCAGCCTAAATAACCAACATTAACTTTACATACTGAGTTTATACAACAGTATTGTACTATATTTGAATATTTCTGTCTACGAGTTTCAGTCACCTTGAGATTTCAGGCTGAACCAGAAGTCAAAGCCTAAGGCTTTAGCTCAGAGAACACCTATGGTTTTGTCTTCCCCGCATCTCTTCTTTCTGGGTCTGGTTGCCATCCCCCCTTTTGGTGAACAGCTTCTCAAAATATACATGCACAAAAACACCCAAACATACACATGCATGCACTGTAATACACACACACACACACACACACACACACACACACACACACCACACCACCCTGGCCTCCCTGGTCAAGGCAGAGCTGCATCTCTTCACATGGCCTTGCGTTCCTGGACTTGACGGTTGGTAAAGAAGTGAAAAGGTGACTTGAGCTTGGACAGTCACAGCGCACTTTCCCCCTGGGCACCATGTATAGTCCTTAGTCTGCTAGGTAACTCTAGCAAGACTTTGGGAGGCCTTCCCTGGTTATTTTTTGAAAAGAATACAGAGTTCCTCTCTTTGGTAGTAGAAAATCAAAGTCCACATGAACTCAGGAAGTCTCAATAACCATAGAGAAGAAGGCAATAAGGACTAGGAGAGAGTGAAGTCAATACATGCAGAGACAACCAGAGTAAGAGGCTGAGGGGTGAGTCCTGCGGACATTCGGACCCCTGAAGGCAGTCACGTCTAAGGCCATTGTCTTTCTCTCCATCCTGCATTTTGATTACAAGAATTCATAAATCCTTGGTTCTAAGTTTGTTTCCAGTGGGCTTCTGTCCCCTAAAACCAAATAATTTCAGAGTAATAAAGCTACATATAAAAATGCCATGTCATAGCTCTGGTTTGTATCTAGCTCAAGGGAACAAGAGACAGAATAAAAGGGAGGAATCTTGGTCTAGAAGAAATAAGTAAAGAATGGGGCAAGAGGAGACAGCATTAGAGACTATTAATCAGGTGACCAAAGAGCGGAGATTTAAAAATATCTTGGATATTTGAAACTGTTGGGTAAGAGAAACCGTTAAGACATGAAAACAGGCTCTAGAAAGTTTCACCCTACATCAAAGAACAGACTTTAGAGAAAATGTCCCAGAGCTAAATCAGTCTTGGGGAAATAGGAATCATGCAGAGAGGGCCTGGACACCTCAAAAGGATCCATACACCACAGTTAAAAGAATGACCCAGTAGAGTTTTTTAATCACAATTTTCACAGTGGAACTCTTTCTTCTAACCAACTGTTACTCTGAACACAAATATATAACAGATAAAAGCAATAAATCAATACTTGAGCATTTTAAACCTTTATTATTTGATCTCCAATATTCATTGTTTAGGGAACCCCTAAATCCCCTCCAGGAAACATTTGGATTTTGTGGAGCACGAGGTGAAAACCACTGACCAGAAACACACTCCCACACATGTGCCTGTTCCATGCACTTTATACCACGCTGAAAGACAGCCTGATACTCTAGCAACTATGAAAATACTGTACATCACACAGTACTCGTAGAAACCATGGAATTTACATGCAGATACTTGGTACTTTTAGAAGGAAAACAAACTATATCTAAGCTTGCTTATTTAGACCACTGCTTTTCTTCTTTATTCCTACCAAATTCTCATGTTCCTTGCAATTGCACTCGTGCTTTCTTCAATCATGCCCCACATACTGCTTTTTCTCAGGAATTTCCATTTATATTTAATGCCTATATATTGTAATTTCTTGAAAAGGACAAAGACAGAAGTCCAGCCAAGGCCATGAGACTGTTTTTCTCCTAAGGAACTGTCAGCCAAATTTCTCAGGGAGGAACTGGAAATGAAGTGAGAGACATTGATAAATTTCCCTGCTGAACAATCAATAAAAGCTCCACCATCCTGCTCAGACTCCCACTGTGGAAGCAAGAGCCATAATTACACTGTCAAAAATTTAAGTTGCCCAGGCTGACAGCAACCCACTTGAAAAATGACAAGTGATTGGCACTCAGTTTGGAGTGGAGAACCTGGATTGGCAGACAGAGTGATGAAGGCAAAAGGCAAGAGTGAAATTTCCTTATTGACTATAGCTACCCAAACCCCAGACCGCCACTCAGGAGGAATCCTGAGACCCTTTAGTCATATTAACGCATCAAAGTGAGCAGCTGACAGAAGTTACTAAACAATCTGAACTCCACCAGCAACTCAGAACCTGTCTCATCTACTCCCGAACAAACAGAAACAGAAAAGATGGTGCTGTGTGTGGGTGTGTATGTGCAGGTGTGAGTGTATAAGGGTGTGAGACTTTTCCTACATTCAAAGAAATACATGAAATATGCTTTCAACTCCATCTTGCCTTGTGACAGCTGAACACCAACGCCTGTTTGCTTAGCGATTTTAATCTAAGATAAAAATCAGCTGGAGCAGCTGATTTTTTCAAAGGGCAATAATAAAGAATGAGATGGAGGGAGAAGGTAGGAAAGTGATCGGACTGACATGCAGACCATTTGTGTGATTCTACATGATCTGAGCTGGCGTTAAATTAGAATCCATTCAGCATTGCTGCTGAATATTAGGAACCAAATGTCTGCCAAGGGCCTCGTTTGCTGGGCAGTGCCCTGCTTTGGACTATACTGGGACCCATACAAATACTTTCTAAGAAAGCCTTTATTGTAACCACGCCCGGGAATGGTGGTTATCCATGACTGGGAAGCAGCTGCACCAAGAGAGATTAAAATCTAAAGGTGTTGACTGGGAGGTGGGAAGAGAACAGAAGATGCCTGGGAATGTGGGTACCGCATGATATCCCAGGTTAAAACCCTTCTGTTACTTTGATGAAAAGAAATAGACAATAAAATTAATATGGAGAAAAATCTCTAGGTAGATTTTGAAACAGAAGCCCCCACCACCACCATGCCCCACATTTTCTCATACCTAAAATAAAATACAAGATAATCAGTGATGGGTACTCAGTGCTTTTGGAAAGGGGAAAGGATTTTATCAGAATAACAATAACTAACACTGTGTTTTGTGTGCCCGACACTCTGGAGCACTTCATGAGCAGTAAGTTTATGAAGCAGGAACTGTGTTTTTTTGGATTTTTTAGAGATCTGTTGAAGGTCATAGCTGATCTGTGGCAGAACGGGGCCCATTTCTGATTCCAATTAGATTAACCACTAGAATCAGTGTTTCTCCGAGTGTAGTCAATGGGCCACCTGAGTCACATCACATGTACATTTCCAGGCCCAGAAATCTAGATTTACAAAAACCTCCCCAAAAGGGTCTTCTGTGCACCAAAGTCGGTGAATCTCCTCATTATGTTATCCTGGGAAGCCGAGTGAATGCTGGGTCTTTAGGGACTTCCTGGGTGCAAAGCAGTGAATCAAGTTGCTCACTATTTTGCACACTCGACGGTGAAAGAAAATTAACTTTTTCCTAAAGCCCCAGTGTCACTAGATCCTCCTCTGGCCCTGGCAAAAGGCCAGTGAAATTATGTAATGATTTTAGCCATGATATACCACCATGCTGGAGGGGAAAATCTGTCTGAGACCTCAGGTGGTGAGGGAGAAGTGACAGGAGAGGATAGATGAGCTGCACATGGGGCTGCAATTCTCTGACAGATACATCAGGAAAGGAATCCCTGTCACCCAAATGGCTGAGCTCTTTTCTACATAATATTTCTTTCAAATGCATGAGATGCTGCAGCATCACATCAGAGAGGAAACAGCTTGATCTTTGCCCATGTTCAATGGGCAAGCTCTGTGATTCAGGTGATCCTAGCCAATTATCTGTCCTAAACGCTTTGGGAAATGTTTAACCAGTTTAGAAAATGGCCTAATCTGAGAATATGGGAAAAGGGGGAGGGAGAGAGAGCAGGGAGAAGGAGAATAAAGGAGGGGGAGGGAGGAAAGCAGGGAGAGAGAGAGAGGAGGGAGAAAGAGAATAAAGTAGAAAGAGGGAGGAGAGAAAGGGAGGAGGGGGGAGAGAGAGAGAGGAGGGAGAAGAAGAAAGGACAGGGAGGGAGGAGAAAGAGGAAGGAGGAGATGGAAATGAGGAAAGCAGAGGGAGAGGAGGTCTCATTCTCAATATCCAGTAACATCAGATGGCTGGAGTAGCAGCATTTTTTCTGAACTTACAGAATTTTTGAAACATATTAGAGGCATCTACTTTGCCTCAATTTCCCCATATTGACTGTAAGCAATGAGACTAGGGATTTTCTTGACATTTGCTTAATCACAAAGGCTTACATGCACAAGGTACATTTAAAATACAGGCACAAAAGGTATATTTATGAGTTCTTTCACTGATTCTTCACACTAGAGCATGAGAATTGGATGAGCTTGGAATGAAAGAAGCAGAATAAAATAATTAGGAGAGTTTTCATTTTTCCTCATTTGAATTCCTATTTTCAGTAAGAGTTGTGCTATCTGCATCATACGGGACAGTGGCTTTCAACTCTGAGGATTCCTCCTAAGCCTGGGGTCCTCTGGACGATCTATGGGCTGGCTGAACCATAAATATACACTAACTTATTCCCCAGATGTGTTTTTTTACTGGTAAAAAGCAGCACATTGCGTTGGTGGCTTAAGAGGCCGTTAAGCTAGAGCAAACATGTGAAAACCATGGCTGACATGGGAATAGATCCCGGGCTACAAAATCAGTGTTGTTGTTTGCTAATGAAGATAGGAGGAAAAAAAGTCTCCTTGGAAGTCGATCACAGAATTAATATAGTAAGCATTTTGAATATCTGTCCAATGAGTTATGGGATATTTTTAACCTCACAAAATTTGATCCCCAGTGTCTAGCACACTGGGTAGCCCACAGTCAACACTTAATAAATGTTTGAGGAAAAGATCTTGCTTCCTCTCATAGTAAGCCAAAAGAGACACAAGCATGCTTTTTGATAAATAATGACTGGGGCCTGCGGTCGGTATGAGACAGAGTCTGGACAGAGAAAAATGGCAGATTCCTCAGCACAGCTCCATACCCTCATCTAGAGCAATTATCCCATGACAAGTGGATTATTTTGTGTTGCCAATATAGAAATATCAACGTAAATTACATTATGTTTTCTGGAGATTGAGTCACCTTCTGGAGCCCATATTTTTGATCTGCTTTTGGCTCATGCTATGCAACCAAAAGCATATAAATACCCACTGAAATATGCTTACTCATTATTTTATACTGATATTTTACAGTTGATACTAAGGATTATCCTGGCACACTTGGTAATTTTCTGACTCTCAAGGGGGAAAAAAAAATGTCCATTTTGCAAAATGGAATGAGATGATCAGAAAGCAAATAAAGTTGGAGCGGAAACACACTGTAGCCTGCTCTCTTTTGTCCTAGGAATCCTTAAACACCCCACCTATCTGTAAGAGGATTCTAAGTAGAAGTGTAATTAAACACTGCTCACGGGTTAGGTGGTTGGGGGAAACAGGAAGAGATTCAACAACCAAATGAGGTTGTCTGTATTTGATTTGGGATACCAGGTTTCTGCATGTTAAGAGACATCTGTACAAGCTACGTAATTGTATCGGTCAGTTTTCAATAGGCTACGCTGCAATTACAAATGCAAATCTCAGTGACTTAAGACAAAGGCTTATTTCTCACTCACATACGTAAAAGCAGTAGGTCATCTGCAGCACTGCCTCATGTCATCTTCATTCAGGTTCTAAACAGAAGGAACTGCCCGTATGTGGGACAGGCTATTCTCAAGTGGCAGGAAGAAAACGCAATGGCTAAAGCATCATAACAGGTCTTAAAACCTTCACTTGGCCATGCAGTCCCCCATTTCTGCTCACCTTCCACCGACCAAAGCAAGTGCAAGGCTAAGTCTGCTCTTGCAAAGGGTCCGGGAAGCATGGTCCACCCACAAGGAGGCACTGAAAGTCACCTAACAGTGGGTGGAAGTATACACAATATCCTCTTACAGAAAGGGGAGCAAATAATTGGGAACTGTAGTGTACTCTGCCACAGGAATCACAACAGTTTTACTTGTTCTTTAAGGAAATAGTGCCTTGCTCTAACTGACCTGGTTGGCTGAGCAACTATAGTCAAGGACTTTTAAACAGTTTTATCAGTTTCCACTGCTAGACACAGCTCTACTTCATTTCCTCTGATCAACTGCCTCACTCACCGTGCAGAGAAAGAGTTCCATTCCTCACAGCCAGGAACTTGACTCCATAGGGAAAGAAGGGAGTTGAGTGGGAACTCCCATAGAGTGTGATCTGAGCTCTGCCTTGGAAGGGCTTGTCTTCAGATCCAATCCGGAGCTCTCCACCATCAGAAACAAGGATGGCATGTGCCCTGAGCTCGATGGGTCCTGGGGCCATGAAAATCAGCTTGCCCCCTATGGACAAAGGGAGAATTGTCAGTCCCTGGGAGGATAAGGCTTACCGTTTTGTCAGTTTCAATGCCTGATAAAATCCGCTTCATTTAAATAATTCTGCTGGAATGTAAACTTATTTTATCATGCTCTCTCTTGTAGAATCACAATAGGGTAGACCAGACATCCAGGAGTGGAAGCACTATGATTTAGCCAATTTAGGTTAGCTATTACTATTCTCTGCTGCTTTATTTATTACATTTTCATGACAATAATCTAAATGTCCAGCAATTTAGGAATGGTCAAATAATGTAGGAGAAGACCACTAACTTTACCATTTAACAATAGATAAAATTAAGTACAAAAAAAAAAAAACCTGGGACATAAACACATAAACAAGAAATAGGGCTAGAAGAAGATGTGCCAAAATTGTAAGAATTATAGTAAAAGGAAATGTAACTAGGGCTAACATTGTGGCACTTGTAGCATTTTAGTTGACCAGCTTCCATTATACTTTATTTTGTTAACATATCCTAATTTCCTTGAGGTATTGCTCTGCCCCATTAACTAGAGCTGAGTGGAACTGTCAAGCAAGACATCTTATCCTACTATGGCCAGAGTCACATACTCGGGCTTTAAGAGAAATATGGAGCAAAAGGGAAGAGAGATAGGAAATGTTGAGATCTCAGTTCCCGTGGTGGCATTCTAAGGAGCCTGGGAAGAACACCTGCTTCTGAGACGCCCACCTGCCCACCTCCCTACCTGCCCCACCGCCCACCGCTTGCATCAAATGCTTTGATTCCTATGTATTTCTGACCCTGATTTTTCAGACTGTTTTCCACTGATTAGTAGGTTACCCAATATCTTCCCAACAAATTCCACTTTTAAAAGAACAGCTGGATTCTCTTATTGGCAACCAGATAACCTTAACTAATACATATACCATTTTGCTCTGATGTCCAAATTTTCAGTAACATAAGAATATTAGTTTATAATAGAATTATTTTGTATTATGAGATTAAATAATTTAAAAATTAAAAAGATATTTTCATTGTTATAATATCTTTCTTCAAAAGGGTTTAGAATATTTACATTTTACATAGAATTTTCTCAATAATGTCAAATTAATTAAAGCATCCCATATACATAAACACTTTAACCTCAATAAGCTATTTAGTCCATCTTCCTCCTGCAAGTGGTTTACAAAAACACCAGACTAGACTCTTCCATCCTGTAACAAAGTAGTCAGAGTTGTGTCTTTATATCAGACACACCAGAGGTCCTCTTTTCTAAATCCAACAATAGTTTCCCATCTCACTCAGAATAAAAGTCAAAGTCCTTACACTGGGCTACAAAAGGTCCCTCATGATTTGCTACCTAACCTCCAATACCTCTCTAATATCGTTTTCTAACGCTTACCTGTTCACACATATGCTCCAAACATATTGGCTTGCCTGTTAGGTTTCAAACAGGCCTCAGGGCCTGTGCATAAGCTCTTCCCTCTGGAACGTTCTTCTGACATTCCCGTGAATATCATGAATAAGAATTATCAGAAATATCAGATATATCTGGAATATTATCGGAATTATCAGAATGTTGTGTTATATCCATGGCTCACTCTCCCTTGTTACTATTCAAATGTTAACTTCTCACTGAGGCCTTCCCTCTCTAGTCTATATAAAATAGCACACCCTAGCTCCTTGCCTAAATGTCTTCTTCCTCGTAATACTTGATATCAGGCATATTATATATTTACAGTTTTATTTTCTGCCCTCTCCCCACCAGAATGCATGCTTCCTGAGGGAAATTATTTGTTTCGTTCACTTCTAAATTCTTGGTGTCTAGAAAAGTTGCTGGTAGGTAGTTGGCACTCAATACACAATTAATTGTTGAGTGAATGAATGAATGGACATATCTTTTTGGAGATTCTGATTTAAGTGCCTCTATTTCTTCATGTACAAACACACACATACACACACACTCCCATTTTCTCAGAAAGGATGTTGTTCTTATGCTTAATCTATAAGCCCACATAGTGTCTCAATAAGCAAAGGGGGGCAAAGGATGTAGAGAGAGCAAAGTATCAGAAATGTCTCGAAAGGCAGATTCTACTATAATAAGAAGAGTTGTGGTGAGAGGCAGTAGAGGGCAAAGACTCTTCATCTGCTAATGTAGTCATAAATCCAGAGTGCCAAGTTATTGAGTTGAGTTTTTGTTGCTTTCCAGAAATCACAGCTGGAAGTAGTTAAACATGCACTGGAGAAATGAGAGGGAGAAAAGAAAAAGGCAAAAATGACTTTAGTCATTATCATGTAAACCAAAAATAAATTTTAAGCCCCCCAAACCAACTGAATTGACCCCTCCTCTTAGGCAAGGGCATTCCAAAGTTAAACTGTAAAACTAGTTCAGGCCATGATGGGGAGTGTCAGAGATGTCTCATTATACCCTTCACCTTTTGGAATACAGACATAAGTAACCAGCATTAACATTAAAACAGAGACATTAAGACTGACAAAACAGACTCTGTAGCAATAAGACACCAAATTCCAACCTGACTCTAGTATAACAACACATGACAGATAGCCAGCTCTGAAAGAAACTGAAGTATTTTACCCCAAAATATATTAAATGGCCCTGAAAAGCTGTCTCTTATGGGGAAAATCTACATTCTGTAGAAAATTCCCTTCCTTTTCTGGATCTTTACCCTGATCCAGGAGAGTGCTAACTAAGAGTCTGTAACCTTTTTAGGTCTGCTAAGAAACATTTACAATCTTTTCTCTCTGAAGCCTGCTACCTGGAGGCCTCATCTGCATAATAAGAATCTTGGGCTCCACAACCACTTATCTTAACCCAGACACTCCCTTCTGTGGATTCCAGGTCTTTAGATAAGTTAATAAGTTAACTCTTTCAACCAATTACCAATCAGAAAATCTTTGAATCCATCTATGACCTGGAAGCCCCTGTACTTTCTTGTCTAATCTTTCCAGACCAAACCAAGGTACATCTTATATGTATTGATTGATGTCTTATGTCACCCTAAAACCTATAAAACCAAGTTGTAGCCTGACCACCTTGGGCACATGTACTTAGGACCTCTTGAGACTGTGCCCCAGGCCATGGTCATTCAAATTTGGCTCAGAATTAATCTCTTCAAATATTTTACAGAGTTTCACTCTTTTCATTGACAACTGTTTACCTCCATCTTAGTGCAGAGATAGTGATCAATAAATGTTTGACTTAACAGTCAAATATGGAGGCTACTTCTTCCCTAACTTCTCTTCAGCTTTCCTCAGCTCTCTTCCTCAAGCCTTCTTTTCTTCAATTCTATGCCATCAGTAACAGTCACGGGATGTATACTTGGACCAGAACCCTTCAAGGGCCTTTTCTTTCAGCCACAATTTAGAACAACACACCCCGCCTAGGTATCCAGTTTCTCCATCTGGAAAATGGGCATGGTAAGAACTTCACCCTCAGAAGATTAAGGTGAGATTTATTGAAACAATTCTTATAGATCCCTGGTCTGAAGTCTGACATCTATTCAATGCAATGGTCTCTGTTGCTATCATCACACTCACCGTCTTCACTTCCTCCATTATTGCTATGAAACCATCTTTGCAAAGATTCTGATAGTGAGAAAAATCTAACCTGGCTTACTCCACCTTGCTCCTAGTCTCACAGGCTGCTGGCTTCGCTCATTCCTAGGTGTAGGCCAAACCAACTATGGGAGGAATTTAGTTTATAGTCTAACCTTAAACAAGGATGATAATAAACCTTCCCAAAATTAAACTACCTTTGTAAAACTAATGAAAGTCCACAAGGCTAGGATTATAAGAGGGGCCAAAATTCTGCTAAGATGTTTAGCATATTTAAATGATTACCAGCCATTGTTCGAGAGGTCACAAGATTTGCAGCTTTTCCAATTACTGCAACAGATAACATCGCTATTGTAGAAACTAAGATTGTCTTTTGAGATTTTTTTTTAGACTTTTGTGTTTCTGACCACCAGCTGACTTCACTCAGATTCATGACCCAAGCCTCAACCAGTCCTGTGGCCCCTACCTAAAGACAGACTCAGTACACAAGGACTGTTTTCCATACCCCTATGATGTCATCCCCAACAAATCAATATTCCCCATACCCTAGTCCCCTGCCCAACAAACTATCCTTGAAAAACCCCTAACCTCTGAGCCTCCAGGGAGACTGATTTGGGTAATAACTCCATCCCCCAAACGGTGTGGATGACCTTGCATCAATTGAATGCTTTCTTTACTGCAATGCCATGGTCTTCCCAAATCGATTTTGTCTGTGCAACTGGCAGGAAGAACCCACCAGGTGATTAGATCTACAACCTGCTCAATTTCTCTAAGTACCCTACCACTTGAGCACTGCTAGACCATCTGCATCCAACATCTGTCTGTTACTGGTCCTTTTGAAATATTTTGTCATATATAATATTTCATACTCTAAGGTAAAGCAGCAAGGTCAGTCTACAGGCTCCATGCCAGAGCAGTACCATACTGCTTACCAAACTTCCAAAAGATTCCCCAACAATTTTGACTCTTTTCCTTTCATTGTCATTACATAGAAACGCAGTAATAATCATGGATCCCACCGTGAACAAGAGGGAAGAAATGTGACCTGTGCTACAGATCAAATTTTATGTTAACTAAAAATTTTCCCTCACAGCCACATGTCATTAATGTCCTAAACAATTACATTCAACTGGTAGAACATGGATTTGCATGACAGGACTTCCACATTGTAAATAGTCAGGAAATCTAAACTGACCTTGATGAGCAAGTGGTGAAGGCAGGGAACAAAATCAAGGTTCCTGTTCTGAGTCTCCTATTGACCTCTGAATGAGCCTCAGTAAGTCCCATACAATTGCTGGGCCTCAGATTACTCAGGTCCTAAATCTCTCCTACTCAGTGCCTATCAATCATCTGTGGTTTCATCCGCAAAGTGGAAGGCAGAATCATGGGTTCCTTTCAACTCTAGAACACTTGACGTCTACATCTTTATGAATGCAGTCAGATGTGCATGGGACACTAATGGAGGCACAAGGCTCATATTTTCCTGACCCTGTTTGTGCTGCAGTAATCACTAAATTTTCTCTTGAGCAAAATATGAGATGCACAGTCAGGAATTAGAATAAGACTACAGGGAAAACAAGGAAGCTAAAATTTATTCAGCACCTACCATGTGCCAAAATCTGTAGATATATTGTCTGAAATGACCTTCAAAACCAGTCTGTGAGATCAAGATCACATTCTTTATTTCACAGAGCAGAATGTGGCTAAGAGGTATTCATACCTTTCCAGCCCAGAATAGACAGAACCAAGCATTAGAACCCAGGACCACCCAACCAAAAGGCTCAGATCCTATCCATTTCCACAAACCTTCCCCAGTAGCTCTCAATTAATTAGGGTTGTTCTCATAGTTACATTTAAGGAAAAACATGTGTGAACCTAAGAAAGTTTGCCTATGGCTTGTTTATACATGATTTATTTTAATTTTGTTAATGAAGATATACCTCAT
This sequence comes from Chlorocebus sabaeus, assembly GCF_047675955.1. NCBI lineage: Eukaryota > Metazoa > Chordata > Mammalia > Primates > Cercopithecidae > Chlorocebus > Chlorocebus sabaeus. Next base: position 51,923,223 of record NC_132920.1, read on the forward strand.
CTTATTCCAAAAAGGATTTGAAACAGATTACAAGGATTAGTGGGTAAATATATAAACCTGGTCTTTGTCTCTTTTACCATGAAGCAAAATATTAAATATACTGCAACAAATTGGTAGAAATTTTGAAACATCATTTACTGAGAGGAACTAATAATGATGCTAATGAAAGGAGAAAAACTCATCCCAAAGAAAATGAATTATTTGTGTTGTCAGGAGTATTATAAACAGGACTAATTAATTAATATGAACATCGTTAACCTGCTAAAAAGCATCCCCACCCCACTTTCTTAGTGGCAAATATAAGAAAATCTAGGTACATTTAGAAGAAAGTTTGATGAGGAATTCAGCTGTTTTTGCCTGAAATAATTAGATAAACAAATGAAACTTTCTTTGTGTGAAAGAAGATAAAGTTTATACTTAATCTATCTCTGTGCCAAGGCACCAAGACTTTCATCCTCACACTTTATTAGTTTAAAATAAATATACAGTGGGCTGCTTTAAAGGATAGTCACTTGAGTATGGGAGGGCTGTGGGAGGACTTTATTCTATACTTTATAGAGCTTGACCCCATTTCTAAATGCTGAAATAAAGAGCAGGGCTGAAATCAGCCTTTGGCTGTAACCCTTAAATTGCTTGTTATGACTTTCATGAAAGCTGACTATGTCCCACAAGTAACCTTGGGTAATTTTATAAAAATCAATCAACCATCATTATTGCTACTTCCCTCTAAAATAAATAAATGAACACAACTTTTTACATGTAATCACCTCTTTCCATTAAACATCTCTTTTGTTTCTTTTAAAGGGAAGTAAAAGAGACTTTTAGCAGCTAGCTAATGCTTGCAAAGTACATCAAAATCTGCTTTTGGCTAACCCAACAATTAGTCATCCTCTATAACAACCACAAAATAATTTGTTGTTTTTTTTTTTAAGAAAACAAATACACAATTCTATTTTCCCCCTTACAGAAAAAAATTAAAGTATAAATATTTTACCATACAATACTAGTTTTCAAAAGAGTGGCTATACCTACTATCTTCAACTCTTTTTCATAACTGTCTTTTGAACCCTCTCTGGTCAGGCCTTTACCTGATGAACCTGCAAAACTGCTCCTGTGAAGGCCACAGATGGCAACCACATTGGTGAATCTAAGGCTCGGTGCTCAGTCCTCCTGAGTGACCAGCTACATTTGACACACTTGGTCACCCCTTTCCTAAAACTCCCTCTCCTCACTTGCCCAGCCTCTTTGTTTTTCTTTCATTTTCTCATCTCTATTTTAAAAATCCAGTGTTTCTATCCATCAGATTTTCATCATGTGTTATATTCTATACATTGTATTGAATCTCTAAAGAAAACCTGATAAAATGCGAAAGTGCTAGTAACTCATAAAAGAACAGAAGAATAAATTCTTGTATTTAGAAGTTTTGTCTTTCCTTCACTGGTATCTATTTTCATGTCTTCATTTTTAGCAAATCCTAAGAAAGCTCCCTATTGACTCAATGACAGTGAGCACATGGGACTTTTCTAATTAAATAGGTTAGGTATAAACCCACCTGGTTTTCCTCTTACTTCTTAGGCATCCCCTTCTCAGCCTCTCCTGCCTGATTCCTTCTGATCATCCCAACCACTGCCACTTGGTGGGCCCCAAGTCTCAGTCCTCTAAACTCTTTTCTTCTCAGTCTCTGTAGACCATGCCAGTTGTCCCATCTTGTTTTAATGTTTTAAACACCATCGTATGCTAATTGTCAATGACTCCCAAATTTATATCTCCAAGCCCTTGCCCTCAGCTCAAGATTCACATACCCAACTGCCTACTCAACATCTCTACTTGGATGTCTCATAGTTTCTCAACTATGAGTATCCATGAACTCGTTTCCTTGTCTTGCCCCACAGATCTTCCCTCAGTCCTTCCCATTCCATGAATGGTAACTTCATCCTTGCAACTGCTAAGTCTAAAAACCATAGAGTTAACCTTCACTGTCTCTCACTCCATAATCAATACTTCAGGAAATTTTATGCATTCCACCTTCAAAACGTCCCCTATAACCCAACTGCTTACCACCTCCACATCTACTTCTGGGGTCGAAGTCACTCTCATCTCACCCGTGGATTATTGTAACAGCATCTTAACTCAGCTCCCTGTTTCTGCCCTTATCCTCTACCTCAGGATCAATTCTCAAAACAGCACTCAGTGCTGCCATTGCTTCTTCTCATGTAAACCATATCATGTTACCTCTCTGCCAAAAATCTTCAATGACTCCCATCATACTTGGAGTCAAAGCCTATCAAACCCTACAGGACTGGTTCTCTCTGGCCCGATCTGCCTCTGTTCTCCCACTTGTTCCAATATTCCTTTTTGCTCCCTTGCCTCACAACCTTTGCTCTTGCTGTGTGCCAATATCCCCAACCACCACCTCCAATGTGTATTCCCTATCCACCTCTCCTGCTGCATTTTTCTCCATGGTACTACGCAAATTTAACAAAAACTATAATTTGCTTATTTTGTTTATTGACCGTTTTCCTTCTAGAAGTAAACACCGTGAGAGCAAGATTTTGGCCTGTTTTGTTCACAGCCATAGTCCCTGTGCCTGGAACAGTGCTGGCACATGGGAAATGCGGTAAGTGATCACTCAATACTTGTTGAATAACGAGGAGTTGAAATTATCAAAGTAAATGAGGTCTCCCAGGGAGGACATGTAGTGTAAGAACAGAAGAAAAGGTGGGTAAAGGTAGGGAAAGAACTGTCAACCATCAACATTTAAAGGCTAGAATAAGAAAAGGAAGTAGCAAGATTTGTGAGAGTGGATCAAAGAATTAGGTGAATTAGAAGGATCAGAAGGTTGTAGAGACACAGACTCAGGGAAGAGCCTTAAGAACTGTTAATGAGGCAGATGAGTGTGTCAAAACCTTAATGCTATTTTTAGGAAGATCAAGAGAGAAAGGGTGCACAGCCAGCATGTACTAGGTTCGGATGTGAATATCAGGTGATAAAATAAACCCAGGGAGAGTGATTCTATTTTTAAACAGAGGAAAAATGAGAGGTAAATGGAGGCAAGACCAGGGAAGGATCTGAGAACCACAATTCATTAGATTAATCTGTATCACCAAGTTAGATAATTCATTTACTTAAAGCTTGAACTATCTAAATTTTTAGATGTAAATTAATTTACTTTTGCATTGATTAACCCCCAATTCACCATTTTTTTCTTAAAAAAAATGTAGCAGCCTATATCTTCTTACCTTTCAATTATTAAATAGTCAAATGGATAGTTGAGGAAGCCTGTGGAATTCCCTTTCCCTGGAGAATTATAGACAATCATCAATTCAAGATGGACAAATCCTGCTCTGCCTGGGTAAGGAGAGCTGACTGAGTGATCTGGGCAGAGTTGGGGTATATCCCTGTACCTTACTGCAGTGTGCTGCTCTGGAAGCAGGAGCTGGGAGAAGGTGAGAAAGAGGAGGAAAGAGGAGCATTTAGAGAAGGCATCCACAGCTCAAAGAAACCTGCATTGTGACAGGGATGCACACAGCTTCCTTTGTTGGCAAGATCCGGATTAGACTTGTGCCTGATCCACTGGAGCAGAGCCTGGGAAGCCTTCGAGGTGGGCTTGTCCCCGGCCAGAGAGGCGGAAAATCAATTTGGCTGGCAAACGACAGCCCCCAAGAGCTTAGTCCACGCTCCATAATCCTATCCACAAGCAGCTCAGGAAATAGATGCCTGAGCCCTCACATATTCATGGGGGATGTGAGGCATAAATCAGGCTTTAAGGATTGGGGGCAAAGGGAATGGACTCTCTGGCTGGCTACTAATTAATCAAGCACAGAATACCTAAACCTAGCAACCTGGGATGGAGTCACACACACAGAGAAGCCGAGGCTGCTGCTGCTGCTGCTGTTTTTCCCATTTTTGAAAATTTCAATTAAAATAGATATCAGAAGAAATTTTCCCCTTTAGCTGATACTGCTTATGCATCCCCCTGTTCTTCCTTTAATTAAAAAACATGCTTATTGCAATACTTGCCAGAATCACTTTAACGGTATTTTAATTGTAATGTCTCTGCCTGATTAAAAAAAGAAAATATGAACTAGAAAGTGTTTGCAAAAATGTTCACAGGATACAGGAAAAGAATCAGACACCTCCCCAGAATGGATGCCACATACTAATCCCTTAATTAGCCTGGTACTGCAGTCAAATGGGCAATATAGAGAAATATATATATCTGAAATAAAATCACTGACTCAGAGCCACAAACAATAGCAGTTGGGAGAAACCGTTTTCACCAACTTGGATTTCCCTGGCAGGGTAGAGACCCATGCATCCAACTAAAAATGCTATGCTCAAGATAAGCCCATTAAATGTGGCCAGCCAAGTTTCCACTGTTCTTTACTAAAGGTCTCATAGCCTGTGGGAAATGAGTAGTTGGTCCAGGCTAATTGGCTTCTAGTCCTGACAATTCTATAGGGTTCCTTGTATTGTTTTAGGCTGGTAGTTCTCAAACTTGAACATGCGTCAGAATCACTTGGATGTCTTAAAACACAGACTAATGGGCTTCATTCCCAGAATAGGTTTACTGTAGAGAGTCCAAATTTGTAGTTGGTATAAGTTACCAGGTGATGCCAATGCTGCCGATTGGGGGCCACACTTTGAGAATCATTACTATCGGTAAATTAAGTGGCTGTTCTAGGTGTCCATAGGCTGGTGATGTCTGCTATCATCTAAAATAGGCTGAGAAAATACAAGCCTGGAATTAAAGAATAATTCCCTTAGTCACTCAACCAACATTTACCACTAGTTTCCAGACCCTCTGCTAAGTACTGAAATAAAAATGTGAAATAGAGTCTCCAGTTCCTGAAGGTCATGGTGAAGTTGAATTGCTCCTGCAGGTAAATGGAAATGTGCTGGTTTTAGTGAATTGTCCCACTTTAGAGAGGACCATAAGAGAATATAAAGACTATGACTCAGCTCTTCACTTTTTCTACAAAATATGAAACTCATTAAGGTAACCTTATAACTGTATTAATTCTGTACTAATTATAAAGTGTAAACAAATCTGTGGAAGACAAACTATACAGAAATATTAAAAGGAACTCAAACACTAAGATATAAGTAAATGCCTTTGTTATTATAGCTACCGTTATCAATTACTACCTAACTAAACTTTGATTTCCTTTCTACCTCCAGAAAACCATTACTTATTTTATCAACAAAGCTGCTGGCATTTAAGTGCTCAAGGCCTTCGGCTGTTCCATGGCTTTCTAAAAAGTCACTTAAAATCTCAAGAAGAAAGTCATTTCTAAGGAGAAATATAAAAGACAAAAAAAAAATCATCTTTTTCCCAAGGTCTGTACCAAGCATGTAAAAATCCCCCTAGCTACTAAGTTCATTCAGATAATCTTCCCTTTCTCTTTATCAAAGTTCAATTAGCACTGACCCAATCCCATTTTTGACCAGCTTGCAATTTGATACACTTCTCTAAGCAAGCTGTTTTTTCAAAAGATTCCAAATATAATTATTCTCTGAATACTATAAAAATGATTTGGCTATAGAATAATTGTATTTGAAATAAAAGCTAACAATACTTTTCTTATAGTATTTATTAATTTTTAAAAATGAGAATACAGTACTTCCTACCTTTACCTGACCCCAGGAATATTGTATAGAAACTATAATAATGAAATGCTCAGTCTCCAACTTATTTTTATCTATACAAGAATCCCAAATACAAAAGTACTTCAGATTTCTAGCTCCACTTCCATTCTGGATGAATAGGATATAGGGATCATTAATGAACAAATGAGATGGAGAGGTAAAGACAGACCAAGTCCTGCATGACCCTGTAAGCCATATTAAGTTTGGACTTGAACTTACAGGCTAATGGAAAGCCAATGAAAGGTTTTAAGTAAGGAAGCTTGAAACATTTATCTTTCATTACTGAAAATATTATAGCTTCTGTGCTAGGAAGGGACTGGTCCCTTTCAGTAGCATTTTTCATGTTACAATACCCAAGTTGTCAAGACATAAAACTGTAAATTGTTCAATATCTATGTTTCTGTCTGTCTGCCCATCTATTGAAAGCATGTCCTTTCTCATAGCAATGGCTTATCTTTCATTTAAGGCTAATCAAGTGTGTCTGGGACTGTTCTCTGGAGTAAATAATGTAAGCCATTGTCTGATTGGAAAAATAAGGGGTCTCAGAGCTAAGTGTCCCCCACATTAAAAAGCCTTTGTCTCTGATCTCCTGATACACAAATAGTAAATAAAATTGGTCACTGTCTGGACTAATCCACTAACATTTGAGGGTACCAGGAAGGACTCTGATTATAGAGAAATTCTCAACAAACATGAATCTGCCTCTTCAGGTCAGAAACTCATTTATTATTATTCATTCAGCAATTATTTCAGTACCTGTTTCATGCCTAGAGATAAAATGGTGCTGGCAATACAATACAAAGGTGAGCAAAAACAGATCTGGTTCTTCCTTTCTTCAGCTTACAGCCTAGACCTTTATAAGCCTTCAAAAAGGTAGAGGGAAGAAAAAATACACCCTGACACTCTATTTGTAAAGAATTAATATAAAAGTAATTCAAGTTGTTAACCAATTAAAAATTATATCAGTAACCCACTTAGCTTTGAATATCAGCAAGGTCCCCCTCCCATAAAATAAGTAACACCTACTTGTCACCAAGAAAAGTCCAGCACATGAAGACACCCAAGAGTTAAGATTGGACTTCAAAAAAACTCGGGCTAGCTCTGATGCTAACTTCATCAGGCTTCCTTTCTGGATAATAGCACAGACCAGCCCCTTAGAGGGTACCATGCCTGCCAAATAGAGGAAGAAACTTTACTCATTCCTATACAGCTCTTCCTCCAGTGAGCTGCACACACAAACAACATTAACATCCAGCAGGGGTTGATACAAGACATTTTCTCCCTACACAGGGAAGGGAATCACCATTCTTTCCATTTTGTACATTGATTTGAGGACCAGAGCCTTACCCAAAACCATAAAAGAGTGTGTGACTGACTCAAAATGGAAATCAGGCTTCAGTTTGCTGACCAAATTGCAATGAATCAACCTTGTTGTATTGTCTGCACATAAGCATCCTATCTTCTGGCTTGAAGGGTAGCTATGTTTTGACTACAAAAGAGGGCAATTCAGTCCATCTTTTATAGCCAACTTGCAGATAAATTATTTTGAATTTACCAATTCGCAACAATGTTACCAGCCCACAAAACCCTCTCATGTTGACCAAGATATTCTACAGTTAGAGAAAAAATAAATAAATTATTGTTGAATATCATATTTTTATCATATTTTTATGCCTGCCTTCAGATTTTTTTTATCCTAACTGGTAGCTATGAAGTCTTGAAACTATAGGCATAGGGTAAAATGCCAAGTGACTCACACAGACCTGATGCACAAAGAGATCACAAGTAATGGCTCAGGAAAGTTCTGTGTCATAGCATTTCTAGATAACTGCATTGGAAAGCATTATCTGAAGCATGCATCTACTGACTCTGAGGCTGGCTTAGTGCTAACTAGAAGCAACCAAGTATACAATCCCTGGGATTTAAAAACAAAAACAAAAAACAAACAAACAAACAACAACAACAACAACAACAACAAAAATGCTGTGCTAGGTTCATCATTTAAAACCTCACTCTGAAATCCCCAAATGCTTGTCAAGGATGAAGGAACTCTACACTGAACCTGACAGTGAGTCAGAAGAAGATGCTTTACCTCAATAAACCAAGAATATGCATTTCCATGCCACAGAAACCTCAGATGCAATGGACTCAAAAAGATCTGAATGTCCTCAAAATTGTGGACTAAAAAAACAGTTGAGAGAAAATGAGATCATGTTCTAAGCTACACCAGAAAAACATGTTTCTGTGAAGTCAAAGTAACAAGGAGAATGCAGGCAAGCAAATGGATCCACTTCTCCATCCGTCCCTCCCTCGCAACAGAAGGAAAAACACTTCAATATGCATTCTGAAGATAACAGAAGCAAAAGCAATCCAAGGTCTTTATTACCCAGCTAATTCTTTCAGTAATCCAGTTTCCTTTGTATATAGAAGCAGCCGCTATCTGTAAATAAAATTGTATTTGAAGCCTGATATTCAGCCATATCTCCTGTTATCTCTGACAGTCCAAAAGTAACAAAAACTAACATTAATTGAGTTCTTACTCTGGACCAGGCTGTGTGCTAATGGCTTTACAAATATTCCCTCATTTAATACTCAAAACATACATAGGAGACAGGCAATACATTGTGATATTGCCATGCAACAATGATAAATGCTTGTTCTCATTGTTACTATTATTATCATTATAGCCAGGCATCACCTTAGTAAGGAAAAACCTGAGACTTACAGAAGGTCTGCAACTTGCCCAAGGTCACAGAGCAGAGAAGTAGTGGAGCCCAGATTCAGACTCAGTTTCTTGTGGCTAGAAATACTGCCAAGCATTTAACTGCTTTAGTATACACCAGTAGACCAAAAAATAGAAAATCACATTAAAGGAAACCAGTGTGCTATTAAGCAGCAACAGAGACTGGAAACAAGTTTCTGCTCAGACACAAGCATTGTGAGTAGTAAGAAACTACAAACTGCCTTCCTTTTTTATTGTATATATTTAAGGCAAACAACAGGATGTTTTCATGTGTGTATGTGTATGAATAAATATGTATTATATATAATGAAGCAATTACTACAGTCAAACAAATTAGCATATCCATCACTTCACATAGTTACCTTCTTTTGTGTTGTGTGTGTGATAAGAGTACCTAAACCTAACAGCTCAACACCAAGGAGAGAGTTCATTCTCCCTTAATTGACCCTTTCATTAATCATTATCGTTACACTACTTCACATCAAGCTGCTTGATGACCAGATCAGAAAGAGATTCATTGCTTCATTCAGGAAATATGAATGTTTCCCCAACTACAGACCACAACCCAAGATCCTTGCCCAGGATGCAGAATGCTCTGACAAGAGGGTAACGTTCCTTCTTTGTGATTATGGCTCATCATAATTACTTGGAATAAAAATAATAAATTTTAATTCAGCAATGCCTATGGCCGTTGGGCATCTTAACATAAAAGAATGAAAATATAATTAACTAAATCAAGGCAATATGCCTATTTCCATCCCAGCTCATTAGTATTAATTGATTGGGTTAATTCTCTTTTGTGTTTAACGGTACCCCTAAAAATATTTTTTTAAAAAAAAAAGGGAGGGAGGGCACAAAGGAGGGAAGAAGTAGAGAGAGTAAGTAGACAAAAGTTTTGGATATTTTTCTAATTAAAGTGAAATAATAAATGCAGCTGAAGCTCTTATCATGGTCACAAAAGAATCTGCTATTTTTTTAAGTTTGGGAGTCAGCATAAATTATGACACAAAACATTGGGGACACTTCTCAACTGCCCCCCAAACATTTATGATCCTCCCTTCTACTATGTAAGTCATATGTGTAAGGAAAAAATGTCAATTATATTTTATAGATGAAAATACGAGTAAGGCACAGAGAGTTTAAGACCCTTGAGGGTCCATAAAGTGTTGGTTCTCCTGTTGTATGAGCCTCGTCTTCTACATATCAGGATGCTGGTTTCCATGAATGGAAAAATAATATAGAGGACATAATACCTTCATAAAGCGGTTCCAAATGCAGTTCTTAGGTGATCTAGTTTCACTGTTACTTAACAGTAATCCTTTCAATATATATATACTTCATGTAGAATGTATTCTTTGTAATATAGAAATGGCTGAGAAAGTACTTCCACTATAATTTCATATTTTGTTTGTTAAAATCTTTTGAAGAAATTATTTTTTGGCTTGAAATTTCTCAGGCTTTATCTAAGCCTGCAGATGGTATCAGAAAAACTAAAGAAAATTTCACTCAGCTATTTTTCTGACACTGTGAATGTATATGAAAAAGATAGGGCTGGGCGCAGTGGCTCAAGCCTGTAACCCCAGCACTTTGGGAGGCCGAGATGGGCGGATCACGAGGTCAGGAGATCGAGACCATCCTGGCTAACACGGTGAAACCCCGTCTCTACTAAAAAATACAAAAAACTAGCCGGGCGAGGTGGCGGGCGCCTGTAGTCCCAGCTACTTGGGAGGCTGAGGCAGGAGAATGGCGTAAACCTGGGAGGCGGAGCTTGCAGTGAGCTGACATCCGGCCACTGCACTCCAGCCTGGGTGACAGAGCCGGACTCCGTCTCAAAAAAAAAAAAAAAAGAAAAAGAAAAAGAAAAAGATAGTAACAGATATTTGGAGAGCGAGTTGCTGTTGTTGTTGTTGTTGATGATGATTATGATTATTCAATCCTATATTTGAAGAGCTCTTTATTATCTTTCAAGTACTTTCACACATATTATAGACCAAGGGAAGACATTAAAAGAGGTTTACAGCTATGTTACATTGACCAGATATTTGAGAGTTGTAGTTCTTCACCAGTGAAGACTTTGGTCAAATGCCTTTTAGAAACAGAAATATAACTTACAAACAGATTTTATATTCCTAATAATTCATCATAATATGCATATATATAGACAGGTGTGTATATGTACATATTGTGCATGTATATATGTATATGTGAATATATATGTAAGTGTATATATGTGTACATATACAAACATACGTGTGTGTGTGTGTGTGCAATCATTGAGAACTAAGGACAGTGAAAGTAAATTAGTTGGGAAAAATGGTATTTAAGAGAACAAGGGTTTAAAATATATACTTCTTAAATTTCACCCAGGACCATTTACTTGTCCATTCTTTCTACAATCATCACATAATTTTTGAGACTTCGTCATGCATCAGGCAATGTTCTAGACCCTGAAGAGACAACAGTAAATATATTGATGAAATCCTTTGCCTTTTTTGTTCTAGTAGAGGAGACAGACTATAAATAAGCAAGTAAATTGATAATATACCATGTGATGATAAGTACTATGAAGAAAAGTAAAGCAACATCAAAGGAAAAAGAGTTCTGGGGGATGGCTGTAATTTTAGAAATGATGGCCAGCAAGTCCTCCCAGATTAGTTGCTATATTCTCAAAGAGCAAATGAAATAGGTGAGCCAGCCACATGAATGTGGAAGAAGAGCATTCTAGGCCATAGACATTATGGGTAAAGGTCCTGAGGCAGGTATATTCATAGAAGAACTAGAGCAGAGTGAATGAGGAAGACGAGGTCAATGAAGGGATCAGAGGTTAAATAATAGTAAGGACTTTTGATTTGATTCCCAGTGAGTTGAGATTCCACTGGAGGTTTTGAGGAGAGAAGTAATAAGATCTGACTTCAATTTTTAAAGGAAATGGACTATAAACTGCTGGTGGTTTACTTTACCATATAGCATAAAAGTCAAATATCAGTGACTTAAACCCATGAAGCCTTGTTTTCCTATCACAAAGAGTAATTTCAGAGGCGGGTGGTTGAATGCCTTATCATGGAAACTCCAGAGTCATCAGGGTCCTGGTTTCCTCCTATTCTTCTGCTTTTCCATTCTAACTAACAAGTAGCATCATGGTCCAAAATAGAGGCTGAAAATGTTGCTGCTATCACATTTACATACCAGCAAGTAGGAAAGAGAAAGAAGGAAGGGAAAATAGGGTGTACTTCCTACTGGGTGATCTCTACTTTTGGAAATTTCTCAGATGTTCTGCAGGGTACTTCTTCCATCTCATGGAAAGCCCTTAGCCACATAGCTATGTCTAGCTACAAAAGTGTTCAGGAAACAGAGTATTTCAGCTGAGTACATTGTTGCCACCAATGAAATTAGGGTTTTGCTACTAACGAAAACAAGGAGTCAGAAACATGGGAACCAAATAAGGGGCAATTTAAGATGGTCTAGGCCAAAAATATGGTAGTTAAGACTAGGTTAGTACCAATGAAGTGTTGCTACATGGGACACATGTTGGAGATCCAGCCGACAGGGTTCACTGATGGGATAGTCATAGGAGGTGAAAGAAAGAAAGAGGTCTTGGATGCCTCCATGGTTTTTGGTCTGAGCCACTGGACGTATACAATTCCAACAAGTGAGATGGAGAATTTCCTCAAACTTTGATTTGTATATATGTTAATATCTATGTGATCGTAATATGTCTCAGACATAAATGATCTGCCCTTCACCTCCTCTCCACTCTCCAACTCTAATCTTACATAATTGACACCCAGATTACCCCACTATACATTTGGCCTCACTGCCAGCATCACTTGTTTTAGAACCAGAAGTTTTAGTCTTTTATATTTACTTTCTAAGTATTTTTTCTTTGGTAATATTACATGTTACTGCCATTAAGTATTCTTCTTCTTTTTTTTTTTCTTGTATTTCACATAACAATCCTAGGCCACTCAATAAGCATTCACAAATTACCTGTTGAACAAAATTTGATGTGTGTCCTTGCCCTGTTCTCATTCTTTCTAGAAGTTATGACCTATATCTCTATAATAAAAACCTGAGTTTCACTCTAGGCAGCTCTGTTTTTTGCCAACAACTCCTGTATCTTATTTGTGTAGAAACCAGAATCTACTACTTAGCCTTACATCCTACCTACTCCTCCTCCCCAAGAGAAAGAGGAGATCCTTCAGATGACTTACTCTCCCTCTCCACAGGATGAGGGTTTGTCCTTCCAAACCTAACTCACTTATCTAAATAATATGAGAGTGAAATATTGCCTAAACCAGAAATACTAAGAAAAAACACTATGGGAAGGTGACAGGTTGGGGCAAGTATTGGGATTGCTCAGATATTTAAATCTTTAAGAGTGGGAAGTCAAATGAATGTTATACTTATCCTGCCTTTCTCCTACACTTTTCTCTCCTTCTGATGCCTCTTCTCCATTTTCAGCCTCTGGTCCTGTCAACACTATTTACCTGGAAGTAACAGTACATCCAGAGATTTAGTAATTCAAGACTTTCAGCTGGGAAACTTCTCCCAAATGGTAGTAGCAATATAAGCCCAAGACCTTTGAATGTCTGAAGGGGAGCCCATCCTCCTGCAGAATTTGATTCATATGGAGAAAGCCCTGGTTAAAGGCCTGCCAAGAGTATCTTTTCTCTGAAATGAGGCTTTAGGTCTGTAATTTTCCCTTGTCATTGCTGGTCCTTAGGTAGTTGATGACTGTCTATAGTGGCATTCCCATAGCCACTAGCTACAAACACACACACACACACACACACACACACACACACAGACAAAGACAGGGCAAGAGCCCAAGCTGACAGACCATTTTATCCCCTAAAGGGCACTAATTAACTGGTTTGACTGAAAACTTCTCCTTGCTATACAAGAGTGAAAAAAATAGCTTCCAGAATAGAGAATAACAAAATGCCTAAATCCTGATTCAGTCTAAAAGAGACAAGTATTAAAATTCCATTAGTTTATCCCCTTTAAAATATTTTATTTTTCCCCTCATGTAACTATGTTCTTACTTTAATAAGAATGAATGTTTGTGTGTTAAATATATTTATAGTAAAGAACAGTGTTTTAGTGCAGAGTTTCATAGATATCCATAACTAATCATATCTCCCAAGTAATTTTCATTTGCCAATGAACAGAAGCACTTTGATAACTATTCCTTATTTTCTGCCACTAAAGTAGGCCATGATTTTTATTCTCATTTAGCAGATAAGGAAAGAAATGCACAAAGAGGTGAAATAACTGACTTAGCCATTTAAAGATGTGGTAGTAGAGCTGAAATTCGAAATCTCAGCCTCTTCCAACTTCCTAAACCCTAGAGCTATATAGCCGGTTTTGCAATAAGAAAGCCTATTTATATGACTTTCCATGGGACCAAGAAGTCAAAACCACAACAGGGTAAAAGCAGGAAGACATTGCTTTCTTGGCAGGGTGTTTCAAAGGCGGCAACGTTAACCAATTTCAGGGTATTTTGCTATATTGTGGGGGCTGTCCTGGATAAGCATGACTAAAAAGTGCTTGAATAAAGGAGCATATTCTTTGAGAACACTGTTAACCTTCTTGTTTTTGAAAAATTAAAATAATCAAGCACTGTGCTTATTATGAGAGTCCAAAGAAAGGCCTTTCACTTTGAACCCTCTGACCACTTCTTCCTTTACATAGTAAAATTTCAGTTTGGTCTGAGGATAAATTGTCAACAAAGTTCTGGAACTTATCCAAAAAGTTTCCCTCCTCCTTCCCTCCTACAAGTGATATAATTACATAAAATAATATCACCAATCTACAAACTCCACAGACCTTTAATGAGCAGTAAGTTGAGGACGCTTGTGTTAGTGTCCAGCAGAAGCGATTGGCCATTCTCCACTGTGACGTTGTCGCCATCTTGTGGCAGCCTTTCAGGAAACCAGCTGTGAGTCCTGGACCATCTCCGGCAGAACTGTAAAGAAAAGTTGCCCTGGAAAACAGACAGCTGGGTTGGTGGGTGGGTTGGTTGCTTGGCTGGTCCATTGCTTCGTTGGTTCACTGGTTTGTTGGTTTGTTGGTCTGTTGGTTCATTCACTGATTTTGGGTGGGATGGTATAAGTATTGAATCAAAATAGAAACTTCTCAAAGAAAGTAAAATTAATTTAAATATTTTAAATGTCTCCATAAAATTGGTTACCTCTCTCTTTTTCATATGACTAAGCTAAACAGGAAAAAATATGAAAGGCAAAATTATATTTGAAGTTCTTCTGTGCCCAGCCCCTGGAATTCTCCAATAACATGCTGGTAATGTTTTCTTACCTTTTTTTTCCCCTGTAGCACAGGCTCCATTCTACCTAAGAGATGAGGTTGATTCCATTTATTTTTACAGACATGTATTGAATCTTGGACAAAAAGTCATAAATAGCCTGGAATAGGGAGAATTAAAATGTTCTGCTTGATGGGTGGCATTTTGCTTTATGTAATTGGTATCATTTTTCACTGGCTCTACTGCCAAGAGTCCCTGTTTTATAGGAACATTCCTCTTCCCAAGTGCTCAGATCTATCCTCCCACTCGGCCTTTTTTGATATTATTGTTGCCTTTCCCCCTGTGTCTGGTGCATCAGGGCTGAACAAAGCCCATGCAGGCATAGGCAGAATGCCGACTGACTTCAGATGACAAGTAAACAGCCTGGAACCTTTGAGTGAGGGGTAGGGAGCCGTACTGACAGAAGGAGCCAGAAAAGGAAGCACTCCCTCTCCATCCCAGCCTTCAGTCCCTCTCTCAGAACTTTGGCTTTCCTGTTAATTTATGGTCACTGTGATGTCATATGTTTTTTAAAACAGGGACATAAAAATCACAGAAAGCAATATTCAGCTCATGCAAGAGGCTGGGAACATGTCTAAATGCCTTGTGAAGTTGTGGAAGTATAATTACGATAAACACAATAAAATCACAATAGAGAAGGTGATTCCTTCAAGGTAATACGTATGACATGTGTAAGCCACTCTCTCCAGTCTTCTTCCCATTTGGATTCCAACCAAATGTGAAGCCCAAGTTCCTATAAAAATAAACCCCCCAGAAGGTCCTCTCATGATGTGTTAGAGGCAGATGGGAAAAGATCATTAGAAGGGAAGGCATGTTTGTAATATCGACAACTACACCTACTCAGAGAATAATGCTCTAGAGTATTTCTGAGACAGAAGATGGAAAATTATGTTGCCAGAAGAGGCATTGCATTTTCCAGAAGAGGATACAGACCCCAAGGTCAACAGTGCTGAGCTGCAGACCCAACACAATCACTGAGAAGGCTTTGCAATTTATTCATTTTCTACATCTGCAAAGAAATAAAAGTCTATGACTCATCACAATTTAAGAGATGGAAAGAAATAAGGCACAGTGATAACCAGTTCCAGTATCACAGAAAAACATATAGGTGACACAGGAGCATCATTGTGAACTGAAGGAACCACGCCTCCATGCTGACTATCTGTAGGCTACAAAAGTAGGAGAGAATTTTAACTCTAGATGATTTCACTATAGGACTAGCTTTAGGTTGGTAAAATAATAAACAGTACTTCTTATAAGGCTACATATATTATACATTCTTATAACCCTTTAATTTACACCTGTAGAATACAGAAAGAGGAAAGGGAGGCAAATCAAAGGAAACTGGAATGAAAGGAGGTGGGGAAAACAGAGATGGTAAAGTAAACTGCAGAACAGGGTGAACCAGGTTATCTGTATTGTCAGCTCAGAGTCCATGATAAAAGGACATTTGAAAAATCTTGGATTTCCAGAAGGCCAGAGATGAAAAGGACTCTAGCAAAATCCTATCCCATAATTTTACAGATGCTATTTTAGGCAGCGTTCCTTAGAGCTTAATAAAATGTAGATTCCTCTAGTGTCATCATATACCTATGAAATCAAAAGCTCAAGAAGTGGGGCCCAGAGATCTACAATTTTAACGATCCCCTCAGATGACACTTCTGCATCAAAATTTAAGGATCAATTCAGGGCAAGGGCTGGAGGGGAAGGAGATACATCTTTAAAAGGAACCAAGAAGTTTTCTCCAAACCAACATCTGAAGCTTAGGATCTTTGGCCAGGATCACCCAAAGACTAGCAAGCTAGGAAGGATGATGTGTTGGTGAACTATAAGAAATATGAAGAATTCAGCAGCATAACTCTTTCTGAGACATTAACCTGGTGGTCAGATCCATAACCCAGTCACAGAACTACGAAGTAAACCAGGGCTCATTACACACGCAGTAAAATGATCTGGAACAACTAGAAATTAGTTACATATTTAAGTGGGTCAGAGGTAGACTATTTCATGGTGTTATCCATTAATTAATTTGAGAACATTTTTAAATTTTTTATGATTAACACAGATATCTGTTATCTAGCTCACAATAAGCTTTAGAGACTTTCTCGCTCTGAAGTACCTGCTTGTGCCATTTGCTGCCTTCCATGTGCTATAACCTCTTGGCCTACCCTGTCAGCCTTCAAAGATTGCTGTACTTGATCCCAACCCAGTAGGTGGAAAGGTCAAATACTGTTATCTCTACTTTTCAGTGGAGAAAGCAAGGGTTCAAAGTGTTTAAATGATGTGTCAAAGTTCACAGTGATGGAGGCAAACTGGAATCACGAAAAGGAAGCATCCATCTGAAGTTTTTCCCTTACTGTGGCCTCTCCTGGGATGCTCTTTCCCAAAAGATCTGCATGGCTCACTCCCTTACTTAATTCCTGCCTCTGCTCAAGTATCACCTCCTTACCTGTATTATTATTTTTAAAAAGCACCCCCAATCATTCCTTCCCCCCTAATAATGCTTCATTCTAGTATTAAATAATACAATTCCTTGCATATTTGGTTATCACTTATTAAGCTTACTCAAATGAAGCAGCGACTTGGTTTGGGTCATTGCTATATCCCCACCTTCCTAAAAGATGTCTAGCACATAGTAGTTGCTCAATAAATGTTTTTGAATAATTTATTAAATGAATCTTATACCTGCTGGTGCCATACATGCTTTTACAGATATCACACACACACACACACACACACACACACACCCCTCTTCCTAATGCAATAGGTGAATACACAGGTGCTAAGACCTTAAAAATGCTATATCCCCTAGGTCTTCTCAGACATTTACATTCCTTTTCATGTTTTCAAGCTCCATTTAAACATATAAACATAAACCAAATGATGAATAGTGCTACTTAATTGGAACCTGAGACTCAAATTCGATCTCATAAAATTGTTCGCCAATTTTTTCTTTTGCCTTAAGTTTCTCTAGTCAATGTGGCCAATGTCAAATGAATACAGGTGTTTAAGCATTCAGTTTCAAGAGACCTAAGCTTCTTTGTGCCCTGAATTCCCCTTACTATAACAAAGATATCTTGAGATGTATAAATGCTTATTGATGTACTCTTGCTTTTACACAAAATAATGACTAAATACTAAAAAATCTAAAAATTAGTGCAGCCTCCACTGCTTACCAGCTACCTGGGGAAGTAGAAGAGTGGTATATCTCTATGATTGCAAGTTATATCAGTGTAATCCATTGATTACATGCACGTTGCCATAAGAATTTTAGCTCTCCTACATTTTCAGTTAACAGAGCTGGCGGTATCATTCCCTCCCAGGAAAATCCTCCATGAAACAGTAAGGATGGCTCACCTTCCAACATTTTCATCCTCCAATCCGTGTCACTTTGATTCAATCAAGAAAAAAAAAATGCCAACAGCATTGATTAAAGATTTTGTCAATATATTTGAGAATGTCTCTGTTGATACCAACATATTTTTGGTGAAGGCCATGTTCTGTGTCAACAACCCAGCTTACTTCCACCTAATATAAGCTCTTCCCTCTATAGTTCCCATGATGCCCAGCCTTTAGCTTTAGTGTTCTTCCTGGAGATAAACACATCACTCATTCTTATTCTGCAGATGAAGAAAATCATTTCCTCATAGGCATATGGGGGCAGGTGTGAAAACAGAGATACAAGAATTGCCCAGAACATGACCTCGTCTTTGCATATAGCCCCAAATAAACCCAAAAAAAGCAAGAAAAAAACTTTCCTCCCTCAGCTATGAAGCTTATGCAATTTGTTTTCTTCTTACAGCACGTCAGCACTTCTCTGAACTTCAGGGAATGTGCAGTGTCTGCAAATCTTACATGTCACCTTAAATGTACTTGCAACACCACCAGAGTTATCTTGAAAGAAGTCATTGATCAGCAAGTTGGAACACCCGGCAAAGCAAAGACCTATTTGTGAGTGTATGCATTGAGCTGGGGTGGCAGAGGAGGTGGGGTATGGGAATCTCTCTAACCACAGTGTCTCCTGACTGACAAGGACAAGAAAGAACTGTGCTGACACCTCACTAGAATGTCTTCTTCCTTAGCATCCAAATCCTGGAAATAGGAAAAGACAAGTCCCTGTAACCATTTTCTCCACTCTGTATCCTTCTTTATTTTCTCCAAAGCACTCATCTCTACCTAATACAGCGTATACTGGTTTATAATCAGTCAACCCCTAATAGAATATAAGCTTCACAAGAGTGTCTTGGTTTTCTCCTGTATCCCTAGTACCTACAACAATGCCCAGCATCTATTGGCTACCCCAAAAATATGTCTGAATGAATAAATGGTCAGCTCTTATTTGGACTTATGATGCCATAATGAAAAATACCTTAATAACTGAAATAATATGACATGAAGCTTTAATTTAATTTTATTCAGTTCTTCTTTACATTGAAATGTTTTAATTTTTATGAAACCAACTTTATTTACCTTTTTGTGACATTCTTCATTACATTATAGATAAAACATCCTCTTTCATCCTGACATAAATATCACTTAATTGTCCTTCTTGATTGGTGGGTTTTATATTTGCATGTTACTCCTCAACTAACTTACAATTTATGTTGATGGAAAGTTTTATACTTTTTGTTTGTTTTTATTCCTTGCTTTTTTCCCCAAAATAGCTGAGTGTCTTCGTACTATTCATTAAATAACATTTATTCTCCCAATTAATACTCTTGGCTATTTTAACAGTTGAATTATAATGTTGGATGATATTTAAACCTATCGGCCAATTAAAATCCCAAATCCTTTTGTATGAGCTAATATAAAGGCGTTTCTCACAAAAAAAAAAAAAAGTGACCTCATTCTTGTTCTTAAGGTACTTACATTATCATTTAGAAAAATACAAATAGCCAGATAATTAAAGTGTGATTGATTCAATAATTAAAGGCATAACCAAGATGCTATGGGAGTTCAGAGGATTAGATGGCTGACCATGGTGGAGACAGCCTTACAGGGGAAATCAAGTGTATTAAACATCACTTTCTCTTTTTAATCTGGACACAACAGATAACACAAGGTGAGATTATTTCAGCTGATTATAAAACAAAAGATAGTGTAGAAAAGTCAACTATCTACAAATCCAGGATTATGAATAGAGCCCCTAACCTATAATCTAATAACTCTTTAGGGAGCAAAAAGGAAATTGAATTAGTTTGGCATAATTTATTCTTACTGACCTCATGCAGGCTCTAAGTGATCACTTTCTTTTCTCGGTGGTTATAAACCCCTCATGATTACAAGATAACATGAGAATGTCCTTCCACACTGCACTGTGTAGCACATTGACTACTCAAAGAAATGTCAACAGTGCTTTTTGTCAGAGATTCCTGCCCAGTTCAAACTGACCCTTTCTCATCATTAGAAAACCGGGCAATTCATTGTCTTATCTCTCGGTTCTACACACTTCCTATCCTCTGCGATTTCTCAAAGATTGCTGACACTACCTCAGTGCTTCATATATCTAAGTTATTAGCACTCTTAAGCTTCAGAGGATTTTCAAAGTCTGCAGACAGGACAAATTTACAGTCTTCTTTTATCCTTTCCTCTATTTGAATCTTCAAATCTCCTCTAATAGCATCTCTTCTGAATTTTAAGTCCAAAGACCTTTCCACTTGTGGGAGAAAAAAAAATGATAATGATAGCTGCTGATTATTGAATGTCTCTAATGTCTCAAGCACAATGCTATACATTTTACTTACAGTATCACTAATCCTTATGTAAACCCTGAATATCTGAGACAGGTCTCAGTTAATTTAGAAAGTTTATTTTGCCAAGGTTGAGGATGCATGCCCATGACACCGCCTCAGCAGGTCCTGATGACATGTGCCCAAGGTGGTTGGGACACAGCTTGGTTTTATACATTTTAGGGAGACATGACACATCAATCAATATATGTAAGATGTACCTTGGTTCCATCTGGGACAACTCGAAGCGGGGAGGGGACTTCCAGGTCACAGGGAGACGAGAGACAAATGATTGCATTACATTCTTTTAAGTTTCCGATTAGCTTTTTCGAAGGAGGCAATCAGATCTGCATCTATCTCTGCGAGCAGAGGGATGACTTTGACTAGAATGGGAGGCAGGTTTGCCCTAAGTAGTTCCCAGCTTGACTTTTCCCTTTAGCTTAGTGATTTGGGACTCCCCAAGATTTATTTTCCTTTCATACTTGTAACTAAAAAATGTAGGTATTACTCTTTCCACGTAAAGTTTAATTAATAATAATGGCCAACACTTACTGGGTGCACTTAACAGGCATTATCTCATTTTATTACACACTCATTTCAGACTACTTTACAGGAATTACAGAGTAGATGGATCCCTGCCTTCAACAAATGTTTATTTAGCACCCACTACACACCAGGCACAAAACAAATGCCTGACCTCATGGAGCTTATACTTTAGGGAGATAACAGGTGAAATATATAAAACTAATAGTGTGCTGTGACAGAAAAAAGAAACAGGGTGAAGTGGATCAGAAGTGCCAGGCTGGAAAGAGCTATTTGATATGGAGTGATCAGGGACTTCCCTGATTGGACTGGGTTGGGATTAGAGCAGAGAAATAGAGTATGAGTCGGAGGTTATCCAGGGAGGACCTTGAAGAAGGAGTGTGTTCAGAGCACTGCAGGTGCAGCAAGAAGGACAGATAGGGCGGCTGGCCCTGGAGAAAGGAACGCTGTCCAGCCAGATGGTCTTTCTACTGATGCAACCAGAAACACTGCACAAAGACCTGGGCAGACATCAAATTCGTCATATGTCATAGAAAAAAGAATCAAGTAAAACACTCAGTAACATATAACGAGGTCAGCAAACTACAGTCCACAACCCACTATTTTGATATTGGCACATGGCACATGGCATGACAATTCATTTACATATTGTTGGTGACTGGTTTCAGTTTGTGACAGAGGCAACACGACCCACAAAGCCTAAAATATTTACTATCTGGCTCTTTATAGGAAAAGTTTGGGGACCCCTGGTATATTCTATTTCATACTATACTATCAGTATAGTACCTACAATATGCTCAGTATAGTATATCTATAGTACATCAGTATTAAAACATGTGCAAAATGGAACTTTCTGTAATTGAAAATAAGTAATTATAATACAGCTACCTGAGAGTTGATGGACTGCAAGCAAAAACATCTTAGTAAAGGATATACATTAAAGTACTGGAAAGTTATTCAATTCTTTCCGTTTTTCAGTACACAATAAGCCAAATCTCAGAAAGCCACAGAAAGGCAAGTGGAAGTGTGGGAAGATGTGTGTGTGTGTGTGCCACTCATGCACTCACACGCATGCACATGAATACACACACACACACACACACACACACAGAGCCAAATCAGAAGATTGACAGATACATGCTAGCCTTTTTCACAGAGCTGACACACTGCCATTTAACCAGCGAGCATACAGCACGTGTTTGTGTTCCCAGTCACTATTAAGAGACAAGGTTAACATTTTAAGTGATGGACTACAACATGTTATTTCCCCATGCAATGGACCCGTGACTGCACCGCCTTCGAAAACACTTAATTTCAGTGATTGAATACACAGGAGCGTACTTTCCCTGCTATGAACGTTTGACAGCTCCTCAGTTTCATATACCAGGAAACCTTTTTTTTCCTCCTTTGCTTTTTTTCCTCTCTTTACACCTGAAGGGAAGCAAAATGAATATGTGGTGGCAGAGGAAAAAGGAAGAAGCCCAGAGAATGAAAACCAGCTTATAAGCTTCAGTGTATTTTAAAATAAAAGTATTCACTGCCATCTGCTCTAATTACTTCTAATGTTTGGGCTACCATCTTCATACAATAGAAATAATGATCTCCTCAAGGGCAAAAAAAAAATTTTTTTACGGAAACAAACAAAAGTTGATTACATTTAGCTCCCAGGCTAAAGAAGCATCAAGCTACTTTGTAGTGAACAATCAATTAGGAGAATGGGTAGGTCTCAGATTAACACTAACAAATTAGGTCCCCTTGGTGGTTCCTTCCCTTTTCTTCTTTTCCTGCCTCTTTGGACGAGCTGTGCTCACAGCTCACAGAGGGCGAACAGCTGACTAGGCATATTTCTGGGTCTAGGGTTATTCCACACAAATTCCTTACATTTTGATCAGAACCAGATAAGGCCAAGTCTTCTCCCTGTCTTCTTGTTGACATTATACATGTCCCAAGTTTAATACTGAATATAGGGCTGGGTATTCTACCAAGACTTCGAATTACTTCATGGAGTAAACTGCTTAGGGGCCACCCCAGACCTGAACTCCTCTAACGCAGCTAGAGCCCACTTAGCCTCAGTAAAGTCACCAGGAACAGAAATGATCCAGGCCAGGTCCATTCCTTAGACTTAAGTGAAATATCATGGAGCCCAGGAAGACATGGAACAGATTTCTACAATGCCAGCAGGAGAAACATCACTTTCACAAAGGCTGAGTCTAGTGACCTTCTCAAGTCCTCAAATTCAAACATACTACTTGTATGAAGCAGAATTCTGAGATGTCCTAGGATTCTGACCCCCTGGTGTACACACACTGCATAGTCCTCTCCCCTTCAGCAGAAGCAGAGCCTGTGAATACGATGGGCTATCATCACTCCCATGATTAGGTTATGTTATATGGTAATGTTATAGAATTATGCAGATATAATTAAAGTGAGAGATCAGCTGACTTTGAGTTATTCAAAAGGGAGACAGCCTTTACCTAATCAGGTGAGTCCTTAAGAGACAGATTCTCCCACTGGCCTTGAAGGAGCAACCTGCCACGCGGCTTGGAGGAGACCATGTGGCTAGGACCCAAGAACAGCCTTTAATTGCTGAAAGTGTTCGCAGCCAACAGCCAGCAAGAAAATGAGGACCCAAATCCTGTATTCACAAGGAACTGTCTTTCACTGACAACTTGAATGAACTTGGAGGAAGACCTTGAATTCCAGATGACAAAGTAGCCAGACTGACACTTTGATTTCAGCCTTGAGAGACTTTGAGCACAGAACCCATCTACTCTGTGCCCGGACCTTTTTTTTAAAATTTTTAATAGATTTAGAGGGTACAAGTGCAGTTTTGTTGCATGGATGGATTGCATAGTGGTAAAGTCTGGGTTTTTAGTGTAACTAACACCTGAAGAGTGTACATTGTGCCCATTAAGTAATTTCTTGTCCCTCACTTCCCTTCCCACCCTCGCACCCTTCTAAGCCTCCAGTGTCTATTGTTCCACTATGTCCATGTGTACACATTATTTAGCTCCCACTTATAAGTGAGAATGTATGGAATTTGACTTTCTGAGTTACTTCACTTAAGATAATGGTTCCATCCAGGTTGCTGCAAAAGCCAAGATTTCACTCTTTTTTATTGCTGAGTAGAATTCTTTACATACATTGGAATGTATGTAAAGAAAATTCAACACATTTTCTTTATCCAGTCATTTGTCAATGGAAACTTAGGTTGATTCCATATCTTTGCTATTGTAAACAGTGCTGAGATAATCACATGAATGCAGGTATCTTTTGATATAAAAATTTCTTTTCCTTTGGGTAGATATCCAAGGTGGGATTGCTAGATCAAATGGTACTTCTATTTTTAGTTCTTTGAGAAATCACCAAACTGTTTTCCATAAAGGTTCTACTAATTTACATTCCCACCAACAGTGTATAAATGCTCCCTTTTCTCAGCATCCTCACCAACATCTGTTATAGTTAGACTTTTTAATAAGAGCCATTCTGACTGGCATAATATGGTATCCACTGTGGTTTTAATTTCCATTCATCTGATGATTACTAATGCTGAGCATTTTTTCATATAGTTATTTGACATTTGTGTGTCTTCTTCTAAAAATGTCTGTTCGCATCCTTTGCCTACTTTTTAATAGGGTTATTCTGGCGTGTTTTGTTTTGTTTTGTTTTTATTCAGTTGTTTGAGCTCCTTGCAGATACGGGATATGAGTCCTTTGTTGTATGCACAGTTTGCAAATATTTTCTGCTATTCTGCAGGTTGTCTGTTCATTCTATTGATTACTTATTTTGCTGTGCAGATTTTTAGTTTTACTAGGTCATACTTGTCTATTTTTGGTTTTGTTGCATTTGCTTTTGAGGTTTTGGTCATAAATTCTTTGCTGAGGCCAATATCCAAAAAAAGTTTTTCCTAGGTTTTCTTCTAGAATTTTTATACTTTCTGGTATTACATTTAAGTCTTCAATCCATCTCGAGTTAATTTTTGTTTAAGGTGAAATATAGAGGTCCAGTTTCATTCTTCTGCATATGGCAGTCCAATTTCACCAGCACCACTTATTGAGTAGGGTGACCTTTCCCCACTCTATGTTTTTGTTTGCTTTGTCAAAGATTAGTTGGTTGTAGGCATGTGAGTTTATTTCTGGGTTGTCTATTCTATTCCATTGATCTATGTGTCTATTGTAATACCAGTACCATGCTGTTTCAATGACCATAGCCTTGTAGTACAATTCGAAGTCAGGTATTATGATACCTCCAGCTTTGTTCTTTTCGCTTACGATTGCTTTGGCTAATTGGGCACTTGTTTGGTTCCATATGAATTTTAGGATGTTTTTCTAACTCCGCAAAAAATGATGTTGGCATTTTGATAGGAACTCCATGCAATCTGTAGATTGCTTTTAATCCATGAGCGTGAGATGTTTTTCCATTTGTTTGTGTCATCCACAATTTCTTTCATCAATGTTTTATAGTTTTCCTTGTAGAGATCTTTCACCTCCTTGGTTAAATATATTCCTAAGTATTTTATTTGGTTTTGTATGTGCCCAGACTTTTGATCTACAGGACCACAGATAATAAATCGGCATTGTTTTAGGCCACTAAGATGATGGTCATTTGTTATGCAGCAACAGAAAATTAATATGCCACCATAAGGACCTTCTTGAGAGAACAATTTTCAGAGAACATGTTTAGGTTTTTCCCTCTTTATTAAAGTTACTGCTCAAAAGCATAAATAACGGCAAGAAAGGTGGGATGCCAGTGCTAGGCAGAAGGACAGGTCATTCTCTCACTGCATAAACTCTCCTCACACAGGACATGCAACGTGGAATTTTTCAATTTATGATGCCAAAAAATGTAAAGTAAGACCTGATGCAGACCTTTCTTTTGCTCAGGAAGAATTACGACTACCAAAGATATACAGTGAATACCACAAGGACTTCTATGTAGTCACCAATACTCACTCTATAGGCTGAAGGAATGAAAACTTTCTGATGCTGAACACAGCCAGGGTATGTGTCCCTAGGGAGATAATGAAGTTTTTTGTTTTTTTTTTTTTTGGGGGGGGGGTTGTTTGTTTGTTTTTGTTTTCACAGGGTTTTACTCTGCACCCAGGCTGGAATGAAGTGGTGCAGTCTCAAATCACTGCAGACTCAACCTCCTGGGCTCAAGCAATCCTCCCACCCCAGCCTCCTGAGTAGCTGGGACTACATGCACATACCACCACACCCAGCTAATTTTTGTATATTTCTGTAGAGACAAGGTTTTGCCATGTTTCCCTGGCTGGTCCCAAGCTCCTGAGCTCAAGCAATCCATCCAGCTCTGACTCCCTAAGTGCTGGGATTACAGATGTGAGCCAACTTGTACCCAGCCCAATATGAAGAATTTTTAAAGGCCCATATTCTGACTCTACATCTGAGAATGATATCTGAATATAATTGGTATTAAAAACACTACTCTTCCACTAGCATTGTTTCCTGAGAAAAGAAGATTTTCTTTTTTTTTTTTTTTTTTATTTCTCACTTTAATAAAAGAAAGAAAGATAAGGCAACATATTTCAGGGAAAAGCCAAGCTCAGAAACAAGAGAAACTCATTCTGTACCCAGTATCTTCACTAGCCTTGACTAAATAACTTTTTCCTAGTTCTTTAAGCTTCAGGTTCAATGTACTTTTTAGAGAGAAAAAGAAATTCATTTGTTTATCCTCAAAGCAGTGTCATGTGTTCTTAAGCTTTCTGCATGTATTGCCTGGTATTTGATAATGTGCAAGGTTATTTGTGTTAATGCTAATACTGCAAAATTATCAATTCCACCTGAAGAATGAGGAAACCCAGAAAGATGTGTCAGAGGTGGGGATGAAACCTCAATAACCTAGAATTTGAGAAACTTGCCTGTGCACTCTGATGCAGATGCTTTCCTTACACAAGCAGATTTTGTTGAATAAAACCGTCACCCTATTCTTTGTGAACAATCACTGGGTGCTCACTCTGAGCCAGGAACTGTGGGACCTAGCCTTGTCTCCATGAATGCATAATTGAATTTCTAAGCTCTTAGAGCCCGGTTTGAAATGCATTGTTCCCTTTAGCCCAAACACATCCGCCACACATTGTCCCTTTTCTGCCAAACCCTGTTTATTGGTTCCAAATGCAATGAATCATTTACTGACTTGAGCAACATTAGAGGTAAACACCAAGGTTAAAATGTAGAGATAATTGAATAACACACCAACTACCAGTAACAGCAGTCCAGGCAAAAGAGGAAATAGATCCAGAGATTTCAGAAAGGGCAATCTGATAGGAACCCTCCATGTCAGGATCAAAACCGGATGCCACTTTGACATGAGAAAAAACATCTGCATTTTATTTTTTTCAAAATTGTATATTCCAGTTATTAATACGGGAAGAAGCAGCGAGCAAGCAGGTGGTAATATAATTTAAATACCCCAGTGATTAAAAATAAAACATCCAAAAATCAACTATCATGTATTTAGTATATCAAAACAGTGGTATAAAGCTGGGTTTTTAAAAAATATATGTATATAATTTATTGCTTTCACTGTTGATGAAGAAGATTAATAAAATACATGCATTTCTTTTGCAGTACACTCTTCTTTGGAGAAAACTCCAGAAAGCAAACATTATCCAAAGCCCTTCTAAAAAATCATAAAGCTCAATATAACTTCCATATAACAAAATGCACTTTAACCATTTACTTTACAGTCACCTGGAATTCATTGTATACAATTCACATAATGTCTAAAATTGGGTATATAACATGTACACATACGTTTATACAAAATTTCCTTTTTATGTGTCCTCAAAGGCAGAAAACTCAGAATCTTTGGTGAATACTTAGCAATCCACAGCCATAGTTTTTCCCAGGAAGCCCCTCAAAGTTTGGAAACCCAAAAGCCACACAGACCCTTATGAAACAAGACTTCAAGCGCAATAATTAACTACCTTGGGATTCAAGGCTGAATTTACTCAATAAACCATACTGAAAGTTTATCAGAGGCCACAACACCTCTCAGAAACATGTGCAAAATACATTTTCCAGAATTCTCCCAACTTTGGGGAATTATGCCCCTGCCAAAAATGAATTGTTCAACTTGCTGAGGATTAATTATTTATGTGGATCTGTTTTGCTTTAAGAAAATAGAGATTTCTTCTTTCCCCATTTTCCCAACTGGAGGAAACATAGCTCCCAAGAAGTCTCTGTGTTATAGTCCAGGGTTACTGAAAGCTTAGCTATTGGTTCCAATATCTCATTTTATAAATGTGAAACTCAGTGACTGATACAAGATTACCCAATGAATTGAACAGGGGTAGGTCAGGACAAACACCAAATCAAATCAAGTGATTTTTGGTCTTTTAAATTTTTCTTGATAGAGCAATCACTATTCATCCCAGTACGGATGAATCACATTACAGACCCCATGAAAAAGGGGGCAAGCAAGAAGCACAGCTTTCTATTATTCTACCATTTCCCACTCATTGATAACTTTCTGATATTCCCCCTCCAGAAGAAGTTTCCTTTACCTGGGATGTACCTAAAGTAGTGTTTGTTTGTTTGTTTTAGAAAATTTTGAAAGAAAGAAAAAAAAAAACAATTTTTAATCCATCACCATAAGCCAGAAAGACTTAATTTACCTTCTTCCTCCCTTCTTACACTTAGCCTCTCTGCAGGTCTTCAAGCTTCTCATGTGGGCAAACCAAAGCAAACTTAAACCATGCTTAAAGAATTATTTTAAACCTTTTGAACAGCTTGAGAATATTTAATGACAATGTAATAGGCATACACTGTTGAAAGCTTGCCCTGTTCCCTAAGCAACCAAGATGATAAGAAGATACCCGTAGTATGTTTAGAGGATAGGAGGTCAATTTAGAAAATAAATGAAGCTTAACCTGGGTAGAGTTGGAGACCATTATTCTAAGTGAAGTAACTCAGGAATGGAAAACCAAACATTATATGTTCTCACTCATAAGTGGGAGCTAAGCTATGAGGATGCAAAAGTGTAAGAACGGCACAATGGCCTTTGAGGACTCGGGGAAAAGGGCGGGAGGGGGTGAGGGATAAAAGACTACACACATTGGGTAGAGTACACACTGTTTGAGTGAGGGGTGCACCAAAATCTCAGAAATCACCACTACAGAATGTATTCATGTAACCAAACACCACCTGTTTCCTAAAAACCTATTGAAATAAAAAAAATGAATATAAAAGAAAGAAAAGGAGATTAGGACACAGATGCAGAAGAAAGACCATGTGAAGATACAAAGAGAGGTAGCCATCGGCAAGCCAAGAGAGGTTCAGAAGAAACCAACCTTACCAACACCTTGATGTTAGATTTCTAGCCTCCACACTTATGAAAAAATAAATTTCTGTTGTTTAAACAACAGAAAACTAAATAAAATTAAAAATAAAACATAAAAAATAAAATTAATGAAGCTTCATTACATTTTGCATATTAAGCAAGAAAATTGAATTTTAAAGATAGAACTTAGGCTAATTTATAATTCAGGTAAAAGATGTTTCTTTGTTTTGACTTAGGAGACACATTAATGATATTGTATTTGACAATGATTTCTTGGATATGACACCAAAAGCAGTACAAAAAATAAATAAATAAATTGGACTTCATCAAAATTAAAATCTTTTGTGTATCAAAGGAAATCACCAATAGAGGGAAAAGGCAACCCAGGGAATTGCAGAAAATATTTGCAAATTGTACAACTGATAAGAGATTAATACCCAGAATATACAAAGAACTTCCATAGCTCAACAACAACCATAACAACAAAACTTGATTTTTAAAATGGGCAAAGGACTTGAACGGACATTTCTTCAAAGAAGATATACAGATGGCCAATAAGCACATGAAGATGTTCAACATCACTAATTATAAGGAAAATGTACCTCAAAACCACAAGATAATACTTTGCATCCATTAGGACAGCTATCAGCCAAAAAAAAAAAAAAAAAACAGAAAAAGAAAGCCAAGTGCAGTGATGCCTATAGTCCTAGCTACTCAGGAGGCTGGGGAGGGAGGATTGCTTGAATCCAGGAGTTCTGAGCTGTAGTACTGCACTATGCACTAAGCATGTCTGCACTAAGTTCAGCATCAATATGGGACCTCTCTGGAGCAGGGGACCGCCCCATTACCTAAGGAGGAATGAATCGACCCAGGTTGGAAAAAGAGCAGGTCACAACTCCTGTGCTGAGTACGAGAGTAGCTGAAGCTTGTCTGTGAATAGCCATAGCACTCCAGCTGGGACAACATAGTGAGACCCTTTCTCTAATTGAAAAAAACAAAACAAAACAAAACAAAACAGAAAACAACTGTTGGCAAGATTGTTGAGAAATTAGAAATTAGAACTCTTGTGTGTTGCTGGTAGAAATATAAAATGGTGCAATCACAGTGGAAAACAGTACGACAATTCCTCAAAAAATTACACAGATTATCATTCAGCAATTCTGAGTATATGCCCAAAATAATTGAAAGCAGGGTCTCAAAGAGATATGTGCACAGCCGTGTTCATAGCAGCATTATTTACAACAGCCAAAAGGTAGAAGCAACTCACGTGCATTGACAGAGGAGTGGACAAACAAAATGCGATATATATACTCATTGAGATTTTATTCAGCCTTAAAAAGAAAGGAAATTCTGACACATGATACAGCATGGATAAATCTGAAGGACAATATTATGCTAAAAGAAATAAACCAAACACAAAAGAACAGATATTGTATAATTCCACTTGTATAAAGTGCCTATTGGTCAAATTCATAGGAACAGAAAGTAAAGTGGTAGTTGCCAGGTGCTGGGGGAAGGAGGAATAGAGAGTCATTGTTTAACACATTCCAGTTTGGGAAGACGAAAACATCCTGGAGATGGATGTTCATGATGGTTATGCAACAATCTAAATGTACTAAATGTACACTTAAAAATAGTTAAAATGGTAAATTTTATGTTGTGCATATTTTACCACAATTTTGAAAACTGAAAGGCCAGGCACGGTGGCTCACGCCTGTAATCCCAGCACTTTGGGAAGCTGAGGCAGGCAGATCACAAGGTCAAGGGATCGAGACCATCCTGGACAACATGGTGAAACCCTGTTTCTACTAAAAATACAAAAATTAGCTGAGCGTGGTGACGTGCACCTGTAGTCCCAGCTACTTGGGAGACTGAGGTAGGAGAATCACTTGAACCCAGGAGGCAGAGGTTGTAGTAAGCTGAGATTGCACCACTGCACTCCAGCCTGAGCAATAGAGGGAGACTCCATAACAAAAAAAAAAAAAAAACAAAAAAAAAAAACCTGAAAAAAGATGTTTCTCCATATTTAATAAAATCAATATTCTTAGGTTCTGTAATTCTACATATTAAACCCTCAGATTAAAAAATTAAACTTACTCAGTTTGTTCAGTGCTTCTCTGTAAAGCCTATTTGGAATTGGGGAATTTTAGAACATCTAACATCCTCATTTTTTAGATGAGGACACTGAAGCCCAGAGAGGTAAAGTGACTTTCTCAAGGTCCTAAACCCAGGTGAAAGAATGAGAAAACAGAAAAGAAGGCAACCCTCAGCATATATGCTTCCCTCGTTGCTCTGTGAAGTGTGGGTTTGCACACGTTGTTTCTGTGTGTGTGATGTGTGTATTCACAAGCCCTGTTTACCTGTCCACGCTACTCCCCAACTCCCAACCTGAAAACTTACAGAAATCACCTGTAGTCTTCAGACACACTCCGCTATTTCACGTCCCATGCCTTCATTTACAGAGCTTGCCTCCATTACTTTCATCTAGAACAGCCTTTCACCCCTGTTCTACCAGACACTCATTCTTTCAAAGCCAGGTCACTCCTCTTTCTTTGAGAAGCTTTTGAAAGTGTCCTCTCACCCCAAAGCAGAGCTACCCCCACCCTTCTTACTGTTTCCACCAGGCTTTGCACATACTGCTGTAGTCCTTACCCCACCCCACCTTATGAAGTTTAGTATGTTGTAGTATTTTCTATTTCCACTCTCTAAGCCAGCTCCACTACCTAAGCCAGACGTGTGGAGTTGCAAGAGAACCTATGGGAGAGCTTAATGGAAAAGGTACTAGTATTTGATTCCCACCTGGAAAGTCTAAAGACAAGAGACTGGCGGGAGCTGCCCTCGCCCAGTGGCAGAGGTAAGAGGGGGCACTGGTTTGGGGGCAAGCTACATGTCACCTCTGGAGAGACAGGCACATGTAGATCCCACCAAAGGGAACAGGCTGATATGACTTAAAGAGATCTTTCCCAAGGGGCAGACCGGATTGGTGAGGGAGAAGCAAAGCTCCTCTCCACCATCCTCCCTGCAAAAAAAATGGGCCAGCCATTCAGAGAGAGTTGCAGACCTAAGATCCCAGCAGGACGATCTCTAATGAAGCCACAGAAAATCCCATAAGAGAGAGATAACGTCTGTGCATTTCCCACCCGGATAGGACCTAGATAGAAGCTGTACCTGCCACACATGATGTCTCCTTTGGCCCTACTCATCTCTCCTCTCAGGCCAACTCTAGAAGAAGGAAGGAAGGAAGGAAGGAAGGAAGGAAGGAAGGAAGGAAGGAAGGAAGGAAGGAAGGAAGGAAGGAAGGGAGGGAGGGAGGGAGGGAGGGAGGGAGGGAGGGAGGGAGGGAGGGAGGGGGGAAAGAAGGAAGGAAGGAAGGAGATGGAGAGAAGAGAGAAATAGCCATTCCCCACCCCATCCCACACGAAGGTTTCCAAGCCATCTAGGGGTGAAGGAGCCTTTTAAAATTAGATAAATTTGGGGGGTTCAAAATTATATTGGACTGAACTGGAGTTAAGAGATTATTAGAGCCCATCAAGATTAATGTGTTCAAAACACATCATAAGATAAGGACTTCAGAGTAGTCTTTGAAGACTACCTCAGCCAGGGCATTTCAGTGTTGAGGGGCTGTCAAAGCCAAGGAGCTTGCAGGGGATAGGCTAGAGGTGAGGAACAGGAAACACCCAATGTCACGAGGCTTTCAACAAACACGGGCTGTGAGGGAAGAAGAGACTCAGTCACACGCTAAAAGGGGCCATAAAGTCAACAGAGGATTAGGGGAAGTTTGGGGTTCTTTATTTAAGATTCAACAGTTTATGTACTGAGAGAAATGCAGAAAAGAGATTAGGCCATTTTGATATCAAGTGCTACCAAGAAGGAGAGGAGGCAATCTAGAACACGAGTACGGATCAGCCCCCTTCTATGCTCATCTCGCCAACACTGTAAGTCCCAGGCATCCATCCTCTTCTTTCTCATCTGCACATTCTTCCTGGATCCTGTCACCTCCTGTGGCTTCTGTTATCACCTACCTCGTAACAACTTTCAAATCTGTATCTCAAACTCTGAACTGAAAGGTTTGAACTGAAGGAGAAAGTGTCTCCACTCTCTCCTAAACTCTAAATGGATGGACATCTCCATTTGTATGTTACCTGGAGCACTCAGTCATAATATGTGTATAATGACATTCATTATTTTCCCCTTCCCACAAACTTATTTACTTAGCCATCAATATCAAGCTTACAGTTACCAAACACCAAAAATATAATCACCTGACTTGTCCTACCCTTAATCCCAACGTCCAATAGGTAACCAAGTTGTGTCCACGACCTCATAAATGCGTCTTCATTCATTCTTCTCTTCTCTGTGTATGCAGCCACATAGAGAAGAAAAGACCATACAGAACATACAGAGTGTCTGAAGACTACAGGTGATTTCTGTACATCCTCATGTAGGCCTTAGTTTAAGAGCTGTTCATCTCTCACCTGGATCTTCTTGACTGTAGGCTCCATGATGACAGAGAGCATGTCTGTTTTTGCATCTAGGGTTTATTGTAGCCCTTGGTACATAGTAGGTTTTTAATAAATATTTATTAAATGAATGAATAAATGCTAAATGGATGACCATTGATTGCAACAGCCATTCTGATCTCTCTGCTTCCAATCTCCCCACATCCTTTCATTCTCCTCTGTGTTGCTAATAATCTCTTCCTAGGAAAATTAACCTCGCTTATTCATTCTCTCTCTGTCCTTCTCCCTCTCTCTCTCCTCCTCCTCTCCCCCTGACACATAGTCATCCACATGTACAGTCACCCACTTGACCTGCCTCCCACACACACTTAGAATACACAGAGTGTAGAGTTTACAAAAGAGCTCACTCCAGTGCCTAGAGAATAAAGTCCAAATTCAAACAAGCATCTAATCCTCTACCCTACAAGTGATCTCCCAGCCTCATCCCTTGCTTCTTCCCATAATTCTGCTGGATCATGTGCCATCCTCAAGCTATACCAAAAGCCACAGTGTCCCCTAACATATCATGACTTGTATGCACATGTTTTTATTCTCCTGAGAAGTCCAGTTGTTTTCCAAGGTCTGGTTCCATTTTAAATCTCCCCAGAATGATTTTCTTGGACCCTGGAGAAGCTGTCTTCCCTCAGTGCTGCCCTGCGCTCAGTGCCCACTGCTTTTGTGCTCCATCTTTACATCAATGTTTCACCTTGCCAGAATGTGAGTTTTAAGGACAAGGACTATATGGTAGTCACATGTGTATTACAAGTCACTAGCACCTCTCCTGGTACATAGTGGACACTTGCCAAATTAATTAGACCAAATTCATGAATTAGAACCGTTTATTACCCGTATGTAACAAGTGACCAACAAATGGGGGATTTCAGTGACACCACAATGCTTTCTCTTGCCTGAAAGTTTCTAATTTCTTTGTCCTCTGTTAAAACTATTTCGTGGTTTTTTTTTTTCAAAGATTATAGAAAATATTCATCAAGGTATAACTCAAACAAACTCCTGGCACCATGTCTGCCAGCAGAATGCCGGTAGACCTGCTTCAATAAATTGATAGCACTTCTTTATAATTTGCAGCCTCCATTTGCATGCAAATAATGTGCTAGAGTTCATAAAATTGATTTTCCTCTTAAGTTAAATATTCTACCTACAATGTTGTTCATGTATCAATTAATGAAGTTTTACTATATTCAACCCATAAACATTTATTGAGCCAGGTACTGTGCTAGACCCTGAGGATAACATGACAAATAACATAATTCCCTGCTCTCATGAAGCTCACTTGAAAAGAAACCAACACACAAGCCAAGCATTACAACGAGACAGGCTTGTTTCTTTTCTCACAAGGGCAAAATCTGGATGTTTACAAGAGAAGGTAGAGAAAATGAAAGCTAAAAGATAGCAGTTGTAGGAATATTTAGCAGACTATGATCTTACTTGCAGAAATATCTCATTGCTTGGCTTTTAAAAGAAATCATGTAAACTTTTGATACTGTGAACAGTACAGCCTACTCAACATGCTCCATATCATAACCCTTTACCTGTGAGCCAAATATCATTGAAATCTATGAACAATAACTGAATACAGTCCACTTAAAGAAAGTAACTAGATTCCTTTAACTATCAAGATGGTAGAATGTTTACAAATAACAGCCTTTAGTAGCATAGCAATATTTGTCCAAATCAGTCAGCTTCTTAAAATGTCTAAATAAACTGTTGGAGGAAAAAAAAGTTAAGTTCCTATATTTCGGTCAAAAATGGGAAAAAGCTACCATGTTTATAACCTGTTTGGAACCCATGCCTGCTTCCAAAAAGGAATCACTATAAACCCTCACAAGAAACCTCTGATACAAGATCCCCTGATAAACACTCAACCTGCACGCTCTTCCCACTACACTCTACCTCTACTCTGATTTGAGTCTTGCAAAAACCTCTGTGAAACCCAAGCTCAAATTCTTCAAAGGCACTGTGGTACAGAGCCCTTTTAGAGAGGCTCCACAATATCCACATCTTAACCACATCTGACGCCTTTGCCCAGGCTCCCTGAGCCCCCCACAACACACTCTGAAATCCCAGACATTGCTTACGCAGGGCCCAGGAAGCCTTTGCAGGATGAAGGAAGGAAACACAGTAAAGTGTACTGTTAACAAAACCCCAAATCAACAGGAAGGCCAAGTCGATGTCAAATTTGTAATTGGTAGTTCCATTATTAATTAATTTGTCAGAGAATTTAATACAGCAGTCCAATCCACAGTCATAACTGCACAAGTAAATTGAGACTAGGTTAAACAAAATTTTTTTAAATTTAATTTTCTACGTACCTACAGAGGTAAGAACTGCCTAGACTACAAAAAATAAGGGAGCTTGCTTGTACTGATATTTTAATTTGAAACATCATTATTGTGTAAACGGAATCTTCTTTTACATTTGTATTCAGAGACAAAACTGGAAACAGCATCTGAGCACATAATCATATCACAGTGTGTTTCTCTCTCAAAAGCCGAACCTTCTGCCTTAACACTTTCACAGACTCCTCCAGGCCTGCTTCAAACAGACACAACACTCTCCTAAAACTCAAAGAAACATCGCAACACCTTTGTAATAGGCCTATTTCCCAAGGGGGGGCAGATAAAAGGACAAGGCAAATTAAGGGAAATGCGGAATATAAACTTGAAACCTACTGTCAATAAAATCCAAAACAAACTCGAAGCGGAGGTGAAGAAAGCAGGGGGAGGAAAAGCAATGTTAAATGGTCATCTTTCTTCTCATTTTATTTGAGGAAGTTAAGTTTGCACAGCTCCTTACAAGCTGTCTTTGGCTAAAATCACTATTAATGAGCTTTGACGTTTGAAATTTAACTGAGCACAAGCTAACAGCTTCCAGCACTGCACCACCCATGAAGGCAACTGGAAATATTTTGCTAGGGCCTAACGGTGTGTTTATTGAAAAGGCATAGCTTTCAAGAGAAAGTGTTTATAGCAACCACTTTACCTGCTATCCCTGCTCTGTGATGCCTGTTTGGCTTTAGGGTTTGCGGGGTCCTCTTTAACTCTTTCTAGTCACACTATTCTAATTGTTTTCAAGTCTAGCAGGAGAATGTTAATGAAGTTCTTTGCTCTACAGCAACCTGGATTATAAGGACAGATTTGAAAACTCTGATTTATGACAAAGGGGCAGGCCACAAGGCAAAAAGAAACAAGCCCATAGAGAGGCTTCAGCTCTAGCATTCACTCATTAGAAAGACATGATAAAAACACGTATTCTTTATCGGTAATGCCATTAAAATTATCCTTTCCCAAAAGAGAACACAGTGACTAGATCAATAAACCTGGAAGATTGCATGGTTTCTTCTTAGCTAAAATCCTGGTTCGTTGAATGAAAGTGAATTCATTATTAACCAAGTAGTTTCCCCAAGAGAAAGGCCTGGAAGGAAGCTATTCACTTTACTCCTCAATAAAGAAGGCTTTAGGCATACTGACTTGTTTAAGAAGTAAAATGAAAAAGAGGGATTGAGTTTGAAATAAAAGCATACTCACACATACCCTGCTCTTGCACAAAATTAACATGTTGTCAGTTTCTACCTCTATAATTTATTAAAACAAAGAGGGAGCA
The DNA here is from genome assembly GCF_047675955.1 of Chlorocebus sabaeus. NCBI lineage: Eukaryota > Metazoa > Chordata > Mammalia > Primates > Cercopithecidae > Chlorocebus > Chlorocebus sabaeus. The sequence goes on from NC_132920.1 coordinate 51,960,630, forward strand.
TTATTCTGAATCTCATGCCACAGTCCTAAGAACAATGGTCTGTGTTCAGTGATCCTGTACAGATTCCTGACCTTGAACACGCCTGGATGCCAATATCAGTATGAAATTCAGAACTGCTCCCCTTTCCCTGAAGCCAGTGTTAACGCTGGAGAATGTAGGAGTATCCTTTGCCTGAGGCATTCCTGGACCAAGTACAAGTAAAAGCAGAAATTATAACCTAATCTGGAATGCCTCTAAGGAATGGAGAGGAAATCTCAGTTACAAAGAAAAGGAAGTTCAGAATCTGTGAACTAGAAATAACATATAATTTCAAGGTTTTATTCACCAAATTAAGGTTGGGTTACCCCTACAATACCAAGGAGAAAATGCCCAAGGATGGTGCTAAATCAATGAAGACAATTCAGAGGTTACAACTAGAGAAGAAAGCAGAAAGCAAGAAAGTTGGATTCTTTGTCCAAAGTTATTTTTGTCATTACTAGATATTTTTCCACAGAAAAAACAAAAGTTATTAGATTATCAATTATTTTAAAATTACAAATGAAGTCTTCATATATTCCTTTTTTAATGGAAACATATAAACTGGTACAACTATATTATTTTGCAATATGCATGATCTGTGAAAAAAATTAGAAAAAAACTACATGAAATTGAAGGCTATCTCTGAGTTTCATATACTTTCTCAAAATAGGTAGAAAGATAAATGTGGAAGATGTCTGTTGCAGTATTCTTTGTAGAAATCAACTTCTTGAAATATTTATTGCAAAACAATTAACACATGTTTATTGAATCTTTATTTTGGCCTATTTTGCGTGAAAAATCCAATAGTGAATAAATAATAGTTTCTGGGTTTATGGAACGTTGTTTAAGAAATATATAACAACTAAAAATTTAAGATGAATGAATGTTATAAAAAAGAAAGCAGGCCGAGCGTGGTGGCTCATGCCTGTAATCCCAGCACTTTAGAAGGCTGAGGCAGGTGTATCTCTGGAGGCCAGGAGTTCGAGACGAACCTGGCCAATGCGGCAAAACCCCATCTCTACTAAAAATGCAAAAATTAGCCGGTCATGGTGGCAGGTGCCTGTAATCCCAGCTACTCAGGAGGCTGAGGCAGGATAACTGCTTGAACCCAGCAGGTGGAGGTTGCAGTGAGCCCAGATTGTGACACTGAACTCCAGCCTAGGCAACAGAGTGAGACTCCATCTCAAAATAATAATAATAATAATAATAAAGCATATGCTACCCTAAAGGATAGGACACAGGGATATCTTTTAAAATATAAAGGCGTCTTTTTTACTGATACATAATAATTATACATATTTATGGGATACATGTGTGATATTTTGATACTATATTCTCACATGCTATATGAGTTATTTATTTCTAGAAGTTATACAATGGACAGTAATCGTTTAAATAATTTATGTAACCATTTGTGACTAAGTATATTTGTGATAGTTATTAATTCACAAATGGTACAGGTCATATTAACAATTTATTTATAATCAGCAGATTTCCAGTTAGCAAAGTGAGAATGTAAGGTAAAAACGTAGTGGGATTAATAGGAATAATTTTGCTATGGGGATCTGTGTAATTACAATGATTTCAAGTTAAAGAAAACAGAAATGGTAAGTAAGATATAGCGTTTATCTCTAATGTTATAGAAATGTCATATTCAGTCCTGTCGTGGAGAGGTGCATAGCTGATCTCTCACAATCTCAGTCATGAAGATGACTAATGAGAAATGAAGGGGAGAGGTGGGGAATATATCACAATGTCCACACACCAAACCTCACGTACTTCTTCAAGATGTGTCTTTCAAGACTGCACTCAGAATCATATATATCTATTAAAATTTTGTTGTCTTGTCAGTTGGTGAAGAAAACAGAAGGATCAATTAGAAGGAAGTAGGGGCTACTGACAGCATCCAGATGTGAAACTTACAGTCTGACAGCAAAGGAAGGGATGAAATACATCAATACAGTCATGGGCCATTTAGTAATTTCAATAGCACCACCTGGGATAGAGGTATCATTTTTTAAAAAGTGAAGCAACTGAAGTTTGTGCTGATGATTCAGAAGTATCGAGAAAATATTTGATACTACCACCTATGTTCAGGTAAAAGGACAGAGACGCCTTCGCTATGTTTTAGAAGATAATATCAAAAATAAACATGGCATGGTATTTTGATGGAAATGTTTCAGTTGCCTAGCAAATTAACTCCTGTGGTATTCCCCAAGCAAAATAGAAAAGGGAGACGTTAGGAAACTTTAAAACTGGCAAAATATATGACACCACCAGGAGTTTTGTCCAGAAATGAAATTTGGAATGGCCTTCACCCAACAAATAGTGTGGCAGCATCTACTAAACCCCAGGCACGGTAGTAGGTGCTCAGACTACCTCTGGCACATACATAATCTAGCAGGAAACAAGTGTAATAGCCGATACTAGGTATAGCAGTAGGTACACAGGATATGAGGACATCAAGATAGAGCACCAACGAGCAAGGCTGAGAGAGCCCTCTAGGGTTGGGGGCACGGCAGAGTCTCAGAATCCAGTTGTTTCTAACTCACTTCAATACCCCCATTTTGGTAACACATTAAATAAATTAATCTGGATTTGGAAAATAGCAAAATGAAAACCAGAACAACAATTAAAATATTCAAAGCTGAAGGTATGAAGCTGAGAGAAATGATAATAACAATAATAATAATTATAAACATTGAGTGAGCATTTATTAGATGTCGAGCACTGCATAAAAACCTTCATTCTATACCCTGTTTGAACTTCACAATGACCTTCCAAGAGTCTACCTTATTAACCCTATTCACCGATGAGAAAACTGAGAACTGCAGAAGCAAAGTAACATGACCAAAAACAAAACGCTGGAAAGTGGTGGAACCAAGGCTTTGACGATCTGTTTTCAGACTTTAGCAGCCCATGCCCTTAAGCAATATTAAAAACTTATCCCAAAAATAATAAAACTTTCATAAATCTGAAATGATAAGGAAAATATAGCCTCAGAAACAGAAAGGTTAAATCAGACTGAATCTCCAGTCAAAAGGTGAGCCCCATCAGGTTTCTCATTTCACAGGCAAGAAGTTCTTTTTCTAAGACCTTTTGTTTTTTTTCCTGAAACTGAAACTGTGAACTTCCGGTATTCTCTGATTCTCCGGAAGACCCTCAAGTCCCTAAGTCCTAGCAATTGTTTTATTTTACCAGTTGAATAAAATGGGGTCTGGAAGCAGCAACACAAATTCAAATCCTAACTTCACCACATAGTCACTGTGTGACCTTTGGTAGTCACCTAATTTCCCTGAAGCTCAATCTCTTATCTTAAAATGGAGATTTTTTGAAGGCTCTTAATGAGTTAATTAGTATACATAAAGGCTAACTCAGTGCCTGACATGTAACAGGTGTTTAGGAAGTATCATTGTTCACTTCTTGCCTTTCTCAACTTTTCCTTAAACTAAAACAAGGAAAAGATAAATTTCTTAAGATGTAGTTGTTGTATCACCATTTATGGAAAAACAAAGAGAAATGAAAACAACTTTCTTTGGTGAAGAAAACACCCTACGTCTTCAATTTGATTCTGGGCTTCACAGTATATACATATATTAATAAGCCATACACTTAAGATCTGTACATTTCATTATAGGTAATTTATGCCTCAATATATAAGACAAATTCTTGACAAAATAAATTTTTATTTTAAATATAATATCTCCAACACATTAATTAATTCTACTGGCAAACCAAATTATCCAGCATATATTTTATGTTACCAATTAGAAACTGTTAAAAGTACAAAAAACATATACTACATATTTTTCATCTAGCCCTAATATATCATTCCCCCACCTTGCTCCCACTTTAAACAATCCTAAGGAAATTTCCAAGAGCCACTGTTTTATTGCTGTACTCTACAAGAAGCACATTCCAGTTTTCTATGCAAGCATTTTGGCCACATTACAGCCAACTACCACCACCATATGCCACTGGAGTCCACATTGATAAAAGATCTGAGTCGAATGGCACTTTCATGCTTACAGAGGACTTCACACCTGTAGATCCCTTTAAAACTCAAAAACCTTGCAGGAAGATATGGTTAAGCACTATCACCATCATTGTGGGGAAATGATGGCTCTGAGAAATCAAGTCAAGGACCCAGGACCTTGGTGTTGTTAGGGTCTAGGACCCAAGTCTTCCAGCATCAAGACTCGCAGCGTTTCCATTACTCTTATACCTTTGACAGAGGAAGGGATGACAAGACAAGTCCTCCAACCTGTGCCAACTAACGATGACCCTGCACAGCACTAGCTAGAGAAAATCAACAACGTAAGGTCAGGGACTCACATTGTTAAAGTCTGCGGCTTCAGAAAAGGATGAAATCTGCCTAAAAAATAAGGCTCTACTCTTCCCAGAGTTGCTTTTGGGAGCGATATTTTTATATCCAATATGATCCTTCTCAAAGGAGTGTATTCATGCTACGAATCCACTCCAGTCTCCGAGGCCTTTGCCCTGGTACCGACATTTTACCTTCTACAAAAACTTCATGAGAGAAAGGAAAAAAAACAAAAACTAGATTTTTCTAGGTCAAATAAAAAGAAAAAACTTATACTAATTAAAACCATACTCTTTTAGACAAAAACACTATTTCAGTTCTCCCTTCTTTGCTTTTTCTGCTGCAAAACAGGTTTCAAGGCTAAAAAGGAGCCAATTAAAGTTTCTATTATCATGAGATACAATTCTGTTGGTGCAGTGATACTGAGCAAAAGCAATTTTATTCCTGCTTTTCCAAAAATACTTATAGGCACATGTGAAAACAACTATGCATACAGGCACACCTGCAGGGGTGTCTCTATGTGCACGTGTATGTGTGTAGAAAGGAAAACCAGAGAATTATCACAGAATTGAATCTGCACAATTCACCACAAATAAATTAATAATGGCATATTATGAAGCTATATTTTCCCAGCATCTAGAGGAATTTTGTTTTGCCTGGTTTTTTATTATTTTTCACTCTTGAGTCATCATTATCCTATAGAGAGAAGGGCTAACAAAGGCCTTTGATTTCACCACTTCTAGAAATTTAAACAAAAGACTTAACAATCCCAATTAGACCATTAAAATACCTCAAGAGAAAAATAAAGAATATACAGCTATATCTGCTGAATTCCCAGTAATAACTCAAAGTCTATCTTAATTTTTTTAAATCAGAGGAAATGAAGGGAGAGGGGGAGGGAGGAAACAAGGGAGAAAAGGAAAGAAGGAAGGAAGGAAAAGGAAGGAGAAGGAAGGAAGGAAGGAAAGAAGGAAGGAAGGAAGGAAGGGAGGGAGGGAGGGAGGAAGGGAGAAACAGCAATTTCAGTATTCCACCCATGCACCTAGCAGCTGCTTTTATTGTTATTTATTTATTTCCTCCCTTTTGAGCTAGATCCTTTTTTTCTCATTTAGTCCGACAGAGATTGTCCTCCTGGAGTGACCTTTTATTCTTCCCTTTTCCTTCACCCCTCCGGGCTATTGCCCTCATGCCAGTAACTAGATAACATACTCTATCAAAGATTTTTTTAAAAAATCATTGGGAAGGCACTAGGGCTGATAGTGGCATCAATCGTAGCCTGACACGAGCTGGGGTCAACCATTTATCTCTTCACATAGCCTGTGGTTACTGCAGTGGCCATCTTGACTTGCTACATCTTAACAACCTTGTGCAGATGTTGCCTCTCCCAACACTGATAATATCTGCTCCCCGGGTCCTTTTGCTTTCCTTGTTTGGCATGTTTCTTTGTTTTGTTCTGGTGGACATCTTTTCATAATAAATCAGGGCAAGAATAAGTGAAGCCCGTCCCACGTTTCAGAGCCCTTCTAAATTTCAGGGCCAGGGAAATAATTACGGGCTATACAAAGAATCTTGCTCTTTGTACCAATATTTTCAAACTAAAATCAAAACACTTTTGTTCCTTAGTAAATAGTCATATCCTTGAAGTTAAAGTGAACTCATGTAGCATTGCTCTTATTTCACTGGATATGAGATTTTATCAAAAGTGTTTTATGAACTCATTTATTTTCCATTCTATCCTACTCTTTTCCCATCTCTCTCTCTCTCCACCCCCAACATACCATTTTTTTTTTTTGTAATTTATTCAGCAGGCAGCATCATGATTAAGAGAAAGTGTAACGTTAGGCAGACTACTTTTCAAACTCATAGCTCCAACATTATTAGCCATGGGGCCTAGGGCAAGTCTCCTAACATTTTGAAGCATCTGTTTTCTTATCTGCAAAATGGAGCTAATACTATCTACTCAGAGTGCTATGAAAATAAGGTAGAAAAAAATACTTAAATGCCATGTGTCTGTCACATATAAATGTTCAATGTATTTGAGTTACCACGTACTGTCTTAAAGTTAATAGAGAGTTAGTTGCTCAACGGAATTTGGTGCCAAGCATGCACAACCCCATATACAAAACTCAACTTTACTGCCACTTTTTCTACCACTATAACTTCACTTATTTGGGTCTCCAAGAAATCTGTTTAAAAATGGAAGTACACTTGGGAAGTTTTAGACCTTATAAACTTAAACCTGAAATAAGACTGGAATGGAAGATAGAAACAAAAGAAAGAGAAAATAAAAGAGACTCAAAGGAAAACTTGGTTTATGTGTATTGTGCTCTAATTTTTAATACAAATCCTAGATGCCTCATGCTTCTAGAAATTCAAATAAATGCAAAATATAGTCACCCTTTTTACACTAAACTATGAGAGATCCCCAAGTTAAAACTCACCTTCACCCTTAAAATTCCCATTAGCAGATTCTTATTTTCAAAGGATAAGCTACATAACATAGTCCTCACTTAAAAGTTAAAAAAAAAAAAGTAAATAAGTTGATAGCTGTTGAAGGTGGACAATGGGTACACGGGGCTCATTATGCTATTTTCTTTATTGTCACATATTTAAAATTATATTAAAAGTTAAATAAAATAGGCCCCAGTAAATACATTGCCTTAAATAGGCTAATTGTGATGTGTTTCCAGTTGTGCCAAAGTCCAGTAAAGAATAGGGTCAATTTCCCCTGATGCTGAAAGGGATGGTTTCTTAAGACTTCACAGAGAAATCTTAAATTGTGCCTTAATGATGGACTTTATGGATAAATATATAGTCATAGAAATAAATGTATCTCTCCAAGCATTGCCAACATTAATCTTATGACCATTTCAGACTTATTCACTCAACATACAGACAGAATTTTTTAATTATTTCGTCATATTCCTGTACTTCTACACCCAATGCCTGTAGACACTGAAATCAGGAGTTACTATCTCTAAACACTCCAACTTGAAGATTATGGGGAAAGCGTGCCAAAGAGCACAGGCTCTGGAATCATTATGTCTCAATTTGAGTCCCTGTTTTGCCACTTTCCACCTGTGGGTCCTGAGACAAGCTTCTAAGCATTTCTGAATGGTTATCAACCTGTAAAATGGAGATGATAAGAGTCATCACTTTAAAGTTTCATTCTGAGGATTAAATGGACAGTTCAAGTAAAGGGTTTCACACAGTTCCTGACCAGAACTAAGCATTCAATTATTGTTACCTCTTCCTATTGGTAGTAGTAGTAGTACTTCTTCACAATAAAATAGAGAAATATGCTTCTTTAGATGGCATCATAGCAAGTACTGAATACCCTAATAAGTTTTTCTTTCCATTTTTCTCAATCTTCCCAAAAGAGCAATTACATACTTGGTTGTTTCATTTTAATGTTTGAAGAGTATCAGTTTATCCAAGTGAAGTTATGAATTCTGTGAGTAGAAGAGATGAGGCAAAGAAATCAAGATCACCGCCTGATTCAGTGGTGCCTGGTTGTGAAAGGGTGCAGTATGAAGATGAGTTTAAATGCTGGCCTGCCTCTCCCAATTTCCACACAATTTCCTTGTGGAGAAGCCACCAGCACAGGGAAATTTTAGAACAATTTTACCAAGAGAAAAGAACCCAGATCCCTGCTTTCTTAGTCTCCCCTCAGGCGTGGGCACTGAAGGCTTCAATGAGAGGCTGGAAGACTCTAACTGTGGCCCAAATTTCATGCCACATGGCAGAGCGAGTCTTTTTTCCAAGAGCAGTGCATTGTTAACTTATCAGACACATTAATAAATTCCTATCTCAAATACGCAGAAAACTCACACAAAAAGAGAAGCAAGCTTGTCCTCTTTCTGCCCCATTCCAGCTCTGGGTTAAGAAGGTACAACCTTCAGTATTGCTGGTACAAGGGTCCTGGTTGAAACCTTCAGTCCCTGCCCCCATTAAAATGTAAAACTAGATTCAACCCATCACGGAGTGGCACCAGAGGATTGCAATTTCATCCAGCATGATTTTTATTAGCCTTGCAATTTCTTAATGGGCTCCCCTGAGGGCTGGCTGGTAGAATCCTGCACTACCAGTCCGGATTTGCTACAGGCAGCTTAATAAACATGGTATCTTCCCCGTGACAATTGTCATAACATCTGACCAGGGTGCAGAAGGCAGAGCTAAAGGTTAACAAAACCACTGCTCAGGTGGCAAGGAGGTGAGTGGGGAGAATGTTGGAAATTGTAATCTGAAGGCAAAGGCTGCCTACTAGGTTGGCGATTCTTCAGCCTGGCCAGAGCTCCCAGGAGCCGAGCAGGCAGCTTGCTGCCTTCTATAATCAGCATCTTTTACACATCTCATCAGTGTCACTGTTCCTGGCGTCTCATTATGCACCAGAGGTGGAAGTGGACAGGTACAGAACACTTGAACTTCTACTTTTCTTATTATTTCCATGGAGCACCATGAAGCTGGGAGTTAATTAAGTCCTGTGGGACAGGCAATCAGTGTCTTCTTTGCTAGGTTAAATTACCTTATATACAGATGCAAAAAAGAGAAGAAAAAAATAATCTCTCAGCTGTTTCCTAGTTAATAGAGTAAGTTAGAAATATGATGATGCCAAACTGGAAGCTGAAGTTGATAGCTCCTTAGCATACAAAGTGTCTAATGAAGTCATATGACAAATCCACCAGGGATCTCCTTCCTTAAAGGATCTCAGAGCACTTTTACGAACACTTAAAGAACTTCCTGCCTCAACTCTGACAGAAAGTTAATTGGGGGATGATAGTCAATCTGATAGTTTAGTGAGGAAAATTTACTCAGCCAGACTGGAGAAGAAAACTTCCTTGGATGTATAAGATATTAGACTGGTCAGGTGGGGTGGCTCACGCCTGTAATCCCAGCACTTTGAGAGGCTGAGGCGGGTGGATCACCTGAGGTCAGGAGTTCAAGACCAGCGTGACCAACATGGAGAAACCCCGCCTCTACTAAAAATACAAAAAAAAAATTAGCTGGGCGTGGTGGCACATGCCTAGAATCTCAGCTACTAGGGAGGCTGAGGCAGGAGAATTGCTTGAACCTGGGAGGCGGAGGTTGTGGTGAGCTGAGATAGTGCCATTGCACTCCAGCCTGGGCAACAAGAGTGAAACTCCGCCTCAAAAAAAAAAAAAAAAAAAAAAAAAAAGATGTTAGACTGAAAAGAAACCTTCAGAAGTACGATAGAATCAAAGAGCGTCAAAGCAGGAAGGGAGCTAAAAATGACCTAGCCCAAAATTTCCCAAAGTGTTCCACAGAGAGCCAATAGATGTTGTATGGAAGAAAAAAAAATAAGATTCTTATGACCGAGTAAGTTTAGGAAAGACTGGTTTCAACAGAGTTAAACTGCCTTCCTTCCTGCAGGACTCTCCAAGCTTTTAATGCCTGACTGGACATTGAGAGAATCAAGTCGGCAGCATTCCCCAAACTTACTTGACTACAGAACCCTTTCTTTTTTTTCTAATGAGACATGTTTCTTTACTAATTGCTTACAGAACTCACATTGGAACATGCTGATTTTGTCCAGTTATAGACGGAAAAACTAAGAGGTTCTTTGGTTTTGTTTTTTTGAGTTTGTTGTTGTTGTTGTTGTTGTTGTTGTTGTTGTTGTTTTCCTTGAGACAGAGTATTACTCTGTTGCCCGGGCTGGAATGCAGTGCAGTGGCGCAATCGTGGCTCACTGCAGTCTCGATCTCCTAGGCTGAGGTAATTCTCCCACCTCAGACTCCTGAGTAGCTAGGACCACAGGCACACGCCACTATGCCCAGCTAATTTTCTGTATTATTTGTAGAGAGGAGGCCTCCCTATGTGGCCCAGGCTGCTCTCAAATTCCTGAGCACAAGTGATCCACCTGCCTCAGCCTCCCAAAATACTAGAATTACAGGCATCAGCCACTTCGCCCAGCCATGAGGTTTTCCCCAGAAGTGCCTCCAAGCACACAGGTAGGCAACAACCAAGCCTTGAATTAGGACTTAGATCACCCACTCGCAGACTACTACATTATACTGCCTCTCTCGGTAACTTACCAGGAATCTCAAACACCCTACAAGAACCACGCATGCTCTCTGGTCACTCTGCATTTCTTTGTATTACTTTCAGAGTACTCATCCTTCATCCTCTTTCACCTGTAGTCTTCAAGACACCTCATTGCCTTATGTTCTCACCTCCACTGGAAGCACTGCCTGTCATGTAATGGCATCTGAGCTCCAAGAGAACAGCATCTACATGTTTTAGAACTCACCTCACCTGCTATCAGGCCACGGCTCAGCAAGACTAGAGTTCTAATTCTGATATGGGATCTAAGGAACATTTTATGAGACACGGTGGTGGCTACAAAATTTATAAAGCCTCTAACAGCTTTATTTTCCTCCTGAAATAAATCTACACTGCTTAGTTTGGCACTCAAGATTGCACATGATGTTTTCCAACCTTTGTTTCTAGTTACTGCCTTCCTGATTACTTTCTTTCAAACTTTACACTCCAGCCAAATAAAATCACTTAAACATAAACCATGTTTTCCCACCTCTGGGACTCTTTAAGACTAGTCTCTTAGCTAGTAGACCTTTGTTCCTTATCTTCCCTTATCCACATCCTGGTCATCTTTTTAGGCCCTAATAAAATGCCACACTCTCCAGGGAATTTCCAGGTAATTTTTCCACCCAGAAGATTTATTTGCCCTCACTGATTTTCCATGTCAAAATACATATATCTTTATTATCACATGATTATATTTTGCCTATAGCACAGTTAGTGGGTTTTTATACCTCCCCTATTGAATAGTACATTCTACAAGGTAGGAGTTGTATTTTATTTATCTGCAATCTTAAAGCAACTTTTTCAAAGTCCAAAGGGGTGGACTAGTTCTAACATTCTAGATATTGAATGCATAATTTTATCTAGGCCCTTCATAATTTCATAGTTTTTGGTTATCTCTCAAAACAATCATCTGAAAATCCTCGGGGGGGGGACTCAGACAATGCCTGGAACCCTCTGAGTGATCTGTAAATCATGTTTCAGAAGGATTAAGGAATAGTAATTTTTTTTTTTTTTTTTTTTTTTTGAAACAGAGTCTCACTCTGTCGCCCAGGCTGGAGTGCAGTGGTGCAATCTTGGCTCACTGCAAGCTCTGCCTCCCGGGTTCACACCATTCTCCTGCCTCAACCTCCTGAGTAGCTGGGGCTACAGGTGCCTGCCACCACGCCCAGCAATTTTTTTTTTTTTTTTTTTTTTTTTTGTATTTTTAGTAGAGACGGGGTTTCACAGTGTTAGCCAGGATGGTCTCAATCTCCTGACCTTGTGATCCTCCTGCCTCAGTCTCCTAAAGTGCTGGGATTATAGGCATGAGCCACCACACCCAGCCGGGAAGTTTAATAAATGTTTGCGTAGTATTTGGGAAGACCCATAATGAGAAACCGACACTATAACAGATCATTTCTTTCCCTAGATTGCTCTTTTCTTTATTATTAGAGGAGGGTTCTCTTGCATAGAACTGAGTGATGATCCATCCCCATTGGGAGCTGGTACATCACAAAAACAGCTGCTGTCATTTTGAAACAGGAAGACGCACATCACAAAAGAAACACCTAACTGACTTGAAAGTCCTGGGGGCCACTGAAGATATGTGTGTTTCATGTAGTCATTATGCTTTCTCATTTGACTGGTTGTTTGTTAAAAGCAGACACTCCTACTGAATTCTAAAGGAGACTTACCAAACTGTTTCCTTCTCATTTACCTAACTCTCTTATACAGAAAAGGTGACTTGTTTTCACCCTCTCAAAATCTCATGCAACAGCAATTCTTAAGTTAGCAAAACGAGAAGTGAGGAGTGTCAGAGGAAGCGGACTTAGTGTAGCTCTATAGAGAAAAGCAAGGTCATTGCGGTCAAGTGTTTGCTGACTACCCAATGTCCATTCTCCAGCTTTCCACTTATCAACAGCTTCAAGACTTACCTTCCAGGCATCACTGCTACCATATTCTTACTCAGGTATTTAGGATGGGATTAGCTCCATTCTGTAAGTGCACAGTGATCACTCATTGGCCAAAACCAATCAACAAAGCCCATTACCCTGAGCAGAGGGAAGTTTGCACAATTAAGTCAAGTAGGATCAATGAGTCATGAAGACATATTTGTTTGGGGGGTTCTGGGGAGGAAACTTCATTCTTCTGAACTGTGCTCATGAAAGACTGTTTGATTTCCACGTGATATGAGTAGGAAAGCAAGTAGCCCTAGAAGCTACTGACAACAACCTTGTGGCCACAGAGAAAGCAACCTTAGGTTGAATCTGACACTCTGCAAGGCAGGGCAGAGACATGGGAAGAGCAGTCTCATTAGTGAGCCCTGAGCTGCTGGGTCAAGCCATTCCTGTGACTCCTTAGTTTTCCTGTGCTGTGAGCCAGTATAACATCTTATCATCAGTTCTGTGAGCCAATATAGTCTCTTTATCAAATGATTTGAGTCATTTTTCCCTTGTGATTTAAGTCTTCGTAACAAAATTTTGAGTAAAATTTAAAGAGAAAACAATGAGAGAGCATAAGTATGGAAGCTATCTATAAATAGATTATAGAGAGCTATGGAAATGGATGTAAAATATATTCTTTTTTTGAGGAAAGTTTCTTGATGCATAATATTCCAGTGTGTTTCTTAGAAGGAAATAGAGACTTAGCACAGGCAGAAATGCCAAGAATAGCTATGTCTCCCCAGAAACTCCCACTGTTTGCAACAACATTGCAAAGAAGGTGATTAATTTCTCAGTACTAGAAAATCCCACAGAGAATCTTCAGGGCATGAGGACTGCAGGTGAGGGTGGAAACACATCACCAATGACATGGGAAGAGAGTGGGAGTCCAGAGGACGGAAAGAGGCTGAATGATATCAAATGTCCAGCCACCTTTCCTCACTAAGTCCCATCAATCATTTCTGCCTAATGGTTCCATCTCATAGCTTAATTGTCATACTTGCCATCAAGAATGTAAACCCGATTCTGATTCCTTATAGACTCACAGAAAAACTAATTAAAGACACCATGTGGAATAGACTGGGTCTGCCACAAGGCTGCAGAGTCACTTGTTAAAAATGGTGTCATCAGTTAAGTCTGGTTAGATTGCATGTAGCAATAAATAGTCCCAAGTTTTCAGCGGAGCAATACAACAAAAGCTTATGTCTTATTCATACAACATCCACTACAAATGTTGGCAAATCTCTTGGACAGAACAATTGTCCCCCATATGTTGAGGATGTATGTTCAGCCCACACTCTGGGCTATTTAGTCAACACAGCAGAAAAAAAAAAAAAGGCTAGAGATTCGAGCTCCAGAAATTCACTGCTTTTACCCACATTCTATACAAGTCCTATGGTCCTATCAAACTTCAAAAGGCAGGGGAAGCAAAGTGTTTTCTTGATCTCAAAATAAAGAACTGGATATTTGAGATCACTGTCGCAGAGGGAATAACTGCAAAGCTGCTGTAAACTCTCTTAGGTAAAGGAGAAAAGAAGTCTAAAAAATCAACGAAGTATCCGTTAATATGAGGAGGTTATAAGCAATTAACTGGAAGTAAGGAAACTTCAAAATACTCCTTCTGAGTTAATTCTGCTTCTGCAATCAAGGGAGAACCTGAGAAAACTAGTTTAGTGATTATCATATTCTAGAAAGGAGCTAGAGGTTTCTTTGTAAAAGCTATAGAATCAAGGCACACCTTTCCTGTTGTTTGTTTATTTGTTTATTTTTTTGTTTATTTGTTTGTTTTATTGTTTATTTTGTTTGGCTTTGTTCCTTTTTTTAACGTCTATACTCCTCAGGGCAGTTTATTCCCTCATTAAATGGCTACTTGTACACACTTTTCTCCTTTCTCCTCTAGAAAAAACACATTTCCTTTCTTCTGGTGTAGCTGAAATGATCCACTGGTGTATATTTTATGGACAATATCTTATCTGCACACTCTTCTGCTGATTTACATTTATGTTGGCTCCATGGAGAGATACAACCAGAAAGGGACCTTGTGGCATTGTTGGGGTATCAACAACCCTGCCAGTGGCCTACCATCAGCTAACTTCAGCCAAGGACAGCCAGGGGACTAGAAGAGGTCTTGCCTAACCCTCCTACCAGCAAAGCAATTCAAGAAGACAGTAACTAAAATAAGCTCTTAGAGGAGTTGTGCCTACAATACCCTTTTTTGACCTGCCCGAGGAGATTAGTTAAGTCCCTTCAAAGCTGGAATGCACCAGTGGAAAAAGAACAGAAAGTGGAAAAAGAACAGAAAGTGGAAAAAGCCTATGCCTGAAACTACCATTTTATAGAGTTAATGCAAGTTAACATCCACTCATACATACAGTAATACCATAAAGGTCATTTCTATCTCCAAGTAACAGCCTTTTATCTAAAACCAGTTCAATATTCTTCATTCCTCCCAATGTTCCTGCCTTTCCCCTCTGGTTCCCCTTCTCTTCTCCTCTAACTCCCTGAGACACAGGAGTTTTGTTTGTTTGTTTGTTTGTTTGTTTGTTTTCTGAGCTGACTTTCAGTTTGATGAAGTCAGTTTCCATAACACTTTTAATATCTGAATAACCCATTCATCTTTACCCAAATTTCTTCACCTTCCAGACTCCAGTTGCTCTGCAGCTGGTCAAGGTTCCCTACATTTCCTAATAAAGATGTGCATGTTAGGAGCAGTTACTGTGGCTCTTTAAAGTAAAAGTAGACTTCAGTGCTGTGGGAATAAAAGCAAGGTCTTTGGAGGGGAAGATTTATGGCTGAATCAACAAGATTTAAAAAGAGGACAACCCTGAGGAGAAAACCCAAGTTCTCCAAATTGACTGAATTGCCTTTTGTATCTCAAGGCTGAGATGATTATTTGTTTTTGCAAATAGAAATGCTATGTATATTAGACTCAAAACTGATAACATCTTAGAGCTTCCAGCAAAATAAAAAATGTTAAACATGTCTAGTGTAGAACCACATATCCAAACACTGATGAAACTCATATTACTCCTTACTCAACACAAATACACAACACATACCACAACCACCACCATTACCACACCACATCACATACGCCACTGAAACCCATTCAACTACTATCTGAGACCCTTCATACCTGGGAAGGGAACCTACTCATAGTTGGGTGCCCTTAATTCTTCATCAAGCTTCAGGGAGATGGTGGTTTACTACGATGCATTCAAGAAATGGACCTGTGGAAAAGCAAGCTTTTCTCACACATGAAGAATTAGGTATACCAATAAAATAACATATTCACATATCACAGTTTTCACTTTCTGTTACTAAGGACTTCCATAAAATCTTTCCATGTTGCAGGTCGGGAAATAGAGAATTGAGATTATAAAACTGAGTTACCCAATGTCACCCAATAAGTCAGCAAGCAAACTAATTTGAACACTTCTGGTTCTTCAATTACCAAGCCTCACCTCCCCTGTAGAATCCAAAGAATCCCCACGTAAGGCCATTGTACCATCTATAGCAATTTCATAGCAAGCAGGCCTCTCTGCAGGATAGCCAAAGTTTCATATTTGGAAAGGCTCAGGAAAAAAAATGTAAGCATTATACTCCTAGAGTCAAAAACAAAATAATGCCATGACATATGGTTTCACTGAGAAAATTCCACACAGTATTTATTTAGACAAAAATAATTTCAGTTTATGAAGTTGTACTTTAGAAGGAAATAAATAATCATGTCATGTCCCAATGGGACTACCCTCTGCCTATTATTAATAGGGACATTTTCACAGGGCTAATAAAGCTCACTGTTTTCCACTGAGCACAAAAACTGTTATTTTAAGATAAAAGTTAAGAGTAGTTTAGCTGAGATCATTCAAACTCCTATATGGTGATGTAATAATTACTCAGTGATATTATAATAACCTTAAACACATTGTAAAGAAAAATAAGGACTTCTGGGAGCCAAAATATGACAAAGCTTATCAAAACCACAGCCTCCTTTACTGGTAACATACCTTGATATGAGAGGAGCAGGCTAATATCATAAACTCATTTGATACAAAGAGTCCCTGAGAAACAAGAGAGGTACAATTAATTTGTTCAGATGCGTTTAAGCTGCATTCAGGCTAATTTCCCGAGTTTCCCCTTTTTTTTCCAATTAGATATATTTTTATTTATGTGTTTGCAGAGTACACAGCTTCAAACATACCAGGGGACTGTACCTAAATCATTTTTATAATATCATATTTAATGGGAAATTCAAATTTGAATTATTTTAACATTGAATACAAAAACTCATTCATATGACTCTAAATACGTATGACATGAAATATAACTGTGTCATTGCTGAACAGTTAAAGGTAACAGTTTATTTCATATTATTAGACATAGCAGACCTGCCATTCCATTTCTATAAAATAAAAATGCATTGTAAAGTTTACATTGATCAGTAATAATAACAACACATTAGTAGTAGTAACAACATATTACCTAAAATTATTGGTAATAATGTCCTAGGGCAAGAAGATTGTACAAACTTAAGAACTAGATTTTCTTTCAATCTTTTGCCAGATTCTTGAGAGAAAGAGAGGAGGAACAAAGTCACTATAGCAAAATGCTTTCTCAAAATTGTTTTCAGAGCAATTGAGGGGAAAATGAAAGAATTCCTTCTTTTTTTAAAAAAAAAAAAAACAGCGAGAAACAGAGGTATACAAAGTCTTAAGTTCAAATAATTGACAAAGCCTCTTTCACACAGCAAGTTCTGATTATGACACCACCACCATAAACAATTACATAAATTGTGCCACCTTGGCCGGGCACGGTGGCTCATGCCTGTAATCCCAGTACTTTGGGAGGCCGAGGCGGGTGGATCACAAGGCCAGGAGTTCGAGATCAGCCTGGCCAACATGGTGAAACCCCGTCTCTACTAAAAAAACACACACACACAAAAAGTAGCCGGGCGTGGTGGCACATGCCTGTAATCCCAGCTACTCGGGAGGCTGAGGCAGAAGAATGGCTTGAACCCTGGAGGCGGAGGTTGCAGTGAGCCCAGATCGCGCCACTGCACTCCAGCCTGGGTGACAGAGCGAGACTCTGTCTCGAAAAAAAAAAAAAAAACATTGTGACACCTTAAGTTGGCATAACAATTTGCAAAGTACTCAGAGATTGATTATCTTTCATAATTGTATAGTCTCATTATGTATTTAACCAAAAATGATAATCCCTGGCACATTTCAAGGGCTTTCTATGAATGAGACACTGCGTTAAGAGCACTACATGCATCATTTAATTCTTACAACCCTACGAGGTACGAATTAACAGACTCAGTGAAGTTAAGACAATTTGCCTCAAGTTATTTAACAAGTAAGTAGAAGGATCAGCCTCAAATCCAGTTTTATTTTAGAGTCCAAGCTCATAACTATTATATCGTAATGCCTTTGTTGAACTTTTAGGTTTCTCCTACTACTATGCGTTTATGGGTACTGTTTTCCTCCCTCCAAAAGCTGGAAGTCAGCTAGCACCGATCAATTGAAAGGTTAAGTGAGTTGTTAAACAGTTGTAGTCAGACAGGGACATTGCTAGAATTAGAAGAGAGGCCCCAGGAGTCCCGTTCACTGTGCATCCTATTCTGACTAATTATCCTAAGAAAGCAAAGCCCTTTCAGATGTGAAACTGTCTGTCTTTCCAGCTTCTCCTCCCCCTGCAGCAGGTAATTCTCATACATTTGGAGCCTCATTTCACAGAGAAAATACAGGCACAAGGGACTCAGTAAGTTTCCTCCAGGACAGCCAGGTCAGGGGTCAATGGTTGAGTTTCTATACCCCCTTTCCCTAATCTAATAACTAGTTCAACTCTGCTTTCTGCAGCACCTCTCTCTGCAGGCACACAACCCTGAAGATGCACACTAAGTGGGGTCTCAAAGGGAAAAAAGAAACAAGGGAGAGAAGGAGAAGGCAAGGAGGGAAGGAGAGGGAAGCAGAGGGAAAACAAAAGGAAAATAATTGTTTTTTGATTTTGTTAATAGGAGAAACAAAATTAATTAGGGAAAAAAAAGTACTTCAAATTAGCCTGTAAATAGCTATGCATATCATGAAGAAAATATAAAAATTGTCACATAGCTGGATTGCATGAATTTCCTAGAAGAATCTCCTTAAACAAAAAGTGGGGATAAAAATAAGCAGTGTAGTTTGCCTTTTAAACAGTAATCCAGTACAGACATACATGCCTTCATCCATCCTTTCATCAAAGAGGAATCCAACATGAAGCTCACTCTCAGAGAGTGTAATGTCTATTTGGGAGTTTAAATATTTAAATAAATACATGTAATTTAAATGTAAAAAAGATAAATTTCTTAAAACAAGTATAATTAAGAACTATGGGATTTCCCAAGAGAAAAAAAATTCTTCAACTTCAAGAAAAGGAGACTCTTCCTAAGGGAGATATGCATTGAAGAGCCTAAATGAATTTTAACATATAAATATTTTGGAAAAAATGATGGTGACTTAACCAAACATTAGGGTTTGGTTAAGATGAGACAACAGACAAGACGAGAAACCTGTGGAGTCTTGGTCTTGCCAAATCAAGTAACACACTTAAAGACCACAACTTTAATCAAAGTACCTTTAACTTAAGAAAATGATCTCTAGTACTAATGATAGTGAGCTGCGAGCATGAGGAAGGTGCTACTCAACCACAATATTTATCTGCATCTCCCCTTTCCCTTCCTACTGGTGATCTATACCAGTTGCCTGCATTTCCTTGATACTCATATACTCCTTAACTCCCCAAAATCTGTTTTTTCTCCCCACCAATATTGTCCTGTGGCCACAAATGTCACTAAGGACCTCTTTATCACAGTACGTTTTGATAATTCTCAACATACATTCCTTCAAACTCTTCCTTCACCTGGGTTCTATGACACTACTGTAAGAATTTTCAAACATACTGTTATCAGGAGAACCTTTCTTTCATATAAGATCTTGCCTAGAACTTCAACTGATTACCATAGCTTTATAGTAAGATTTAAAATCAGACAGTGTAAGTGCTCCAATTTTGTTCCTTTTCAAGATAGTTTTGACTATTCTAGATTATTGCATTTCCATAGTTTTTTAAATCAGACTGGAAATTTCTACCAAAAAAAACCCTATTGAGATGTTCTATTGAAATTGCATTGACTTAAATGTTAATTTGGAAGAATTGACATATTAACATTATTGAGAATGCCAATAATGGTTCTCTTTATGTTTCTTCTGATTTGGATTCATTAAGCTTCTTAGATCAGTGAATTTGTAGTTTTCACCAAATTTAGAAAATCTTTGTCATTATTTATTTATTTAGATTTATTTTATTTTCTATCCCTTCTACCTCTCTTTTCCTTTTGCTACTCCAACAACACAAATATTAGACTATATTGACTCGGAGATTACTATCTATCCATTTTTTCCCTTTTCTTTCTGTTCTTCAGTTTGGAGAGCTTTGATTGTTTTGTCTACAAGTTCACTGATCTTATCTTCTGCAAGGTCCAATCTAATATTATCTAGTGAAATTTTCAGTACAGATATTTTTTCTTTCAATTCTGTAATTTTTATTAATTTTTTGAAATAGTTTTCATTTTCCTGCTAGAATTTCCTATAACTTCTCTTGTTGCATCTGTCCTTTCCTTTAAAACCTTTAATATGCTTATAACAGTTGTTTTAAAGTCCCTATCTAGTGAATTTCAACATCTCTATCATCCATAGGTCTGTTTCAGTTGATGGCACATTTCGCTTTTTTTCTCAGGTTCTTGATTGTATGCTGGACATTGTGGTTGCCACGTTCTTGAAGGTGTAGATTTTGTTATCTTCCTTCCTTTAAAGGGTGTTGAGCTTTGCTCTAGCAGGCAATTAATTTACTGAAATAACAGTTTAATTTTGTTAAGCCCTGCTTTCAGGATCCATTCAGCGGATCTAGAGTAGCTTTACTCCAGGGCTAGAATATTTTATTCCTAAAGTGTGACTTTTCTGAGGTCTCAACTCAATGCCACAGCTTTAATCAAAGTACCTTTAACTTAAGAAAATGATCTCTAGTACTAATGATAGTGAGCTGTGAACACTCACTAATAACTGCACTGCTTATTTTTATCCCCACTTTTTGTTTAAGGAGATTCTTCTAGGAAATTCATGCAATCCAGCTATGTGACAAATTTTATATTTTCTTCATGATATGCATAGCTATTTACAGGCTAATTTGAAAATTAGCAGTGTTGAGCGGGGTTTCTCTACTCTAACCAGTCAGCATTTGAAATCTTCTAGTACCATGCTGTTCCAAAGTACTCCCAGTACCTTAGAGGCTATGTTCGCTTCAAGCCTCCCAGTAGCTATAGTCTGCCAAATCTCATAGAAATATACTCACTACATGATTTGTTAACTATTTGGCAAAAGACTCAAGCGACCCCTGCAGATTTCTAGAGTTCCTTTTCTGCACAGCTCTCTCCTCTTGGTATCTTTCCCTGCAAATTCCACCAGTATTAGCAGGCCTGAACTCTAATCTCTGATTAGGAACTGAGAGCACAGAGAAATGGATCCCAAAAAGAGATTTTTGGGTTTCCCTGAACTCAATGTCAGACAGAAAGCCACATTCCTTGTGTGTTTCCATTCGCTCAAGGATCACCACCCCCTCATTTTAGCATCCTGCCTCATGCTCATTTTCTAGTACCTAAACTTCTCTAAATCCAAAGTTTTCTAGAGTACTATGGGGCAAATTGTCTTCTTTTTATCTAAATTTCCCTTTTCAGGCAATTAATTTTGACTTTCCTTCACTCTGTTAAGTCATTTGCCATTCTCCCATTTACCTTTCATCTTCATATAATAAGGTTTGTGTTACAAATGTCTTTTCATTTTATCAAAGAAGGAGATTATACCTCTGTTTCTTGCTCTTTCATTTTACCTACTTGAAACAGGAGGCTCCCGCTTCTGTCCAGTTAAGGATCTATTCTTAACAACTATATTAAGCTTCACAATGACATTATCAACAATGTTTGCTTTGTTGCTGCTGTTTTCCAAGTTCTTTATTGATCTTTCTTGAATCCCATATCATCTTTTTTCTTGGATTCATTTACAGTTCACCAGAGTGTATTACTTTTTAGAGAGTACAAAAAGGAGAAAAACTTCCTAAATATTGTGTACCTTATATTTATTTAGTATTTTAGTGGGTATAGAATTCTAGGTTCAAAATCATTTCCCAGAGAACTTTAGTAGCATTATTTCAGACTTTCTTTTCCACTGACAAGGCAGATTAGATGTTCAGAGAAACCTCTTCAACTTACCACAGCCGAAATTTCTGGGTAAGACACTGGATGAGCAAAATAAAAGTAAAGGAATTTTTTTTTTTTGGAGGTAGAAATGAAGAGAAGCTTCTTTCTTCTTCATTTCTTCCTTTTTCTCTTTCTCCAAGTCTGTCATGGCGGTCCAGGCTTCTCTTTGATTAACATCGGCCCTAACATCCACAATGGACCGAATCAATCTTCTTCCCCAGACAAATATTCCCTCTTTGTTTTATACGCCACTCTTAACACTTCCTCTTGAGAGCCACAGATCCAAGCATATACACAGGGACAGAGAAAAAGAAAGGGAGAGAGAGATGGAAGGGAAATGTCTATATAGCAGTCCTTATTAATTTCCCCGATGTCTGTCCCCTCCTACTTGTGGAATTTCTCCCAGAGCTCCACTGAAAAGTGTACCTACATTCTAATTTCCTCTCAACTTGCTTTGGGTTGCGTTTATTCTACTGTGGATTCTCTACCCATCTAACCCAAACTGCTATTTGTGCTTCAGAGAACCCTCAAAACCTCTGATTGTCTTGGGGCACCCTGTAGTGTTCTCCGGCACTCTTTAGGATTTACTCTTCTTCGTTGTCTAATACCTTTTATCTTGTTTCACTGAATCACAGTGTGTGATACCTAGTAAGTATAGTCAATGTCTTGTGAAGGAAAAGAAAATGTTACATGTGCTAAAGTAAAATGATGACTATGTTGTATTTTTATAAATCCATTTATGCATTCAATAATTTTAATCGAAACCTATAAAAACTTTATTGTACTATGCTATGTACTAGGCCTAGCTCTAAGTCTTCGGAAAATAGCAGCAACAAAAGAAAGTCCCTCTTTTCAAGGAGCTCATGTTATAGTGTGCTACTATATTTTTTAAATATACAAGTTGAAAAACAATATAAATAATACAATAATATATTTGTGTGCAAATGGGTCCATGAACATGTATGTGTACGTGTGTATTTCCTTTCAGATGTAACTTTCAGGAGCTAATATTGAAGAAGTGGCATATGGGAAGGCTTTTTAAACTTTCTGTATTTGTATTTCTGCATGTATTTCTGTTTGTTAGTATAGTTGGTTCAGGCTCTTGGGACATACCAGGGAACAGAGCGGGCAAATCTTTCTGCCTTCTTGGAGATCATATTTTAGCAAGAAGAGTCAGACACCAAACAACAAACATAATAAATTAGTATCTTAAGTAGTATGCTAGCAGGTGATAAGAACTCTGTAAAAGCATGATATATGGGGTCAGTGGCAATGGGTTGCCATTTTCAATAGGGTGGCAAGACTTCATAGAAGAAGTAACATTTCAGCAAAAAGTTCAAGTGGGAGATTGTACTTGAAAAAGAAGGGGGGAAAGAATTCTAAGCAGAGGAAACAGCAAATGCAAAGGCTTCAGTGTGAAAGCATGCCTGGCGTGTTGCAGGAATAGCAAGAAGCCAGTGTGCCCAGAACAGAGCAGGTGAAGGTAAGAGAAATGAGAGACAAAGCCGGACAGGGCATTGGGGTGCGAGGTGAGGGGTGCAGGTAATGGCCCTTGAGGTCAGTAAAAGGACTGAATGTTATTGCGAGAGAGTCTGGGAGCCCTTCTTTCAGGAGAAGAGGGAAATTATCTGACATATTTTGAAAGGATCATTGTGGCTCTATTATTAAATAGAATAGACCAAACAGAGGTAGGGTTGGAAGCAGAGAGGAGGGCTGAGAGGCCTTGCAACAAACAGTAAGAGATGATGCCGATGATGACAGTAGCAGTAGAATTGCTGCAAGGTGGTCAAATGAAAGACAGAGCCAACAGAATTTCCTAACGAATCTGATGCGGGTTTTGGAAGGTCAAGGATGCCTCCATGTCCTGAGCACTAAAAGGACAGAGTTGCCACCAACTCAGTTCAGGACTATGGGGGAGGAAGTAGTGGAGATCAGTTGTTCAATTTAGAACCTGCTAAACTCGAGGTGCCGTTTTGATATCGAAGTGACAACAGCAGCAGACAGTGAGGTACAGGAATCTCACATTCAGAAGAGGTTGGGCATGGTGGCTCCAGTCTATAATCCCAGCGCTTTGGTAGGCCAAGGTGGGAGGATTGCTTGAGGCCAGGAATTCAAAACTAACCTGTGGAACATAGCGAGACCCTTGCCTCCACAAAAAATTTAAAACTTAGTTGGGTATGGTGGCACACACCTGTGGTCCCAGTTACTGCAGAGGATGAGGCAGGGGAATTATTTGAGCCCAGGAGTGTGAGGCTGCAGTGAACCATGATTATGCCATTGCACTCCAGCCTGGGTGACAAGAGCAAGATCCTGTCTCAAAAAAATAAGTAAATAAAATAAAAAACAAAGTTCAGGAGAGAATTCTGGATCAGAGATTCCAATCTGGAAGTCATGAGCATAGATAAATAGCATTGAAAATTTTGAAAAGGTCGTTTTGAAAAGCCAGCCCACAATTTTCCTTACCTACCACATTTAGTCTCCCACAAATTTGAACACTTTGTCCAACACAAGTTATCAAGTATTGAATATTGTGTGTGTCGCCTCTCCATTCCCTCTGCCATTTCCCTGCCCCAGTTATTCTCACCTGGCTGAGACGCTTCTACCTCTTGTCGGTTTACCAATCAGGTCATCCACACCTCACTGCCAGATTAATGTGACTACAGCTCACCTTTGATCAAGCACTGACTCCTTGGGGATTACTTGTCACCTGCTGCATAAAGGACCAAATGCTTACCTCTAGATCACAATCCAATCCCAGCCCACCTTTCCAAACCTACAACTCACCGTTCCCCTTCACACACACCATGCTTCTTGCTATTCCTGTGGGTTCTAGCCTCGGTGCCTTGTGCATGCTGTTTGCCCCACCAGAAATGCCTTTCCTCTGCATCCTGAATACCTAAACCCTGTCCTTCATGGCGTAGCACAAATGCCACTGACTTTAATAGAGCTTAGTTGGCTGCCCCATCTGAAGATGACCTTTCCCACCTCAGATACCCCTACTCTGTGAGAGGGGAAGACCATGGCAAACACGACACTTCCCAGAGTGAAGGCAGCAGGACAGATGCCAGTCCCAAGAGAAATTCTGGGAATGAAGAGTTCCACAGGCAAAGTTTAGGTAACAGTCCACACCACAGCACTCCCTAGAAATCCACATTATGTATTCATGTATTGAAGGATCGCAAAAGTTCTTTGGAAGGAAAACCTACGTAACTATTTTTTGTTGTTGTTGGTTTAAGCTTTTATTGCCAATCTTGAAAAGGAACATATTAACCAGTTATCTCATAATAAGAGGACAACTTGCATTTTTCTTAGAATCTAGTAGGCAGTCCTAAGGCCCTAAAGCATGTGGGAGTGACTTTTTGCTCACTTGGCTAAACCCCTCTCAATGGCAGGGAGCAATGGAAAGAAACATCTAGCTTATAAACACATCAGGACCTCAAATTGAGTTGTTGAGTCACTTTGATATTCTTTAACAAAGTAAGTACTGATCTTATCAGTCTTCCCACACTGCCTCACACCCTCCCATCTAGGTCACTAAAATATATATATATATGGAGTTTTTTGCTCTTGTCACCCAGGCTGGAGTGCAATGGCGCAGTCTTAGCTCACTGCAACCTCCACCTTCTGGGTTCAAGCGATTCTCCTGCCTCAGCCTCCCAAGGTGCTGGGATTACAGGCACCACCACACCTGGCTAATTTGGAGGGGGGTTTTTTGTTGTTTTTTTTTTAGAGACAGAGTCTCGCTCTGTTGCCCAGGCTGGAGTGCATTGACAAAATCCCAGCTCGCTGCAACATCTGCCTCCTAGGTTCAAGCTATTCTCCTGTCTCAGCCTCTCGAGTAGCTGGGACTACAGGCGCCTGCCACCATGTCCGGTTTATTTTTGTATTTTTAGTAGAGACAGGGTTTCATCATGTTGGCCAGGCTGGTCTCAAACTCCCAACCTCAGATGATCCGCCAGCCTCAACCTCCCAAAGTGCTCAGATTACAGGCATGAGCCACTTCGCCCAGTCAATTTTTTGTATTTTTAGTAGAGATGGGGTTTCGCCATGTTGGCCAGGCTGGTCTCAAACTCCTGACCTCAGGTGATCCACCTGCCTCGGCCTCCCAAAGTTCTGGGATTACAGGCGTGAGCCACTGCACCCGGCCGAAAAATACATTTTTTAAATTTTTTATTTCCATAGATTTTGGAGGAACAGATGGCATTTGGTTACACAAGTAAGTTATTTGGTGGTGATTTGTGAGATTTTGGTGCATCCATCACCGGAACAGTATACACTGAACCCAATTTGTAGTCTTTTATCCCTCACCCCCTCCCACCCTTTCCCCTGAGTCCCCAAAGTCCACTGCATCATTCTTATGCCTTTGCATCCTCATAGCTTAGCTCCCACTTACGAGTGAGAACATACTATATTTGGTTTTCCATTCCTGAGTTATTTCACTTAGAATAATAGTCTCCAGTTCCAACCAGGTTGCTGCAAATGCGATTAATTTGTTCCTTTTCATAGCTGAGTAGTATTCCATTGTATATACACACCACAATTTCTTTATCGACTTGTTTACTGATGGGCATTTGGATTGGTTTCATGTTTTTACAATTGCGAATTGTGCTGCTATAAACATGCGTGTGAAAGTATCTTTTTCGTATATTAACTTCTTTCTCTCTGGATAGATACCCAGTAATGGGATTGCTGGATCAAATGGTAGTTCTACTTTTAGTTCTTTAAGGAATCTCCACACTGTTATCCATAGTGGTTGTACTAGTTTACATTCCCACCAGCAGTGTAGAAGTGTTTCCTTTTCTAGTGTTCCAAGGTTCTCACACAAGGAATTCTTGAATTTGGAATTGGGGACCAGGATCATAGTCCTGATTAAGCAGTTGTTGGTGCTGGTCTTCCCCAGGACCAGGCCCAGATAACCACACATGGTAATACTGGTGTCATGTTTTTCCCAGGCCAAGGTAGGGAAATTGTACATCCCAACATGGGTAGGGTAACCATGCATCACATATGTATGACAAGTTGTTCTGTTCCCAAGCCCAGGTAGGGTAATCACACACCCCAACAAAGGTGACATATTATCCCAGCATAATTATTCATTGTGAACCTTGCACTATCAAAAGCATCCTGGTTTGGGTGATAAATTATACAGTCACTTAGTTATAAGCCCTTCACCTATAGACTTCATTATATCCAGTTCCTAAATCAAACCAAACCACCCTAACGAGAGTAGAACCTAGAATTAACAATTTTCCCATTACATAGAATGTTGTTTTTCTGGACTCCAGGTCACTGTGTGCCAGCCATAGTTATTTCCTAACTTCCACCATATTGATCCAGTCGATGTGACAGGATGTGTGCCTGAGACTCTTATTCTATTCTTTAGGGTCCCACTGGAGCTAAATGTAGTCATAACTTCAGATGAATTTGCCATAAATCCCTGCCGTTGTTCCCCCATGCACTCCTGGCTACTTGATAGGGTCCTGCTCCCAATAGACTGTTCAAAACTATGACATTATCACTAACACTTGAGTGTAACACATCACATCTGAAACCTACAACGATGGTACCCATCTCCTCTTTACCCCCTCAGGAATGGAGTTCCCTACACACTGGCACTAGCCTTATCACACATTCCTGGTTTCTGAATGGCTTACTTCCCCCACAATGACTATAGCCACATGGGTTAGGAGGCCAGATAACTACCTGTGTGACCTTTATCAATCACCCCTCATTATCAATCTCAGTTAACTAATCTCTGAAATGAGCTGGCTGGTCTGGATGGCATCCAACACTCCACCCAGCCATGATGAATTGACTCTATGTACCCTTTTTTTGAAACTTAACTACTTCCACGTAAGGCCTCACTTCCCAAATATCTCTTAAAGGTGGGGTCTCTTTCCATATTATTTTTTTTAATCTCCTTCAGAACATGGTAGAGAACTTTGAACATTGTTGAAACTCAAATGTCACATAAGGATTTTTAAATGACTGAGGCATTTAAGCCTAAAAAATTTCAAACTTAGACTTTGAGATGATGGGAAATTAAATAAATCTAAGAAGTGAAATGATCTGGTCAAAGCAGCAAGCACTATAGAAAAATAAACTCATATCATTTTCTAGCACTATGACTAGTGAACTAGCACTGCCAATAATGGCTAACATTGGACACTTACCATGTGTGAGATGCAGCTCTCAGTGGCTCACACCAACCCTATGAAGTGGGAACTACTATTGTTCCTACTTTACAGATGAGAAAACTGAAGTACAGAAGGGTTAAAGAACCTGACTGAAGTCCCCCAGGAAGCAAGTGATGTATTCAAACCTGGGCAGTCTAGCTCCAAAGTCCATGCACTTAAACACTAGGTCAGCCTGCCTCTCCCTCTCTTTCACAAGCATTTGCTCACCTAAGCATCCCAACACCACCAGGTTATTACGCGCCCAGCAGAAACTGAAGCCCAGAGAGGCTTAAAGATCGCCCAGTGTCCCACAGCAGTCTCAGCGCACGACAATACACTTGTGAAACGTCACTGACAGCTGACTGTTGAGAAACAGGCACAGAATAAAGTGGAAGTGCCATTGGGGGACAGCGGCTCTGGAGAGAATTAAAATTGGCAGTAAATTGAAAGGAAGAGGTGTTTGTGGGGGACACAATGAAGCGAGAAGTGACAGCCCCGGGCTATCACCTGAACGGAAGGTCAAGGCAAGGGAGAAGCCTGCAGAGGCGACAGAGTGGATGGTGAGGACCCAGGAGCATGGGAAGGTAGGCACGGAACAGTTTAGGAAGGACAGGAAAAAAATGTTGTTTGCCATCACATACATGTTTAGCACCAGTACAAAAGTTATAGAAAAACACACATTTTGAAGCCAGGGAGCTGACTTTTGGATTAGGACGGTTTGACTGAAGCAGCATTCACAAGAGAATCTGGTATGGCGAGTGCCACATAATAGGCACTCAATAAATGTTTGTTCCAAATAAAAGAGACAAAAAGAGAAAAATCTGAGAACTGCTTTCATAAAGAGAAAGACACCTAAGGGAGTAGGTGCTCAATAAATATTATTTTTTATCTGTGTGCTGTGAGAAGCCTGGGGAGCTGTAAAAGATTACCTGATCCATTTCCAAAGAGCCCTGAGCCTCTGATTGCAATTCTTGCAAATTCCCGGGGAAGGCTGTGGAATTCCTCTCTGGGGACTTACAAACACACTTTTAGAAGAGCCACTTGGAGGGAGTGGTTTAGACAATTTCAAAATGGATGAACTGAGGCAGCGAGGCTAGACCAAATGACCCTGTGGTCCTTTTCATTTCTGATGTCCATGTAATCCCCTCAGAAGCTGAAGTTTCCACCCTACTCCCCCATGGCACAGAGATGAGCCGAATGGACCTGCAGACATTGCTGTCCCAACAAGCTGAGGATGGCTGAGTGATTTGGGAACCTTCCAGTAGAGCCGGGTTAAATCGCAGGCCAGTTATTTTGTGAAGAAATAAACCACAGAGAGCCCCTTTCAAACATGCATGCAGAAATCAGGACAAAATGCCAAGGAGATTATCTGCTCAGAATTTGCTTTAAAAGAGCCTGGGCAGCACTCATTTATTTTTGGGAAAATATATGATTAACCAGAGTTAACTATGAATTCAGATATTGTGCATTAGACCAGCTCCTCAAAGTTTGAGCGCATTTAATATTATATATCGCTGCCATTTGGACTAAATTGTTTTTTTAATGTACACAATATTACAAATTTAATTTGAGCTGTTTGAATCAGTCTGTAAAAAAGATTTGATTATACCTGAGTGTTCTGGCCCCAGCGTTTCCGTATCTCAGTAATCTTGACGGTAATTGGCTGATTGGGCGTCTCACACTCCATCTCTGCCTCAGTTTCCATGGTAATGTTACAGGAGCTATTATAGATGAGAACTTCATCTCTTTCCACTTTAGGGCTGAAACGAGAGGGGAGGTTAAATGGGGTGTCATCAATCTTAATGAAATGCAATTATTTTTACTCTTATTAATCATTGCAAGCCATTAGCTTGTGGCAACTACAGGCCACCATTTGTCAAATTTTGCAAATTTCTGTAATTTTGTTTCCATTATTTTATTGTTTATTTGTTTTTCCTTTTATCTGCACACCCTGCAATGAAAATGCACATGGTAAATATCTTTCACTGAGGCCTTTCTCTTTTCTGAATCTATTAAAAACATTAGCAAAAGGTACCTCTAGCCTAGCTTAACAAGAAATGCACGGACAATCCTTCCAGTTCCCAAAAGGGAAACAAATGTTGGGGAGAGTTTTTGTTTTTATTTTTTTTCTTTTCCCCTTCCCTCTTCCTGCTCTTACTCATACTTAGTGTTGGGGGAGTAATTGCCTGAATCCCCCTAGGGCAGATGGAGAAATTGGAAAACCCACACAACTGGCTAACTGGTCCCTAATTCCAACTGTGAAAAAATGAGCTCATTTAGGCTTTCAATTCCCTCTCCCCAGCTGATGGCAATGAGGCTCTGTTGCTAGCAGTGGAACATTAACTTAGTAAATTAATTAAACTTACTTAACAGCCCAGACTAAGGAGATTCGATATATGTGCCAGTTATACTACCAGCCACTCGCTTTAAAAGTCCTCTTGCTTTAAGGGGAGAAGCCAGACTGGATTTAAGATAAAAAACAGCAGTGTAGCGTTACAGAAAGTCTAAAAATATGCCATCTAGAGAAGGTGAGGGCATGGATAGTGAAGGGTGTCATCCTCAACAGGTGTGATATTTATTCAAGAATCATCCTGGTTGTAGGCATATTTGCAACTAACTAAAAAATTATCAGTAATAATAATGCATGATGTTTCATATTTGTCAACAATCTCATATGTATGATCTAATTTCAGCCTATAAATTAGGAAGAGGTATAAAAAATGTAACCCAAAGAGATTAAGAGATTCTCAGAAAGTCGAACACAGAACTATGGTAGCTCTGAGGTCAAAACCAGACGGTCCTGTTTCCCAGAGCAGTGCTCTCAAGTTTTGAAATGCTGATTGAACATCAGCCAGGAAGATGGCAGATCCCATGGGAAGACCAGGAAGGGTGGAGACAAGGGCAAAAAGGTCGCCAGTTGAGACACTGTACACCGTGTCAAACCTTATCATCTTTTTTCAAATCAATGTCAAAATGTTTTCTTCCACAATTTGCTAGAAATAATGAGCAGGA
This sequence comes from Chlorocebus sabaeus, assembly GCF_047675955.1. Classification (NCBI taxonomy): domain Eukaryota; kingdom Metazoa; phylum Chordata; class Mammalia; order Primates; family Cercopithecidae; genus Chlorocebus; species Chlorocebus sabaeus. The sequence goes on from NC_132920.1 coordinate 51,991,428, forward strand.
TAACTAGTACATCTCACCACTTAATCTTCTCTTCATGCTAAAATGTTCTCCACTCTGTATCTACCTAAGGCATGATTTCCAAACCCAAAGTCCTCTAGACCTAATAATGTAGATTGTCAATATGTTAACATCATGCCACTCAGATCTGCAGGCAGATTGTTTGGGCTGACCCCTGGGGCTCTGGTCCACCTTTATTTGAGCTTCCTTCTCACGGCACCTGACACTGTGTTCATTTTGAAGGCCACCATGCTTATACTTAGATAGTGGTCAACTCAAAGTCTCAGAGCTGCAGTTTTCTGAGGATTTCACCATGCTGTGCTTGTTCAGACGATTTTCTGAGAAGCACTGGCATGTAAAGCTTAGGCTCGGAAGCAGATCAGCTGGATCTGAATCCCAGGGCAGATAGTTACCATCTACATGACATTGAAGACATTACTTCGCTAAGCTTTGGTTTCCACATTTATGAAATGGAGTTGCCAATAATCGAGTACCTATTTTGTGGAGGTGTTGAAGAAACTGAGCAAAATGAAGCATATAAACCGATTAGCATGGAACCTGGCACACAATAAGAACCCAATAAAGGCAGCTCGCGTTATAACTGTTAGAGGTAGTAGTGTTAGTAGTATTATCGTTAAAAATGTAAATGTGAAAGTTTACATTTATTATTGTTACATTTCTCTCACTGGTTTAGACCCATTGCTCAAATTCATTTTGAATCTGTAGCCTGTGATCTAGCTGTAAATCCATTCACTGATCCTTCGTCCACAGGGCAGACAAAGTCACAGGATGAATCCATCCTTTTCTCCTGGAGCGTCAGTCATATTCCAAGATTCAGAAAGGAAAACCAAAGTAATTTAACTTTTAAATTAAAATGTAATGTAATATTTAGATCAATATAGAAATGTGATGGAATCAAATGCAAAATTCACGCAGACTTTTAAAACTCCTCACCTCAGAGCAACTTGAGGCTTGCGTCAGGCCACTTTGGGCTTTGCACCTAGAACCTTTTTTTGCTACTGGGGGTAGAAAAGTTGTTGGAATAGTTTGTGAGGGTCTCCCTCTATATTTATATCATAAATCACTTATAAACCTATCAGAAAGGAAATGAAGTTAGTTTCCCGCACCATCACATTCTTCGTGAATCAGTTTCCAGATGGCTACTTTCATTTCTGAAGGCTCACGAACTATCTGATGAATAGTTCATTCTAGAATTTTGTCAGGGATAACATCAAGTTTAGTTGTCTAAATTTCCAGAATTCCTCCTTTTCTTAGGTTCGTAGGATATCTGCCCACCACCTCTGTTATGTGACCCCTTCGCATGGTTCATTGCCAGCAGTAGGTCCTCAATCGTAAGAGTGAGTTTTTTGTACCCAGTTTATGAATAATCTCAGACTACAGACTTGAATTCAAGGAAAGTAGTGACCAACTTCCTTTTACAGCCTTTCTTGGCCTTGGGCTTCCACTCTTCTCATAAACCTTCTTATGCCCTTTCCTGACTCTTCACTGGCAGAGGTACAAGTAAAATGGGCTGAGTCACTCTGCCCTCTGTTTGCCTGTTAGAAACCGACTGTTTTCGCGAAGCATGTTATTCTTGCTCTGAAAAGAATTAAACCCCTTTCTGTTAGCTTGGACTTTTTGTTTACCAGCTTCAGCTCACACTTCTTTCCATATTTGTAACTACCTAGCTAGAAATTTTTTTCATTAAAAAGCCATTTCATCACCAAAATTAGCTGAGACACCAGGATATCCAAAATAGATTAACATTTACAAAACTTCAAAGCTCCTAAGTAGCTAGCTACTCTTCCATGGTTCCTTCCACAATAATCCTATGAGTTAAGAAGCACAGTTGACCATATTTAAATATAAATATAAGCATATATATATGCAACATAAGCATATATATATAGACAGAGAGATCGATATATGTACAGATATAGATACAGATATACATGCATACACACTGCACACACACAGAAATATTTATTTTGGGGCATGTGGTTAAAAAATATTGGGTAAAAATGGTGGCAAAGATTGTTCTAGAACCTAAGACTCCTGACTCCCAAACTATCATTCTTTAGTTGATCTGATTAGATCCTAAAGTAAGCAAGTAACCTTGGCTGTGCTCCTTAGGATAGGGAGGGAAAACACTTTGCAGGAATTCTCTCTCCCTCACTTCCCCTGAAGGAAGTGCTTCCTGTGGCTCTGAAACCTCACTGAACCCACACAGCTCAGCCAGGGCTCTCACACTGAGGCTGCCAGCACAGCATTGCACTAAGCATACTGTGTCAGAAGCCTTGACTTCCAGTCTCGATGCCGCCATGGCTTGACTGTGTGACTTTGGGAAGTTACTTAATCTTCACTTAGAAGAGATTCCAAACTCTTTACTTTGGCCTTCAATGCCTCACATATCTCTCCGAGCTCATCTGGGGCCACTTTTCCTCCTTCTCAATCTACTCCTACCCTCCTGGCCTCTGAACAGTCATAAAACTCAACAGTTCTTTTGCATTTGCTGCTGCCACTGCCTGACCCTCTATAAAGACACCTGCTTCTCTCCCTAACATAAAAGACTTCTTCAGAGAAGCCTCCTCTGAGTACACTCTCTAAAGTAACCCCCCTTTTTCTATCACTTGATAGCACTTATCACAACACGTGATCATCCTGTTTATTATCTGACTTTCTTCTCTGCCCTTAAGGGCAGGGACTTTCATGACATCCACCAATGAGCCACCAGTACCTGTCACAACACCTAGAACAGTGTAGGAATGTGATCAATACCGGACAGATGGATGGATCATGGATGGATGGATGGATGGATGGATGGATGGATGGATGGATGGTTGGTTGAATATACTGGATGGATGGATGGATGGATGGATGGATGGATGGATGGATGGATGGATAGATGGATGGATGGATGGTTGAATATACTGGATGGATGGATGGATGGATGGATGGATGGATGGATGGATGGTTGAATATACTGGATGGATGGATGGATGGATGGATGGATGGATGGATGGATGGATGGTTGAATATACTGGATGGATGGATGGATGGATGGATGGACGGACGGATGAATAGACAGGGTACAATTTTTGCCACAGATGCACTTCTCCCTTCCCCATAGTTGTTATGGATCTCAGGGAGATACAGCATTGTGTTCCCTGAAAAAACACATTAAAAACTCAATGAAGAAAATAAATATGGTCAGTACTCCAGCCACCTAGAGATAGGCACCATCAACATTCTTGGATATATCTTTCCAGCCTTTTCTCTAGTAACCTATATGTGTACAAACATACACACTATGTACAACAGTAGGATCAAATTGATATACTCTTTTGAGACCTATGATTTTCACTTCTCAATATATTATAAATATCTCCCTGTCTGGTTAAATATTCTACATCCTAAGTTTTAAAGGTAACTTTAAAAATATCATTTGGATACATTCTTTATTACTAAAATTTGTCTCATTGCAAATTTTTTTTGATACCTGAAACTTCAAAGAACATAATTGTTTATAAATATTACACATTTCTATCTGCTTTCTTAAAGTAAAATCCTAGAAGAGAAATTGCTGGGTCACAGAGTGTAAAGAATTTAAGGTTATTCGTGAATCGGCAAATTGTCCTCTGACACTTGCACTTCCCACTGGCAACAAAGACCATTGCCAGTTTCCTCCACTCTCATCCCCACTAAACTTTGTTTGTTTAAATCATAGGGCACTTATTGTAATTCTTACTCAAGAAAACATACCCACTTTTGCCTACTGCAATAGTCAGAACATTGAGCAGCACTACTGAAATAACATTCATAGGGAAGGGTATAACTGCTAATGGGGTCTGAGGCTCAGTTGCCTCAGCCGCCCCATACAGTGAAGAGGAAGAGCATGGAAGAACTCCAAAGGAAGAGTTTTGTGAATTCAGATGAAGTCCCTGAATTCAATGGAGCCAGGAACTACTGACATGTACTTTCTGGTGTCCAGCATCAGTAAGTTCTGAAATCTAGTCTCACCTGAGTACAATACCCAGTGCCCCATCTCCTGTGTGAGCTAAGCAGAGTTCTTCTTGCCCTTTCAGAAAGCAACCAGCCAAGGAGTTTCCTCTTTTCCTCCAGCTAAACCTAAACCTCTGGTGCCCAATTCACACTAAAACACAAACTGTCTCAGGACATCCCAAAGTCAGACTGCCATGAAAAGAGCTGGTTATCTCTTTCACTGTGGGAAAGTAGTCTTGTTTAGTTTCATATTTTATAAGAAAAGAGGCTGGGCACAGTGGCTCATGCCTATAATCCCAGCACTTTGGGAGGCCAAGATGGGTGGATTGCTTGAGCTCAGGAGTTTGAGACCAGCTTGGCCAAAATGGTGAAACCCCGTCTCTACTAAAAATACAAAAATTAGCCGGGCATGGTGGTGCACACCTGCAATTCCAGCTACTCGGGAGGCTGAGGCATGAGAGTACCTTGAACCTGGGAGGCAGAGGTTGCAATGAGCCAAGATCGTGCCATTGCACTCCAGCCTCGACGACAGAACAAGACTCTGTTTCAAAAAAAAAAGAAAGAAAAAGAAAAAGAAAAGAGGCCTTCATTAGATAATCAAAGGTAGCCACTCTATTTAGGTAAGAAATAAAGACGTTTACATGACAATATTCAACCATGAGACACCGCCCTGTGTAGGAAAGGAACTCCTTGCTGAAATGAAAGCAATCCAGAATTACTAACATAGTCACACTTCTTTTTTATTTGTTTAGAAAAGGGGGGTTAACTTGGAAAGTTGCAGTATTCATTTGTCAGGCTCTTTTTTAAGTTAAAAAAAAAACCCTTATATGCCTATGGCTTCTAAATCCTGGATCTACAGTAATTCCGCCTATGCAACCCTCCTTCTTTTGAATAAACATTGTACAATCTTCTGGATTTCTCTGTGACTTTTTTTCATACTTGTGAATCTGTTTGGAAAGAAAAGAAAAAGGAAAGCGGGGAAAAAAGCCTTCTGTTTTTCATAATGTCTAATCTTTATCCCCATTGCCATTCACCAGATGTTGCTTTGGATCGGAAGATAAATATTAAAATCTAAGCAAGAACAAAGCGAGCTGTTTACTGGGCAGATTTTTCAGATGTTCTCTTGAACAGTTGAAAAAGACAGGAGATGCTTTGATATGCAGGCTGGCTGGAATCCACAATGGAATGGGCCCTCCAAGAGAGTTGTAGCCCCTACCACGGCTGCCAGTCCGCATCCACCCAGCCTACACTCTCTGATGGCTCCATCAGTCCATCGGCCAAGCATTTGTGGGGAAGTTCAGGGAGGGAGAAGGTAAGGTTACCTGACAAAGAGGCCCGAGAACGATGGAAACATTGACTTCGCCCAATGATCTGGCACAAAGAGGTATTGGGAACTTTCCTCACAAATGTAGAGGTAAGGCCACGATTCGAGCATTCGCTCTGTCCCCACGGCAACTGTCAAATCACACTGCACATAGGTGTGTCTGGCAGCCTCACAGCTGTCCTCCTCATGCTTCAGGCCACACAGGAAAGCCAAGGACACTGCAGGAAACAGTCACCGTTAGGAAAGAACCACAGAGAGAACCGAAGGCCTCTAGTCCGTTTCACAAATGAAGTTCCTGTGTCCTCCCTTGACCAATAGGAATATGAAGTTAGCAGTTTACTTTTTTTCATATGTATTATGTATGTGTAATGTACACAGAAAAATGCAAGTATCATTTTTGTAAAATATGAATAATCATCATAAAAAACCTCTGGAAAATTTCCCAGCCAACGTAAGATATAAAACACTTGTAATACACTTAAATCTGTGTGTTTCTCCCCAAGTCCGTCCCTTTCCTCCTCATTCTCAGAAATAACCACTTGACGTTTTTTAAATAGTTTTATCACACACGTTTGTATCCCTAAACCAGAGATTGAGTTTTACTTGGTTTTGAACTTTATAAAATATGATACAAGATAAAATATTCTTGGGCCTGCTTTTTGCATTCCATATTATATTTTCAAGATTTATCCACATTACTACATATAACTATTGTTAATACATTTTCACTGCTGTTCAATATTGTATTGCATGAACCTACCACAATATATTTATCTATTCTCTTATCAACAAACTTTTTGGTATTTCCCAGTTTTTGCTACTAAAAACATGCACAAAATTTCATTTAGGGTGCATGCCTATCAAGGAAATTTCTTATTCAAAGAGTAGGTACAAGTTCAACTTTACAAAATAGTGCCATACTGTTTTCCAAAGTAGTTGTGCCATTTTGTGTTCCTACCGGCTGTATTTGTAAGTTCCCATTACTCCATATAATTACAAGCACTTGAAATTATCAGACTCTTAATTTTTGCCAATCAGGTGTGTAAAATAGCATTTCATTGAGGTCTTAATTTGCGTTTCAATCATTACTTTTAGGTTGACCAATTTTTTTTTTTTTTTTTTTTTTTTTTTTTGAGACAGAGTTTTGCTATGTTTCCCAGGCTGGAGTGCAGTGGCACAATCTTGCCTCACTGCAACTTCCGCCTCCCAGGTTCAAGCAATTCCACTGCCTCAGCCTCCTGAGTAGCTGGGACTACAGGTGCACACCACCACGCCCCGGCTGACTTTTTTGGATTTTAGCAGAGACAGGGTTTCTCCATGTTGCCCAGGCTGATCTTGAACTCCTGAGCTCAGGCAATCCACCTGCCTCAGCCTCCAAAGTGCAAGGATTACAGGCGTGAGTCACCGTGCCTGGCCAAGTTGACCAATTTTTTATGTTTGGTAACAGCTCATGTTTTCTCTTCTATGAAATTCCTGTTTCTCTCATTTGCCCATTTTTCTATTGGGTTGTTTGTCTCATTGACTTGGATAAGTTTGTGGATTTCTTGATTTTCATATAATTATAAACATTAACATGTTATAGAGATAAAAAGCAAGTATTTGAAGCACTCTGACTCTCAGGTCATTATTTTCTGAGTCCTGACACACATATAAAAAGCACATCAAGAGGCAGACTGGGAACAATCTTTAACTAGAAGATGAACAAAGCTCCACATGAGATGGTTCAGGAGCAGCTCTGTCTGAAAACCTTAATAAAGAGGGAAAAAGAACAAATCTCTGTAGCCCAATTCCTCTGTAGCAAGCCTGCCCATGTGAGTATGCAAGAAAGGTTATCAAGGGCCGTGGGCTTAGACCTGTGCTTCCCCGCCTCATTACAGTGCTGCAGCAAGGGTTACGTGAGATCAGTACATACAAGAGGGTTTGTAGTTATGCAATCATGCCCAAAGAGTACTATTGTTGCTGTTATATTCTAAAGCACCTGGCACCTAGGAGGTTGGCTGTGAATGTGTTTTGAATGAATTAGAGCAATAAAAATGACTGACAGTAGGACTCATGTATGAACAGACAAAACATAAGAACTTTCCAGTTAGTAAGCCCTAAGGCAAATAAAAACAAGTTCCACACCTATAAAATAATGAATTCATTAAAGGTGATTAAGTAGATGCAAATTGACAAGCTGGATTATGAAAATCACCCAGGGCTGGGGATCAAAATCCACGGGTTTTACTCAGAGTTTTGCCACTAAATAGCTGTGTGACCTTAATCACTTTCACTTTCCCTGCCTTATGGAAAAGTTAAAGTTTCCATGAAAACGTCATGTGGTATAATTCAAGGTATAAATGCAAGAAAGCCAAAGAGCAAAGATTTTGCTCATTTTAAACACACACAAAGTATTAGTTTCACCTAACAGGATGTTTTGGCAACTCATTACAAGAACAAGTAAAGTTCTCCTATTGTTAGAAGTACAATTTGTGGGGATGGTAAAAATGGGTGACCCCCAAAATAGCAAAAGCACATTTGTAGAGCCCCCTGCTTTAACTCCCCCTGCCCCACACATGTAAAGAAAACATATTAGTCCTGTGGCACCGGCATAAACAAAACAATAATTAGGAACGTTTGAGTTCAGGGTCATTATCTGTAACCTGGAATGTGAAACATCACTCTATTGTACAAAGTCAAACTGAAGAAAAAAACTCAAAGCATGGGTCAGAATTCAAAGCGACCTTGGTAAATGAGAGAAGTTAACAGAAATAAACAAAAGAACAAATGAAAAGAGTAAGATAGTAAACTACAAAAGAAAAAAGGAAATCATATAAATATGAGGAAAGTCCAGCTGTGTGCAGCCATGGTAGAAACACGTGCGTGCACACACGCACCCCTTGGGATAACAGTGGGGAACAGAAAGCTTATTAACCAGCAAGACGGCACTATAATTTTACAAACAAATATGGGATCAGACGATACACAGGCATCTTATGATGTTACCCAATTTGACCAGAACTTGCTTGTATAGAACAGCTTCCTTGTTTGGAGCTTCAAATCAGAAAAGAATGTAGGATTTCAGAGAGGGCTGAGAAGTGAGATACTAAAATGCTTACTTGGAAAGTTTCTGATTCAGTAGGGCCCAAGAGTTCACATTTCTAACAAGCTCCCAGGTGAGGCCCCTGCAGCTGCTGCTCCAGGAAGCACACTTCCAGATCCACTGCCATAGAGGAACTGGTTCCAAAGAACCACCCGCTGATTCAGATTGAAAAAATTAGAGTAGGGGAGCATCCATTAGGCAGAGGATGGATTTCTCTGAGAAGAGCAATTGCAAAACACTAGTAAAGGTTGCTGCTGGGAAATTCTCCTCTGAAAAATCTTTAAAAATACAAGTGATTCTTAGCTAACTTGGTTGTACTCAATCCTGTCTGAAAATAGAGAAATTAGTAGTAGTTTCTAGTAATGTCTAAGACATATCCCCTTTGACAATTTGATGTCCATTATAGACCTGCTTCCTAGGGAAAAAAAAAAAAATACACAATCATATACTCGAAATGCTTCATCCAGTTTCAGCAGGTTAACAGAATCCCCAAATCCCATCTTGGATCTTAAGTAAGAAACCTCTGGAATTGGCTCTCACAATTCCCTCCCAATCTTTAGACATTCTGATTGAAAGTCTTTTAAAAGACTTTTTTATGAAAGGAAAATTAGTTAAATTATGCATTTCTCTAGAGTAAGTGTGCATTGCACAATCAATGAGTGTTTGGTGACACCTAGTGGCCATATAAATAGTTACAGTTTCCAACTCTTCCTCTTTAAAAAAATCAAGGAATGTTGAGTTCTTTTCTAAATCTTTCTAAACACAATAATGTTTTCATTATTCTTCCCCTAGAAGTTATAAAACCTAAACTATCACAACTTACCTGACCCTGAAACTTCATTGACTTTTGTCTTATACTAGTTGAAATTAAGTGTTTTGAAATAATTACACGGGGCTTTTAAAAGTATATGAATTTGAGCAGTGTATATGTGAAAGCTTTTTTAAAAACTGTAGCAGTATTAGTTAAAAATTAGAGCCTATAAATGTGCAATCTTAGCTTTCTGTTTCCACTGTTTCCCAATCTTTCATTTATTCCTCATCAAGCATTAATTTTGCACATATCCTCGACAACACTGTTCCAAGCTGAGGAGGTAGAGCAGTGAATCAAACAATGTTTTCAACTTCAATCTTCTATTGTGTCCTAAATTTCCCATTGTGGAATCTATCTCTCTTCCATAATGTTGTGTTTATATACATGATGATAATAGGAAACTCAATTTCTAGCATTTTAAACAAAAATTTTTTTCTCCTCCCCTTCTTCCTCTTCCCTCTTCCCCCTCCTCCCTCTCCTCCTTCTCCTCTTTGTATAAGACAACACAGCACAAACTTCCATCACAATAGCATTATTCATCATTAAATTCTCGTCCAAGCTCAGGTGATGTGGTGCTTTTATCATTTTGTAAATCTTTAGCCCACATTCAAGTTGCAGACAAATAAGTTAGGAATAAAACTTACAACACTACACAGAAAGGAGGTATGTAAATGGTTAAGTGCACCGGTACAAGATTTACGATTAGGCAAACAAGATAATCACCTGGCTCAATATGAGCTATCTCAAACGCAGTAAGGTCCTGTAGCAATAACAGGGATTTCTTCCTTCTGACTCTTTTTTCCTGAAGCTCAGTGGGGTATTACCATGTGTTGTGAATCCCCAAGCTTTGCAACTTCCTCTCTCATCTCTTTCTCCACAAAGACATGGCTTCTTACACCACAATTTATATGATGGCTACGCAGCTTAAAGTAGTGAGCAATTGTGGTGTTTTACTGAATAAGAAATAAGTAATTACGTGAACATTGGAGAACAAGAAGACAACATGAGTGTTGGCTCTTTTGCCTGTAATAAGAAACCAAAAACTGAACACACAAAGCTAATTTTCAAGTGATATCCAGCTTGATAATCTCCATCCCTTTACTGGTACCTCCAATAAGCAGATGTCTTCAGTAACCTCACCTCAGAACAAAGCTAAGAGCTTGTTTCCTCCGTGACTCCTATAGCTGTCATTGAAACCAATATTCAGAATTCAGAATTACTTCCTCCATCATCCTAAGACTGCAGTTAAGAACACAGGTGATAAGTGTTTCAATATTCACCTAACATTGACCTATTAATATGACAAAAGTTATTATGAATCATTGTAACAGGTGGCCCCAGATTCTAACTATCATTTTATATGGGGAGTAGAGAAATTATTTTCCTAGGCACACATAGAGAAATTAGTAGTCAGTACAGCATTAATCACAAAAATAGAATTAACCAAAGAATATCATTCCCATATATATGCTTTCAAATGTATGTGTGTGGCATCTTTACTCACCATCCAGGGGCAGAACCAAGCAGCTGAAGGCAGACACTGTAGCATTAGCCAGGACTCGGCAGGGAGCACCACACACAGCAGCTGAGACATTCCCTGGAGAAAATCCTGCTCCAAACACATGCACCAGCCTTCCACCCAGGCAGCCTTTAAAGACAAAGGTACAAGCTGATGATCATACATGCAAACCTCCCTTCTTTACTCAACTCAAAATTCAAACCTTTGCTTCCTCACGACCCATCCTTCTTTTCACATCCTCAGAATTCACACAACTGGCTTGAGGTGCCTGCTGGCCTCAGTTTCCTCTCCACTCAGGCTCTGGCCTTGGTTCTGTCTGATCCCAATCACATTCAACACCCTATTGTGCTTTATATAGAAAATTAATGCTTATTTATAGTTTTTAAACTTTTTATTCAAAGAGCCATAAAATGAAAGTAAAAATTCCCCCAACCACCTGACTCCCTCCCTGGAGGTATCCAGGCATAGAGTTTCTTATGGCTCCTTCCAGAAGTTTTAAGCATCTATGTTTCTGATTCAAAGGATTATTCTATCCATATTATTCTAGAACTTGCTTTTTTGCTTCAAAGTATAGCATAGATATTTTTCCAAAACTCTATGGATACAGTTCAGTTTAATAGTTACTAGGAATTCCATTATAGGTCCATGTTACAATTTATTTGACTATTTTTCTATCAATTGAAATTTCCATTATTTCTCCTCTTTTGCTATTGTTAATAGTGATGCAATAACAGTACATGTTTTGGGACATTTGTATGAGTAAAACTAGTCCACATTTCTAGTTCACACTGAGATACAGAGTTCGCATCACTACTGCCTTCATACCAAGTCTAGGTGGTACTTGACTAACTCAAAAATAATGCTTTTGTTTAAGATGCATTTCTTATTTCCCTGCTCTTCCATCATAAAAACATGGAATCTTAGGGAGTAGAAAGGGGAATTTGGGGATCATCTAGTGCAAATTCCTTTATCAAATAAGGAAGCTGAGTTTTAGAAAAGTCAAGCATAAGTTAGCTAAATTAGTGACAGACTAGAGCCAAATCCCAGTCCCCACAGTGTTCCACCAAGCTGAGACCAAATTTGTTCTGAGAAATGTCTTAGTACTTCCTCAGTCTAAGATTGTTTCTATAATTTTTTCTATACTTTCTAAATCATAACTAAATTTGAACTATCTCAAGTGCAATAAGGCTTTAAGTGAATAGAAATTGAAATCTTTTCTTCACTGGAAGGAAAGGCTAGGCAATTTTTGGTATATCTAAAGGGAGAAAACAGTTCAATCAGTTTAATTGTTCTATACATTTGGCTTATTATTGTTGAAATATGAGTCCACTTGTGAAATATTACAAAATGATTTTAAAAATACTTAATAAATTTTGAACAATGCAAATTGGCAGACAGGGTCTAAAACTAAGTGAAGGCATTCATGTTCTTAAATGATCAAATTATGAGCTCTTACAAATAGTGTTATTTAATTTAAAATACAAATTTAAAATACAAATCCAGGTGTATTTTACAAATTTAAAATACAAATTTAAAACACAAATTCAGTTAATGCATCAAATTAAAATACAATCAAACATTTGCACAGTTCCCTTGATATTTCTGTGAAACTGTGCATATGCAGTGAAATGCACAGTTTCCTTGATAAATTTAAAAAGCTTCATAAACAGAGTATAACAAAGACAAGCCTCAGGAAGGAATTGGGATTGTAAGAAGCCAGTGGGCTTCTCTTTCCTTCCCTCAGGCAGATCATGTTAATTTTCTGCTTCCCAGAAGTGAAAGGGGCTACCAATTCATTTACATAAAGAAAGTGTACTGTCTTATTTGCTTGACTTACCAAAGTTCTCCTTCACTGCTGTAATAATAACTCTTGAGGTGAACACCAGGACAGATGAGGCCCACCCTCTGATGCAGTCATAGCCTCTGACGTGGTACTCCCCGGCCGGAAGGGAAGGGACCACGCACTGAAGAACGGTATGGTTACCAGAGACACCCACGCAGGGTGACATTCCTATAAAAATGTCCATGTTTGCAGCTCCTGAGATCTGGGCCACTGCAAAGGTTAAGATGCCATCGCTCTGAGAAATAGAGATCAATTCTGGGGTAAAGGCATTGCTATAACCAATGACTCCTATGTGATACCAAAGTCCATCTACCTCTATTTCCAGGGCAGCAGAGCCATTCCCTGTGGGAACAATGCATCGGATGAGCTCAGCACCGATGTTCACCATCAGGCAGGCCTGCTGGTCAATGTAGACTGACGTGGTGTTCTGTCCTCTCAGGCCTGTGCCCTCTATGGTCAAGAGGCTTCCACCATGTATGCTGAAATTCTTAGGAAAATAATGAAACACTTGGGGCATAATGTAGAAGTGTCTGGAAACATTACCAGAACAAGCATACCCATTTCTTGTATAAAAAACTGACAGGTAGTGGGGTCCTGGGGCCAAGTCTCTTGTCTGGCACGCAACGTGGCTTGCATTAAAAAAGGTTACATTGCAAAGAAGTTGATCATCCACAAACACCATCGGCTCATCAGCTGTGGTGCCTAACCTCTCACCCCTAATCAGCACAGTGGTCAGAGACCCACTGGTGTTTGTGGACAAGGCGTCCATGACAGGACTTGCCTCTTCCCGTATGAAGAGAGTGCAATTCCCGTGACACTCACTGGTCATCCCATTGACCAGGACCGTGACGTTCAGGGAGAAGGAAGCTCCAGGCAAGGGGTCACCCTCCAGGCTAACCTGGCAGAGAATGGTGTGGTCTCCCAAACTCAAAATCTCACAAGTAAAAGGACCCGAGAGGTCAACCCGAACTGACCTCGTTCTAGAGTTAAGAAGCAACCCCCTCACAGTGAGTATGGTCCCACCACACGCCGAGCCCTGCGATGGGAAGATGGCCATTATCCGAGGCGTCACTGCAAATTGCTGGGGCACCGCAGACATGTTAGCAAATCCCATCTGCTTCTGACGTACTTGCAGAGGATAGATGCCGGCCTCCAGACTGTGAAGAGGGATGGAGCATCCAGACAGGCTTGAGTTATCCTGGAAGGACTGTGTCTCAGCATCACAGTTCAGGTTCCCCAGAAGGATGACTGAGTTGGAAAGGTTACTTCCTCCCACACGCAGGCTCAGGCTGCTGTTTGTGATTTCGCCTTGCATGGCAGTGACTACTGGTGTTGCTGCTGCTTCATACATGAAAGTGAAGCCATTCCCCACCAAGCTTGGTAAAGGACCACGGGCGAAGGACCTGTTGCCAGCCCAGACCTCCACAGCAGCTGGGACAGTGGGAGTGCCCACATCGGATATCTGGGGGGCCGGCAGGGTCTCACACCAGATGCTCGCCTCCGTTAAGTTCACAATGTCACAGGACCGATTGCCCACAAGTACCCAAACCAAAGCTGGGTCCCTGCTGAAGCCTATTCCTGAGATGCTGAGGATGGTCCCTCCTAAAGTATGAATATGGAAAACAAAATATTACAGCTGAAATTCTTAACTAAGAACTCACATCACCTGTGCAAGTCCTAGGGCAATTAAGTGGAAGGTAGAGCATGCATTAGTGAAACCTCAATTATTTTTTCTCATCCACACCAATGCTAAATTTGTGATTATTTAGACGGGAGTCAGATGTGGTAAATTCACATAACAGTAAAATAATACAAATTGCTATATAGGAAGGATGTCTTTAACACAAACTTTTCAAGTACCTTTGTATATCCTAGAAGCCACCACTTTAATCAACTTATACACTAATGAAAAATCAAATTTCTTAATCTTCTTATCATATGTTATATTATTGGACATATTATCCCGTATGCTATATATAATTTGTACATTGTCCTGTATACATTCAACTTATATGCTAATGAAAAATCAAATTCACTGAAGTCTTCTATCTTCTATATTGTTCTATATAATAGTCCAATATTCCACATATTATACATTCTATTATATTCTATTTATTGTACCACATATTCTATATTCCATATACGGGAGAGACATTAAAAGTCATTGCATCGTGCTGGTAAATTTGCTGCTCCTTCATAGAATCTTTGCCTTACTCTCTGGTAGAGAGGCCACCAAAGATCAAACCCCATCTTCAGGACAGGATTGGAGTAACATGACCCACAGCATAACAAAACTGTGCAACATGGCTTTTAGGAGGATTTTACTACACTCAAAAAGGATAATGTTCTATCTTATAGACCATCACAATGATCATTGACATGTCACTAGATCGCTTTCCATTCTTTCTGAAAACAGTTTTAGTGATTGGTCTATTTGTCTTGTTCTTCCATCTCCCATATCAGCAAGTGTGTTTCTATTTCTGAGTCCTTCATCTGTCTCCCTCATGGAAAGTGAAGTCCCACAGATTCAATCCTCCCCTCCTTGCATGCACAGCATCTAAAGGGCGACTGTAGGACATGCTGCTCTCGTTTTTCTCATATCCACTCTAGAGTGCCACCCATCAGATGCTTCATCCTCTTTTCATTAGAAAAACAGGCACATCTCGGCCGGGCGCAGTGGCTCATGCCTATAATCCCAGCACTTTGGGAGGCTGAGGCGGGTGGATCACCTGAGGTCAAGAGTTCAAGACCAGCCTGGCCAACATGGTGAAACCCCGTCTCTACTGAAAATGCAAAAATTAGCCGGGCATGATGGTGGCTGCCTGTAATCCCAGCTACTTAGGAGGCTGAGACTGGAGAATCACTTGAACCTGGGAGGCAGACACTGCAGTGAACCAAGTCGGCACCATTGCACTTCAGACTAGGCAACACGAGTGAAACTCTGTCTCAAAAAAAAAAAAAGAAGAAGAAGAAGAAGAAGGAGAAGGAGACTGAGGCGGAGGAGAGGAAGAGGAAGAGGAAGAAGAAAGAGGAAAGAAGAAGGAGGAGGAGGAGAAGGAGGAGAAGAAGGAGGAGAAGGAGAAGGAGGAGAAGGAGAAGGAGGAGAAGGAGAAGGAGGAGAAGGAGAAGGAGGAGAAGGAGAAGGAGAAGGAGGAGAAGGAGGAGGAGAAGGAGGAGGAGAAGGAGAAGAAGGAGGAGGAGAAGGAGAAGAAGAGGAGCAGGCACAGGCATATGTCCTTATCATAAAAATTCTTTAATTTCCTGAGCAAATGAATTACCAAGTTTTAACACCCTTTTAAAAACACCCCTCAGTTCCTGGAGCCTGAGGAAAGTTTCTCTCCTGTTTCCCCTCTCTCTGACCTCACTGGCAAATTAATCTAGAAACAAAGTCTGAATATCCAGCAAATAGAATTGCTGGATAATTGGTAACAGTCACATACGAGCCACTCACCCAGCAAGGACCCACAGCAAGGCTCGATGCTGAAAACTTCTGTGAGGTACTGGATATGGAGATCAACCCTACAGAAGATAGGGAGATGGTAAGGAAATAACTGACAGAGAGAGATGAGAAAGAGTAAGCCAGAAGAGCCATATGTATTTTGAGGAGAAGAGCAAACTGTCTGTATAAGGTCTCTAAGATGTGTTCCAATGTTACAATGTTCATATCTTTAACCCCTAACTTCCAAGGGAAAAAGAAAATACCTAACTTAAAACTAGAATGACCTAGCTGAATGCCAGACCATCAAACAAACCTAAAATTAACGCAAGTGGCCACCTCACCCTTGTGAGTGAATGTTGATCCCATTGATAGAGACAGAAATTCTGTGGAGGCCAGCTGGCAGTGCAGGCAGTGCCACCTCCAGGCCCCACGCTGACTGTGTGTGAACCAGAGCCAAGGCATCCTGGATGTGGACTTCCACATCCAAATCCGTATAGTTCACCAGCCTCGCCACTCCAATGACCAGGGTCTCACCGCCTGTGTTGAGAAGAATCCATTAGCCTCTGAGATGTGGGGTTTGTGGGCTCAACCATCTATTCAATTCTAAAACTGTCTTTTTGGATTAAATACACAGTCACCCCTAAGCATAATACTCTAAGAGTTTTGATACCAACCTAAATTTTTCAAGAAACTTCTAACACCATTTTTTTTTTTTTTTTTTTTTGAGACACGTCTCATTCGGTCACCCAGGAGTGCTGTGGTGCAATCTTGGCTCACTGCAACCTTGATCTCTAGGGCTCAAGCATTCCTCCCACCTCAGCCTCCCAAGTAGCTGGGATTACAGGCATGTGCCACCACATCCAGCTAATTTTTGTATTTTTTGCAGAGACAGGGTTTTGCCATGTTGCCCAAGCTGGTCTCAACCTCTTGGGCTCAACCAATCTGCCTGCCTTAGCCTCCCAAAGTGCTGGGTTTGCGGGGGAAAGCCATGTTGCCTGGCCAAACAACTCTTTTAACAGAGATATGGTCTATAACCTCAATGGTATAAAGAGAAAAATTGGCAGTACGATTGTATTCAAGAGACACTAACTTATTTCCATGCAAAGGCAAACCAAGAAGTTTGCAGAGCTAACAGTCTTTATAACTAGCAAATAGCACCACATATTGGTTTCTCAACCTCCACTTTTCTACTGGTAGAAGTCTGAAGCTATATTTGAGTGTGCACTGAACCTTACAGTAATGCAGTATATGAGTTTAGTAGCTCATAACTGACAGAGTACTTTCATGTATGTTATCTAACTTGGTCCACACACTATCCTGATTATTTATATGGGGCAATTAATATGACTGGCATTTTGCATTTGAGGAAACTAAGCTCAGTAGCCACAGCCTCACGGCTATTAATAATTAGTAAAAAAAAATTTTTTCTTTAAGTCAAGGAGTGAGCCCAGTCTTCTGTCTTGCATTTCAATGCCTTTTTAGTTTAATTAGCAACTCTATTAAAATACGTACACTATGGACACTTTCATGCAATTTCTTTTACCTCAAATATTTATTGAGTACTATGAGGAAGATGCTGCAAGGGGCACAAAATAAGTTAAAAACAGACCCTGCCATCAAAGAAGCCTCAACGGTAGCAAAATAGGTGACAAAATGGCTTCAGTAAAAGATATACTATAAGAGAGGTGAAAATTAAGCACTGGGATTGCTCAGATCAGAGCAACATTATGAATATCAGGAAAGATGGAATGGGCAAGATGAGAGTTGAATTGGAGTTTGAAAGATAAATCCGAAAAGAAAGTCATAGAGAAGAGGGTGCTTATCATTTGTTTCTAGAAATTCCACGGTTTTATCCAAAACATTTCACAGCACTTTCTCAATCAACCAGTGGCTTGGAGAGAAAAAAAGAGAATTGGGTGACATTCTGGAAGGTACAGGTAGGGTTCTGTTGTAGGGATAGGCCAAGTTGATGGTGGTTCTAGGGCCAAAGACCAAGAAAGCCAAGCCAGAGGGATGTCTGCTTAACTCAGTGGATGGTAGTGACTACCAAAGACTTCTAAGCAAGGAAAAGATATGATTAAAACTGTTCTTCCAGTCTATAAGATAAATTGAAAAGATAGACGAGGAGAAATCCAATCTGCAGACAATTATAGTCTTAATCAAGTGGACCAAATCAAGTGGGCAACAGTAGGAGTGGAAATAAATGTCCTCACCTTTCCTGTGTCCCAGTGTGGCCACTGAGACATGGCTTGGACTAAATAAAGCATCTCTAGCTCCTTTAGCCTGTAACGTTTGAGGACTACTGCAGAGCTGGTATCTATGGGATGCCATGGCCAATTAGATGAGGAGGAGAAAGAGGTTGCTTGAAAGAGAAAAGTCAAAGAAGAGGGATGTGGTGTGGTGGGAAGACTATGAATCTGCATTCAAATCCTTGATCTGCCATTTTACTACCTCTGTGACTTTGGGTGATTTACTTACAGCTCCCAAAGCCTTGGATTTTTCATCAATAACATGGTTAATAAAGCCCATCCCATGTGGTTTGTTATAAGGATTAGGTTAGATATCCTGGGAAAGAATCTGGCATGATATAGTACACAAGAACGCCTCAATTAACTTTATTTTCTTCCTTGCTCCCCATTCTCTTGACTGCAAGTCTTCCCAATCTCTACTGGGAAGTCTGAAGCTTCAGTGTAGTGAGTTCAGGCAATTTCAGTGCTGATCAAGGAAAAAGACATGACTACGAAGTGGCAGTAGCAAAAAACAAGCATTATGTGGGTGGTACTTTGACAGATTCACAGAGGAGGAGGAAGTCTGCCAGCATAAGACCTTTCACAGGCAGCAGTACAGGGCCCGCATCCAGAAAGGGAAGAAGGCAAGGGAACTAGGAGGGTGTGAGAAGATGAGAGAGAGGGGGCGCTGTGTCCAGATGACGTCACTCAGCAGCCTGGTGAGTAGCCTCTGGGACAGAGAGCTCCAAAGGCATCAGAGGCTTAGGGTATTTTATAGCCCCAGGGTTTTCTTACCTATGGCTGATTGATGGGTGCAGTTTCATGGGGCATGCAAAGCAAGAGGACTTTAAATGGCTAAAAATATGCTTATTTTGGCTACATTGAAAACAAGTGGATGTGTAAAAGTTTGAATTTAGCATTGGCAGGCTTTTGAGCTAATGGATCCTGGGGTGCTATGAAGAAGCAAAAAAAAAAAAAAAAAGGGCCAATAGACAGGGCCTTTCTTTGGCTTGTTTATAAAGCATTCAATATCTGGCAAAATGATAGCATTCATTTCAACAAAGATTTATTGGCGCTTACTCTATGTCAATTCCTAGACCAGGTACTTTTACCTGCTTTATCTCCTATTTTCATGATTACCTTGAAAGAATTATTCCCACCTATCAAATGAAGGAACTGAAGATAAAAGAAGTTAAATATCTTACCCAAGGAATATGGTAAGTTCAACTAAATTTGGCCTAAGGCTGTCTCTGTACCTTGAGTCTCTACCTAAAGAACGGCAACCTAACTTTGTGATAAACTGAAAGCCTCAACTACCTGAGCCTCAGTTAATCACAGGCTGCCAGTTGATCAGACCATGCTCCAGTAAGGCAAACAGGGAGCTGTTTCTGGCCTCACTTACATTTTCTGTCTATAAATGCTGCCTGTGCATGTGGCAGAGTGCAGCTCTCTGAATCTTTTCTGGTTCAACAAGTTACTACTAGTCTTTGTTCAAACAAACTCTGTTAAATTTAATTTCTTGGAAGTTCTTCTTTTTAACAAGTGGTTGAGCTGGGATTCATACAGATTCCATTTTTCCTGACTGTAGAATCTAACACTAAAGGTCCTGCACATCAAATTCACCACCACTCCCCATCCTGGGTCCCTCTTATGCTTTTATTTTCATTTCATCTCAGCCTCACAGTCATCATGAACATCATCTCTTGGATGGACATGTACAGCACTCGAACTTAAAAGAGGCATTCCCAAAAGGCTACTACACTTTGTGGATTTTATAACATGTTCCTCTTTATTCTGCTTGTAGAAGGATTTAAATGCAAGTATAAATTTTTAAAAGAATGCATTACATTGTATGTATCAACAACATAACTTTTGGAGCTCTTGGTCAATTGTCAAGCTAATCCTAGATGCCTCTGAGGCACTGATATAACATATTTATTCTTTTCATTACAGGTAAGAAATTTTATTAAAAGCCAAAAATCACTGAAATCTGAATATAACATGTAGCTCCCCCTCCCTTTTCTACCTCATTGGGAAGAATCTATACCACTAAGGAATTTTACACACTTCAGTCGCCTGAGGCAGCAAATTCTTCTTCTGCACTATCTGAACTGAATAATATTGGAAGCTAAAGGACATATCTCTTTATTTATGTACTCTTGGGCTATGGAAAATGAAAACAGTACCAGAAAAATTGAGTTCAGGCTTTTTCTTTGGGAAATATGATGGTTTTTTTTACAATAAACCCTTAGATAATGGCTGCCACAAACCCTGTTATCTGGCATTCAGTTCACCAGAAACGGAAGTTACCTGCTACTCTTCCAAATCTATATGGAATTACATGATAATAAATTATAATTCTACCTTGTCATATCCTCTGAATCATGAAAGAAAAATTATTCCGTGTAGCAGGTGCTAATGAATCCATTATTTTTATACATAGAATGTCTCAAGAAACAAGAATTCTAAGTTAATCAGAATATCCCATTCTCTAATTATATTAAATAACTGCTACAATAGAACCTGCTGTCAAAAAGCAGTATTTTACAGTTAACTGCAAGTAGATAAGTACTTGGTATATACAAACAGATGACCTGTATTTAAGTTTTAGACAAATTACTGATTCTCTCCATTCCTTAATTTCCTTATCTGTAAATTGAAGCTAATAATCCTATAAATTAGTGGCAAGGATTAAATTACATCTATTATATGTTTATGCTATCATTATTGTCACTTACTAAATGCTCGAGAAACATATTTTGAATTGTAACTTTTGAATTCCCACATCCTTTTCATGATGGAAACTGTCCATCTGTACAATGGTTCCATTTTACAGATGGAAAAGAAAGTATTAGATGATGGCTAAGATGAAAAAAGCAATCTCCTAGTTTTCAGGAAAAAACTTAAATCCAAAATATAATAAATTTCAGAGGATATTGATTGCCCTTTTTATAGGATCAATGCTCTAAGAAGAAAAAGATCTTGCAGTATCACATATTTTACCTGCTATGTTGCTTGTGTTTCTGCTTAGAGTCACAATAACTGGATTTAAGGAAGAGACATATGTAAATGCTCTGGGAAGAACTGCAGAATGGTTCCCTCTGATCACAGTCACATTCACAACGTGTCCATCTTTCCCCTGAAAAGTCAATTTTAAAAATTAAACCTCAGTTCTATTTTAAAGTGGGACTGACTTAAGGGAAGAGAACTCCATATAGAATTACTTTTAAAAGTTAATTTTAAGAAAGTTGTTTTTAAAGGGTATATTTGCTACTTCCAAGTCTCTCTCTTCCCCTAAACCCTGCACACCTTTGCCATCCTGCCCCCCATCCCCAACACAGAGTGATAAGTGCTTGGACTAGTAGTCAAGTGCAGTGTTAGATGCATAAGGACATGCTCTAAGGGGTAAATAAGAATGATTTGCAATTAACACACCAATTGTTTCTGCAAAAATACGGCAATTTCAAATAAATATCTATACCTAGCTAAACTATCCATCAAGTATGAGAGTACTCTCAGGCATGTGAGAACTCAGAAAATTTCTCCATGATACATTCTTTTATAGGATGTACTTATGGTTATTATCTCATAAAATAAATAATAATTTAAATATATATAATTTATATTTAATATAAAATATAGTTATATTATCTCATAAAATAAATTATTTATATATATTATATATATATATATATATATAAAACCCAAGAAACAGTGACTGTACCCAAGAAAGCAATCAAAGTAAGCACTAGGATAAAATTTGTAGAATAAACCTGGAAAATAAGCAGGCTAGATTGAAACAGGAGAACAGAGATAGCTTCAAGGAAAATGAATAACTGACATGATGGAACTTTTATTAAAAGATGACAGATTTTACTTATAAGAAAGACATGTTGGCCAGGCGCAGTGGCTCACACCTGTAATCCCAGCATTTTGGGAGGCCGAGGCGGGTGGATCACCTGAGATCGGGAGATCGAGACCAACCTGACCAACATGGAGAAACCCCATCTCCACTAAAAATACAAAAAAAATTAACTGGGTGTGGTAGTGCATGCCTGTAATCCCAGCTACTCAGGAGGCTGAGGCAGGAGAATCACTTGAAGCCAGGAAGCGGAGGTTGTGGTAAGCCATCATTGCACCACTCCAGCCTGGGCAACAAAAGCAAAACTCTGTCTCAAACAAACAAACAAACAAAAAGACATGTTTAGAAAACAAAGTAAGAACTCTAGGGGGGAAAAAAAACCAAAGAACTATAAAAGAAAAAAATATACTACCTGGTTCTGCCAGCATCATTTAAATAGTTAGAATAATATAAACATGTTTTATTGATTTAACATAAAAATGGTATTGCAACTATATTTGAAAGAATTAAAAGTGTTTTTTTCAGGAAGAGGGAATTGAAGAAGGGAGAGGAGGGGCAGGAGAGCATAATTTACTATTTTCCTTTTAACCTATGCATCTATCACTTGGATCAAAAGTAAAATTCACTTTTTATTAATGTTTATTTTCTCTGGTAAAAGAAATTAAGCAGTACATGTCTTACCCATTAAAATGGCAAATATATATTAAGATAATAAAGTGATAACCCAGTATTAGCCAAAGTGCCAAAAATCAGACACTTGCACAATGATGATAGGAGTAAAATTTGAAAGGGAATTTCAGACAACTGGATACTACATATCAAAAGCTTTATAATTTATATTAATTTATCCTGAGAAAAGAAACATACCCCAAAACATAGTTATTAGGATGATTAAAGCCCTGTTGTTTACAGTAAGAAAAATCTAGAAATTATCTAAATGTCTGGTAATAGGGAAGAGTTAAACAAATTAGAGTACAACCACATATTGGAATTGAATGTAGTTTACATATAAAAGCTAGCTTTTCATAATATTTAAGGAACTAGATGAGATTAAAATGTAGGACTAGTGATCAAAGAATATTTTGAAACTTATCTCCCAGGGGATCTTTATTTTGGGGTCATGGGTGTGCTAGGAATGTTGATACTGCTTAAGTCAACTCTGAATAGAAAGTTCAGCGGCAGCTGTGAGTGTGACTCTCCCCAACAGCACCAGGGAAGAGCCCAGACTCAAATGCCTTAATAGGCCATGATATAGCACTAATTGAAATGAAAGGAAGAGGTTAGGAACTTGTTTTTAAGAGGAAAAGGAAGCAAATAGAGAATAATTAAGAAGATATTTCTTAGAAATCACACATTCTAGAAGTTTCTAAGTTCTACAATTCATACCCATACTAGAAAACAAAATTGCTGGTGAAAACTAAGTTGTTTGTTGTTTGCTTAATAGAGAAGGGAGACTTCGCAATATATAAGCCTTGCAAGTCGACACCTAGAATATGCACTAGCTAAATTTATTTGTTATTTGTCACTGATACTCACTGAGAGTACAGACTAGAGCTGCCTGGTTGTCTTCTTTTTAAAGAAATTAATTGATGTTCATTACAAGCTCCATTGGTGGGGTCAGTTTCCCACTTCATATCAAAACAGACAATATAACTACTACAAGCATACTATTATGATGAGAAGTTTACATCAGTTCATTAGGTCTAAGAAGTGATTCACTGAAAACGTTATGTTAATAGTGGTCACTCACCCAGAGAGAAAGAGATATGAAAGGAATCCACTTACCCTGGGTGGAACTTTGCACTGAATTCTGCTTGAATTGCTTGTAGTGACATTTATAGCACAAGAGTAAGATCCAAATAATACCAGGCTAACACCTTCCAAACTAGAGCCTCGGATGGTGGCCCAGAGCCCTCCTGTAACAAAAACAGCATATTCAGATGGGATCACCAACCATACAGGCAAACAAAAATTAATTATGTACAAGATGGATATAATGAAATTAAAATATGAAACTCCTTAGTCAAAACAAAGGCAAAGCTCAAACTGCAGGAAAAAACTGGAGTTAAATACATAAACTATCATATAGAAAGGGAGAAATAGTGACAGGAGGGCAGAGAGAAGTAGCACTGCATCCTGAAGACCTTTAAGAGTAAAACCTAGGGACACAATCATGCCACAAGTCAGAACAGGTAGGTACTAGTCTCTGAAAACTCTTTCTGCTCTAAATTTTAAAGATCATTCCTGCAATCCTATAACACATATTTTTTTTCTAAGAAACCACGTGTAACAGAGCATCATGGTGGAAGGAACGGTGGCTGAGAGTCAGGGTCAGGGCCACAGATCGCTCAGCTACTTTCAGCAGGTCATTGTAGTATGGCCCCTGAGCTGAAGGGTCACCATTTTCCTCATCTTTAAATGATAGTGTTAGCCCTTCCAGCTTTGTGATTTGACACTACACATACTAGGTTCACTATGAAAATACAGAAATGACTGGCATAGCCGCCCACTGCCATCAGAATTTTTCTACTGATTACTAAAGAGCAACCACAGAAACCCCCATTTCTTCCCTGCAGATGTTAGCAAGAAGAGAGTTGGCTCCAGTTCTGCTATCACGGCACACGTTTCCATGTGGAGGAGCAGCCTTTGATCTAGCTGATGTATAACGATGCTTCTGGTCTGCCATCTCCGCAGATGGTGATACAAGAGAGGCAGTCAGGCCACCAAACAGCCTTACCCTCCTTGAGGGTGGGGAGGGGTACAGAAGCAAGACTACCTTCAGGCATGTTGGGGACAGAAAGCGGAATCTACAAAACCTGATGAAAACCTTTGAGGACAGTGTGACTCGGTGGACTAATACCCTGAAGTTAAATGAATAAGAGCAATACACAATCGTGATATAAAATATACAATATCTGGAAACAAACTTCACAAGAAAAAAATTTAAGAAGGTAAAAAAAATTGAAAAATAATCTTTGAAATACTGTTGAATAACTTAATGGATGGATTAAAACTTACATAAGAAAACTAAATTAATTAGATCGAAAGAATGAACACCATAAAGGTGACATGTCTTTATAAATTAAAGCATCAATGCAATTTCAATAGACATATAAACAGAATTTGTACTTAAATTAGACAAGCTGATTCTTAAGTTTAATGAAAAATAAACAAGAAGAGCCAGAAAACAAAATTTCAAAAAGAAGTGTAAAGAGGTCTTCTGCCAGACATTAAAATATCTTATATAGTAACTATGGTATCAACTATATGGTAAAATAAAATATAGTCCAGAAAGAAATGCAGATCAATATGAGGCTATAGGGTAGGATACAAGTGACATTTCACATAAGTGCAAAATAAATTATTTATTCAGTAAATAAAATGAGTAAATATCACTGAAAAAAACTAAATCTGAATTTCTACCTTATATACTTCACCAAAATAAATTCCCCAATTTATCCAATATTTGAATATTAAAAAGTTTTTTAACTAAAAGGAAACATGGCAGAATTTTTATTTTCCTATAATTTCAGAGCTGCAAAGTCTGTACTAAGTATTTTACAAGTCCTGAAGCCATAAAAGGAAGACATCTCTTATTACATAAAAATTAAAAATATTTATGAATTGCCAAAATAAAAAACAAAGAGACAAATGATAATAAAGGGCAAATATCCTTAATACATAAAATACTCTTTAAAATCAGTAAGAAAGAACAATACTGCATTAGAAAAAATGGGCTAAGGAGATAAACAGACATTTCACTGAAAAGGAAACACAATGCCCCTAAACACATGAAAAGATACTCAATTTCTGTCTCAACAAAAAAAATGCAAAGTAAAACTAGAATGAAATATTCTTTTTCTCTTATAGTAGGTAAATGTCAAAAAGGTTGGGAACATACTATTTTAGTAAAATGTGGTAAATAAACACTCATATGCATTGCTGCATAGGCAATAAATTATGCAACCTCTAAAGAGAATATTTTGATATTTACCAAAATTTTTCATGCACATAACCTCTTGACCCAGCAATTCAACTTCTAAGAAATTATGCTACTAATATTTTTGCACATATACAAAATAGGACAACTCCATATACTAAATAATAAAGTTGAATCCCATTTAGGGCTGAATTATGTCTCCTGCATCCTCATCAAAATTTATGTTATTACCCTAGCTCCCAATAACTCCAAACATGACCTTATTCAGAAATGGGATCTTAGCAGATGTAATTAAACTAAGATGAGGTCATACTAAAAAAAGATAAGCCTCTAATCCAATATGACTGGTGTCTTTATAAAAAGGGGAATTTGAGCCGGGCGTGGTGTCTCACACCTGTAATCCCAGCACTTTGGGAGGCTGAGATAGGCAAATCACGAGGTCAGGAGTTCGAGATCAGCCTGGCCAGTATGGTGAAACCCCGTCTCTACTAAAATTACAAAAAATTAGCTGAGCATGGGGAGGGGGGCGGTGCACCTGTAGTCCCAGTTACTCAGGAGGCTGAGGCAGGAAAAGTGCTTGAATCTGGCAGGCAAATGTTGCAGTGGGCTGAGATCACACCACTGCACTCCAGCCTGGGTGACAGAATGAGACGCAGTCTCAAAAAAAAAAAAAAAAAAAAAAAAAAAAAAGTTTGGTGCGGGGGTGCAAGGGGGAAATTTGGACACAAACAAGACACAGAGATAATACCGTGTGAAGATGAAGCAGAGATTGGGGCGGTGTTCTATCAACCAAGGAACACCAAAGATTGCCTGTAAGACACCAGAAGTTAAGAGAGACATGGAACAGAGTCTTCCTCAAAGTCTGATTCAGAAGGAACCAACACTCCTGACACCTTCATCTCAGACTTCTGGCCCCCAGAATTGTGGGACAATAAATTTTTGTTGTTGAAAACACCCAGTTTGTGGTACCTGATTGCAGCAGCCCTAGCAAACTAATACAGACCCCTACCTCATACCATGTACAAAAATTAACTCAAAATGAATCAGGTACCTACATATTACAGCCAAAACTATAAAACTCGCAGAGGAAAACATGGGCATAAATCTTTGTGACATTGGATCAGGCAATAGTTTCTTAGATATGGCACCAAAAGCACAAGCAATAACAATAAATATAAACTGGACTTCATCAAAATTTAAATTGTGTGCTTCAAATAGCACTATTAAAAAAAGTGAAAAGGCAACTCACACAATGGGAAAAAATATCTGCAAATTATTTATCTGATAAGTGATTAGTATCTAAAATACTTTAAGAACTTACACCTCAACAATAAAATGACAAATAACTCAATTTAAAAATTGGCAAGATTTGAGTAAGCATTTCTACAAAGATGTATAAATGGCCAATAAGGACGTGAAAAGATACTCAACATCTTTAGTCATTAGGAAAGTCAAAACCACAATGAGGTATCATCCTATGCCCATTAAGATGGCTACTATGAAAAAAATAATAATAATAACAATTACTGGTGAGGGTGTGGAGATATTGTGACATGGTTTGGCTCTGCGTCCTCATCCAAATATCGTATCAAATTATAATTCCTGATGTTGGGGGAGGGTCCTGGTGTGAGATGATTGGATCATGGGGGCAAATTTCCCCCTTCCTGTTCTCGTGATAGTGAGTGAAATCTCACAAAACCTGGTTGTTTAAAAGGTTTTTTAAACCTCTTTGCTCTCTGTCTCCTGTCACCATGTGAAGATGTGCTTGCTTCTCCTTCACCTTCTGCTATGATTGTAAGTTTCCTGAGGCCTCCCCAGTCAAGCCTCCTGTACAGCCTGCTGAACTGTGAGTCAATTACACCTCTTTTCTTTATAAACTTTCCAGTCTCAGGAAGTTCTCTATAGCAGTGTAAGAATGGACTAATACACATTGGAACCCTCTTATATTGCTAGTAGTAATGTAAAATTATGCAGCTATTTTGGAAACAGTTTGGTAATTCTTTAAGAAGTTAAACATGGAGTTACCACATGACCCAGCAATTCCATTTTTAGGTGTATACCCAAAAGAACTGAAAGCATATATTCATGCAAATCCTTGTACATATATATTCATAGCAGCCTTAGTCATAAGAACCAAAAAGTGGAAACAATCCAAAGGTACATGATGAGATGAATGGAAAACAAAATATGGTATACCCATACCATGTAATATTATTTAGTCATAAAATAGAATAAAGTTCAATTTTACGAATATGCTACAACATACATGAACCTTAAAAATATCATGCAAAGTAGAGAAGCCAGATGTAAAAGGTTACATGTTGCATTACTTTATTTATATTAAATGTCCAAAATAGACAAATTCACTTAGACAGAAAATAGATCCGTGGTTACCAGGGATAGGGAAAAGGGAGGAACAGTGAGTGACTACTAATGTATACAGGTTCCTTTCCAAGATGTTGAAAATGTTGTTGAATCAGGTGGTGATGAGGTATACAACTTTGTGAATATACTGAAGACTGCTGAGTTTATACTTTTTAAAAATGATATGGGAATTATATCTCAATTTTTTAAGTTAAAAAAGAGATCCTCAGGGTAAAGAAAAGAATAAAATATCTCTACCTATTTCTAAGGTACACTACCCTAGGCCAAGCCAACATTATCTCTCCCCTGGATGTCTGTCATACCCTCCTAACTGGTCTTGCTGGTTCCATCTTTGCCTCCCTACCGTGAGTTCTCACACAGCAGCCTAAGTCAGATCATGTCACTTCGCTTGAAATCCTCCAATGGCCACCATCTCACTCAGAATGAAAGCTGAGTGAGCTGAGGGCCATTCAAATTCCCCAAGGCCATATAACCTGCTTTGGGTCGTCTTGTACTACTGTCCCCTCACTCAATCTACTCCAGCCATGGCAACTTCCATGGCATTCTGGAACAAGCCAGGCTCACTTTGACCCCAGACTTTTTGTTCCTTTATGTTCCTTCTGACTTGAACTGTCTTTCCCAATATTTCCCTAGAATTCATTCCCTCATTTCTCCCATATCTCCCTTCTCTAAGGCCACTCATGTCATTCCTCCAATGCCAATAACCATCCCATCACAACCATCCATTCCATCCCTCTTCATCCCCTTCCCTTCTTGATTTTTATCCTACACACTTACCATCACTGCCCCAAGAACAGAGCCTTTGTTTTTATTTACTGTACCCCCAGCATTAATAATGCCTGGTAATAAAAGCTAAATACATTGTCATTATGATTATTGTTGATGGTAACAATTAAAGGTTGAAGAGGTGATGACGTCTTGCCATTCTCATTTGAAAGTTTAGACTACAGCCACACAAGGGTCCATACCTTAAAAGAAGACAATGCTATCTCAGCACAAAAATGAACGAAGAAGTATGTAAAGCAAAGCCAAGATTTTCTTCAAAAAAATTCTTTCCAGGGTTTTGCTTCTGCAAATGGGTAGGTGGTGATTTATCACATTATTGTATCCATTCATTACATATGCAAATATTCTGTAAATTTCTTGCTGGTAAGCCCCAGCCTGGTTCTCTTTAAATCCCCTAGAGCATCACTTCTCAAGCTGTACTTTTCATAGAGATTGCCTGAGGACATGTTAAAACGCAGATTGATTCAGAAGGTCTGGCGTGGAACCTGAGACTCTGCATCTCTAACAAGCTCACGGGTATTACAGATACTGCTCGTCCAGGACCACACTTTAAGGACCAAGGTCTTCAGCACCTCACACAGGGCTCTACGGGATGGCCCAATCAGTGTTGAGTGAGTGAGTAGTGATTAACTCATAGGTGGCAGGGCAAAGGAAGAGTTAATAGAAAAAGTTTAAATCCAATAATAAGGAAAGCAGCCGCTACAGCCTCTCTCTCTCCCTCTCCCTTTCCCCATAGTCTTAATAAAAGATAATTTGTACCCGCTTGGCATATCTCTGCTCAGAGTTTTCCATCTTTTGCTAAAATAATGTACAATCCTCCTAGAAATTCCTTCAAAAAACAGCATGTTCTGATAGGGTAACCAACTCATTCCAATTTTCCTGGGACCAAGTTTTAGCACTAAGAGTTCTGCATCCTAGTTTTAAAACTGAGTCTTGTGTCCTGGAAACCCCCTCAGTCCCAAGCAAAGTGGGAAAGTTAGCCACCTACCTGTGTAAAGCACTTTGTCTAGATGAAACAAAGATGACCGAGTCACCTGTTTGCCTTAAGGTGGAGGGAGCTAAAGAAGGTATGTGTGGGCTGAACAGCAAAGGTAACTCTGAAAGAAGATCAAAGCCCCTTATAAATCTATATAGAAAACTACACTATGCCCTACACTCAAACCAATAATTATTGGGTTAATACAGAATATGATCTTTCACTCTGAGCTCCATATATCATCTGACTTTCCTTAAATCATGGAGAAATAAGTGCAGGTTATGCTTGCTCTATTTTATGTGCAGAAACAAGGTGGGGTGGGCCTCATAATTCACTCTTCTAGGCAAAATAGGGTCAGGAAAAAAATCTGTTCTTTTGAACAATGAGTTTGTGGCCAAACCACATTGCTTTTAAATATGTTCTAAGCTGCAGTCCTCCGGACTCCAGAATAAACCATGACAAAAATCCAAAGCATTAAGGAAAAGGGTTTTATGCTCTAATGTTTATTCATTAACAAACATAAGCCTCAGTATTCCTGAGATTCTTGCAATCTGGCTGGGTTGTTTTTAACTGGCTGTGTCCCTCAGAAAGCAGAAAGTCATGGAGAAATATTTGATTTTCCATAGAACTAACCCAATTCATAAGGTTATGTTGACAAGACCCACCACCCTCTGTATTGCCCACTACTCAAATGGTAATCGGTTTTGCATGCTACCCAAGTATCCCAGTCCGCATCAGTCCACAAACTTATGAAATTTCAAACATGTATGAAAGTTATGTAGGACCCAATTATGCCTGACACCACCAGCCAAACTATAATCCTTTATGTGGCAAGTGAGTTCATTTAAGGGCTCAAATGTTTGTTGCTCATTTAAATACTTACATCAGTAAACAAAAGACAGTGAATCACAGTGAACATGGAATTCATTACACAGCAGGACTAGATTCCTACCAGCAGGAATACTAGCTTCAGAGAGTCAGACACACTGTGAGACCCTCCCCGGATTACCAATATCCGCAGCTGTGGAAGGCTCCACCGTATCCAGTCTAGGTTCCACATTTAGGAAGAGGTCTTCTCCAGTGGCACTGATGGCAAGACCAGAGGGTCTCACCAACATCAAGATCCGATGCACTCCAACAGGCAGCAAATCTGTCTGACAGACTACATTGGTCTGGTTTGAGAAAATAACTTTGCAATTCGTTTTATTCACTGTAACCTGCAAGAACTGGGAGTCATCAGAGAAACCAGTTCCGGTAATATAAATCATTAGGTTGACGTCGCCATCTTAAAGGAGGAAAGAAATTTTGAAAAAACAAACAAACAAAATAATCTCTCAGTGATACTACTTCATTTAAGAGGCCTCACTATCATCAAATGCTCATTCTCTCCCCTGATCCCCTCCCAAAATTCAAGGAGCTGAATGCTGACTTAAATATTGGCCATCTGTATTTATTATTGTAGTACACAGCCCCGATCTTAAATTTTCTCCAGCTAGTAAGAAGAGATCTCTGATCAATTTTTTTAAAAGAACGTAGTATTTCAAAATAAAGGACAAAGACAATAAAACATTTTTAGTCATCAAAAGTCTACTTCTCCCCATTTTAAATCATGACCATTTACCTTAGATAGACCAAAACATAACACTTTCTGCTGCATCAGTCAACCTCTGCCTAATGAACTAATGTATCTTCTACCCACCCATCACCAGCTACATGGCCTCTAACAAAATCACTGCAAGTCTCAGGTTTATACCCATCTCAGAGCCAAGTCACAAATCATACCAACAGAGTACCACACAGAATGGACACAGGGAGTTGACCCTTGGAGGTACTGGAAAGAGCAGGAACCTGGGCAATGAGCTGGTACGTCATTCACTCGCACAACCACCTGAAAAAAGGCAAAATTTCTTTTCAATTTTACGCATTTCATATCTGCTAGGGTATTCATAAAGTATCTGTGAAGCGCTCCCAAGCTGAAATGTGTTCCTGATTTGCTTATTCTTATTCCTTTTTTCTATTTTCCAAGTAATTAATCTTAAATTGCAATGAATGGCTCAAAACACATGAAGCTTTCTTAAAATGATGGTGGACGTGCTGAAACCCATTTCTGTAATTAAATGTGCGAAATATTGAGTAAATGTTCTCTCTGTCATATAGAAGTAAATTTCACATGCTTAAACTGCATAAGGATTTCTCATCACTCTGTATTTCCAACCAGGTACCTACTTTATGTGACGAGCCCTTTATTTGCTACTAAAGACCAACAAATTCAGTATGTTCCTTCCACCGTCACTATGTGAATATATAACTAAAGACTAGAGTGTATTTGGATACTTTAGTTGGGGTCTCTTTTGTCACAGAATGGTAGATTCCCAAAGAGAGACTATATATATTTCCTTTTCACTGGAACTAATGTTAATCTAATAGAACTCAAAAACTACTTGGAAATGAGAAAGGTAAAAAAGATATGACTCCACTGATTCTCTGTGTATAAAAAATGCATTAATAGCATACAGATTATATTTTATGACAGCGTTTCCTTATTAAGGGAAGAGGTATTGGCATGGCATGGACAATAAGGAACACTTCAATTTTATCTATTCTGTTTCATTTTTTCCATAAAGACAAAAATTATAAATATATCAAAATGTTGACAATGTCAATTTTCAGTTTGGGTACCCAGGTGTTGATGCTATTCTTTATTGCTTTTGTATTTTAAAACTTTATCAAATGGAAAGCAGATGACCTATAACAGAAATATGGGAAGATAGGAAAAAAATAAAAGGACATTTTAAAGACAAAAAGAATGACCTAGCTCATTTATTTTTTGATACCTCAGATAGAAGCATAAATCATATTTAGCTATATAGATTCTCAAATTTTTGCACCATAACAGTAGTATCAATAATTATAATAGAATATTGTGATTACAAGGCATTTATATTTTCAGGGAAATGTACATACCCTGTGGGGGGTACAAAAAGGACAGCCATAAGTACCCCTGTTTTACACAGTGGCAAAATGACCCTTAGGAGCTAAATCAATGGGTCCGTGTTACAAATCAGTGAGGAGCTGAGTTAGACTTGAAACTGGAGCTTGCACTTAGGATGGCCCATTCACTCTCACCTGACTATGCTGGTTGGCAGTAGCCAACATGTCTCCAAATATGGGTCCAAGAAAAACTCCACCATCATATACCACACGCATGGCTGCAGCAGGATTCACTCCAGTAAGGTTTTCATCAGAGACCTGAGATGGTTACATTTCTGGTAAATTCTGTCATGGAACCAAAATCTAATCTTGTCTAATCAAATAATAAAGGGTCTTTTCACATTGTGTTTCGGATAATCAGATAGCTAGAAAGTGAAAGTAGAGTGACAGAATTGAAATATAGAAACATAACAGTAAATAATGGCTAAGGAAAGCCCCAGTAGATTAGAGAAATATTCATTTGCAAGTCGATTGCCAAAAGAGGTACAATAAACCATCTTCTAAGTCTTGAGATACTTTGCTTCTCCATTTTTCCATTTTATATGTTTGCAATCCAAACTATTAAAATAAAGTGGAAATAAACAGTGCCATGAGATAAAAGCAAGGTCTCCCATTCTTCTTCTATCTCCTTTCTAGAATTTCGATTGAAAATCAGATAACCCACACCACCATACAACTAGGAAAAAATTTTCATCTTCGGCTTCTTTTTATAATAACCAAATGCTAGATGATCATTAGATTATTTTTTAAAACCCTAAATATGCAAGAGCATCTGGTTTTGTCATTACACAAAGACAGCAAATTCTTTTCTAAACTTCCTTCTGCTATGCCATCTGCTTCCATGATCATCTAAGTCAATCACATCTGCTTAAATTATCCAATAACAGATGTAGAATTATTGCATGGTGGACACTGACCAACAACTTCACTACCTACAGTGAGTTAGGAAGGCAGACGTTGGGTTTAAATTGCTTTTTCAGGAATATGAGATACAAAATATGTGTTGAAAACTTCCAGAAAGAAAGATCATGGAATCCCTTTACTCGAATATTCCAACAAAATTAATAATTCATGACAGTTTCCATTTGTATAATTCTGATTTTTTTTTTTTTTTTTTTTTTTTTGCAGAATTTCTCCAGGGCAGCAAATCCATACCACTAAAAGGGACACTATACATACCCTGATAAAATTGGGCAAATCCCCAATCTGAGTGGACCAGGACAAGGTCCACACGTGTTCGTAGCAAGTGTATAGATCCTCCTTCACAGAGAAGTCACTGGCATTGAGGTACCTGGATGTGAAGTCATCAGCGTTATTCTGTAAGAGCTGGTGAAGGTGATGAGCAGAAATTTGTACAGGGACATCTGTGAGAGAAGGTTTTGATGCAGAAAACACAGATACTAATTAATCCACCTTACAGAGTTTCATCATCAAGGATAACACAACACATACCAGG
Organism: Chlorocebus sabaeus; assembly: GCF_047675955.1. Classification (NCBI taxonomy): domain Eukaryota; kingdom Metazoa; phylum Chordata; class Mammalia; order Primates; family Cercopithecidae; genus Chlorocebus; species Chlorocebus sabaeus. The sequence goes on from NC_132920.1 coordinate 52,026,069, forward strand.
ATGCCTATCAAATTTTCAGGAGACCCTTCTGTCAAAATGGAACTTCAGTAGAATCCCCAGCCCTAATTAGACCATTTTTTTCCTAAGATAAAGACAAGTAGATACTCACTTTTTATATTACACTATCTTTCATTCATACCATATCACATAGCAATCAGAGAGCACAGCCATGTCAGATAAAATCATCTCAACTGTCAACTCAAAATGTAAACTCCACACACCTTTGAATGCCTGAAAGTCTAATTAAATATTAGATCTTCCCTGGAAAAATTTAGCTGGCCCTGTGAACAGAGAAAAGTTGGCCACTTTTCACAGGGAGTGAGGGAGGCATACAGCAGCTGACACCCATAAAAACTTGGCCAGCCCAGCTGAGGAATGTTGGCATTTAATTTCAGTTTCTCTATTAGAATTTTCTTTAAGCCCAACCACCTGCTTCCCCATTCCATGTGCCCACAGAGGAATAACAGGTCTCTGTGTTTGAACCCTGCTTTGCGCTCTACCAGAAGTTCCCATTTCATTAGCTGCTCCCAGCAGCCCTGTGAGGTGAATCATTGAGTACCCTAATACCTACTTTAGGGATGAAGAAAATGAAACTCAACCATAGCTTGCCAATGCAGAAAGACAGGTTTACATGAAAACCCAGGTTGCCTTCTACCTACTCAACAGCATTTCTCTTGAATTCCCCACTGCCCTGAAGGGTTAATAAAATATCACTGCATTGCTAAATTGCTAACAAAATTCTTATCCTTTTACAAAACATGTTTCTACATTTATACAGTTTCAGATCCATCACCATTCAAGAGGCCAGGCCAAGGCTGACTTCCCCAGGTGTTTTGCAGGTGGTGATCTGAGCATCATCAGTGATATAAATCAGTAGCAGGAAGTCTCTACGGATGAGCTGTCATCCATGAGAAGTAAAATCAAATATAAATAGCACATTAATGGCCCTCACAGAGGCAGGACACAGTTGATGTTTATTCCCCCATTTACCAGAATCAACACCTAGGGATCTTCGACTTCTCCTGAGTCACCCTATCATAATAAAAACACCACTCTGTTCCTCCCACCCAAGAGGTCCTGCACAGGCCTAGGGACTTTCTGCTTGGGAGGGCAGAAGACTTTGGGACCATGTTCCAACTTTTATACAGCCCCTCTCAAGTTCTACTGAGCCTTGCTTCTGATTCCCCACGTTTCTACCAAATAAGTAATGTATCATTATCACTTCTAATCCTTGCTCTTTGTGCATTGTATGTATTCTTGAAGATTTACAAACACTACTCTAATTGCATCTGAAAGTTCTTTCTACATTTGTTGGGACCACTAAAATCCTCCATAGTATGTGGTGTCACCATTAAGTTTAACTCTGATGGACCATGGCTATCATGTATCTTGGTCTATAAAACTCTAGAAAGAAGAGGACTGACCCAAGAATCAAATACGTGGGTTCACAACTGGACCCTGTCATCAGCTATTTGTATGACCTTTTGACAAGCCTCAGGGTAGTTGGCTGAATGGTGAACCCCCTAAAAGATGGCCTAATGGCCTAATCCCCGGAAAATATCAACGTTAACTTATAAAGCAAAATAATAAACTGCATATGGCAAAAGATGTGGCTAAGGGTCTTGAGAGGAAAAATCTGTCCTAGATTATCCCAGGTGGACCCTGAATACAATTATGTAATAGGTACCCTTATAAGAGAGAGGCAAAGAAAATTTTGAGATAGAAGAGGAAGAAGCAATGTGACCACAGAGGCGGCGGTTGGAGTGATACGGCCACAGCCAAGACATGCTAGCCACCACCAGAAGCCAGAAGAGGCAGGAGCAAATACTTCACAGGAGTGTGGCCCTGCCGACAACTTGATTTTGGACTTCTGGCCCCAGAACTGGGAGAGAACCATTTTTTGCTGTTTGAAGCCACCAAGTTTGTGGTAACTCCTTACAACAGTCCCAGGAAGCTGATCCACTCAGTTTCCACATCTACACATCTTGCACATCTACAAAATGTAAAGGTTGGGGTAGCATTAACAGTAAGCCCCTTTCCAAATCTTTCATTTTAAGAATTGTCACTTTCAGACACTGGAAAATAAACAAAATAGCTTTAATACTATCACCTGACAACCTCCCAGGATGTTGTTCCCTTGGAAATGTGAGTGAGATTATGTGAGTGAGAAGTGTTGCACCCCCAATCGCCCCTTTACCAGAAATCACTGTATTAGGAAGCTGGATGCGAAAGTGTCCTCCTAAAGGTGGACTTGTCCGCTGTTGTCTCTGTGTGGTCGCCAGGACCAGTCCAGATCCCTCTTCTGTTCCTTCAGTGGGCACAGAGCTGTGGCATGTCAGAAACAAAGCATTAATGTCTGGGTTGGGGTGTGCACCTAGGAGGACCTCGTCTGAAGGGTGTCCTGTCTTGCTTAGGCTGCAGGCTTCCACAAAGAGCTAAGGGACCTGAAGAAACTCAGAAAGGGAGTTTTCAGGACCACTCGATGTGAGAATCATTTCAGAGTAACTTAATTCACCTCTATCATTTCAGAGTGAAAAATGTTGGCATTTAGAGCCTACCGATATGGTGGGCTTCCTCTCTGCCACTGAAGATGTCTCAACCCTTCATTTTCAGTTGATGGTTTTATTGCTTTTTCCTGCCCAGAGGACCAGGGAACAAACATTTAGTTAAGGAAAGTAAAGCACGGGTTCAAACTTTCTGCACCTGCCTTTAATACGCCATTGCAACATGCTGTAGGTACGAGAACTCATTTTGGAACATAGTAGAAAAGATGACAGAAAAAAACCTATACAGTTATGCATCACTTGACAGTGAGGATACATTTTAAGAAATGCATCCTTAAGCAGTCTCATCATTGTGCAACCATCATACAGTTTACTTACACAAACCTAGATGGTACAGCCTACCACACACCTAGGCTATATGGTATAGCCTGTTGCTTCTAGGCTACAAGCCTGCCGCTGTACTGAATACTGTAGGCAATTGTAACACAATGGCATGTATTTGTGTATCAAAACATATCTAAACATAGAAAAGGTACAGTAAAAATACGGTAGTATAATCTTATAGGACCACCATCATATATTTGGTCCATCACTGACAGATACATTGTTATGTGGTACATGACTGTATATGTAGATATATATGTATATACACGTATATACAGTGTGAATATATATATACACACCTATAAATACACGTATACATACACGTACATCAAAGGCAGAGCACTCAATTCTTCCCATTCTACTGAGGTTTAGGTGAAAATTTAAAAGAACAAATTAGATTATACATGTGTTCCAGAAGCTTACAAGTAGCCTGATCCTTAGTTACTGCTTTGTAAACTGTGGCTAGAAATCGTTATTACAAAGCAATGCTTATGGGGCTCTTGTGCCATCTGGTGGTGAGTTCTTAGAAATAGCTATTTTTCTCTAGATATTTCACTTCAAAGAATTTCAACAAGATTAATACATGAGGAATGCAATGAAGGGAACAATAACAACAACAAAAAAAGGCAGTGGTGATGTGAACCTCTGAACAGCACAAAATGCCACTATTTTTAAACTAACTAATTCGGAATTAGTTCTCAAAGCGTAGTCCCCAGACCAGCAGAATCAGTATCACCAAGGAGCTTATTAAAAATGCAAATTCTCAAGTTTTTCCCCAAACCTACTGAATTAGAAATTCTGACAGTAGGCCCAGTAATTTTAACAATACGTCCAGGTGAATCTGGTGCTGCATTCTCAAGATTGAGAACATTGCTTTAAGCAACAAGACAGGTAGCTTTTCCTGATAAAAGTCTCACCTGTGTCCGCCAAGGCCAACAAGCATTCTTAGGAGAAGGGACAGGTGTACAAAAGGCACTCCTTACCGTGCAGTGATGAGCGGGAGCTCCGTGCCACACCCCGCCAGCCAAGAGGTGACACTGTAGACTGGAGGGGATCCCACCACAGACACTGATTCCACCAGATTCCCCCCTGGGCGAGCCGTTCCAGAATCAGCTTGAGAAACTAGAGACCAGTGATCCAATTACTATCAAGTGACTCAAGATAGGAGACTTGCTGTGTGGAAACTCCCAGTTGGAGATGTGAGTTACTCAGATCTCAGCACACACCAAAACCATAGATTCCTACTTACCTGCTGCCATAAAGAACACATGGAGAGGAGGCAGGAGGATAGGCTATTCCGTTTAGCACAAAAAGGAAAATGTGAGGTCCTGATTTAAGGAGATGAAGATTGATTCCATAGAAAAGTTCAATAACCCCCCAGCCAGCAAAATGTCACTCCCTATGCTCTTGGAGGCACTCCTACACAGTTAATTTATTGCAGTGTAGCCTGCCACCCTTACCTCCTTTCCTTCCCATAGCCCCTGGCATCTCTAGGGATGTTCAGGTGATCCTCTTAGGAGCACTACACTCAGAGGCACATAGAGGAGCATTTGGGTGTTTATCGACAGTGTGGAGCCAGCACGTGTACAGAAAGAGTGCAAGCCTTAAGAGAGACCACTGGTCAAATCCTGATTTTTTCACTTCTACTAGATTCCCACTCAGCTAATCCACACACACTCCATTAGACTCAGTTTTCTTACGTGTGAAGTGGGAATTATGACATGCATGATTGATAGTAATCTACCTGACAAAGGGAGTTTAGTGAGATTTAAGATTTAAAATGATCAGCACAATATCAATATCCTTTTAGCCTCCTCCCCAAGGTTGGTTACAATGGAGACTTTAAAGAGTTTAAGGGCAACATCTTTGTATAATTCATCTTCTCATGCTTGATTCTTAGCATACGCTAGGCATAGAGTAGGTGGTCAATAAATGATTATTTGTTCAGCTGGGTAAAATCACTGAAGGTTCAGTTCCAGGTTCGGTGATCACTAGATTCTGATCTCCTCCACAGCCCTGCTGTGGGAATTGGGGCAAAATATTCAACGCCTTTTAGCCTTGGTTTCCCCATCCATAGGTGGGGATAATAGGACCAACTCATGGGCTTCTGAGAACTAAATGAGAAATAAATGGAAGCTACCACTGTCCAGTGCTAGTGGGAGATAAAAAGAAGTCTCATACAGGACATTAGGCAGGGGAATACCATCAAGTGTAAAACTGAGATCACATAAATGATATACAATTAACTATGAATTTTGAGCCCAATTGTGTACTTTCTGTTGCCACTAAATAATTCTGAAAACAGAGCCACTGCCAGCAGGGTTAATGTAACAAAGTGGGAGGCAGACCGTTTCATGCATGCCACCACCATCTTCCCTCTTGTCTCCGCCCTCTCCCTTCCTGCTCCCACCTCACCACACCCCTGGATGATTCCAGATACACAGAGAATTTGGTGGCAAAGAGGTGAGGGCAGTAAGAAAAGGTTCTGAATCCTTGGCTTCAAGTGTTTGGAGAGGCAGAATGGCATTAAAGGAAGAGAAAAGAAAAACTGAACAGCACCTATTATCCAGTCCTGAGTTTTCCAACCAGTGGGCTCCAGTGTATGAAATATTGATTCCCTCAGCCCTCTGGAAATTGAGGCAGCACTTGGGGTCACCAAAGACCCCCCAACAAGTTGTCCTGAGCACCAAAAAATTCAGGTAGTCACCTAGCACGTCGCTTGAGTAGTGTCATTTTCTAAGTGTGCCAGAGCACGAACAGGTTTGGAACAATAAGCAATGACCCAGACGTCCCCAAAACACTTAAACTATGGAAACAGAGAAGAGATGGGATTTCAATGAGAATGGAAGATGATGTAATTTCAAGGCTGATAAAGAATCCTCTTGCCACCCATCCCCAAGTTCCCCTGCCTTCAGTACTGCAATGTTTAGGCAAAAGACTGAAAAGTTGTACATTTTCTAAATCAAAATGTAAATGAAGGTATCATCTTTTTCTTCTTGGAGAGGGAAAGAAACTATAAAAAGTAGGTTCACCAAGCCCCAAAGCCACAAGGAATTTGACAGAGAAGGAAACATGAGCAAAAGTTGGAAGCCTGAAGACACTGAGGGCAAACTGCACCATTCTGCCTTGGCTGTGGCTGCCTGTCACAAACGGCCACCTCAGCAGGGCCCTGGAGGAGGACTTTGTCCCTAAGACTAGCGGGCAAGAGCCAGGTGAGACCACTGTGCCCAAGAGTGGTCAAGGGAAACTTCAGGAAGGAAAAGCCAGGCCTGATCGCTAAATAATGAGTGGGAAGGGTCTGGAGAGACAGAAAGGACAAGGGTCTTCTCTCTGAAGAAGATGATTACCTTCCAACTCTCACTGCATCTGTCTTGAAGGTTGGAGATCAGACTTTTAGCCCATTTACAGGGACAGACGCTGCTGTGTTCCTTCTAGCACCTGGTATGACATATTAACTCATGGAGAGGTGGAGAAATCCTGCTAGCCTAATGATGATAATACTAATAACAATAATTGCTTATATTTATTAGGCACCTTCTATGGACAAGACCAGTAAGGAGTGCTTTATATTCAACTTTATCTTCACAGTAATCTAATGAAGTAGAGTCCTTATTATACCCATTTTACAGATGAAGAAACCAAGACTTCCCAGCAAGAAAGTGAGAAAACTGGAGTAAGAGTACAGACACCAGAAGCAAAAGCAAATAGTGGGGAAAATAGGAAAGAAGAGGGACTAGAGAGACATAGAACCAAAGGCACACAATCCCAGCCCCATCTGTTTTCTAGAGCCAAGGCAGGCAAAAAGGAGGATCACCTGTTCTCTCCTCATTAAAAAAACAATAACCCCTAGCAGGAAAGTTTGAGGTAGGCATTTGATAGGCTCGTGGAGGAGAGAGAATTTGCTGATTACCTGTTACGTTTGTGTCTGCAATAATAATTTCATCCACATAGAACAGGCCCGTCTCCTGCACCAGAGGGACAAGGTCAATCTGATGAACCAGCACTGGGGAGTTTGCCGGAGGGGGCTGGAGATCCCCGGAGCAACGCACACAAGTCTCCCAGAGGTCAGTGCAATGGAACTGCCAGCTGAAAAACAGCGTGGAGTGGAACTGGGCTCTCAGCGAGCACTTGCAGTCCTCTCCCGTTAGAGCCCTTGTTCCCAAACCTGGGGGGTCTGCGGGCTTTGCAGCCAGGAGAGAGACCCCATGAGCCCCTGCACCCAAGCAGTCCCGGGTGCCATGGGTGCAAACATCCCACCCAAGATGGGCTCAGCTCAGCCTCAGATATAACACCAGGAGTCACCTTTTAAGTCAATCATTCATCCATGACATGCAATGTCAGCAGCATTTTCAAATTACAGTTTAACTGTGTGTCTTAAGCAAATTATAATGTTAGGCTATAGCCACAGAGAAGATTGAGACTTCTGGACATTACCAGTTTCATTTAGGTTTAAGACCATTTACAAGATCCATGAGAATTATGTGGAAAGCACTGAATCAAGGGATCAAGATGGCTGAATTTTATTCCAGGGTCACTAGCTGAATGAATTTTGATGAATCACAAATTCTTGGGGCCCCAAATTTCCTCCACCTGTCATGTCAAAGAATGTTCTCTAAGGTTCCCCCAACTTCGCTGTTCTACGATTCTACTCCTATGAGAAATGTCAGACTCCCTCTAGGGAGTAGTATATTCTTAACAACTAACTGCTCTCGAGTCAAACTTTTTTGTCAAATAAAATATATTCAAATCCCCAAATTAGTATACGAGGCCCAAATATAAGACCATTAGTGCCTCAGGTGGGTCACTGTCCCAAAGAGAGCGAATCCTCCCAGCTGACCAAATTCCCACCATGCCTCCCCACCGATTAGCTACCTCTTGGGGCTGGTCCTCGTGAGACTCCAGTCACAGGTAGTGTTCTTTACCATGTTTTGAAAGCCGATTGTGAAGGACACAGTCATCTTCAGGATCTTGTTCATGTGGCCTTTGTACGCAAGACACAGCTATGGACACCAAATAAGTCCTTCAGTACTATTAGTGCAAGAAGCAGTCATTCAAACAATATGTAGTGAGGAGCCCGCATCCCTAGAACCCTGCCATAGGCTCTGAGAGAGTCAGTCCAGTTCCCGCCCTTCCAGAGCTTACTAGTGTAGCCAGAGAGACAAATAACTTAAATTGTTATTTACCTACCTAAGTAAAACTGGGGAAAAATACAAATAAATACTTTTTCTGAGGCCAAAAAAAAAACCACACACGTCATTAAATGGAGAGTTTTTAAATGCTTAGCACTGTGCTCAGCAGTGAGGATTTTAGAATATCTTACTTAAGAAAACCCCTGTTCTAACCCAATTACCTGTACAACCTCGAGCAAGTAACTCAACCTCTCTGAGCCTCAGTTCCTCAGCTCTAACTCCCCAGCATCCTTGGTTTCTAACTCATTTAGAGACAAAGCTATTGGCACAAGAAGACTTTAGAGCAGGAGTTTTCAGCCCCAGCACTATCAATATTTTAGGCGCTATTCTGTGCATTATAGGATGTTCAGCAGCTTCCCTGGCCTCCATCCACCAGATGCTGATAGCACTTTCCCAGTTGAGACCACCAAAACTGTCTCCATGCATTGCCAACACTTCCCTGGGGGGCAAAATCACCTCCATTGGGCGCCCCTGCAGAAGAGATGAGGCTGAAGAAGGGAGGAGCTCAAGCATGAACCATTTAGCCCCAACTCCCACAGCAGCCTGACTAGGAAAAGACTAGAAACGACTGCCATGAGCTCTACCACTCCAGCAAAACTCACTCCGGTTCCCAAAGGGCAAATCAGCTGCACTTCTTTTACAAGGGTGGTGGAGCTATCGAAGCAAAGGATGTAAGAGGTGTTTGAGAAATGCATCAGACAATTCAATCCATCAATAATAACAACAGCTAGAGGAACAATAATTAGCCTTCACTGGGTCCTAACTGTGCAGGCACTTTACTGCATTATCTCATTTAATCTATACCACAGTCCTGAGAGATAGACCACATTACTGTCCATTTTACAGATGAGTAAATGAAGGCAAACTGTACTTAAGACAGACATGGAAGGCACATTGGGTGTGGAATCAGGATTTAAAACCAGATTGTCCAATGACATGGTCTGCACTCTTAGAGATCAAAGAAAATATTGTAGCGAATAAAACCTTTCAGGGTCTCACAGCTAATACAAAGGCATTTCCAGGTAACAACACACAAGTGGGGGCCAGTGGTGTCTGTTCATACCTGAAACAGCAGTCGAGAGACCTAGAACCTCAGCCTGAAACACCTTGGGCAGATCACAGCAATCACTCCTTTGTGCCTCTAAGTTTTCAGTCTCGAATCCACACACCAATACTAATCCCTACCCACCTGACCCGGAAGCACAAGGGCTGCTACTCACATGTGTGTACTGATCTAGCCGATAGCCCTTCTGGGCAGCCGGGGGAGTTACGACAAGGTGTCGAGGCTGACGGAGGCTGAACCTGCCGCAGAAGGGTTCCGTTCCACTGGTGAGGTCCCCTTCAGAGTTGGGAACTGCTAGGCCTGGATGCAGTTCAGATAAAATAGAAAGACAGGCATAGATGTTAAACAAGACAGAGCTTCCCGACATGTGTGCATGAGGATTTTAGAGCATCTCACTTAAGAAAACCCCCTGTTCTAACCCAATTACCCATGCAACCTTGAGTAACTCAACCTCTCTTCTAACTCTCAGTTAGAGTTCCTCAGTTCCTCATCTCTAACTCCCCAGCATCCTTGGTTTCTAACTCAGTTAGGGGCAAAGTCGTTGGCACAAGAAGACTTTAGAACAGGAGTTTTCAACCTCAGCACTATTACTATTTTAGGGGCTGGATAATTCTTTGTTGTATGGGCTGTCCTGTTCACCATGATATGGGCCCCTCAGCCCTGGGAGAGCTGGCCACAGCATGAGTGGTCAGCACCCCTGGCTTGAAGGCTCCAGCAATAAGAAACTCATTCTGTGTTCCCTGGAGCCTTGAAAATCCTTTAGCATTTTCTCTGTGTAGTAGGATATGAAAAACTATTCAGAAGCAAAAAGACAAGGAATATCCAGATGGAAGAGGTATTCAAAAATAACTAGAATTTAGTTCACCTTACTAGTAGTTTTAAAAACATACCCTCACATTTTAAGAATTTCTTAAGACCACTTTCTTAATTAGTAATTCCTTTAGATGTAATTTGAAGATTAGTATGGTTCTGGCTAGGTTTGCATGTTTCTCACCTATGTCTTTGACCTTTTCCCAGCATGTGGCATGGGGAGTATAGGAGGGTGCTGCACTCTACCTCACAGCTCAGCAGGAATGCCTTTCCTTCCTATTGACACCCACACTGAGCGTCACCCTCCCAAGCACAGTGCCAGTCCCTCAGCCACTCAATGTCCAAATCCAGGTTTCACATTTTTTTTCTTTTACTCTGTTATCACCTTGGAGAGGAAATGGGGATTGTTCTCATTTTATAGAAAGAAAAAAGACCATGATGAAAAAGACAGTCAGAATGTGTGAAGCCAGGGACAGCACCTCCTTCAAATCCAAGCCGGAGAAGGATGTTAGCCCAAAGGGGTTCCAGTTTGCATTTTACTTCAAGTAACTCCTCAATGGTTGTTTGAATCTATTACAAAGGAAAAAATGCCAGAAATTTATCTCATGAGCATAAAGACCACCCCCAGTTCTCCCACCCCCATCCCTCATGTTTTAAAGAAGTCTCCCACCAGATGGGCTGTGGCATTTGCAGCGATTGGCTGACTAGAGACATTGTCCCAAGTAAGGAAGAAGTTTCCTCTGCCTGACACATTCAGCACCTAAAAAAGCCAAGAGAGACAAGACTAAATGATGGTGCTAATTAAGCCAGAGAGACAATCTAAGAACACAGGACATTTCCTCCTCAGCTTATTATTTCCTTCTTATTATAATTTTAACTTTTTGATGCCCTACCATTCAGAAACCTCTGGAGAACACAGCATCATTGCCTAATGAGAACTTCTGTTAGAATAATATAAGTGTCAGTCTCCCTATTTATCTGTGCCCCTTGATAGACAGTATGAGATGTAACAATTGCCACTGAATGTTGCACTTTCAGCCCCTCTCACCCAAGGGTAGCCCGGCAGGCAGAAGCAGCCCCATGGCATGCACCCTCTCTTGGAGGCTTATGCAGTCTCTGCTTTGTTTCCAACACATTCTGTGTAGGGCACATTATACTTTTGCTATGGAGTAAGTTCTATGCAGCTTTTTTTTTTTAGACGGAGTCTCACTCTGTCACCAGGCCAGAATGCTTTGGCATGATCTCGGCTCACCGCAACCTCCGACTCCCTGGTTCAAGCAATTCTCCTGCCTCAGCCTCCCAAGTAGCTGCCATTACAGGCACGTGCCACCACGCCCAGCTAAATTTTGCATTTTTAGTAGAGAAGGGGTTTCATCATGTTGGCCAGGAAGGTCTCAATCTCTTGACCTTGTGATCAGCCCGCCTTGGCCTCCCAAAGTGCTGGGATTACAGGAATGAGCCACCATACCCAGCCAGCTTTTAATCTCTTAAATCACTTGTTGCTTTCTACTTTGTCTATGGTTATTTGTGTACATGTTTTGCTATTAGACTATAAGCTTTAGAAGGCAGAGTTCATATTGATTTGTCTTTGTACACCAAAAAGTGAACAACAAAAACTAAAAAGTGAACAACTTAAAAAGTGAACAACAAAAACTAAAACTATGCAAAAACTATAATACATAAAAACTGTTCAATGAAAATATGGGGCACAGCTGAGAGACCCATAGGACATGACTTTTTCAAAGAAGACTTAGAAAACCTAGACTATAGGGAAATACAGCCTGAATCAGTCAAAAGTTATGGAATTTAATGTGTATATGCTCACATGCATGCATGCACACGTGTCAGAGGTGTGTTTAGAGGACTTTGTCTCTTTTCTGGGAAATAAGTTTCTAAAAGAAGACTTACTTGGAACTTAAATTCCTAAAACTAACTCAATGAGTAAGATAATCTCAGGAATAAGACATCACATGTTTGTAAACATCTTCACAATGCTGTTAGACAGATATCCTACTTCTCTGACAGCAAGGTTATAATGACCCCTCAGGTCCCCAGGCTCCCAGTCAGTGCTCCGGCTATGCAGGACTTTATTCCTGCCAGAGTTCAGCTCCATGCGACTGGGAAGACGCACAGACCTGTACTTCTGGAAGTCTCTGGGCTCGGGCTCGGATCTGGTGCTTCTCCCGGAGGTAAGTAGTGACCACATCAGGATTCAGCCAGGTGTTGTGAATCTGGACACCAATCCTCATCCCCCTGCTTGGGGCTATCCCATGATGCTCTGCTTCCAGGTAGTACTTGGCTCCACCCAACAGCTCCAACTTGGGAGTCTTCTGCTGCCAGGTCCCTTCATCTCTATTCTGCTCCCAGGAGTCAAACCAGTCAGCAGTGCCAACGCTGATGGAGGCCACTTTCACCTGTGCCCAAATAAGCATATCATGATCAACACTATGAAGCTTCCAGGCACCTCTTTCTCAAACACTAAGTATCTGAACTGCTACTAACAAGAGAGTTTTGAACCGATCTGCCTTTTAACATATTAACCCAGTTACCTTGGCCCTGTGGTTATTTACGCTTCTCCAGCTCTCTATCTATCTACCTGTCTATCTATCATCTCTTTCAATTGAGTAGTACTCAAATGAGACTAGATGGGCCATGTTCAGAGAAGGAACAACCAACCTAAACCCTAGGATTACATGACACAATGGAGAAGGTAGTGTTAAGCCCTTCAGAGACCTGGAATGATTTGATCACATCAAAATCTATGACATTTCTCCAACCAACTAGCAAACCAATTTCAGAGAAACCTAGTAATAATTTGAGGCAAATATTGTGATTCTTTGTCAATGGCATAACTGCATTTTGGCTGCTGCTAAAGGCATCTTTTCTTATCCTTCAGTGTTGATGGGGAATTCCTATATATAGCTGCCTACATCTCCACCCAAAATTAGTGGAAAAGGCACAAATTTTGGAGTCAGGTAAATTTGGGGTTGAATCCTGAATGTGTCTTTTTGCTATCCAAGTGGATTGGGCACACAATCTTTCTTTTTTTCTTTCTTTCTTTCTTTTTTTTTTTTTTTTTTTTTTTTGAAACAAGGTCTCACTCTGTTGCCCAGACTGGAGTGCAGTGGCAGCCACGACTGCCCAAGGCTTAGGTGATCCTCCTGCCTCAACCCCTCAAGTAGTTGGGACTACAGGCATGCACCACCATGCCTGGCTAATTTTTGTGTTTTTAATAGAGACAGGGTTTTATCATGTTGCCCAGGATGGTCTCAAACTCCTGGGCTCAAGTGATCTGTCTGCCTCAGCCTCCCAAAGCACTAGGATTACAGGCATGAGCCACCACACCTGGCCCACACAATCTTTTTAAGCCTCAATTTCTTCATGTGGAAAAGATATATACACATGTCTTTATGTATATATGTGTGTATACACACAAACACATACATAATATATATATGCATATATACATACATTTTGCAGAGATGCAGTGAAAACTAGAGACAAGTTCTGTAAAAGATGTAGCATAACATTTGGCTTACAGTGAGTGCTCAATAAATAGTAGGTTCACATTCAACCAAGTTCTTTTTCAACAATTAAAGTTCCTGATCATCCAATGGCGTGTTAAAACTATCTGTAAAACAGAGAGCCTTAACTTTGATTCTTTCTTTCTTCATGGGTATAGGACTGGCAACAGAGAAAAGGAAAATAAGAAGACAGTGAATACCTTGGTCCTTGGTTCCTCTGACCAACTGAAATGCAAGGAAGCTTGGCTATCTGCCTGAATCCAGAAAGTGTAATTATTTGTCTCTGGAGCCACAAAGAACCCACTGAGCCGTGCTCTGTAAAGCGGAAGAACATAGAGTCAAGCAAGAGTAACCAAGGCTGAATCACTGAGCCAACAAATAGTTGCCCTTGTACTTTGTCTTCTTTTATGGTAATGAAGAAGAACAACCTGATTCTTATGCCACATGATTGTCCAGAATATTCTAGAAAGAGATATAGTACCTGCCTAGTCTCAATAGCCCAATACATCTCTACACTGGACACAAATCCCCTTGCTGTTGTGTCATGTTTGGGAAAGTTGTAGCCACAGCACACAGCTATATGGAGACTTAGCTGATAAAACCACCTAACATAGCTATTGCAGGCCCTGGATCATGGTAGAAGCTCAATCTATAGTAAATATGATTATTATTATTAGAAATAAAGACAGATTGCTTATCAGAGTTTGCCCTGAGCTTACCAGCAACCGCAACACCTACAAAGAGTATTTTTCTAATTAAAAATATTATGATCCACAGATAAGAGTCAATTCAAAATGTCAAGAATTTCAAATTAAAACCCATCAAATGCAGCTTTGAAGAAGATTACAGGCAATTTCATAAAACTTTTTTAAAAGATCATATTTTTAATATTTAAATTCCAGCAATCTAATATTATAGGCAGACTAGTTAAGGAACTAATTAGACTGCCCAAATAAATACCAAGAATATTTTCTGATGATGCTATTTTCCTAAATCTTCAGATGACCAATATAAAGATGTTTTTAAATTTTGCTTTAATATATATACATTATCTTTATTTTTGAGAGAATTTTTATACCTAAAATAGCTTCAAAAATAAGTATTTTAAAGATCCATCAGTATAATTACATAAACTTACCAATAAATAAATAAATATTCTAATTTTTTAATTTAAAATTTTTAGATTTTAAGGACATTAATGAAAGAGGGAATGGAAAATTAGTTACTACCTGACTTGTGGTTCCTCGAAACAGCAGTTAAAGGGACATACCCTACAAGACCTACTGTAGAAGTCAAAATGTTCTTTTGCCTTTTGGGGTAGGCTGACTCACTCCTTAACACTCCCAAATACACCAAATGTAGCTGAAAGATTTTCCTTTGAACATTATTAAATGGCCATTAAAAACTATGATAAAGGTGAATTATTAGGTGCTACAATGGACCACAAATTAACTGCCACATTTTTGTTTATTTGTTTCTTGGTTTAAAGACGGAGTCTCACTCTGTTGCCCACGCTGGAATGCAGTGGTGTGATCATGGCTCACTGCAGCCCCTGACTCCTGAGCTCAAACAGTTCTCCACTTCAGCCTCTCAAGTAGCTAGGACTACAGGTGCACACCACCACACCTGGCTAATTTTTTATTTTTTACGTTTTAGAGACAGGGCCTAGTCTCAAACTCCTAGACTCCAGCGATCCTCCTGCCTCAGCCTCCCAAGTAGATGGGATTAAAGACTCAAGCCATAGCATCCAGCCTTAACTGCCACTTTAAAACCATAAACTCATGGTTAAGTACCTAGTAAGCAAGGCTTCAGGAGACACTGCTCACAGATTACCAACCCTACTTGCCTTATTCAATGCCTAAAACTTCTCTAAGCTTTTCATTTCAAATTGAGTTGAAATCTATTAGATTGGTACAAAAATAATTGCAGTGTTTGCCATTACTTTCAAGGGTAAAAACCGCAATTACTTTTGCACCAACCTAATAAAATGGTAAAATATTTGGAGGAGGTCACAGACTGGCTGAAATTCACACACAGGAGTCACAGCCATCCTCTCTAAGAAGGATTTCAAAGGGAAAAGAGAGCCATCATTCAGTAAAGGATCCACCCTTCAACATATACACTGAGAACACACTAAGGAAACAGTATGTCTAGGCAATTTTCAAGCTTTTATACTTTTAAGCTTACTTTAGAATACTAGAAATTTTGGCTACATCCTTGAAGGGACTAAAAAGACTGAAGGAATTACACACCGTTAAACGGAAAATTATAGTCATGATGCCATTACTACTACTGAAAACAATGTCTCACAGAACCCGCAAGAGTTTCCTCTGCTCTACAAGGGCCATTGGGTTGACCTTCAGCACCAGAAGGTTGTTCCTACAGTATGCTGCCTAGACTTTGCTCCCTTATGTACCCAAAGGGCATATTCTTGGATCTTTCTTTGGCGTCAACCAGATGTTAGTTTTACCTCTTAACCATGTACCTAAAGCATGTTTTACCCTGCTGTTTTTCAAGTCTCCTGGCTCAGCTCAATATTCTAGTTGATAATCATCTCCAAAATAGATTGTAAACTAAGTTGTAGAAAATATAAATTTTACATATTGATTAAAATTTGTCCCCGCACTAGCATGACCAACGCTGATTGAGAATACGGTCAAACTCTGTTGTTGTTGAATTGGCTGGTGTTATAAATTCCTGGAAATCTCGATGCCTTCCTTATCTGTCTCCTAGCCTCACCTATGTTAGTAAAGATGCTTTTGATGAGGACTCCCACTTTTCCTACAACATACCTGAAAGGTTGTCCTTCCTTTGACCAAAACCCAAATGGAGAACTGGCATTAGGGACAATCTGCCACCTGTACCCTGGGGTGGCTTCAGTCAGTTCCAATCCCTCAACAGCATCTCCAACTTCAAAAAGAAGCCCTCGATTGCCTGTAAGACATGTAGACATCATAAACATCACAGGGCACACCTTCCCAAATTGGGGAACTACTTTATTTCAAATTACAAGGTGAAAGATGACCCAGATGCTACCTGTAAAGGTGAGTCAACCTAGAGTCAGACAGAGTAGTTATATGAAAGGTTCTGTAATTAATATGAAATACAAATGTTTCGGAAAGCAGTAAACATTCCCTGGGGTAGGAGTTAGCCTTTTTAGCAAGAGTGCCTAGAGAAGAGAACCAAGTCCTGGAGAAAATGTGAATGAGCAAACAGAAGCTGAGGCTGAATAAAAGGAGGACAATGTGATTGCGTGCTTGTGACGTGGCTTGCCTTTGTGCTTCCCAAAGCCGGAATTGGGCTTCAGCATCTTTTAAGGCCCAGTTCAGCAGGGAAATTCAATTCTCTAAAGTCCTTTTTTTCCCATAACATTGGCAATCCTTAAGTTTCTCAAGTGTCATGGCCTCAATTTGTAGACCTGCACACAGAGCCAAATATGTGTCATGCTGCTATTATGTGATATTTTAAATGATATCATATTAATTTATATTTTGTATTAAGCAAACTCCGAGGCCAAAGGCACAGGTACAATCAATATTGAATACTAACTTGGGCTAAGGGTAAAACTCTGGAATCACAGCTAGAAGCGTTGCTTTGAGCAAATTCCTTGATGTCCTTGCATCTTCATTTTTTCTCATGCATCAAAATAGGACCAGTAATAAAATAGCAAGAATACACTAGGACTAAGGGAAAATATATACTCAAAGAGCCTGGAATACAATAAGTGCTCAATAAAGGTAATTACGGTAATTATTATTTTAAACTAATACTGTTGTTCCTCAATAACTCCTAAAAGGGAGAGGTGGATAAGGAATAAACAGAAAAGTAAGAGCATATTTTGAAAATATTACTTTAAACCAGGATTTCTCAACCTCAGCACTATTGATATTTTAGGCTGGGTAACTGTTGTGAGGGCGTGTCCTAGGCATTGCAGAATGTCTAGCAGCCTTCCTGGCCTCTGCCCACTAGATGTCAGTATCACCACCACCACCACCATCTCCGGTCTAACAGCCAAACAGGTTTCCACACATTGCTACGTGTGCCCTGAGGGGCAACATTGCCCCTGGTTGAGAACAATTAGTTTCCGTAGTAATTTGCCCAGCTTCTGTGGAAGAAACTTCAAAAGCCCTTCATAAAGGACATCACTAACTGTCAAAACCAGCTGCATTCAGGAAATTATCCTACCACTACCCAAGTAGCTAAAGCAGGAAATACTCGAAAAGGGAGCAGACTCTCTATTTCCTGACAGGAAACACACATTATCTCGATCACTTGTTTCAGTAGTTTTGTTTCCTCGGATGGGAGCTTTCTCTGAGTGAAAACTGCAGATCTGGGAGCTGGAGAATTCTCAAGCCAAAACTTTGCATGCGTTTTCATACCTGAATGCCCTTTCTTTAGAAAGGTTTTTTTCCCCTGCTGGGCAACTTTCCTTGTAGGTGCTGTGCCTCTAGAGTTGACTCTCGCTGCCTGTAGTTTAACCATTAAGTCAGCCTGTGGTTCTGAGCTGGGTGACACACCAACTGCCCTTCATCCCTGACTACACTTGAGTCTTCAGTTCTAATGCTCAGCAGAAAAGTGTTCCAGTGTTGTGCTCTTAATTTGCTGCTGTGGGGTGGACACTTTAAACAGAGAAGGACAGCTAGAAGCTGCCTTGTCTCCTCCATTTCTGCCCACTTCAGGCATAACCTGGTGGCAACATCACAATACATCCCTGTTTCTCAAAGCAGCAGACAGATGCCCACAGGGGAGAAAAATTCATATTTAAATACACCCCATTGTGCCCCACTCTCCGGCTTTGTCTAATGCTGTTGTTTTGAGCATAGCCAAGCACACTCTAATGCTCTTGTCTTCTCAGCCAGTGGACACGCAACTGACCCACTGAATGACGGCGGGCAGTTTGGGGGTTTCCTCCAGTAGCTATAACAATATCTTGAGGGCAGTTATGCTTTCTAGACCATGGTCTCTTCTGGACGCCACTGGTCATACAGCCGGCTGGGTCTAGAAGTGCAGTGTCACTAAGCACCTGAATAAAACTAAGAGCCTTCCTGAAAGGAGAGCCTTGACAATGGTATCATGGACCCAGGGCTCACTGAGTTAGCCAGTCAAATAGGTGAGACAGAATTCAAACCCTTTTATTTCTACTCATCAGCCCCTCATGATTAAAGATATACAGAGTTCATTGAACAGCCCTGGTGGCTTCCTTACCTGGCTGAGGGGTGGTGAGCCTCGCATCTTTACCTGGAGCCCGAGTGGTGCACTCAATCTTCCTGGGAGACACGTGTCTAATATCACATGGAATGCCTAAAGGGAATTAAAGAAATTTATGTATGTGTATGTATATGTGTGTATAGGTATACATACACATATACATGTATATGTGTGTGTATATATAATTGTGTATATATATATACGCACACACATACATACAGAGAGAGAGAGAGAGATGGTGGGGAGATGTGATGGCAAGACCACACTGAAGTAGACAGGCTCCTATTCTAAGGCAAAGGGCTGGGTGTAGATGGAATAGCAAAAGTTGTCACCCCAATTGAAGGAGGAAAGAGAGATTGCAGAGCAGCAGAGGATAGGGCAGCTTGAAGTATTCAGAAGGAAAGCCATGCAATGAAGTGCTCTTCACTGAGGATGTACTGAACCACTTGGCTGAGCATGGGAGATAAGTGTGACATGACAGTGTGAGGACACCCTTGGTGCCACCGACTACAGAAGCATCCCACCTACTACAGGACCTGGCAGAGCACAAGGCTCTAGATGGGTCCACAAAAGGGTTTGCCAAGTTTGGGGTGTGGGTGATTTCCAGAATAATCTGTATAGCAAATGCCCACCCACTCCTGCTTGTCTATATCAAGATAGTTAACAAGGGAGAGTGAAGAGACGGGCTGTTTTTAGTAGGAGTAAACCTTTGTTAAGAAGCAGCTGTATTTCTTTCTTTCTCTTCACTCACAAGATGGGGCACCTGAGGGAACTGCCTACGCATTGTGAGTGTGTCTGCAGGATATTCTGTTCCTGTGACCCATGTACTGCAGGACTGAAATCCTACCTGTTCTCAACCAAACACATGACTTATCAAACATGATAAGTCAGAAGGGGCAAAGCTTGCTTCCTCCTGCATCCCTCATGCCATGCAGACATATAAGCTCCTAGGGCATCTAAAACTATGAACTATTTTCAGGCATTTCAACATAGTTACCTGCAATGGTAACCTGGGCAGAATTGTCAAAGAAGTCTCCTGTAATTGTGATGTCCGTTCTTCCCCCAAGGCTCCCAGTTTCTGGAAACACAGATAATATTTCTGCAAGAGTTTAAAAAAAAAAAAAAAAGTAAGCTTCCAAATATAGATCAGAATATGACCCAGATAATAATATAATAATAGGGTACATTAATAATTTATTTCTTATTTTAACTTTCTAAGTTCAACAACAGTTGAATTTTTTTCTAGTAGTAACCGTTTAAAAATGCACATAATAAGAAAAAGACCAGAAGTATATATTATCCAGGATCAATATTTGAAAGGAAGGGGAAATGTGGAGTCATTCATGGTATCAGTAAAAGCCCCTAGGTACCATGATGTTTTTTCAGAAAATCTGTCTCCTGACCTCAAGGACAATATTGACAAGTCAGGGAACAATAAGTTACAGCACAAGGAGGAATCAACTTTGGATACACTGGGAAAGGCTTCAGTTCACCCACATGAATCTGTAATTCGCTCTAAGCAGGAGAATGAATTTCACTGTCTTTAGGACCCTCCCATTCTTCCCCACACTGAATGCTCCTTCCCCACATGCACCTCACACCTCATACCCAGTTCTTTCATGCTGCTCCTGATTGTTTAAAACTGCCTATGGTGGCCAGGCGTGGTGGCTCAGGCCTGTAATCCCAGAAGTTTGGGAGGCTGAAACGGGTGGCAGGTGGATCACCTGAGGTCAGGAGTTCGAGACCAACCTGACCGATATGGTGAAACCCCGTCTCTACTAAAAATACAAAAATTAGCCAGGTGTTGTGGTGTGCACCCGTAATCCCAGCTACTTGGGAGGCTGAGACAGGAGAATTGCTTGAACCCAGGAGACGGAGGTTGCACTGAGCTGAGATGGCGCCACTGCACTCCAGCCTGAGTGACAGAGCAAGACCCTGTCTCAAGAAAAAATAAAAGAAAAAGGAAAAAAAAAGAAATTGGCTGCAGTAATATGACACATAGTCCCCAGAATTTAGCTTTATCTCATTCTTTCCTCTCCATTATCAAGCTTTGACATTTCTAAGATTGATTCCCTCCAGAGAAAAGAGGAGTTACATTTGTGTAAACTGAAGGTACAAAGGCTAGTGATGAATGGTTACCACTGAAAAATAGACATTTTAGGAGGTTATTTTATAACGCTTTTTCCCATGTGACAAAGCAGAGGAGACATATGGAGGCAAAGATTGATCCCTTACAATCAGATACCAAAATTCACCACTAATCATAATAACCCCCTGCTTTTAACCTACTATTTCTTTTTTTTTACACTAGCACTGGAATTTTGTATTAGCTTTATGTGGAGATTAACACATTCTTTTGTCATGCATTCAAAATTACACAGATCAAAGACAAAACAATTTATGAAGTTCTTAAACTTTTAACATAGTTGTAGATATTTGACAATTTTTTTCAACATTCACAGAGCACCTATTATATGGTATACTAGGGATATAAAGATGAATACAAACTAGTTCTTGTCCTCAAGAAGATCGGCATCGTAAAGCAGGTGTGCAAAACTATCATTTAATACCTTGGGTTGAAGAAATGAGAGAGTATATGAAAGAAGGAGAAGTTTAGGAGTAGGATGGGAGTATTGAGGTATAGAAGAAAATGTTTAGAGATGACACTAATCTGAATCTTAAAGGATGAATTAGAAGTGGCCTAGCGAAGAGGAGAAGCAGAGGGCATTCAAAAAGGAAAGATAGCCTGAGCGCGGAGAGAAGAAATTGCATAGTCCATGCAAGTGTTGCTGGAGTATGACAGAGAGAGAGATAGAGCTGGAGAAACACACAAGGAGGACGTCAGAAGTTTGGCCCATTTCTGGTAGGGGAGAGCAAGCCATCAGAGGATGGTGAGTAGGAGGGAACCATGCATCAGACATATGCTTGATGTAGAGAATGTGGGGGAGGGGCTTGAAGGGGCAGAGGGCAAGTCATGGCCTCTAGAAACCACTGCAGCATGTAACACAAGAGGTGATGGGGTCCAGAAACAGACAGTTGCTGTACAGATACATCATAAATAAGAGATAAAAACTGGCAGAAATTGTGATTGAACGGATATGGAAAAGAGGAAGAAAGAGAAATCTTGGATGAATTCCAAGATTCTTGCTCCTCTACCTCTTTAGACGACTTTTGGCATAAGAAGGATAAGCACCGCTTTGTCCATTTTAGAGATGCTTAATTGAGGCTCAGAAAGCTTAAAAGGCTTAACCACGCTCAACTAGTGATTGAATGTCAGCCCCTGAGGAGCTCAGCCCAGGGCTCTTCATGGCTGTCCACACCCTCTTTTCCTACAGCCTCCTCTGCTGTGAAGAAGTTCTGGCCTGTGAGTCCTGATCCCAAGAAGACATTGGCCCTGGAAATGTAAAAGCACTGTGTCGTCAGGGATACCTGTCAGCCTATCAATCATTCCAGGGTTTGATAGTGATGGGCAGGCTCACAAAAACCTTGGAGTGGAGTGGCAAGAAGAGTGTACTTCCCACCATATATTGGCTATGGACATAAGATTTGGAATTGGAGCTAAACGTTCTAGCACTAAAACCTTTGGCTTTGGACAAGATGCTTTATTTATCTAAGTCTGTTTCCTCATCTGTAAAATGGGGCTAACGTTAATCCATCTCATAGTTCAGTGAAATAAATATTGAGATTTTATGTAAAGCACTTAACAAGGTCTGACATTCTTCCTGTAGCAGCCATCACTATCACTATCACCTTGGGCGCTTCTTCAAACTTACCCCAAACAGACGAGTTATACTGTTTAAAGAAAGGAAAAATCAGGGTGAAAATTAAGCTGTTGCAGGACTAGGCTATCTAGAGAGCAAATGACATTTGCTCCATGGCCTGCGAATTATCTTGCACTTTTGACAAAGGTAGATTTTGACTGCTTCCGGAATCTGAACCTACCTCACACAGTTCTTCAGTGGCTGTGTGACTGTATTCCATTCTAGAATCTAAGTATTCTTTAGTAGCCAGCTTTCTACTACCAAATTGAGTTCACAATTCCATGCAAGCTTCCAATTTTCACATTCTTTTTTTTTAGTATGAGGATTTATTCATCAGATGGTAACAGAACAGCTTAATGTCAGTATTAGTCATAAATTGTTGAATGAATGTTCCGAGATGGATGTTGAAGTAACCGGAAAGATGTGCTTTAAGAGTTTTTAAGTGCCACCATATACACCATGGAATACTATGCAGCCATAAAAAAGGATGAGTTTGTGTCCTTTGTAGGGACATGGATGCAGCTGGAAACCATCATTCTCAGCAAACTATCGCAAGAACAGAAAACCAAACACCGCATGTTCTCACTCATAGGTGGGAACTGAACAATGAGATCACTTGGACTCGGGAAGGGGAACATCATACAATGGGGCCTATCATGGGGAGGGGGGAGGGGGGAGGGATTGCATTGGGAGTTATACCTGATGTAAATGACGAGTTGATGGGTGCTGACGAGTTGATGGGTGCAGCACACCAACATGGCACAAGTATACATATGTAACAAACCTGCACGTTATGCACATATACCCTAGAACTTAAAGTATAATAATAATAAAAAAAAAAAAGGCACTATTTAAAAAAAGAGTTTTTAAGTGCCACCTTTTTTCTTTTACTTTCAGAACATAGAATAAGGCAAGACTATCCTTTACTTATTTATTTATTTATTTATTTATTTATTTATTTATTTATTTATTTATTTTGAGACGGAGTCTCGCTCTGTCGCCCAGGCTGGAGTGCAGTGGCCGGATCTCAGCTCACTGCAAGCTCCGCCCTCCGGGTTCACGCCATTCTCCCCGCTCAGCCTCGGCAGTAGCTGGGACTACAGGCGCCCGCCACCTCGCCTGGCTAGTATTTTTGTATTTTTTAGTAGAGACGGGGTTTCACCGTGTTAGCCAGGATGGTGTCGATTTCCTGACCTCGTGATCCGCCCATCTCAGCCTCCCAAAGTGCTGGGATTACAGGCTTGAGCCACCGCACCTGGCCTCTCCTTTCTTTTATTCAGTTTATATCCATAGATTTTGTATAGAAGTATATTATCAAGACTCTTTTAATATATTAACTAAACCTGACATGGATACAAGCAATTTAATCTCAACCAAAACCACAAGGCTGTCTATGATTGTAGGGATAGCTTTGGGTGTTAATAGTCATCAAGAAATGGCCAAAAGATAGAGAAGGAGGGGCCAACGTTGAGTGAGGCACAAGGGAAGGGGTACTTCGTAAAGGGGAATAGTACCTGAGTGTGTCTGGTATAGGAAAAGGTCCTGTTTAGCACTGATCAGCCATGCCTTCTTGTGGACCATTGACCTTCAAAAAAGACAAAGTTCTGTTTTGAATGAAAATATCATCTGGGATTGCATTTTTTTTAGTCGACTGCCTGAAAGGAAGATTGGGATCTTCCTTCTACCGATTTTTAGAACAGTTGAAATAGCAGCTCCCTTGGATGACTAGAGAACAATACCAGTGGGACAAAGTTGTTTTCGGATATATAAAATTATCATATGGGAATAATGCCTGCTTCATAGAGTGCCACAAATGTTCAATGAAATGATGAGTGTGAAAGGGCCTAGCCCTTAGTTGGTCTATAATCAATACTCAATAGACATTAATTTTATTTCTTCCAAAATGAGAACGAGAGAAAATCTCCATACTTTGAGCTGTAGAGCTATATATAATTGCCACTGTCATTACAATGCAATTATTATCAACTAGACCCTGCACTTCTAACAGAAACACTTGTCAAATTATAAAGGGGCAAAATGTAAGGTCAGGATTCAGAAATCCAGAATCCTGATTTGTCACGTCAAAGTGTGATGAAATGTGGACCCCTTCCCTTTTGAAGAAGGCACTTCCTGGATGGTACAATGTATTTCATGAAACCATGTTCCTTATAAGATACTTGTGACACTTTTCAACCTACAGTACTTGGAAATTACTTAAGATTTAATTTCCAAATTTCTGCACCACCACCATATCGAAACACATATTGCCTACAGATTAGTGACGAGGACACAATTTTTTTCACCGAAGTAAAAAAAGTCAAGGAGGTACGTGTGGTCTCATTATACTATTCTGTTTGTATATGTTTAAAATTTTCCATCGTAAAAAGATAAAGTAAGCAAGATGAGAGAGATAGATAATATAAAACGAAGACAAATTTGCCTATTTCTATACCCAGTTACTTACTTTCCTTTATTAAATACTGAGAAGCTAACATTCTGGGAGCCTGTAACACAAAGAAACACACATTAACTCAGGAATCTGCATGAATCTTCTGGGCCAGGCCATTGCTTTCATAAGCCCAAAGACTCCAACATCATCAAATTACCACCCAAACCTGTAATTTATTTACCCCCCACCACCAAAACAACACTTCATAAGCTTAGCATCATTAGCAATGTGGCCTTCTAGCAATAAAAGGGCAAATGTAGTATAGCATAGCAGGGAAGAGCCCAGGCTTGGAGTTAGATGGAACACCATTTAAATATTGATCTACTGGTAACTAACTTCAATTTTTCTCACCTGCAAAGCCAAAATAATCCCACCAACTTCACAGGTGTGTGAGCATTAAATTAGTTTCTATATGAGCTGTTTCATATAGTAGTGTTTTCCAGGGAATTCTTAACAAATAGTAATTATTGTTATTATTATTATCCTCATGTGAACCAATCTTGCAATTGTTTTTGTCTGGATACAGAGAAAGAAATGGATAAGACTTTAAAATTATGTTACTTCTCTAACAGACCGATGTAATTGCCTTCCACATGGCACTGCAGAGTCCCAAGACCATGGTCCTCCTGGATAGGATAACTAAGAAAAAGACAAACGGAGGTAAAAATGACCAGAGAACTCACCACCAGAAGATCTGACTCTTTAACCAGGAAAGTAGAAAGCAAAAGGAAAAACAAATTTGCCAGAGAAAATGGTAGGTACTGAAGGTATAATGAGTTCATTAGGGCAAATGCTTAGGGTATTACTAACTAGTGTATATATAGGGTAATACTAGTTAGTAATACCCTAAGCATTTGCCCTAGTACTAACTAGTATTACTCTAAGCATTTGGTCCTTTCTTTTCAAATGTGTCATATGACAAGTATAACAAAACCTTTATTTTAAAAAAATCTGTTATCAAGTATGAACCCCATAAAGGACAATTCTGACCAAACAAAATGCAGACACAAGGAAGACTACACACAAGTGTAGAATTTGGCTCTACTATATACCAGTCTGAAAAAGTGAAACCATAGGGTGTCATTCTTGTAATGGCCTCAAAGGAAGGGCAACCCACCCTGTCCAGAGTGAAGTAAAAATACGGTAAAATGTTGGGTCTTTAAACTGGAGAGTGTAGAAACTTATTCCTAAATTTTTAAGCTATTTCTACCTTTGGCTAGTCACTGAAGTGTAGTGGTTAAGATCATGAACTCTAGGAGTTGATTAGTTAGACAAGGTTCAAATCCCAGGTCTGCCACTTGCTCTCTGTGAGACCTTGTGCAAGTTACTTAACTTCTCTGTTTCTCAAATTCCTCATCTGTAATATGAGACTAGTAATCATACATACTCCCAAGATTATTGGGTGACTTTAATGTAAAGCATTCAAGCAGAGCTTGGCCTATAGTAAGCCCCTAACAAGTATTAGCTACGTGTTTTCAAGGAAGGTTTTTGGCATCCACTTAAATATGCACTTTGAATCAATCCCTGTGTCTTTTTCAGTAGTCTAAAGATAAGGCAGTAAATAGCTATGTGTGATTTATATTTTAAAAAAAACAGATATGTGGTGAGTGGGGAGAGAAAGAGAGTGTGTGTGTGTTGTATCCATGTGGAAGAACTTACAAGCATGTGCATTGGCAAGATAAAAAAGACACTCACCAGCTTCCCGTCTGCCTATTTACAAGAGAGCAAGGAGTAACCCATTTGTCTCCTTGAGCTTCCAAGATCACTGGGCTGGATTTTGAAAAAAAGAAAAAAAGGAAAATAAAAGACAAGGGATAATTGTGCAATGCTCCCAATAAACATTCCTCAAAAAACTCAGAGGAAACATGGCTATGAACATTCTCCTCTGGATTTTTCTGCACTATTGCAGGTGGCTGAAGGCGGATGTCAAGTCAAATTCTCAGCAGAGTAGGGGTGCACTCATGGCTCATGCTTTCACACTAAACAGAAAATATTTCTCCCTTCCCAAAAAACCTTCATAATCTCCACACTGGCTACATTGGTTCTACAGAGAGATAATATTGCATTTATGCCTTTATTCCCCCTTTCAAAGACTATATCCCAGATGATGGCTGGGATGGGACCAACTAGCAAATGTGGCACATTCCCAAGGATGTAGTAGGAGTTTCTACCCCCTACAACAAGAATAGTTTTCTAGTGAGGTAGGTTGACCATTGCTTAATGCCAGAAATGTAAATCCTGAGAGTAATCAGATCATGTTCTCTTCAACTAGGGCAAAATCAGACAAATGGAATAGAACAGAAGAGGATGCTCCCAACCCATCCCAAGTGAAGGAAAAATTAGACACCATGTATAGAATCTACACAGCTGAGCATATAGTAAGATTATTTTCCTTCTACCTTATAAATCCTCAGTACAGTTGCTTCATTTGTTGAATGATTACAGTTGCTTAGAGCTTCTTACAGCCTCTACAATTTCAACACTTTTTGTCTTGTTCTCCTCTCCCTCTAGTGTGGATGATTTAATAGTAACACTTCCCACCACATCTCCGGTGAAGAAAGTCATGTTGACATCCTAATCATTCCCAGAAAACATTAAAAGCTCTGTGGCTTTTAGTACCTGTGTCCACGTTTTCCTCTGATCCCACTAATACAATTTTTAAAGCACAAATGGATAACAACCAAATAAGAAAGTTATAATGGGCTTTTGGGTTTACACATCATTTTATAAAGAATCTATTTCAGCCTCAGAAACAAAGGAAGGAAGGGTGAGAATTCAAAAAGAAAATCTACAGATGCAATTACAGTTCATTTCACACTGAGCCCAGAGTGACTAGTTGTCAGTAAATAAATGGACCAACTTAATCGACCAGTTGCAATTACATTAGCAAAGTTTGCTGAAGCCCAGCTCATGAGGGACCATAAACTGCAAAGAGAGGAAAATAGCAATTCTGTGCCAACTGCTTACAATTTATTGCCATCAGGGAAGCTGGTCCCAGGAAGCCATGCAGCATGTATGTAACTAGTTAAACACAAAAACAAACACACGCTTACCTATCAATGTACTCAGCATCAAAATCAAAAGTTTCCAATCTTCCAGTCATAATCCAGCCATATACGTGTATTAGTTTTCCTGTTTGAAGAAGGAATTTTTTTTTAATTTAATGGACTCAGCTCAAACTCAATGTATAATTTTAAAAACCATGTTTCTTTTTGGTTACATATACTCAATATGGCAAAACAGGTCATGACCCAGAAAATTAATACTTTTAATAAATTGTACAACAGTAAGGTCAAGGGTATGATTTAGTGATAAATATTATACAATATAAAAGCTAAAATAAACTATTGTTTTCATCACAGACTTAATCATCTATGCATGGAGCACAGAAAGAAAAATGGGTCTTCTTCACAGTCTCAAAGTGTGAACGTTTCAGAAAGAAGGGGCTCGTCTCCACACACTGCCCTGTTCCATTCTCTTGGCTCTGTGGAGACCATCCATCCAACTGAGATTTAAGAACAATGTGCCTTGGGTGCTCCAGGCTTCACGAGGCTTTCCTCTGGGCACTTGCTAAAATGAACAGTCTTTTCATATGAAGAGGTTTATATCACACAATCTGATGGGTCTTCAGGGATCCCAAGTATATGCCTTCCAAATAATTAGAATATTTAACCATGTCTACTTAAACCATCACAGGCAATGTTTACAGGTGACAGAATGTGGGTTAGGGAGATAAACCTCAAGTCAAAGAATAGAAGAGAAAAGGGTACTGAGGGACTAAGGAGGTCATGAAATCCAGAAAACTGAGCCTCTTTATAGACATTGAAGGCCACCAAAGAATGCAACCAAAAAGATGTTCCCTTCATATTGCACTTGTGTGTTATTAATAAGAAGTGACTCTCATCTGCATCTTTAGTGAATGACTCTCACTAAAATAATAGAAACCTTCCGGAAGGTATTACGGCCACCATTTTGTAGGTGCATGGGTAGAATGACCTAATAACAGGCAAAGGTCACAGAGCTGGCAGAAACCCGGAGTCTCAAGTTTCCTGTTACTGCTAAAAAAAATTCTGGCAGAATAATTCTAATTTCAATAGGGCCAAATGATCAATTCCCTAGCCTTGGTGAGTATGACTTCTAGCTTTGACAGGCATAATTTTAAAACTAACAAAAGATTGTAGAAATTAGGAATTTCTGTGAGTTTTTGTTTTGTTTCTAAACAAAGATAGCCAACAGAGGCTGACAAATGGCCACACCAGAACACGGTGCTGGGGGATTCCATGTCGTACTGGAAAACTGCTAACCACGTATACAAACCCAACTGCTCAGAAAGCATCACCCCTCTTGTCCCTACCACCTCCGCCATCTCCCTGGCTGCTACACTGGGCAGGCTTCCCAAATGAAATGAGAGTATTCATCTGGAAAGGGATTATAAAGATGCAGCCGTATGAATCCTGCCCAGGGGGACCACTCCAACCCAGCCAGCCACCAATCCTTTCCCCAGAAGGTGGAAGAGACACGGAGCAGAACTCCAGCTTGGTGGGAGAAATGGGCTTGGCAGATCTGGGTGCCAGCTGACATTCCATTTCACACCTCTAACGGCCGGCTGCTTCCTCATCCCTCACCCTAACAAGACTTCTGCTATCTAAACAGGAGTTTCTAACACCAGAGCAGCAGGGACCCAAATGACTGCATGTGATTTTCACAGACCACATCCCTCTTTCATAAAATATCAGGTCCTGATTATTCAGACAAATGGAAAGGAACAGATCTGTGAAAAACCCGCATGAGTAAGAGCATGCCAAATTCACATTCTCTGAAATATAATTTAAATTCACTCATACATAATCTGTGTCTATACACACAAACATAGAACATATAAAACGCTTTTCAATAACTTAGATCTTCATTCTGACATGCTTGAGCAGTTGAGCCAATCAAAACAACAAGATCCATCTATGCATTTAGACACAACTATAATAAAAATTCAGCAACTTTTTAGCACACTCATACCATTTTGGAAACCCTAACAAGTGGAAAACCTTAAATAAAGGTAGGAATTTGGCAGGAATCAGAGAGCAAATTATATATAATCCTAGTTGTGTTTACTACTTAGTTTTAAGGCAGATTTAGCAATCCCTGAATCCACTTCTCAGTTGCAATCCCTTCTTTTATGTAAATCCCCCAGCTTTAAATAATCTTCTTTTCTATCCTCCTGGCTTTTATATATCTGTGTGCTCTCTAACTTTATAAACAAAACCCCCAGATGAAGACTAAAGTTAATGACAAAATGGTGAATATATGGGCCACTCTGGATTCTGGCTGTCTGGTTCAAATCTCAACTGTGGTTGAGCTGGAATTTATTATGGTATTATGGTATGGTTATTGACCTATCTCATAGATGTTTAGAAGCTGAGGCAGTGGTATTTATTATCTGTATGACTTTTGGCAAATTCCTTAACCTTTTGCTACCTCATTTCTTCATCTGCAAAATGGGAATAAAAATAGCTCTTCTATTATCAGGTTTTTGTGAGGATCTAGTGAGACATCTGAAGAGCTTAGACTGGATCTTGGCACACAGTTTAATAAAGGTTTATTATTATGTGAATGATTATAAAGTTAAAAGCAAGGATGATTCCTCCTTCCTCCAGTCTCCAACATCAACTCGTTTGATTTTGCTGTCCTCTTTTTTTTCATGTTTGCATTCCTTTTGTTATCAGTGAAGTAACAGATCAAAAGTGCCCAGAAGTAAAACCAAAGCACATTAAAAATGAACCAGAGGTTGAGTCTTATTTTCAAAACAGCATCAAAGAAGAAGCTAAATTTTCCCACTCATAAAAACGACTCCCCTAGGTTTGCAACAAGCTTTGGCAGAGATTCACAATTATTCCTATTTTAATAGAAGATTTCTTACCTGGAACTCCACTTGGTGGATAAACTTGGTGAACGATGGGTGTCTGCGCCTTGGAAAACTGTTTAGAAAATAGTACCACAAGTGAGCATGTCATTAAAATATTCACAAACACAGGAGGCACAAACCATTCCTCAGACAGCATTACTTGAAGGTAATAAGTGGTTACATTTCCTTGTGTCACCCTCACATCTTTCTAGTTCTTTTTATCCTTGTAATATTTCTATGAAACAGAAATGATGGATATTATCATATTTCTCCTATAGATGAGGTAGAGGTAATTTGATTAAGGTCACATAGCCCTCTATTCTGTACCATATTGTCCAAACCTTGACAAGCCTATTTCCACCTGCCCACCTTCCATACCCAAGAACACATTTTACTAGAAAGAAAGGTAGACAGGTCTTCGTGCAGAACGTCAGTCTTTTAATTCCATTGTTGTAATTTGATGTTTTGAGGCCTTGAAGATTTTGATTTTTCTAGAAAGGAATGCACTTATTTAATTGGATCAAAACTTAAATCATTAACAGCCAGCACCTTGGTAGGTATCGGTAAGCTACAAAAAATGAGAAGCTGGATAGGTACACAACTGAGGCGCTTACTGGAGAAGTGGAAGGTACCTGCTGTGAGGAAAATGACTCAAAAGATTCAAGGAATGGGAAGCAACATTGTTCTTCAAGGAGGAGGAAAGCAGCATCAATGGGAGCAGTGGGAGCCTGAGAAAGCCTGGCAGTGGCACTCCAAATCATCTTACAATGCCCCCTGTCCCCAAAGCACACCCTCTGCTGACCATAAGCTCCATAAAGGCAGGGACAATGTCTGACTGAGTTGCTGCTGTGTCTCTGTGCATAGACTAGTATGTAGACGACATTCGAATTTTTGTGAATGGATAGACTTGCCCAATCTGGGATGACTGATATACTGCCTGGAAGGAGAGGTGAGAATGAGACAATCTCAGGAACTCCATCTCACCTGTAGGCATCTGGGTTAATCTAAGATTAGTGCATTACTCCATCAGGAAATCACACCAGGGCCAATGTTGGACTGGCCAGACCAAGGCTTGACCTGTGAGCCAATGACTTACCTAGGAAGAGACCTAGTCTCCTCCTCCCTCCCCCTCCCCCAACCCCTTCCAGATGCCTAGACTACCACCATTCCATACAACCTACAGTGTTTCCCATTTGCAAAACAAATTACAGCAACAAATTGTTTTGTTTGGTCTTCTTCCAGAACCTCAGGAGTCCCAGAGAGAATATCACCAAAGAATAACTCATTTGTTAATCAACAGCCCTAATCAGACATTGAGAATCAACAGACATTTCAACAAAGCTGAAGGTGGCTTGCCAGGCATAGGTTTTAGGTATTGATCCATATGCTGTACAGTCTGCCATGAAGGCTAGTTTCCTCACTTTCTAAAGGAAAGGGTTAGAAAATAGTTCACAGAAAATATGTGCTGTCAGGGGGTCAGAATAACAATGTTGTTACTTCACAGCTTGGGAACTGGCTCTGATCACACCAAAAGATAAAGATTAATACAGTTACACGCACACCTGCCAAACATTCAGTCCCCACCCCAGCCTCCCAGCCAACCACTGCCCCTAGGCCTTCATACCAACATTATTTCAACTGGACTATATCATAGGAGCCTAGTGAAATACAGTAGTGGTTATTGACCTATCTCATAGATGTTTAGAAGCTGAGGCAGCTGGAACAACTGAGTCCAAACCAAATAAGGAGGCATACCTCTCTATTTCAACCTGAAATCTAGGAACCACCACTCAGTCTGTAATCCTTCTACCAGACTTCCATGGGAAACAGAGCAACCCCTTTATTACTCCCTCCCAGCACCTGAGATTGTGGTGAGGCAGCCTTGCGGTTAAACCTCAAACAGGGCTTCACTTGTGATTCTCTCCGAGCTGACACAACATAACATGGTACATTTCTAAGAGAAACAGGCCCCTGGTCACCCACCAGGCTAGAGACATGACAAAGTGAAAAATTAATGAGCTTCCAAATCAAGCTTCCTGCATGCTGATCCTCGGGCCCCAGTGTGGTCAATAGAAGCAAGAGAGGGGAGAGGAAATGCAGCAGATTAGGATGAGAAAGCTGCAGCCACCAGCTGTGTGATCAACCTTCTGTGAGTTATTCAAACTTGTCAGCGCCCACAGCAGGCCCTTTGCAGTGGACTGGCAAGATGGGATTAATTTTTAATACTCATGGTTCCCCAGTCCCAGTCCCAAAACAAAGAGACACGCCGAGTTTTATTTAGCTTGGAATGCCTCTCATTAACTGCATCCCCTGGTGATTTTTCATCAACTTGCCAAGATAGTTGAACCACTGACGGACTTGTTTTCTTTCACGTGCAATTTTAGGAAGTGTTTCTTTTATTTCTCCCTCTCGCTCCTAACCAATCTTTTAATAAGCAGGAAAACTACCATCTGGGGTGAAAAGGATCATGGTGATTAAGAAGCATGCTTGGACTTCTCTCTTCTGTTATGTTCCCTGAGACAGGATAGAGGTGGTGGTGCGGCTCTTAGTAAGAAAGAATGATATAATGTTTTTTCTTTCTGCTGCATACGTGCAAAAGCAAAATTCCAGAAAACAAGATTCTCTTGGATTAAGAAACAAGTTATTAAACGTGAAGCAACAGCAAATTCCAAATTTCAAAAACAAATAGCCTATATGGAACACGGATCGTAGGAGAGACGAATTTACAAGGTGAAGCCTTATTCTGAAGGAGCATTCATTAGAGACTGCATTGTATGTTTTGAAACAGCTTTAAACAGAGGTACCCCAGGTGAAGTGCAACCACATCCACAGAAGTACTGCCAAATCTCTGCCTTTCATAAACCATCTAGGACTTACCTTTTCGGAGATCGTTTAAAACTAATCTGAAATGGACAATAGACTGAACCAAATATAAATGAACTCCCAGTATAGGTATCAAGGCTGTAAAATAAGACAGGCATGGCTTCCTAAACTCTGTCTCTCTCTCTACTTCCTTTTTGATCTCCCCCAGCAAGAAGGAGAATTCAAACAGCAAATGCCCTTTTGGTTCAGTGTTGGAAAGACTTAACAGAAATATACCAGGAAGCAGGGAGAGAGGTAGAAATTGGGTCTCCTCACCAAGAAATGTGGGTCCTTGAGTGTCTTCACCATGCTGAGACTCAGCATGATCCGAGCTGTAAAATGAAACACTGATCCACAAAGGTAATCTTGGTGGCCCCTCTATGGGCTTCCGTTTAGATGAGAATTTAGAGTCAGATGCAGGTTCAAGTCTTGGTTCTGCTAGTTTACTACCTGATGACATGGGCAAATTATTTAATCTCCCTGAGCCTCAGATTGTTCATTTGTAAAAACAGGACAGTGAATAGCTACCCCATAAAATTGTGAGCATTGAATTAGATAATGTACATAAAGCATTTAGCTAAAGGCTGACATACAAGCGTTCAAAATTCATCTTTCATTAGTATGATCTAAGAAACTCTCTCATTACTATCCACCATTTTCTTTTAACACGGTCAAGCAGACACTGTGGCTCATTTACAATTTGCCTTTCAATAACACAAGCACACTCTCAGACTATGTAAACATACCTTCCTCCAACCTTAGAACCCACCTTGAAAGTACAGCTGTCTCGTGGTCCTGGACTTGGGCTGCTTACCAACTGTCCCCCGAAGTATGCTTCCAGGGAGTACAGACCCTCGTGTGCTTCAGACAGCAGAGATCTGAGGACAGAAAGTGGAAATCCTTATGACTCAAAAGCCATGAATTCCCAAAGCTAACAGCCCACTTGCCACTTCAAATTTCCTCCCTGCACTTGTAAAACAGAGCTAACCAAGGATTCTTATCAGCCACCTTTCACCTTAGATCCAATCATAATTATTAGACTTTAAGAACTAAGTCCTTCAGGAAAAAAAGTTACGATTTTTTGTGTTGAAACTCCCTGAATTGTTTTTAATATTTCATGTTTCTCAGAATCATAGGTTCATCGGACTTTAAGAATTAGAAGAGACTTTGATAATTCCCCATTTTCGTGGTTCAAAAAATGTCAGAAAAACTAAGAGACTTATGTGTAGGAGCTTCAAAGGTTAAGGGCAAAGTGGGGCTTGAATCTAGCCTCTTTCTGATAATTGTCCAAGCAGCCCATAAACACTTCATGTAGCCATCAAAACAGAGAGTCCTGGATCTTCTCTCCTCTACATAAATTTTGCAGTGGCTTCATTGCCACCTGATGCTGACATCCATGTTGATTTTTGTAAGAGGAAGAATATGATGAATAAGAAAGAAGCTATATTTAAGACGTGTCTCCTCTCCAAACCTTTCGAACAAAATCTTTAGTATGACCTTAAATATTTAGATCTGAATTGTCCATTGTGTTAGCCACTAGTCTTATGTGCTTATCAAGCACTTGAAATGTGGGTAGTCCCAATTAAGATATGCCGTGATTATAACATCCACACTAAATTTCGAAGACTTGGTATGCAAAAAGATATAAAGTATCTCATTATTAATTTGTATATATTACATATTGAAATAATATTTTAGATATGTTGACTTAAATAAAATACATTATTAAATTAATTTCACTTGCTTCTTTTGACTTTTTCAAGTGGCTAAATAGAAAATTTTAAATTACGTTTGTGTTCACATTATATTTTGATTTTGAAGTGCTGCTTTTGACACTGCAATGGCTGCTTTAGAGAAAACAATTATGTGTTTTTATGATAATGATGAGTAAGACAGTATTTTGTTGATGATAAACTGTACATTTTTCACACTTAATTGAATCTGATATTTGTCTTCCAATCAATTAGTATATTTAATAGGGTCATATTTCTTTTCTTTAAAAAGATGACATAAAATCAATGGTGCATCCAAAAATCATTAGTATATTGGGATAAAGGAGATAGGACATGTAAATCTCCAGAGCTTTGACTTATTTCATGGCAAGTCTTTGCAGAATGTCTATGCCCAAATGCACCATAAAACCTAAGGGAAATATATAACCCAGTTTTAAAACCAATAGTAGTGCTATAAAAAAGTTAAACTCAACAGACATTTATTGAACACCTTCTATTCTTAAGGTATTGCGCAATGCATCATGAGGACTACAATGGTGAGATTAAACACACTCCCGGCCCTCAAAGCACTTAATTCTGTGAAGATGAATCTGACAAGTGGGTAAC
This sequence comes from Chlorocebus sabaeus, assembly GCF_047675955.1. Lineage (NCBI taxonomy): Eukaryota > Metazoa > Chordata > Mammalia > Primates > Cercopithecidae > Chlorocebus > Chlorocebus sabaeus. The sequence goes on from NC_132920.1 coordinate 52,062,061, forward strand.
TGACATGTAAGTGTTATGAGAAACTCAGAGCTGAGGCACAGGGTCACTAAGGCTACACATGTTGTACCTTTGTGTAAATTACAAAAATAAAAAATTCCTTCAGGGGTGATGAATTGCACAAAAAAGTGTAGGTGCACACACATACACCCTGTGGATGAATTACTACAAGTTGTTCCTTCTCGTTTCAAAAAAGGGAAAGAAAACTTAGTTGAGTGTTCAGGGAAGAGGTGGCATATGTGGTATGATTGGTGATTTTGATAGCCAAACATGGAAGAGGGGGAGACTTCCTCAAAGAGAGAACAGAAAAGAAAAGGAAATAACGTGGATTTTTTCCTCTTAACCAATCATCCACTTTTATGCACTTTATTTACTCATGCCTAAGACATGAGTAAATAAAAATGAACATGAACTAGTCTAAACTTCACAGGGCAACAAGAAGTTGAGTAGGAAAATAGATCCCCTGGAGTCCTATAAAAAGATTTTCTAGAAGTAATGTCAAACTCAGCAAATAGAGCCTAAAGCAAATTTCCTTTCTAACCACTTTGGGGTTTATGTGCAATCATTGTAATTATGCCTATTCCAAAAGATGAGTATTTGCAATGGCAAAATGGCACTATTTATTAAAATCTTAATAGCCATAGAACTCTGCAAAAAGAAAAAAAAAAAATGGAAACACAATCCAGCCCCTCCTTATGAATATCTCAAAGTTCTTCCCCATACTCTCATCCTCCCTTAAGCTCTAGATCCCAGCTAGGGACCTTTTAGAAAGTATATTCACATGAAACTTTTTTTAACAACTATAGCTGGCAATGGAATCACAGCAAAAGTTGCTCTAATATGTCACCAAAAGATACTGAGATAAGCAAAAATCCCTCATCCTGTCTGGTCTTCCTATTCCCAGACAGGTATACCTGGTCTGGCACGTCACCACAGGCAAATCCAAGAAAACAGGAAAGATGTCACAGGGGATACTCGGCAGTGCGGGCGCCACCATGTTCGTGTTCACCAGGTGTATCTCCAATTGAGAGCCATTGTTGGGGTAAAGAACACCCGACTCCAAACCTAACGCAAGTGAAAGAAATCTCAGGCTGAATAGAATTGTCATCAACACAGGATAGTGTGAAACTGTGCTAAGATCCTGGGGGCAATGTAAGACATTAAATTTGCCCAAGGATTAAATTAATACTCCTCACTTCCTCATAGCTGCTGTATAAAGGAGTTTTCTCATTTACGATTTTATGAAAGAGTTTTCTCTCTTCAGGTTCACCTAAATCCAGAAAAGAATTTTTCAGCCCTCAGATTTACTCTTTACTCTGCTGGGGATGGATATGCTAAGGAATGGTGTAGAAGCTCCCAAGTAGAGGACTGTCTTTAAGGAAGATAGCCAAGGTTCTGGGAGATGCATTGCTGAGCACTATGCTACACACTTCCACATCATCTCACGTAGAAATCCCAGAGTCCCATCCCACAGCCTGGAATAGGAAAGTGGACACAGATGTGTCATGGCACGCTGTGCTTTGCTTCCGTGACATTAGCAAGTCAGTATCTAGAAAGACAGAAGTTGGTCAGTCTATTATCTCCCTTCAGGCCCACTTTTACACCTGTACTTAGACGAGGAAGAAAACCAAAGACTCATATTCTTTAGGATTGTGGGTCAATACATAAGAAACATGCACTTGGTAAAACCCCAACCTACCATCAAAAATGACTGTGATCCACGTTCCCCCTGCAAGGCTACCTTCTTCAGGTTCAATATGTAAACTCAGGTGAGGTACTGTAAGTAAGTGAAAAAAAACATTGGTTTTGAAGGTCAGATTCAACCAGTACCTTCCCCAATATTTTAAAGCAAAATTTAACCTGCATTAGAATCACTAGAAAGGTTTGATTAAGCACAGGTTGCTGCGCCATATCCCCAGAGTTTCTGGCTCAGTAGGTCTGGGGCAGGCCCAAGAACTTACATTTCTAACCAGGTGCTGCTGGTGTGGGAAACACATCATCGGAAGCCCCATTTTAAGGAAAATTTTGACCAATTCTTCTCATCTTAGACATTCAAAAACCCTGCATTCATCAGGACAATTCTGAATTTCTACTGCCCTTGGAAAGAGCCTCAGGGACATATTTGGGTCCTAATGAAAGCCATACTATCTCTCTGTGCTCTCTTTTCCACTCTTTAATCAAGTGGCCATATATCCCTGTAAAGATCACCAATTATCTCCAGTCCCGGAGAGGAAAAAAAGACTTCCATTAGGTTGGTGCAGAAGTAACTGCTGTTTTGCATTCTTTTTAATGGCAAAACTGCAATTACTTTTGCACCAACCTAATAGAAGCTGTTCCTATTTCAATTCTCCTGCTTAATATACTGTCCTCTAGTTTCCCCTCATGATGAGAATGACTTCCCAAATGAATACAAAATTCCCTAGATTTTTGCCTTGCCTGCTGAGAGAGGGGATGAAGCATGGATCATTGCTGGAATTTCCTTTTGTTTAAAAAAAAAAAAAAAAGCAGTAAGGAATTTATATGCTAGGCTAGATTGGATTCTCCTGTATAGATCACCAGCTAAGCATGGGCCTTAATCAATCCCTCCATCTTTGAAGATGTTCCTGGATATGCCTTGATGAAGGAAAGGCCAAGTTAAGGAAGCCAGCAAAACTCATTCAGCTGCTCAGTGAGGTAATAAACAAAGAAAGTGTTACTGACAGAACTATTTATAGTTTCTTTATCAGAAACTGTGTCTAGCCCAGGACTTCCATATACAGTTATTCTCATAATGCACTTCACATCTGAGGGTGGTGGGGAACCATGGCACATTAGTACAGCCATTTATGGCAGCCCCAGCCAGACTAGACCTTCCTCCAAAGATGATTAGATACCTCTATCTAAAGAAGCCCAAAAACAAATGCCATAAAAAATACAGAGGATAACCCCCATTCACAGAGAAAATTGAACAGATGATTTGAGATAACACAAGCAGTCTAATTATTATGACAAGTTATTCTCTTTGGGAAGGTCGGGCAGTAAAATCTAAAAAGAATTACATCACATAGCCCAAAAGGAATTATAAAAGAAAGGTTATAAGTTATTGTTAAAAGCTCTGCACTATAACAGTAATCTTCACTGGCCATTAAAAACTGAAGTATACAATCATAACATTTCAGTATGTAACCTCAACTGTTAAACAACAACAACAAAAAACAATTATCCAACAGATAATTTAAACCCAAAAGCAAATACTTTAACACCTCCTCTAAAAACAATATTTTTAATTCAATTTTTTGATTGACAAGTTAAAAATGCATGTATTTATGGTATACAACCAAAATAATACTTCAAGTTTCAATATTAGTTCTCAAGGTAACCTATTGTGTTCTTATCTATAACTCCTTCAAAACACATTCTACTGACCTGCCAAAAGTAGTACTTCAACACCCATCAGAGAGATCAGCCACGCAGTCATCCTGTCCACTTAAATCAATACTCTTAAGATTGCTCAGACATTAAAAACATTTTCAGTTTTGATTGGAGCAGCATAGCTTTTGTGCCTTCTAAAAAATAAAAGACGTAAAAAAATTATAATTTTGTTTACATACTATTATTCTGCTATACTGAAACCTGGAAAATTAAGGAGATGAGGTAAACATGGCCTTAGGGTCTTCAAATGGACCCACCATCTTTCCAAGTTCAGGAGAAAAGGATCGTCTAAGAACCTTGCATAAAATCATCCCCACTCTGCCCTCCATGTGCCACCAGCTTATTGTATGCGTGTCCCACCAACTCATTTTAAGCTAGATAAATAATAACAACTTTTTCATTAACTCATAATTGAATAGAAGCATGCTTTAAAAAGAATTCTAGAAATTACAATTCTAGTTCCTGGTGGGGTGGAGTCTGTTTTGCTTTGCCCTGTGCTTTCCCTCGTGCTGCTCGCCAGTTTGAACCCTGCACTGCAGCCACGCTGTTCTCACCGTCACTCAGACAAGCCTTCCACACATCAGCCTCTGCCTTGGCCCCTGCTGGTCCCTTCCCGGATTCCCTCAACTCTCTCCGTGGCCTCAGGAGATCCTGGCGCACCTTCGTGGGGCTGCTCAGGAGCCCCTCCTCCGCTGATTCTTTCCTCGGCTATTTCCACAGCCTTCCTAGTGTGAAAGTGTGAAGGTCCCACACAGGGCTCAGGACATTGGAGTGGATGAATACATATTTAAATACCCTAAATCTGGGTTTACCTAATCTGAGATGAACAGCTTGCACTCTCATGTGGGATGGCAGAGTCCTTGGAAGCCTGGCGGAAAACTTAAACGCCTTTGCACCCTGACGCCTGCTCTAGGGAGAGTGCCGAGCTGCTCTCCAGCACCCCATGGCAGAGGGCATAGACAAAATCCTCTTAAAAATAGCGCCTCTGAAATTTTCTGAAAGTTTGAAAATTACAGAATTAAACAACCACATGTACTACTAAATACACATTTTACATATATATTTATGTTTATGTTTATTACATATACAAATATAAATATATTTAATATATATACACACACACACTTTGTGTAGGGGGGAGTGTGGGGAGGGCAGGGTCTCATTCTGTCATTCAGGCTGGAGTGGCATGATGTCAGTTCACTGTAACCTCCACCTCCCAGATTCAAGAGATTCTTATGCCTCAGCCTCCCAAGTAGCTGGGATTAGAGGTGTGTGCCACCACGCCCGGCTAATTTTTGTATTTTTTGTAGAGATGGGTTTCCACCATGATAGCCAGGTTGGTCTTGAACTCGTGGCCTCAAGTGATCTCCCTGCCTCAGCCTCCCAAAGTGCTGGGATTACAGGCGTGAGCCACCACACCTGGCCTTTCAACTTATATTTTTAAGAAAATGCTGAGATTAGCAGAGGTAGTTACATCATTTCTGAAAATAAAAAAGCCACAAAACACTCCCCCCCAAAAAAAAATCTGCAAAAAACTTGCAATAAACTTACCTTACAGGCATGTTCTGATTGAGACAGCTCAAAATCTATAATCACATCTATTTAATACAACACTGCAAACATTTATTTTATGCCCACTACATGCTAAGCACTGTACTAAGATTTGGGAAAACAAACAGATAGTCTGTGTACCTGCCCCCACCCAACTCCAGTCATTACCAGATAAGGTAAGTGTGGAGGCTACTTGGATTTAAGAAAGGAATTCTAGTATTTTCAAGTGGATTCAGCAAGTGTTCCTTTTCGTTGCAAAATTCCCAAATTTTTATATCTATTTGAAATAGAATTCAACTTATAAATATTCCATTTTCAGAATACATCTACTGCATAGGGAAAAGTACCCAAGTGTGTTTGCTACTTAGTCCAAAAACACGAGATCTGACTTGCTTGTTACACGGACAAAATATACTCAGCGCGGGAGAGTCTATTTTCAATCTGGCTACATGACTTTAACATTTCTTCTTAACGCCTACTCCCAAGCTTAGAACAATAGAAATGAACATTCTCACATTGGTTTTCTTAAAACCCTACATTCAAAACAGCATCTTTTTCACATTAATTATAAATGTAATTTTTTATTAGTCTATCTACTAATTCTTCCTAAAAATAAACTCAAACTCTCTTTATTTCTCATAACTAAAATTTTTCAACCACAGAGGAGAGCTGTGTGCATTTATTTAGTCACGTTTTTGTTCTCTTCCTCTCTCCCTCCTCTCTCTGCTCTCGCTCCCTCTTCCCTTCTTCCTCCCTTCCCTCTCAGCTGCTCCTTTGGGACATCAAGGGACAAAGCTGCAAGGCACTGCTATAGATCTCCCATTTCTTCCTTTTGTTCACCAGAACGTTAACAAGAGATACAACACCTAGGAAACAGAGAGCAGAGACTTTTCTGGATCAAACAGTACCTTTTTTTTTCTGTTTCTGTCTCCTTGTGACTCAAGGGAGAAATGATCCTTTCTAAGTGATCTTATTTCTCTCTGTCAAGAACCGACGGCCGTGTTATCTGGTTAGAGCTCAGCCTGAAGCAACAACGCAGGTAACTCTCTCACGTTAGACTATAACTCACCTAACTCGTTTGTGTCCCAGCCAAATGTGTACCAGAGTAAAAGTTCAGACCTGACCATGGGCAAGTTTAATGATTAACAGAAGCCACTCAGGCTTTTTCCTCAGGGCTCGTTAGTAATGACCAAAGAAAAAAATGTCTTACATTTTTCTACACACTTACTGCATGTACCCCAGATAAGAATTTTAAGTAAATTCCACCCAGTGAGACAAACAGGCATTCAACACTGAAAGACATTGCCAGCAAATCAGTGATTGAACAGAGGGCCCAAGAGAAAGGACCACTAGAGGGCTGATCCCCATTCATGAACAGTCTCTCACTCTTCATCCTGAAGAGTTACTCATAAATACCACGTTATGGGCTGTTATTCACATAACCACTGGAGGGGTATGGGTCTAAAGAGGTACAGAAGGGAAGTGACTTGGTCAAAGTCTTGCTGAGAAAGGGTTGACTGATTCTCTTCATTTTTCTACTCTTCATCCTCCCTCTTGACCTTGCTTTTTTAACCAAGAGGAAGTCCTTGACTTGTACTCATCACTTTCCAGTTGTACCCAGACCATGGGCCTCAGTCATTGGTTGAACCAGTGGGCTTAGGAAGGTCAACACCACCTTCTTACTTGGTATATGTCTGACTTCTCTGTTCCTGTCCCACTGCCCATTCTGATTCACATCCCCCGATTCCTGATCATGTTCGTCTATGTCTGGCGATACCTGACCAGAAGATGTCCTCATCTTCTATCCTCACCCTTTCCTTTGAAGGAGAAGTCATTTTGGTAAAATTTGATAGCCCTGAGTCTCCACCTTCAAGGACCAGCAGTAGATCTGGAGAAGCATCTCCAGCAAAACCAGATTAAACCCATGGAAATACGACCACAACTCTGATGAGAGTAGTAAAACTATCCTCTAGAAAGTGTGGAAGTTTACATCAACTCTGCTGTATATCACAATCCGTGACAAGCCAAATCCGTGTTTGGCAATCCCTGACAAGCCAAAAAATTTTTGTAGCCCTGCAGGCAGTGGTGTAGAGAGAGGGTGCTTGGCCAGATTGGGGCAGGTAGGAGTCAGTCACCCCCACCCTACCACCTGCTGCCTGCTGAACCTCTCTCAGTTTCCACTCTGGATCTCTCCCATGCAGTCAGCAAGCATCATGTGAACCACCTTTGTGTGCCTGGCATGTGGGTAATGGGAAGGAGGGGGCAAGCTAGTTTGGGGGTGATAGTCAAAGGAGATTTCAACATTATTAGTAACTTTTATTTTTATAAAAATGATATTCATGAATCACTTAGATAATTCAAAGCTATATTTTTAAAGAATATGACACAGTTTCTGCCTTCAAACTGCTTACCATCTGGCAGAGGAGACAGGAATATAATCAGATTATTTTACTATATTGTAGAATCTCCTGGTAAGTTTCCTAAGACTTATGTTTTATTTCTTGCTATTTCAGCAAGAGGTTTTCATAAATTAGCCCCACATCTATCCTTGGCTAAACAGCCTATAATAAATATTTATAAGTATTTCTGGCAGCCTAGCTATCAAGGCCTCATCCTAAAATCGCCCCAATTTTCTTGTGAGGAGATAGCCACCTCTCTACTGTGGACTAGAAGAATCCTAATAACACCCAGGACTTTGGTTTCTGTGCTCTGTGTTCTAGGAATTTCATGGTGGACAATCAAGCTCTACTGTAAAAGAAATAAAGGACAATGAGTCATTTCTTGCCTAGAGAAGGGGATTGCTATACCTAAACTTATTGATAATTGAGTAGTTGGTGTAAATGAATAGGGTAGAAGCCCAAGGAGATTGGTTGAAGCAATGAAGAGAAATAGGGATGTCAGTATAAGGGATCAGGTTCATCCTTTAATCTTATGGGTAATTATAATTTGTTGCAGTACAAGTTGAACTAATCGTTGTTGAATGGAAATTAATCGATTACTAATTAGATGAATGGAAATTGGCAGTAGTATGGTGGGAAATAAAATGATTAACACGATGTAGACCTAGAATTGTCGGGGTAGTAAAAGAGGTTTTTGTGCTCTGTGTTCTAGGAATTTCCTGGTGGGCTATCAAGCTCTACTGTAAAAGAAATAAAGGACAATGAGTCATTTCTTGCCTCAATGCCTAAAAGGAAATGTTGTAGAACTCTAGAGAAAGTGGCTATACCACATGAAGCTCTGGGGAGCCTCCAGCATTCCTGTCATTGAGTTCCATGGACTATAAGCCCCTTATACTCCAAAGCCTTTTTCACATAGAAATTCTAAAGCCTTGAGCTCAAGTCTCTGAAAATGCTCCTCAGGAGGCAGCCTAAGCGCCGTCCCTCTGCTATTCCAAGGAGGGTAGCCATGCCCACCACAGACATTGAAAATACTCTACAAGAAGTAATTCCTATGAGTGCTTATGAAATTCTCAGCACAAAAATTGTTACCCAGGCCTATGATGCAAACTCAGGGAGGTCAAGATAGAGGGTCAATCTCTGACCCCTTTCTCTTGGATTCTAACGCTGCTCTGAATTCCTGGAAAACTGTAGGGGCCCATGAGAATGCACCTCGCAGATCTCCATTTACAAGCATAATTGATCAAGGGCCTAGTTTCTTTGTCGTAAAATTCACCACTGCATTTGGACCAAGGCCACCCTTCTACAGGCTGCTCCCAGCCAAGGACTGAGTGTGGCAGGGATAGTAAGACAGGTCCATCCAGATTAGATACAGGACTCCTCCCGTGGCGACTTTGCCTTAAAGCCTCTTTGATGACCTTGCTGAACCTTCCTAGAGTATGCAGCAGCCTAGGATGCTTCCACCCTCTCTCTTTCACTGTGGTCAGACTGGCAGCTTGCCCAGTGTTCTCCACTTCCAACCCCATCTTTTCTCACAGGCACCACCTTAATAAAATCCTTGCACATTTCATCCTGTTTTATCATGTGCTTCTCAGAGGACCCAGACTAACACAGGAAGCCTGTGGTAGGAGAACACAATTGATTGGGACTTTGGACTTTGCATTAGTGGCCCTAAGAACGGTGTCAATGGTGAAGATTCTTTAGAAGGGTTCACAGGCTATGGATTAAAACAAAGGAAGCCAGAATAGAAGAGGAAGGATGAAACAAGCATCATCTAAGAAACTCTGAAATTAGCATACTGGATACTTTTCATTTAACCCTCCAGACCTATTCTCTACCCTTCTTCACCCTGCTGTGTGCCCTTGGAGAATGACCTGTGTGGGCTGCACCAATGTGCTTCCTTGGCCACTGGCATCTGGTTGGTTTCACAAATGGAGGCCACAACCAGGATCCCAGACGAAGGGGCAGAGAGACAAGATATGATAAGCGTATTTTCCCGCACTTCCATCCACACTACATCTCAGCTTCTGACAGACAGGCCTTTTCATATAGCACCCTCGCCCTCATTCTCTCACTCTCTCTGCAGGTTCTGGTGCCCCTCCTCTCTTTATTTCTTCAGGCCTAAGGGTGGTAACAGCTCCTAGTGTTCCTAGCTTGCATCACTGCACCATCCCTTCTTGCTCTTGCTAAACCTTGGCCACACCTCTTAGAAATAATGTCTTTATTATTTATTATTTTTTCAGTGTACACATGCCATCCCTCTGGTCCTAGTGAGACCCTAACTAGAATAGATAAGCTCTAAGAGATAGCTAAGTTCATACATGGGCCAAGGTAGGGTTCAAAGTCATCAAAATGTGGGTGCAACTATAAATATGCCCCCATGTGTATGCATAGTCTGTAGATGCCAGCCAACGCTGAAATTATACACATCATTCCCAAAAAGGATGGTATGGTTCTTAAGGAAAAATAAATTCTTTGTATCCCTTCATATCCCAAAACATTTTACCCTGTCCCTTATGTAGAGCAGGTACACAGTAACATGGATAAGAATGTCTTAAGAACCCATTTGAGGAAAAACCCTCTGGAGTGGATGAAGGCAACAAAGGCAAATGTAGGTTTTAAGTGGAAACTAAGAATTTTCAATGCATTTTTGCTCTTTTATCTTTCTCCTCATCAAACTTGTTTTGTTATGTTCTCTTCAACTTATAGGCATTTCTGACAGAAGGCAGGTGGGTCATCCAGGGAGCAGAACACCGGCATGGCCCTTTTATCTAGGTGAGAGCTTCACTGGGCAGAAGGGGCACTGAAGCAGGCTTTCCTATTCTTCTGCAGGCTCATCCCATGGAGCTGTGGCCCAGCTACACCCCCATATTCTCTGCAGCATCAGAATCCTCCCCAGGAAATTCCCCTTTTACCTGTCTGGGATTGACCCAACTCTTCCTCCTTCGTTTTTCTCAAATTTTCTCTGTCTCCTTTCTTGATGGAGACACAAAACTCAGGCAATTACATTCCCTGTGGTTTAATATCATATTTCTGATTAAATTGAGAGCCTAAGAGAATGAGTACATAGGCTCAAATTTGAAAGGAAAATATATCGGTTCCACCAGAAGGTCTAAGCTATGTGTAAAATATTTACTTTAGACAAGGTTTATTATTTAAGTTTCTTTAGACAAGTTTTCTTTCCCACTAAGTAAACCTACTCGAAAGTAATTTATCATTATTGTCTCTGTCCTAAATCCTTTTTGCTCATTATCTTATTTTGAGAACAGTGATTCCTCTTATCCAGAAGCCAAACAGTGGTGATCTCCATCCTGGAAAGTCCTGAAAACCTGATGAAAAGTCCTGAAAACCAACAAGGCCGCTGGGCAGCACAGGTGCAAATAGCTTACAAAGCCCTAGTGGGTAGCATTGAAATACAGGTAGTTCCTCACTGGGACAAGTAGAGCAACTGGCTACTCTAACATGCCGTGGTCTGGAGGCATCAGTGCTATACACTGCAACTGTCCTGAGGGCATCATTGGATTACAGCACTCAACATAAATAGTTCATAGTGGTGACATAAAATCATCAGAAAACTATGAAATTAAGGCCAGGCACAGTGGCTCACACCTGTAATCCCAGCACTTTGGGAGGCCAATGCGGGTGGATTGCTTGAGCTCAGGCATTCGAGACCAGCCTAGCCAACATGGCGAAATCCTGTATCTACTAAAAATACAAAAAATTAGCCAGGCATGGTGCTGTGCACGTATAATCCCAGCAATTCAGGAACTGAGGTGGGAGAATCACTTGAACCTGGGAGAAGGAGGCTGCAGTTAGCCGAGACTGCACCACTGCACTCCAGCCTGGTCAACAGAGTGAGACCCTGTCTCAAAAAATAATAATAAAATAAAAAAAAAAGAAAGCTATGAAATCAAGTTCACATTTAACTATAAGGTGACCAGCTGTCCCAGTCTGCCTGAGCCTGGGAGCTTTCCCAAGACCCAGAACTTTTAGTGCTAAAAGAGGGAAAGTCTCAGATGGTTAATCACCCTGCATCTGAGAAAGCAGGGAAATAAGTTCAATACACTTTAGACAGATCTTATTCCAGAAAAATTAAACATTTTCTAAAACACTTGGCACTCAAAGCCGGTAGGCTTCAGTTGCTCACAAAATTCATTGAAGTGGAGTAACTCAATTTCTGCCATGTCAGATAAAATAGATGTTGCAATATCCAATGTTTTCCAGACCACAGAAACATTTTCTTTGAATTCAGTGCCTCTGTGAGAGATGCGGGCAAAACAACGTATGTCAGTTTCTGAATTGCAGTACAACTCCTTCTCCCAGGGTTCAGCAGAATTTAAAATAAATCATACCAGCAGGGAGCAGCAGCACGAAAGCAATTAATTTTTTTCTAGTTTGATACCGTCTTACTATCTGAGGTCCAGGAGCCCCACTGAGATTTCTGAAGTGCATCTCACACTTAGTTTTAAAATTATGAGTGACATCGAAGTCATACATTTCTGCAGCTCAGTGGAATGCTTGCTTTAGGAGCAGAATTTTATGATCCTGTCAAATTTTTGTATCTTAAAGAAAACTGTTTAAAAAATGGAAGAAACATTTGCCCCTTCTCTAGCAAATGTTGCACAGCTGACAAAACAGCATCGAGTCTAATACCTGATATGAGGGATATATAAACAGTGAAATCAAGTGAACTCCAAAAATCTAGAGGTAAGACTGCCTTCACACCTAAATGATGAAAACAACAAGTAATGGATCAAATTGCTTAGTAAGACTTAAAGCTGTCCATATAGTGTAGAAAACCATTCAAATAGACTATTTGTGAAGATGAGGAGTATAGGGGTTTTAATTAAACAGTCACAAATTATTTGCCAATTATCTCATTGAAAGGTGGGATCTGTATCTCCCTCCTCCTGAACCTGGATGGACTCGCGACCCACTGAAAGCCATTAGAGGCCAGGTGCAGAGGCTCACACCTGTAATCCCAGCACTTTGGGAGGCCGAGGCAGCCAGATTGCTTGACCCAGGAGTTTGAAACCAGCCTGGGCAACATAATGAAACCCCTTCTCTACCAAAAATACAATTAGCTGCACATAGTGGTGCACACCTGTAGTCCCAGCTACTTGGGAGGCTGAGGAGGGAGGATCCCATGAGCCTGGGAGGTGGAGGTTGCAGTGAGCTAAGATTGCGCCATTGCGCTCCAGCCTGGGCAGCAGAGTGAGACCATGCCTTTATATATATATATATATATTTTATATATAAATTATATTATATATTATTATATTATATATAATTATATAATATATATTAAAATATATATTAATATTATATATAAATAGTATTGTATAATATATAATATATATTATATGATATATATAAAAATATATATCATATTACATATATATATAAAAATAGAAAGCAGCAGCCCCGCATTTGACCACTGAGACTGAAACCTAAGGACAAAAAAAGTCAGATACTCACCACCACCGCCAAACTGCATCAAGCCCCTCCTCAGACTTAATTAAACATGGCTGAATAGGCTCCAGCAGTAGAGGCAGCACCCATACTGTTCACAGGCTAGCACTTAATAGGTACTCAGCAAACATCTTTGGAATGAATAAGTGAATGAATAGAACCAGTATACACTGAAGACAGACATTTAATACTAATAATTAGTAACTACTAGCCTTTATTGAGCTCTCTGTTAACTGTTTTACTACTTCATTTATTCCTTACGACTGCCCTATTAGGTAGGCTCTACCATTATCCTCATTTACACAAAGGGAAAATGAGGTACAGAGAAGTTATGAAAAGTGTCCAAGGCCACCCCGCTAGTGAAGGGGAGATCTGCTGATTCCGCTCCAGTTACCAGCCGTTTGTGGAGAACGTGGCATTAGGTATGTATGCTGGATGCCGTTAAACATTCAAATCCTGTCATCAGCCCCGACTTTTGATTCCATGCCTCCAAACAAGCCTCTGATTACAGTCTGGCTCTCAGACGCAGGTGTAAAGGGAGAGGATCCCCAGATGACAAACTAATGAACATTGGAGAATCACACTCTAGACTCTTAGAATTTGATGAGGAACCCATCTAAGCAATAGATCTCCTTGTTCTGCTGGTGAATCAGCTTTCTGAAGGGGGCGTCATCATGGACGTGGGTTGTTTGCCCAAGAGAGTACTGCCACCTGCAAGGACTTGTGTGAGTGCGAGTCAGTCTTCTCCAGGTGCTCCACGCAGCTTCACCATATGCTGTATAAGCCTTTTAATGTTGGTATATCATAATTGGTACACTACAGGTGACAATAATGGTAGACGGATGGACAGATAAATAGATGATAAAGATACAAATCATGAGCAAGATTACGGCAACACATCTGCTGTGTTCATTATGTGTGAGACATTATGCTCGAGATATTCACATCCTATAATAATATAGTTGGGTTTTTCTTGCAGTAGGGGTGTTCGTTTTGCTTTCTCGGTTTGACTTTTTTTACATAGTAACTCATGTAATCCTTATCACGGCGCTGTTGGGTTGTCGTAGCATTTCATGGATGGAAAAACAGTGGCACCCAGAAAATATCAGACAACTCTTCTAAAGACACAGCTAACTAGCATGGAGTTAGCTGTGTCTAACTAAAGAGTAGGTTGATATCTATCGATAAAACATGAAGTTTTTTTAAAAGAGGTACAATTTGATCCAGTCCTCCTTTAGTGCCCTCCAAACCCAAGACTGAGGCTCCTGGCCCCCTCAGCTAAAGCTTCCCAGAATCTGCCCTCCTCAGTCTTCCAAACCTGTTATCTTCGCCTATCTACCTCTGCTTGCAGACTCACCCATTCAGAGCTGGTTTCCCTCAGCCCAGTTTTCCACTCCTGAGTAACACTGCCTTTCAACTGCTTCTGTGGCCCTGGACACACACCCTGGGGCAGCATCTTGTACTCCCTTCTGAGCTTCACTCCCTGTGTCTCTCAGCCAGCCCCACCCACTCCTGGCCAGGACTGCACAAAAATAGTTATGATTGACTGTTTATTTTAATATCTCCTATAAAGACCAGTAGCATCACCTTAAGAAATAATTGAAATAATCGCATCCCCAAAATAAGCCAAACCAAATGAGTTCGGTGTGGGGTAGGGAGCAGAGCCTGGACAGATTCAGAAGTGGCAAGACTGATCATTATAGAATAATCTCTGACCTTCTCAGGTTTCAAAGGCAAACAAACAAATAAACCTTAACCGGATAAGACACTAACTAGATTCTTTTAAGTTAAAACAAGTGGAACATAAGAGAAATTGGAGTCCATGCCTGGTAGCATGGTTCAGATCTGAAATTAAAACCAGAGCTCCCACTCCCAGCATTTGAGTTTTTAGACAGTCTTTGAGAAATAGACAATTTCTCCATATTAACCTGAAATGTAAACCTCGGCACGAAACCACTACTCTTTGTTTATTAATTTATCAACAAAAACTCAGTGGGTGTCTGAGAATGGATGAACATGTGGCTCCGAGAAGCACTAGGAGAATGAGAGAAATACTGACAGGCAGCGGGGTGGGCTGGGTCAACTTATGAAGAGTGCTTCTGACCATGCTGTGGAAGTCATTATTTTATCCTATTGGCTTTGGAAAGCTGTCAGTGTTTTTAGGTCATCAAGTGATATAAACAAACACAAAAGGATAACTCTGGGGACTATGTGGATTGATGGAGGGGAAAACAGAGGCAGAAAATGGCAGGGCTTTGGGAATGGTCCAAGGAAAATGGATTGATATAATGATAATGATTTGATGGATATGTATGAATAAAATAATGATGATTCCCTCAATTCCAGCAGTAGCCAGAGGCATGGAGGAGAGCAAGTTTCTAGAATTCCAAAAGGAATTTCTAGCACAGATCAAGAGAAGTTGCCCCATGGTGTAATGTAACACAAAGAGACATTGAAGATGAGTGAGGTTTCTAGTTTGGGCAGCTGGATAAATGGCAGTGTGATGATTGGGATCACGTGGCAGCAGCTGTGGATGCCCAGGTCAGATCCCCTTTACCAGGCTGGCGTCCCCACGCCCCCTGGCTGCTATGAGTGTGGGTTCCCTTACAGCCACACCCTACTCCCAAGAATTACCCTCAGCCCTGGGAGCCACCTTGCCCAGGAATGCCTGGAAGATTACATCCTTCCCCCAGAGCAGCACAAAGGCACAGACTGACTGCTGCAGAGGGCAAAAGGACAGCCTCCTTGCCTCAAAGAGGAACGACTCTCTGGTGCATTCACTCTCTGGAACTCCCCGGGGTATCAGGCTCAGGCTAGACTTGAGCTAAACCATATCCTTGCTTAGCTTCCTCCCCTGTTCAATCTCTTTACAAATTTTCTCCTGAGGCTACTTCCTTAATAAACACCTTAACCAACAATACCTGTTATAGGCTCTGATCTACAGAACCTAGCCTAATAGAGACAGTAAGATAACTAAGAAGAGAAGATAGTTTAGAGCCAAGATGATAACTTTAGTTTGAAATGCTTCCAGAAAAACTAGTATTTTAAAAAGTATTACGGACAGGGAACAGAATCTGAAATCAGGACTCAGGCAAGCATGGTCTCAAATCTACAATTAGTCTTGTAGTCTTGGACCAGTTACTTAACCATGAATGGGTCACAGGTGTGCTGAGGTCTTGCCATCTTCAGCACCACTGCTAGGTGGCACCTCGGGCAATTGGAGACCAAGGCCAGTTATCTGCCGTGAGCGTCTCTCTCAGTTAACCTCAGGGTGAAGTTTAAATATGACCATCATTCATGCGTGCCTAGAAGTGAAACATTAGAAGAAGCACTGATTAACCTCTCTGCAACTCCAGTTCCTCATCTATGAAGTGGAAACTCTTATGCCCCCAATCCAGGGTGTGGTCATGAGGATGAGATGAGATAGCCTAGCATAGGAGAGTCAAGGATAAGACAATAGTAAACCCCAGTCAATGGAGTTATCATTAGTGCTACCTGCCAGGGAAATACCAGGAGGCATCACTGTGAAGGCAAAGTCTGAACTGATGTGGGCTACTGGGCTTTCATCCAAATGCTCGTTTCTTTTTTCTTCCTTCTTGTTAAAGGGAAGCAAGAAAGAGACTGCTGAGTGTGACAGAGCTTTGATTATTCTCTCTGGGGCCTTCATGTATTTTTTACACTAAGTTGGAGGTGGGAGGATTGAGGAGAGGCTGAGGAAGAAGAATGAAACCAGGATTCCTCTCTAACACCATCCTGCACTTTCAATGTTCTTGTAAGTGAGCTGTGCCCTTCATCTTGGGGCTTTGATGGCACTAGGCATGCCTTATTTATAGACAACAACTGGTACAGAACTTCAAAGGGGGCGCATATCCAAGCCAGAGATGTGGAGGGAACACTCTGAAGTGCTAAGTTCTCAAATTTAGAATGGAAAAAAATGCTCCACAACAACTTCTGAGACCTGGCTCTGAACCATGCCAAGCATGCCCAATTGTCCCCCAGTGTAGTAGATGGCCAAAGCTCTTTATGTCCATTCCAGAAGTCTAGCTTTCGGCCAAGGCAGGCAATCCAAATGGGCTTTATTTGCCTTTCTGTCACCATCTGACAAACTGTCATGTTTACCAAATTAGCCCATGTCCATTAGAGACCATTACTCCCAGAAAATGAACAACTAGTTTTCATCTTAAAATCTTTAAAAATAAATAAAAGCCAGTGTAGAAGAGTGAATAATGGCTCTCCCAAATACGTTTACGTCCTAATCCCCAGAATTTGTGAATAGGTTACCTTACACGGTAAAAGGGGCCTTGTTGATGTGACAAAGTTGGAACGGGCAGACAATCCTAGGTTATCCGGTGGGCCCCATGTAATCACAGGGTCCTCAGAAGAGGAGGGCAGGAGGATTTGAGTCAGTCATAGAAACTGTGATGATAAAAGCAAGAGATTGATGTGCATGGGAAAGGGGCCACAAGAATGCAGGCGCCTCTAGAAGCTACAAAAAAAAAAAAGACAGGAAAACAGATTTGCACCTCAGAGTCTCGAGAAGAAACAAGTCCTGCCAACACCTTGACACTAGCCCAGTAAGACTGATTTTGGACTTCTGTCCTCCAGAACTGTAATGGAATAAATCAACCTTGTTCTAATCCACTAAGTTCCTGGTACTTCGTTACAGCCACTACAGGAATCCACCACAGCCAAGAAAGATTGTCATTTGGTGCCATTAGAAGTGCATATGTTCCTTTTAGAAGACATGGGTGCAATGATCCATAAAACACAGTGAGTTACTTAGCTCCTGCATTATCCTTGTAATATTTCACCCTCTCTCTCCTCCTACCCTCTCCAAATAACCAAAAATATCCAAGGAGCAGGTTCTTAACCAATGTTCCAGTAAAATGTCCCCCCCGCCCCAAGAAAGGCAAAAAAACTATCTTTTTTAGTTTGGGGGATATAAATTTGTATGTACTCGTGTAGATGAAAGAAACTGAAAGGACATACACATCAAAATGGGGTTGGTTAATCATTCACCAATATGGTGGCGAGTTTTTAATTTC
The DNA here is from genome assembly GCF_047675955.1 of Chlorocebus sabaeus. NCBI lineage: Eukaryota > Metazoa > Chordata > Mammalia > Primates > Cercopithecidae > Chlorocebus > Chlorocebus sabaeus. Next base: position 52,079,933 of record NC_132920.1, read on the forward strand.
TTCATTTTTATATTTTCTCATTTTAAAATAAATGTATGTATTCTGTGTCATAAGGGATTTTAAGTGACATCACGTACAGTAGCAGTGTTATCTTTTGTGATTTAAAATATTTTATTTTGCAGACACTGCCACAGTCACTTCCCAAGTTTAGTATAATTGCATAGAAAACTCAACATCTGACTGGACCCACTGGGAGGCAATATTGAGCCCTTGAAGATGAACACAGAACCAGATTGCTGTAAGCAAATACTAACTAGGAAAAGATGATAGCCAAAAATATTTTCCCACCAAATCAACTTCACAGAGAACATTAGAGCAAGTTCTTTCATTTGAGGTAGTCTTCAAAAGGATATTCTATGCAACTCAGTAATTTAGAAGAGCAGTCCACAAAAAAAATGAGTCTGTGGTCACATAAGTTAAGACAATGATAAAAGTTATACTCTTCCCTAAAGATTTGCAGAGTATACTGAGTTATTAAAGCCTCTGAGAAATACTGCTTAATGGAATCCTATTTAAGTTTGTTCAAGTATTTCCCAAATACTTGAGCCACTGTTTTACTTGGATCTAGTGTTTTTAATATTCTTTAAGAAATTCTGATTTATAGACTTGGATGCAAAAAGCCCCAATATGTTTTCTGGGAGAAGCAACATATTCTACAGACATCAAATGGGATTTCAGAAATTGATTTTTCTGTAGACAGGTAGAGTTCAACCATTTCCAGAAGAACTAGCTACCTGGTCCATGCTGTTTATTCTTTTGAATGCCAGCACATCCCTTATTCACAAAAGAACTTATGAGATGAGCTAGGAGCAAAGAGATTTGATCTCTAAAGTTCTGGCATGTAGAACCAATGAAAGAGCTTAGAGACATCCTGGGAACTAGGAAATGGCATCTCTGCTTCTCATGGAACTTTGAGCTGGGGGAACCCCAGGTATTTAAGCCCTTCTACAGAAAGGTGATACAATAAAAGTGTTCAGACTCAATGTTTCTCTTCAGATGGTCCTTCTCAGCTATGTGGAGGAAACCGAGGCATCTTAGCAAAGTCATCATCACCAGGTAGCCCCTGAAAAGGAATCATTCCAGAAGATAGTGGGGCATCAGAATTAAGGGGGTTAGGTCTGGAAGAGGAACAGGGTGTAGCTGTGCAGATTAACACCAGCAGGAGCCGGAACGGAAAAGGAATCTGAAGGGAGTCGCAAAGCAAAACATGGTCAAAGGTGTTTAAAAGCAGAGAAGTGACATCCCACTGCTCCATGGTCTTGCTGATGTCGTGGGCTGGGAGGCTTGACATTTGGATCAAAGCATATTAGAATTATCAATCTATTGATTGTAAATTCAATATTATCATATCAATCACCTTATTTAACTGCCTCGTTTTAATGATGGGGAAACTGAGACCCAGAGGCAGAAAATGACTTGCCCAAGATTCCACAGCTGGCTGGGAGCAGACGCAGACCCAGTAGCCAGCTCAATGGCTTGCCCATTGCACCTGAACTGCCTCAAATGGACCTCCTTCCCTATCAGAGGCACTGAAAGAATGGAAACCCTAAGGCGTGTTGTATGTGATTGTTCTTGTGGCCTTAGCATTGGGTCCTTTTACAAACCTGGCCTCAGTTTAAGCTATGCTTTTAGAATAAGCTGTTTTTTCCATTTGTCTATCTCAGGGATAAAGAGAGTTAATTCTAGTAATTTACATATAAAGACAGGGAGCAGAATATGATGAATACACAGCCAAACCTCAAAGGGTGGGGTCCAGATAGCCTGGCCCCCTTTAACAAATATAAAGCTCAGAAACAGATCATTCTCTGAGTTTCACCCTCATTACACCAGAGTCTCCCCAGCAGCATGCTTATGCAGGTGAAATATGGATAAAATGAGTTCCAACTGCTGACTTACATAACTCAAGACATGTGATATAGCGCTTGAAGGGAATGGGAGGAAATGGAGAGGAGCTGTCCCACCTGGTTGTTTTGCCTTGACGGTAATGAACAAGGGAGTGAGGGAGGAAGAGTTGTGGTGTGGGATATGTATACCATTCCCCAAGGTTTGTCTTTTTGTGTGCTGTGTTGTTTAGCATCAGCTGGCTGCCTTCTTGAATTCCAGTCCATTCCTTGTTCGCTAAATCAATGTACCATCACTACACCCCAAATCAATGCACCATCACTCCCCACCCCCAGGTATGGGATCTGAGAGTCACCTGATTTGGTTGGAGTGCTGTTACAAAGGGGCTGGGCCAGGCTCAGGAAACACACCAAGCCTCTGGCAGGAATTGAAGGTTACTGAACTAAATTAGAAACCAGACCAGATTTGCCTTCTGTCCTTTCACCTCCAGGAAGCCAGCTTCTCCCTCTTCCTCCACCCCCTTGTCCCATATTTGTTCTGGAAAAGTCTTCCAGCTAGAGCTGTTTTCCCAGGGTTTTTCAAAAGATTTACACATATGCACCATTAGCTGAGAACACTTTCTAGTAAATGACCTCCTTTTGCTCTATCCCACTGTCAGTGGGCCCCTCTTGGGGCTCAGATTCTCCTCCTCTCTGTACACATGGTGGAGGGAAAGCCACTGTGGAGAGGTAGAAAAAGCCTGGTTTGACTGCTGCAATCCCTCAACCTCTCTGTCTTTCAGATTCTTCCTTAGTCAGATGAAGGAGGTAATTGATCTGCTTCTTCTGAAGATTAGATGAGAGAACAATTATAAATTTATTTTGTAGACATAAAGTGTCCTCAAATGCAAGACATTAGTGTTATTTGAAAATTTTACTAAGAGGATGTATTCCTACATAACAGGTGTGATTCAAAAAACAGAGATGAGTGGTGCTGAGAATGAAGGTAATGAAATAAATGAAGGTAATGAATGATACTAACAATATGTTTCAGAGCCAAATGAGGATAAGAAAGAACATAAATACAATAATATTATTATGTGCTCAATTAATTTAAATAAATTACTGAATTTAAATTAGATTTCATAATACTATACTTCAAACTGGATTGGAAACTAAATTGAAATGATACAGAAAAGTTTAAAAGGAAAGGTAAGATTAAATGAAACAAATAATTTTTAGAAGTGTGGGTTGTTATAATGCTTATCATTCACCTCCATGCACAGTTGAAGGGAACACAGGAAGTTTCTGGTCCACTCTGCCCACCACCCTCCCGAAGGCCCTTCCCAGCCCAGGGCCTTGTGACTCATCACCCCCGTTTGGAGCCTTCTGATCCCTGCACGCACTTCACCGCCATCCTCGAGGCTTCTCAAGGGCAATACGAGATTCCTGAAACGTGATCCCCGGCTCACTGTCCTGGGGACAGTTGTTCACAGTGGAAAAAATCTCCCTGTGGTATTCAGCCTGGTTGGCAGTCTCTGCTGAGGAAGGGGGAAAATTTGCAAGGGATTTGGTGGCACATTGCTAGCTTGCCCCACCTGCTCCCTCTTCTCCTGAAGGGCAGCAGCTGCCTGTCCTCAGAACATGCCATCTCCTGCCCAAGAATTAAAAGATCTGACTGCACTCCCAGGTGCTTTGGAGTCAAAAGTTGCCTGGAGAAGCTGCATAGAAGACCCCAGCACAAGCAAGATATTCATTCTAACAGCTGCTCCTAAGAAACCTGAGCAGAAGCAGAGTGAATCATGCCAAGTTGCTGAACCCAACCAAATTTGAATTTAAAATAAAATGTAACAGGACAACCAATTGAACTAATTTAAAAAGAGAAAAAAGGAATGTGAAGAGAAGGAAAAGGGACTCATACTTTTCACTTATACCTTTTCACACTGAACTTTTTACAGTAAATATGTAATGAATTTTTTAAAGTATTTTAAACAGAAAAAGGAAAAAAGCCAAAAATAAATGCATGATTTTCTACAACTGATTTAGGATAAAACAAAGATACTAAATATCACAGAACTATATCAAAATCTTCTTTCTATTTAAGACACTTCCATTAGTCCTGCACTCCTTCATTCTTGAGCCATCTATCCCCTTGTTCCCTCATAACAGTGAATAACAGGTGTCTGATCACAGGCACACACAAAAGCCCCCAAGAGAGAAAAGTGCTCCAATCTGCAGCAGGGCTGGGTGACTCTCACCATCCCTCACTCCTTCTATATAGCCAGTTGGTAGGTGGGTCAGGCTCTCGGGTGATGCAGAAGGAAGACCTGAAAACAGAACTGAGTCTAATGACAGGGTTGCAATTGTGTTCAGAGTAATCCTGATGGGAGGGTGACAGATAGGACTCAGTGGAAGGAAGAGGTTGACCTTTGAAGGTTCCAACTGGAGACTGAGTACTATAATATGACACTCAATACAGCAAAAGAATCTCCCCAGAGAGAAATAGCCATGCTGGAACTGCAAAAATATTCAGTGACTTTTGGTCTCACAAGTGCAATCTGATACCAGTTTTTGTTTATCATTCACTTCCATGGCTTCACATACTATCTGTGTGCCGATGACTCAAATCTTCTGAGCTCCTGACCTGAATATCCAACTGCCAACACAGTATTTCCACTCGGCTGTCTCTCAGACAGCCAAAACTCTGCAAGTCCAAAGACTTTGAGCCCTTGATCTTCTGCCTGAAATCTCTTCCTCCTCCAATGTTTTCTGTCTCCAGGAATAGAACAACTGTTCACATAGGTGCTTGTACTAGAAACTTGAGATTTGTTATTGACACAGCGTAGCTTCCCACTTGTAGTCAATCACCACATCTTACCGATTCAGCCTCTTAACTGCTTCAAATATACCCTCTTTCCCCATCCCCACTGCCACGTTCCTAGTTAGGTTATTACTCTTTCTCCCCTGAACTTCTGCAAGATCCTGCTAACTTGTCACTCAATGTCTACACTCATTCTACCAGTTCAAGTTGCCAAAGCCATCTTTTTTCAATGGAAAACTAATTGGCCTTTTTCTCCTCAAAATTGTTCAATGGCTTTCCAATAAAGTCTAGAATTTGTGATGGAGCTGCCTCCCAGAGTCTACCTAATTATCTAATTTCTTCTTTTTTTTTTTTCTTTTTTTTTTTTCTTTTTTTTTTTTTTTTTTTTTTTTGAGAAAGAGTCTGGCTCTGTTACCCAGGCTGGAGTGTGATGATGCAATCTTGGATCACTGCAACCTCCACCTCCTGGGCTCAAACCATCCTCCCACCTCAGTCTCCTGGGTAGGTGGAACCACAGGTGCGTGTCACCACACCCAGCTAATTTTTTTATTTTTAGCAAAGACAGGGTTTCACCATGTTGCCCAGGCTGGTCCCAAACTCCTGGAATTAAGTGGATCCGCCCACCTCAGCCTCCTAAAGGGCTAGGACTACAGGCATGAGCTGCTGCACCTGACCTGGAATCCTCAAAATTTTTCATTCACTCAGCAAATGTTTACTGAGAACTACCACATGCAGGTAGGGCACAGACACTGAAATTCTGCAGTGAATAGAACCGACAAAAAGTCCTGCCGTCAGGAAGCTTACGGTTTAGTGGGAGACAGAGATAGTAAACAAGAATAGTGAGTAAAATAAATAACAGGCTAGACTGTATAAAGTGCCAAGGAGAAAAATAAAGAAAAGAGAGAAGATCTCATGATGGAAACTAGAATTTATGATAGGGAATTAAAGAAAGCCATGAAAGAATGAAATTGCTAGCAAGGCCATAGATATCTTGGGTGAGCGAGTTACTACCAGCAAAGGGACAGCAAGTGCAAAGACCCTGAGAAAGGAACCTGCTTGGCATGTTCAATATTTAGTGAGTAGACCAGGGTGACCAGAGTGAAAAAGAAAGAAAACGAGATCAGGGACAGTGGCTGGTATAGTATAGGAGATGTTGCATACAGGACCTTTTAAGTCATCAAAAGTACAAGGCCTTTACTCAGCATAAGATGGGAAGAAGTGAAGGGTCATGAGCAAGGGAGTGACTTATGATTACCCACTGTGCATTCTGGGGATTTGTCTCAGGCACTGGAGATTGAGTATTAAATGAGATAGTCAAGGTCTGTGTTCCCACCCAGGTCGCATCCTACTGGGGGAAGACAGACAATATACAGTAAATAAAAAGTGAACAAGATAATCTCAGATCTTGAGAAACACTATCAATAAAAAAGTAAAACCTATAGTGACGAGATGGGAGTAACAAGGTTGACCAGCAATTTCAGACATTCAGGGAAAGCCATTCCAAGGCAGTGCTTGCTGAGACTGAAATGTAAAGAAGGAAGTAGCCCTGTGAAGATCTGGGGGCAGAGATTCCACAGAAAAGAACAAGTGCAGAGGGAGTAGAGTGGGTGTGGGCAGGAGTATCTGAGGAATGGAAGGGAGGTCTGTGTGGCTGGAGAAGAGTCTGTGGGTGGTGGCAGGGGCTGACATGAGAGAAGCCAGCAGGGTGTATGCAGTTTATGGAGGAGGTCATGACAAAGCTTTTTCATATTTTATTTTATTTTATTATTTATTTATTTTTTAAATTTTATATATTTATTTATTTATTTATTTATTTATTTTATTTATTTATTTTTTGAGATGAAGTTTCGCTCTGTCGCCCAGGCTGGAGTGCAGTGGCACTATCTCAGCTCACTGCAAGCTCCGCCTCCCAGGTTCTCACCATTCTCCTGCCTCAGCCTCCTGAGTAACTGTCATATTTTATTTTAAATAAAAGGGAACGCTAGCCAGACACAGTGGCTCACATCTGTAATCCCAGCACTTTGGGTGGCCGAGGTGGGAGAGATTCTAACTAGAAAGCTTTAGACCCAGGCGTTTGAGATCAGCTTGGGCCAAAAAAGTGAGACCCTCATCTCTACAAAAAAAATGTTTTTAATTAGCCAGGCACGATGGTGACCTGTGGTCCCAGCTACACGGAAGGCTGAGGCAGGATGATCACTTGGGCCCAGCAGGTTGAGGCTGCAGTAAGCCATGTTCGTACCACTACACTCCAGCCTGGGTAACAAAGTGAAACTGTCTCAAAAAAAAAAAAAAAAAAAAGAAAGAAAAGAAAAGAAATAAAATGGTACCCATTAGAAAACTTTTTAATAAAAAATCTGATTTGTTGTGATCAAATTACTTATAATAAAACATATAAGTAATCACATTATTTATAATAAAATAATCTGGTTTTTAAATATTATAGCTAATTTGGCACATTAATTTAAAGGGAAGTAAAATCTGGCAAAAAATGCCGATGGCATGGGATAAGGTGGTGACAGACGGGAGGAGATAGATATGCACACTATTTTGGAAGACTTGATGAAAGACTGGGTATAGAGTGTGAAAAAAAAGAGCAATCAAAGTTGCCACCACCATAAATATGGGGTCTGAGCTACTGAGTGTCATTTTCTGAGATAGGGGAAGAACATAAAGTAGAGGTGAGAATATAAAGTTATGATTTAGCCACATTAAATTAGAGCTGTACTTCTTAGACTCCCAAATGGAGAAGTCAGATAGGAAGCTGGATATATGAGAAGAAAGACTGAGGATAAACAAGTCTGGAGTCATCTGCATGTGGATACTATGTAAAGCTTTGGGGCTGTGTAGAATCCCTAGGAAGGGATTCTAACTAGAAAGGTAGAAGAAGTCACCAGGGCACTCTAATATTTACAGGCCAAGCAAAGAGCCAAGAAAAAGTAACTGAGAAGATGCAGCAAGTGAGTTGAATGCTGTGGTTGAAATGCCAATACAGGACCAGAAAAACACTGGTTGAGCCTGGCAATTTGAGAGTCATTGGTGACCTTGCAAGAGTAATTTCACTGCAGGGAGGAACAGAAGCCCATCTGTTAAGAGGTGCAAATAAGATGAAAGCATGGACACAGAGACGATGAACAACTTTTTTCAAGAAGTTTTGCTACGGCAGGTTTTTGTGGTGCTGGGTGTTGTTTTTAGTGATGATCTTGAAGGATGCTTGTATGACAATGGAAAAGTTCCAGGAGAGAGAGGAAATGATTCTCAGTAAGGGGTGTAATCCTACTGCACTGTTCAGAATTTGTCCTAATTAATTCCAAGTTCCCAAAGGTGCATTCCAGTTGATGTTTTTAACCTTCCAGAACCATAGATTGTGCCTCCAGCTGTGGCCAGTCATTGGGGAAAAGATTGTCCTTAGTCATCAGGAGGCTGGATGATAGAGCGTGAATGAATCAACTCAAATCCATTTACACAGCTGGGAAAGAACTCCAAATGCAGGCCATAAAAAGAGTGCATCAGCAATGGCACCAAAGTTACATGCAGCTGATTATTGTTGACTGACATACAGAACAAACCTGCTTTTAAATTTGGGGGATGCTCTCAATACCCAGCAAGGATAGACAGCACCTCAGGACAGAGAATGCCTCCAAATCATTCCAATATCCACAGCACCTAGTATAATAATAGGCACACAGGAGCTATCCAATAAAAGTTTGTTGGATGAATGATAGGAAGGAAGGAAGGAAGGAAGGAAGGAAGGAAGGAAGGAAGGAAGGAAGGAAGGAAGGAAGGAAAGGATTTTAAAATAATTTATAATTATTTAAATTAATAAATTTTACAAAAAAAGGTAACTATGTGAGATGATAAATACATTAATCTGCTTCACTATCATAATCTTACTATCTGTATGTATTCTACAATATCATGTTGTAAACCTCAAATACACACAATAAAATTTATTTCAAAAAAAGATTACTGCCCCATCACGGTTCTAATGACCCATGTGAGTTTCTGTTTGCCTTCTTTACTTAACGCTCTTCACCAACACCAAGTAAACTAAAGCAGCTGTTAAAATTTGAATTTGTTAGTAAACCGCTTCTCAATACACACGCACACCATCCACACAGAAGCACACAATTTATGTATGGCGTATTACCCTCTCTTGGAAATAGGCAAAGGACCCCACTTGATCAGCCAAGATTTTAACTTGCAATTAATCCATAAGGGTAAAAAAAAGAAGCATAGACAAATTCACAGGATCCCTTTCCCTCACCTGTGAAAAGACATTTATGATGCTGTAAAGATCAAAATGTTAAGAGGCCCGGGAAGAACCAGAGGAGGGCTGCCTTGTTATTTACTTTGCAAAGCAGAGGCTTCTTTCAGTGCTTCCTTGGAAATGGGAGTCAGCCTCGTGGTAAAACCATCCACCAGTGCAGTAAAGCCTGCCTGCCTCACCCTGACTAAGGGAATCCAAAGGAAAATATGGCCATGCATTTTTGTCTTCAAGAAAGAACCTGGATTCCTGCACTTATGAGCTCTGAGCTGGATGAAGAAACCAAAAGGAAATCTATACCAACTATAGCTGCTCCTGTTTCACTTCCTCCCCTTTGACAGCCACTAGGTCTGCTTCGACAAGCAATTTATGGTTTATGCAGCTGCTTTGACAACAGGTTTGGGGCTTCTTTGGTTTCAGCCATCAGCTCAGCTCCATGCAGCCCTCCTATATCTGCCAGGGCTTAGGAGGTGTGCTACCAGTCACCCCCATCACAGGAGCAACAGATGTTCTAAGTGAGGGGAGGGGGAAGATTAATGTGTCTTTCCCCCTCCACCCTTACCATCCAAATAGCATAGAGTGTCAACTCTGACTTTCTACAGGTACGGGCAGAAATAAGCTGGGAAGATGAACGTATACCACTTAGTAGCATGGCACAGTGTTCTCCACACATTTGTTTATTCAGTGACACAAATATATGGGAGGGAAAAAGAGGACCAGCCAACTTCCTTGCCTTATAAAGTAAAGCAAAGCTGTCACTGATGATGTTCAAAACCATCTTCAACCAAGTTCCCTCCCACCCCATGATTCAAACCATTTATCACATATCCTACTAGATATTGTCACAACATGCTTAAACTGAACTCATAATCTACCCTCCTAACATTTCTGCCAAATGGACATCTTCCTAAACTTGTTCCTCCCCTCCAAGTCCCCTACAATAGCCAAGTCTATGAAGTCGTCTTCCTATCTCTCAAACTCAGTTACCTCTCACCTCCTCCATAGCCATTACCCTCACTCTAGCACCCAATGCCTTTTGCCTGAATTACCATCGCTGTCTCCTAATTGACCTCACTTCCTCGAATCTTGGAAATCTCTGGATCTAACAGTATGTGAAAACGCACCCTAAGGTGACCCCACTGCACCATGAACTTGTATAACACCCTCCCTTGAGTATGTGCAGGACCTGTGACTTGTTTTAGCTTAAACAGAATATGGCAAAGATGGTGGGCTGTCACTCCCTTGATTACGTTGCATTATGTAAGAATCCATCTTAGCCAAAAGAAGTGAGAGATTCTCCTACTGACTTTGAAGAAGCAAGCAGCTATGTTGGGAACTGCCTATGGTGAGGGCTATGTAGAACGGAGCTGTGAGCAGCCTTTAGAAAATGAAGGGGGCCGACAGCTGACAGTCACTAAGAAGCCAGGGTTTCCATCTATACAGCTGCAGGGAAATGAGTTCTAAAAAACAAAAACAAACAAACAAAAAAAAACAAAAAAAAAACCACTCATTGAACTTGGAAGCAGATTCTTCCCCATTCAACTCTCAAGTCTCAAGTCTCTCCATGAGAATGCAGACCAGGAGACACTTGATTGAAGCCCTGTGAGACTGTGCAGAGGACCCAGTTACATTGTGTTTGATCGGTCCAGTAAAAAACTGAGACAATCATTGTGTGTTGTTTTAAGCCAGTAAGTTTGTGATAAATTGTTACTTAGCAATGACAACCAATAAAAGCACTAATACTTTATTCATGTTTAAACTCATGAAAAAGCAGTTTGATTATTTACTTCTTCAAACCCCTACTCCCTTGACTGCCATGTCCACTCCATTCTTTCTTAATCAGTGACTGTTCCTTCTGTAGTGCACATCCCTTAAACCCTGGCACTTCCCAAGGCTCCACTGTTCACCACTTCCCCATTAGCTCTTTGTAGTCTCCTTAGTGTCATCTACTCCCTCTGCCTCTGTGCTGATAAGTCTCAAATTCAGACCTAACTCCTGAACTGCATAGGGGACAGATCCAGCTAGAGGACTCACAGGCCCCCAAAATTCAACCTGTCTGAAAGTAAAGCTATCATCCTTTCTGCTAAACTTGTCCTTACTCCTCTTCTCTCCTTATTTTATGGCCAGAACCTAGAATCACCCTAGACCCTTTCTTCCCTTCACACTGATGCCTTGTCAATGACCAAGACTCAATCGTTCGCCTTCTATTTCTCTATGTCTACTGCATCCCATTCTCTCCATACCTATCACCTTTGCCCTGGGTCAGGTCTTCATCGTCTCTCATGGTGTATATCACAAGGACCTCATAATAGGCACTCTACTTCAAGTCTTGCCACCCTAAAATTCACCCCCTGCATAACTGCCAGAGGGGCTATACATAACATAATCTGGCCACTATTCAAACTATTCAGTATAGTATCATGTCAAAGATATGCAAGATGCTCCACTACCTGGCCTTTGCCCATCTCCCCAATCTGAACTTCCATCACTTTACAAAGCCAACTTCAATAGCTTTACTGAAATATAACTAGCATATAATAAGCTAAACTTATTTAAAATGTATCATTTAATAAGTTTGGGCATATGTGTACATCCATGAAACTACCACCACTATCAAGGTAGTGAAAATATCTATCATTCCCAAAGGCTTACTCATGCCCCCTTACAATATCTCCCTCCCACCTTCCCCAACTCATCTTCCCAAACAACCATCCATCTGCTGCCTGTCACTATACATTTATTTGCATGCTCTAGTTTTAAAATAAATAATTTATCTAGTATTTCTTATTTCTGTCTGGATTATTTCACTCTGCATAACTATTTTGATATGCATCCATATTGTTGCATGTGTCAGTTAATAGTTAATTCGTTTTACTACTGAGTTGTCTATCGTGTGTCTATGTCATAATATGTTTATCCATTCACCTGTTGATAGATAATTGGTGGTTTCCAGCTTTTTGCTTTTTACAAGTAAATGCACTGTGAATATTTGTGTATGCAAGTCTTTGTATGAATATATGCTTTCTTTTGTGGGGGTAAACATCCAGAAATAGGATGTCTGGATCATATAGTAAGTATATGTTTAACTTTTTAAGAAACTACCAAACTGTTTTTCAGAGTGGTTGTACCAATTTACATTCCCACCAACAATATACGAGAGTTCTAGTTCCTCCACATGCTCACCAACACTTGGTATGATCACTGATCACTTCTTTTTCTTTTACTCATTCTAGTGGTATGCCATTATGGCTTTAATTCTCATATCCTTAACAACTAATAAGTTTAACATCTTTTCATGTGCTTATTCACCATCTATATATTTTCCTTGGTAAGGTGTCTGTTCAAATCTTTTGGTCACTTTTTTTGTAGGGGTAGACATGGTTTATTTTTTATTATTGAATTTTGAGAGTCCTTTATGTATTCTGGATAGAAGTTCTTTATGAGATGTAAAATTCTGCAACTATTTCTCCCTAGTCTGTGTTTTTTTAAGCTCTCAACAAAATATTTTAATTTTGATGAAGCCTAATTTATCTTTTTTTGTGTGGATTAAACCTAAAAAACTTAGACTTGACCCATAAAAGGTATTAGGCATAAGAAATCTTTGTGTAACCATAGGCCACAGAGATTTCTTTCTATGTCTATTTCTAGACATTTTATAGTTGTAAAATTTAGGACTATGATTGATTTTGAGTTGATTCTATTGATTAGACCATGAGCAAAGTTTTTGTTTCTGTTTTTGAGATGGAGTCTCGCTCTGTCACCAGGCTGGAGTGCAGTCACGCCATCTCGGCTCCCTGTAACCTCCACCTCCCAGGTTCAAGCAATTCTCGTGCCTCAGCCTCCCAAATAGCTGGGGCTACAGGCACACACTACCATGCCCAGCTAATTGTTTTGTACTTTTAGTAGAGACAGGGATTCATCATGTTAGCCAGGATGATCTCAATCTCTTGACCTTGTGATCTGCCTGCCTCGGCCTCCCAAAGTGTTGGGATTACAGCTGTGAGCCACCATGCCCAGCCAAAGTTGTTTTTTTTGGTTTTTTTGGTTTGGTTTTGTTTTGTTTTGTTTTGTTTTTTTTAGCATATGCATATCCAATTGTTCCAACAACACTTGTTGAAAGATTCTTCTTTCTCTACTAAATTTCCTTTCCACCTTTGTCAAAAATTAGTTGTTCATATATGTGTGGGATTATTTCTGCACCTCTATTCTGTTCCATTGTCTATGTTAATGTCGATACCAGGCTGTGTTGTTTATTGTGGCTTTATAATAAGTCTTAAAATTAGATAATATTAGACTTCCAAATTTGTTCTGTTTTAAAGTTGTTATGATTTGGTCCTTGTGAATTTTGGAATCAGCTTCTCGTTTTCTATTGGAAATACCCCCTTGCAGGGATTCTGTTTGAAACTGCATTGAATCTGTAGATCAACTGATATCTTAACATCACTGAGTCTTCCAACTCATGAACAAGGTATATTTCTCCATTATTTCATCTCCTTTAGTTTTTCTCAAAAGTGTTTATATATATATATATATATATATATATTTTTTTTTTTTTTTTTTGAGACAATCTCACTCTGTTGCCCAGGATGGAGTGCTGTGGCATAATCTCGGCTCACTATAACCTCCACCTCCCAGGTTCAAGCAATTCTCATGCCTCAGACTCCCAAGTAGCTAGGACTACAGGCATACGCCACCACACTCAGCTAATTTTTGTATATTTAGTAGAGACAGGGTCTCATCATGTTGGCCAGGCTGGTCTTGAACTCCTGACCTCAGGTGATCCATCCATCTCGGCCTCCCAAAGTACTGGGATTGCAGGCATGAGCCACCGCACCAGGCTGTGTTTTATAATTTTCAGTGAACTATAGCCACCTTGGTCTCCTAGGAATCTTACCTTTGTGACCTTAACTCAGGAAGTCTACTTCTACTTGGTTTCCCTCCCTGCACCATAACCTGGAAACTATCTCAACACAGCAATAGGGGGATATCTTAGAGGTCGTTCTCAAGGACCACTGTCCATTCCCTGATGTCCAGTTTCTTTAAAACTGTATTTTACATTATTTGTCTGAGTCTTTTGGTTATTCCAGACAGGAAGCTAAGTCTGCCCGTTACTCCTCTTAGCAGAAGCAAGTCTCTATAAGCTGATTTTCTTTCTCCCCAGTATGCCTTTCTGCTTCCTTCTCCCATGCTTTGCTCGTGCTTTTTCTTCTATATCGAGTGCCTTTTACCCTTTTTAACCTGGGTAACTCTTGCTTATCTCTCAAAACAAAACTTGAATCAAACATTAACTTCTCTAAGAACATCTCCCCTGTGTCCCAAGGCTAAATGATGCTCCCCCTCCTCTTTATCCCCATATTATTCCATGAATGTACCTGCTACTCTCATCTTTACCACTTTAATTTTCAAATTACCTTGTTTATATGACCATCTATACACTTGATTAGAGGCCCTCAAAGAGAGGGGTCAATCAAGGCTTATCTTTTTTCTAATATCTTTTTTTTTTTTTTTTTTAGAAACAGAATAAGAGACTCTGTCACCCAGGCTGGAGTGCAGTGGCACAATGATCACTCAATCTAGCCTCAGCCTCCTGGGCTCACATGATCCTCCCATCTCAGCCTCCCAAGTAGCATGGAATACAGACACACGCCACCATGCCCAGCTAGTTTTGTTTTCTGTTTTTTTTTTTGTTTTGGTAGAGACACAATCTCGCCATGCTGCCCAGGCTGGTCTTGAAGTCCTGGGCTCAAGCAATCCTCCTTGTCTCAGCCTCCCAAAGTGCTGAAATTACAGGCATGAGCCACCCTGCCAAGCATTCTTTCTAACCTTTATGTATCGTGAAGGCTTTGGCACATAGTAGGCACTCTGTAAATATTCATTGACCCACATCTTTGAAATACAAATTATGAGCAATCATTAAGAGATGCCTTTCTTCCCTTATAGACTATAAATGCCAGGAATGCAGGGATGGTGTGTCCTGAAAACAGCAGTCAATTCCACTAATTAAATTCCACTATTGCCCAGTGTAAGCTGAGCAAGCTGCTTCTAGAAGCCAGTTGCTGGTTTAAATTGTATTTTAAACATAAATAACTAATGGCAAATTGTTCTCCAGAAAGTTATCAATAATGTGTAAAGGTTCTCATTTCTGTCCGGGCACAGTGGCTCACGCCTGTAATCCTAGCACTTTGGGAGGTCGAGGTGGGCAGATCACAAGGTCAGGAGATCGAAACCATGGTGAAACCCCATCTCTACTAAAAATACAAAAAATTAGCCGGGCGTGGTGGCGGGTGCCTGTAGTCCCAGCTACTCGGGACGCTGAGGCAGGAGAATGGCGTGAACCTGGGAGGCGGAGCTTGCAGTGAGCCGAGATCATGCCACTGCACTTCAGCCTGGGTGACAAAGCGAGACTCAGTCTCAAAAAAAAAAAAAGGAAAAAAAAAAAAAGAAGAAGAAGAGTTCTCATTTCTACTCATTCTCATCAACACTAAATATTATGCCTGTTTTTTCAGTGTTACCAAACTAATGTGAGAAAATCTTTCTAAAAATTACAATTTAGTACTTACTTGTGAGGTTGAGGAGCTTTTAAATGAATCAAATGTTTATTAGATACTAAGTTTTAAAAACTGGATTTCTATTTATGACTGTCCTCCTTATCCTCTGTTTGCTTCCAACTCCACCACATCCATTCTTTACTCTCCTATGCTCTGTTCTGTACCATGGGGGCTGACTTGTAAGAACTGCACCACTCAGGCTCAGACCCAGGAAGCAAGTCCGCTCAGACCCAGGAAGCAAGTCCCCTCATCCAGAACTCCAGCTTTCTCCAAGCTCTAATAAGCAACTCCTTCCCCTGAAGCCTGCAGACCTAGATACGGTAATGGCTTCTGGATTTTGCTAGTATTTTTGTTGTTTACTCTCACAACCTGGCCACAACTCTAAAGACGATTCCTTCATTAAACTCTTCACTGAAATTCTTGGAGTAAGCCATTGTTTCCTTCCGGGAAAGAAAGACAAGAGACATAGACTTGGAGGAGGCATGAGGATAGAGCACTGGAATTGGATTGGAGTTTAGAGACCTAAGCCATATCTCTAAGTCATGATAAAGTTGAAACATGACCCAGAAGATACAATAACCTTTGCATGTTTTAATATTGTAATTTTACTTTATATGTAATGATTTGTAGGAGCTCTTTATATATTGTAGATATATTTCTCTTTGTTAGTATATACATTGCAAATATTTTCTCCCAATTTGTAGTTTGTTTTTTGAGGTAGTCTTTGTATTTCCTGCCATGCAAAAGATTTTTTTTTCCTTTTTTTTCCCCTTGGTTCAGCTTAACAGTTGCAACACTAAATCTGAAGGGAGCGGGGGACAGGGAACACACTCTGGCTTACTGCTAGATTTTATTAGAAACTTATTTATATATCATTCTTAATTCATTTCCTGGAGTCAGGTTAGGTCTTTCCTGGAGTTAATACAACCTGGATTACATCAGGCTAATTTAGCATCCAAGTGCTCCCAGCCTTCTATTTAGAGATTCCTGTGGAAGATTTCACAGATTGCCATAGGCCTTATAGCTGTCTAAGCTTCCTCTCTCTTCAGTTGTCCAATGGCATAAGTAGGAAAGATCTAACTTCTCTAATATATGAAGCTCCAAGAAGATGGAGATCTGTTTCTATGTCACCACTGCATCCCCAGCTTCTAGCAACAGTGCCTAGCATGGAGTCAGCGTGTAATAAATGTTGAATAGATGAGTGAATGACTGAATGAATGAATGACAGAGAAGGAATAGCATTTTCTCTCTACCTTCCTGCTCCTCAATTCTGTATCATCATGTGATATACCCATGACACAACCTCGCTGATGTTGGGCCAGTTATTATCCCTTATGAAATGAAGTTTTGTTGCTTCTTCTATCCCATTAAATACCTATAAATAGTATTTATGCTTCCTAAGAACCTTTATAAAGTCAATGCAGAGTGTGAGCCCAGATGTGAGCAGTCAGACTTCACATGCAGATAATGTATTTGCCCTGTAGCAAAAATCTTGACAGACTATAAAGTTGTGTTTTTCTTTCCTTTTCTTTATCTTAGGACTGTAAAGGTAGCTCCCCTTTGGAGGGATATATGTATGGATTAGGACAGCTATCCTAAGACTAGAAGAAGGAATGCTATCATTTGGATGAAAGAGTAGAATCAACATTTTGTTCATTTTTTTTGTGAGAAGGCTAAGATGAGGGGCAAGAGAGACATACTGGGGGGAGTTATGGAGATTGGGCACTGGAACCGTACTGGAGATTGGATACCTGGACCATATCCCTGAGTCATAATAAAGTTGAACCATGGCCCAGAAGATGCAAAAGCAGTGCATCCAGAAAGCAACCACTATGTAAATCATCCAGGTGTCCGGAAGCTAGGCTGGTCTTAGCAGGCTGTCCCTGATGTGAGTAGAGCCATTCATTTGACAAACACTCTTCTAATTATTTAGGATACATCAGTGAACAAAATATCAAACTTATATTTTAGCCATCGTCCTTTCTGTGCACTGAAACCTTACCTATCCACTCTCCAGATATTGTCCATATGGAAGCATGACCTACAGGTCAAAGTTCTCTAATAGATATTCATTTGTCCACTAATGCCCAGACACTTATAATCCCTGAGGCCAGAAATCACCTCTAGACCCTTAGCAGAGTGGAGAAGCGAGGATGCCCACGTGAGTTCTGCTAGGACGTTCCTCACAGGAAAAGAAGGGATGTGGGTCCCCCTGGAACATCTTCTTTCATTCTTATCAAACAAATCAAAATAAAATACAGCTTATTCAATAGAGTCTTCCATCACCTCTTCTTCTCCAGAGCAGAGGCTGAATGTCAAAGATTTACTTAGTTATTTCTCTTCTTTCCCACATAAACCACATTTAATCAAAATTCCAAAACATTCTTCCAGGGTGGTTAAGAGAGGTTAATGATTGATTACCTGTCACAAAAGAGCTGACAGGATTGTCCTTCTGAGAAGCTGCTCGAACTGAGTCCTCCACTGAATATTTAGCTGTTCTGTGGACCCGCCTCATGGCCACCCTTGTAGCTGGTTTGTGTTCAAACAGTCCAAGATCCATACTGCCATCTGGGATCCACGGACCTTCTTAGTGCTCCACACTTGCCCTAAAACTCTAGGGTCTTCCTCAGAACTTTATTTTTCCTGACATAAATGCTAATAATATTTTCCCTGAGAAGGTGAACCGCCATCTCAGCAGGCATTATTTGAGATAATACATCTAGTGTTCTCTGCCCAGGAGGAATTCAGGAGGGGGGTTTCAGCATGAAAGGCTTTTGTGCTTTGGAGGGGAATTTCCTACTGTTCAACAGGTTTTTGTTGTAAACATTAACCAGGTGACCTGCCAGCCTTGGACTTGGAGGGCAGGGTGAAGCTGGGGAAACAGGTGGGAGGGAGTGCCACTTTATGTCCCAGGAGGCAGGCCAGGCACCAGGCAGTCTGCATTCACCATTCTCCTGACATCGTGTGAGGACCACCCTCCCATTTCTCCTTCAAATGATTTCCAGGAAGACTGGTGATCTGTCCTGATGTGTTCATCAGAGGGTTTAGACAGAAGATTCACTCTTGCTTTGGAGAAAAAAAAAAAAAAGGAGAGAAAGGCTTGCTTCACCCAGAATTATTGCAAATGAATAGTTCCCAGCCCTAGCCTTTTCTGAAAGTGGGAGGGCACTGGGGATGGTAACTCAAGAGGCAAGTAGTAGGGAAGAAGTAGTAGGGAAGTGTTTCACCAGTTGCTGCTCACCAAAAGCTAAGGGTTTTTATGTAACCTGAGTTTCCACTGGCCCCCAGTCCCCCACATACATTGGAATGTAGTGGCAGATGGGGTGTCGTCATCAACCTAAATGTCACAAGAACTTGCTCTTTTCTACATGTTCAGTGGAACCTTAGCTTCCTGCAATTCTCCCCAACATGTTAACATTTCTGACTCTCTTCTGAGAAGTCTTTATTTATTTTTCTTTTTATTTTGAGAAGTCTTTATATGTTCACAAGTAAGTGCATCAGCTACCAATAGCCTCTGCTAGACGCTGCTGGCAGTTCCTTGGGAACCGAAGATTGAAAAATGGATGCCATACTACTTTCTGTGCAATATAATTAAACACCCCCTCTGACTCAATCATTCTACAAATTTAATTTATATACATTTTACATATACCAAATATTAATATAATAAGACTCATACAAAAGCTGGGCAAGATGGCATGCACCTGTAGTCCCAGCTACTTGGGATCCCTTGAGCCCAGGAGTTGGAATCCAGCCTAAGCAACATAGCAAGACTCCATCTCAAAAAAAAAATAATAATAATACATAAAGAGCAAGAGAGCAATGTGGCCTGTTTATTCTTGTATGAGATTTCCTAGATGGAATTAGTGATATGTGAAACTATTGCTCCATTACGAAAGGAAAAAGCATAATTCAAAATGGCAGAATTCAACCTGGTACTCTGAAGAAAGTTGATTTTTCATTGTGGTTGAAAAATGTAAAAGGCAGTCACTTAGCTGTCTCTCCAGTTTGCCTGCTTTTGTACCCTTAGGCATTTTCCACTGGAGTAAGCTTATTTCACCATTTTGTATGCAAGTAAATTTAAATCTATAGAATCCATGACTGTCAAATATCATAGACCGTGAGGATGACAAACACCTTCTTCACTCAGCAACATGCCATAATAATGTAAAGTCCTTAACCTGAAAGAAGTCAGCCCAGAGTGCCACAAAAACAGTCGCTTTTTTCCTCAGCTATTCTCTGCCCTCACCCCAACCCCAAGCAAATATTTTTCAGTTGGTTAGGCTAGAGGTCTGAAAACTTGAGTAATAAGAGACCTTCTAACAGGTACGAGGACACAGACAGTTCTAGGGGAACCACTTCCCAAATCCTTGGCTCCCACATACACTCTGCTGAAATTCATTTCTCACTACTTCAACCAGGTTGTCCATTTCTATTTCTCCTTTCACAGCCCTACTTTTTCCACTGTACAGAAAGAAATATACACCTTTAATTTCTCCTGATTTTTCCTGTGGTACATTTTCCCAAGGTGTAATAAAAACTCTGGGGTGCCAAAAATGGGCAATTTGAAATGTTGGTGTCTGTAAAACCTGCTTCAATCAAGACAATGAAGCTGCAATAGAGCTGCTTGTCTTTTCCTTCTTTGATATATTTCTGTTACTACAAAGTCTGGCACTAGAAATGGGAATTTGAGCCAATATTAGGATGTTCTAAATTTAGATATGTAGAAGAATAGGATGGCAGGAGTGATGACAATTTTAAATTAATGACTTTATCTCTTTAGTTCCGTATTATTAAAATAGACATGGCTCCTGAGAGAAGTCACATAAGAGTAGATATAAACAATTATATAAAACTATCTTGCAGTATCTTTTATTTTTAAACATCTAGATTTGAAAAATAAAACTATTAAATTTTTGTTAATGAAAACTGAGGAGACTGGCAAAAATGTAAATAATTTTAATGTTTTCATGTAGTTATCAAAGTTGACTTTGGAAAATCTATTACAAATTTGCAACATTCATTGCAAAAAATGGAAAGTATTGTATGATTGTAGAAAAAGTTATAATTCTTTATGCACTGTTGATAGTTACAATTATGCTAGATGCCAAGAGCATCACTCATTAACTCAGTGATTCATTAATCCACTCATCCAACAAATAATTCATTCATCCAACAATTAATTCATCCATTAATGCATTCATCCAAGAGCATCAGTCATTAAGTCAGTGATTCATTAATTCATTCATCCAACAGTATAAGTATAAGTAACTACTAAATTCCAAGCACTATTCAGGGTAATCAGGATAATTAGTAACAAAATAGAGACTTCTGCCCTCAAGGTGTTTATAAACTAGCAGGTAAAAGCATAGAGAAGTATTAGTTATCTATTATGGATATCAAATTGCCCCAAAACTTAATGGCTTAAAAGCACAGACATGTTTTTGTCCACAGTTTCTGTGGGTCAGAAATCCAGGCACAACTTGACTAGATCCTCTGCTTCACAGTCTTTCACAAGATTGCAATCAGAGTGTCAGCCCAGGATTTGTGGTCTCATCTGAAAGCTCCACTATGGAACGATCCACTACTAATTTCATTCGGTGACTGTTGACACTGAGTCAACAGTTCCTTGTGGGTTGTTGGACTGAGAGCCTGTGATTATCAGGCTTCTGGTCAGAAGGCCTCTCAGGTCCTTGAGACATGAGCTTCTCCCACATGGCAATTTGCTTCATCAAAGAGTTCAAGTTGAGAAGGCAATAGACAGAATCTGCCAGCAAAAGAAGTCAAAATCTCATGTAACCTAATCATGGAAGTGACATTCCTCAACTTCACCATATTCTGTTAGTTAGAAATGAGTTACTCAAAGAGAAAGGATTACACAAGGCTGTGAATACCCGAAGGTGAACTGGGGGCCATGATAGAGGCTGCTTACCACAGACGGTAAAGGGGAATTAGGAGTATAAGCCAAGAAATATGGGTAGGAATTTTTAACATTAATAGCATTCCCAGAGTAGGCCTCATTAAAGAGAAAACTGAACAAAAACCTGAAGGAGGTAAAGTTGTCAGCCATATGAATATTTGTGGAAAACATTTCAGGCAGAGGAAACAGTGACTGTGAAAATTCCAGAGTGGAAATACCTTTGGCATGCAGAAGAAACATCAAGGAGGCCCCAGTCAATGTGGTGAGGGGAGTGGGGAAAAAGGGAAGAGTAATAGGTGATGAGCTCAGGGAATGGGGTGGGGAATTATATGGCCCATTGTAAAGACAATGCTTTCATTCTGGGTAAAAAGGGCATGCTGCAGGGTGTCCTGCAGAGAATGGACATCATCTGACTCATGCTTTTAAATGATTGCTTCAGCAGATCTGTTGAAAATAAACTGTAAGAGGGATAGGCAGAAACAGGGCTCCGCCTTCTTATGAGTTAGGAGGATACTGCAGTAATTCAGACAGAAGAAGACAGTGCCTCAGGGTAAGGTAGATATGGTGGAGGTGGTGGGGAATGATCAGATTCTGGATGTATTTTGAAAGGGAGCCTACAGGATTATGTGATGAATTGGGTTTGAGGTGAAGATGAAGACAGGAGTCAGGGACGACTGATCTGAACAACCGGAAGAATGAAGTTGCCATCAACAGAGATCGGGAAGGCTGAAGATGAAATTATTTTAGAATTAAAGATTAGGAGTTCAGTTCTAGAGATGCTGAGTTTGAGAAGTCTGTTGGAAATGATGGGGGAGATACTCAGCAGGCAGGTGAACATGCCGTTCAGGAATTCAGGAAACAGCATTTCTGTAATTAAAGGGATTCTCTAATCAGTTACCTTGGTACCTCATTGAAAAGATAATTGGCAGATTGTCGCAAAAATTGCAGTAGACAAAACATCTCCCTTAACTATTAATGAATCCAGGGATATTTTTAATATCTCCCAATTAATAATCCATATCCACTACTACAGCAAAGGAAATAGCACTGCTGTTTATAAAAAAAAAAAAAAAAAAAAAAGCTATAGCACGCAAAGACTTTTCTAGTCTTGCATTGGAGAAATTATTTTCAAATTTTCCTACTTTTATTTGTGTTGATTTGGGCTTTCTTTGGAAAGAGTGAAAAATAACATCTATCATCTATGGAGCTGCTTCAATGCCCAGGCATGGGAGAGGCTTCATTTTTCAGATCCATTCTTTTCATCTTAATGAAATGCTACTTTATTCATGAACAAACTTGAGTCGCCAAAAGGTTAAGTCTGAATTTGCCCAGAACATTAGATATTGCCTTTAAGACGGCAAAATTGTATAAAACTAAGAGGACTGAATTCCATGTTTTTGAGGAGATACGTGAGGAAACTCATACCCATTCATTGTTTTCTACAGAAATAAAATGGATGTCACAAAAAGGCATCTAGCACATTTATTTGGATTGAAAAAATAAAGGCAGATAAGTGACATTGAATAAGTTTATTGTGGCTGATTGTCTGACCAGTAGGGATCGGCTTTGTCAATCAGACATTCCCAAATAGCGAATGAACTAAGTATGTGGCTCCAAGTTTAGATGAATTTATATTTAAAGAACATGACAATATTTTAAAGTGATTTTCAAAAATATCATATTGACAAAGGTATATCAAAGCTAACAAATTTAAATTTTGCCAACACTTTGAATTTATTATAGTACACAGGGCATCTCCATGTGAAAGAGTAACTGGTACAATTAGCCATCATTCAGCGAGTTGTGGTAATGTCTTCTTGGCATTCTTCCCAGAAATTAAAAACATAAATAAGTCAGGGTCTGTGAAGGGTCTGGGATTTTTTTCTACTTGCAAGCTAATAAGTTAGTCTGCTACAATTTCATGGACAAGACATGGAACTCCTGGCTCAGAGACTACAACCTTTGTTATTCTCAACACAGCAAGAAGCATGAGCATGATGTTGGCTCATGTCAGTTTCCCATGTTCCCCAAGTCTAAATGGATACTGTGTACACTGTGGGTTTGTATCATACTGAGCTTGGGAGATTCACCACTTTCATAGCAAGCAGAAGCAACTCTGGTGTGTGTGTGTGTGTGTGTGTGTGTGTGTGTGTGTGTTTGTTTTTGAGCTGGTGAGAGATGTAAACTCATCTCAATGTTGCTCGTTACTCTGAGAAATGTCCCTGTAAAAAGCAATAAGAGCTTTGCATTCTTGGCATACTCAACAAGAAAGTACAGGAACACTCAGGGCCCATGGCAGAATGCTTCTCCCAAGAAAATACTCTCTTGATTGGGTAACAAATTTTTCTAGAAGTTGCATCATTTCCATTCTTAACCTTGAACAAAACTGAAGGAGAACCTCATCAAGTTGTCAGTGATGGACCATTAATAATAATCTTGATAATAGAATACTACATGGTTTCTGGCAGAAAACTCAGATGTAGTTAAAAGAATTTTGTAAATTGCCATAACAAAATTCCTTCCATTCCCACCTTCTTATTTATGTGAGAGCAAATGCTCTCAGTGCTCACATCTGTAAATGGAAAAAAAGAATAGAGTTAATGCCAAACCTTCCTGCAAACAATTAGTAATATCCATTCTGGATATATGAACTCATGGAAAAATTAAAAACCCTATTAATTTTATGATATATTTCCAATAAATGTTAATTTTAATATTTAGTAATCATTATTTACAATATATTTATACTATTTTGAGTAACCAAGTACTAGTAATAATGATAATGATAATTCAGTCCATATGAAAATTTTAATACTTAGCTCTATAGTTGCTAGAAATTAAAACAATTTTATTGATTGATTGATTAATTAAGACAGTGTCTCCCTCTGTCACCAGGCTGGAGTGCAGTGGCGTGATCTCAGTTCACTGTAACCTCTGCCTCCTAGGTTCAAGCGATCCTCCCATCTCAGCTTCTTGAGTAGCTAAGACCACAAGTGCACACCACCATGCCCAGCTAATTTTTGTATTTTTTTGTAGAAATGGGGTTTCACCATGTTGCCCAGTCTTACTTTTATTTACAAAGTTTAGATTTGAAGTTTAATTTCAAGTTTGTATATACATTTATCTGTTGAAGTGAAGTCTCTAATAGAGTAATAAATAACATATTTGCAAACATAATGCACTACATTAGGATAAAATTTGTCATGGGAAATAAAATGGGATAACACAGGTTCCAGAAGGAAAAGGAATGCTGCAAATTTCCAACTGTTTAGAAGAACTTTCATTTATCTTTCTTTAATGAAAGAGGGTGGGTGTCAAATTGCTGTGGATTAGATTTCATTGCATGTACTTGGAAGAATGAAAGAACATTTGAACCAAAATGTCAATATTTATAAGACACCAGAAATTAAGTCTTTTACATAATTATAATTTTAAAATTCAGATATAAATTTTCAAATGTGTTAGAGGATATGTCATTTTTGAAAATTATTTTAAGTAGTATACAAACAAGACATAGGCTATATTTTTAAAAATAATAGTCTGAAGGCAGTAGAATATGAGAGACCGAGAAAACCACCCCTATTCTTGAAGCTTAGCATATATTGGGGCAAAGAGAAGTTTTGTAAAGATTAAATGAAAAAAGTGTATGAAAGCACTCAGCTTGGAGCTGTCTCATATCAGGGATCTGATACAACATAGTTTCCCTTATATTGAACTAAAATCCCTTTGTTGCATTGAAATCATATATTCTTCTCTCATATACAGGGGAAACAATTACACGACTGGTAATCAACCTTCATTAATATCTCTTCACAACCTAAAGAGAGTTAAATCACCTTTCCAGTTTCTCTAAAACAAGCCTTAAATGTTAGTATTTTTAAAATAAGAAGAAAGAAAGGAGAAGGGAAGGGAGAAAGGAAGAAAGGGAGAGAGGAAAGGAGGAAGCTTTTAAACACTACAGCACTGCTTTCCAAAACCAAGCAACTGAGATAACTTTTGTGTTGACTTAAGCACACATTTAGCTAAATGAATTTTCCATTGTCCCCACCTGTTTCCCAAATAGTCTCAACTGTTTTGCCTTTGACCTGCTTTGGCCCAATCCTATATGAAGTCTGTGCTCTCGGAATATCCACTTCTGGACTCCTCCACCGCAGGGTTGCCCTTAGCAGCAGCTGGGAAAACCTCTTGGGGAACAGCTGGTGTCCAAGGCCCCAAAGCTCTGCCATCACCCAGGGTGATTATCAGTTTTCTGCAATAACAGGCTTTGGGGGACATATTTCAATAAAATAACACTTCACATTTGTATAGAATTTTACTGCTGATGGATAACTTTCACAATCATTATCTCATTTGTTCTTACTTATTGAGAAAAACCTGGCAGAGTCTGTAACGTCATAGCTTATCCCAAGACTGACAATGGGGAGAAAAATCACTTTAATTCTCAAGACCCCATTTCCTTACTACCCAATGAGAAGCCCAAACTAGATGTACCCTTAAAATGTATAATTGTGGGCAAATGTCTCATACTCTATCTACTGCTGAATCCACCTTCATGAAACCCAAACTGATCTCTGTGCCTTCATCACACTACTCCTTACCCACTCAAAGGACAACTAAAACAACCAACACACAAACCAAAGAAGTTACTTCATTTAAATCCTCCAAACAAGCTAGCAGGAGAGGTGGCTGGGTTATTATTATCTCTGGATTTTAGAAGAGGACATTAAGGTGAGAATCAATGACTTCTGGCAATTACACAGTAGCAAAATCCTGCCTTCTAGTTCAAGGAAATTAAACGATCTTGGAAACAAAAAAGTTAACAGAAATTTATTGCTGACACTATCTTCAAGGATATCCAACTCCACAACACTGACAACTGTCAACCATTGGTTAGAGGCAGGATAACCAACTAGGGCACATGATACTTTAGTTTATCTCTGGTCTACACAAGCCAGTTTGTGGAGCCATACATGTCTCTACGTCAAACTCGACATTTTGAGCACATTTTCAAATTGCTAATTCCTTAAAAGCAGGGATGGTGTCTAAATTGAAGCCTTCACCTCCAAGGGGCTCTGCCCTGTGTGTGCCCTGCAAATACTTGTTGACTTCTTTCTCCTGTTTTGGGGTGGGTCTCTCCTTGACAACTGGGGGCCACATTTAGCCAAGCAGCTGCCCACCGGCATCTAAAGCCTGTGATATGTAGTTCTGGCAGCATCTGAAAGGATTTATTATTACCATCCCATGATTTCACCATTATTCCTATCACCCTTATGAAAGTCAGTGGCTGAACCCACTATAAAGCATTAAAACGATTTTTAACATGGAACAGTCTGTTTTCTGCACCCCCCACCCCCGCACGCCACCACAGTTATGGAATTTTTTCATCTAGTTTCTGCTCACTATTGTAGGGCTCTAAGAGATGGCCTTCAGCCACGAATAAGGCAACCTGAGTATTCCCTTCACTATTATCACCCTGTCCCAGTGGTGGCCTTGGGGAAGAGAAAGCTCTTCAGGAGGCTCATGACCAAACAGGAGGCAATCATGATGCCTGTGTATGATACAAAGCACACTTACCAACGAGTCAGGAGATGCTGGTTCTGTGACGGGGGGCAAGACTCACTGCTAAACTGGGCCTTGGTTCCCTAACACACCAAGTAAGTAACTAAGTAAGATTTTCCTGAAGAATACTTCTTGCTTAGGACCAGCTCTAATTTAACCTTTTCCCTGGCTTCTGGAGATTTCCACAGGGAAGATCATCTCACTGGGGAAAGATCTCAGGAAGACCCACTCCTCACATTCACGTCTAATACTTCACTCATCAAGCTGCATCATTTTAAAACCAACACGATTTACATAAGAATTTAGAGAAAACAAAAGTAGTTCTTTATCAGAAAGTCAAAATTTCTGACCTAAAAGGTGCTGTGGTGAAACAAATATTTAATTAGAAATCCTAAGTCTTGAATTTGATCCCATATTTTTCAGTAGATGATCTCATCTTTTTCCATGTGGCCCTCAGCGAGTTCCCTCATTCTTCATTTTCCAAATTTGAGTATCAATACCTTTGGCTTACCCACCCAAAATAGTGCATGATTTGTGATTTGAAAACCTAAAGTACAATCCTATATATAGATAAATTATTAAATTAACATCAGTTCCCTCTTTTGACCCTAGAAAAATCTCAGATGAACTAAAGGCTTGATACAATATTCAGAAGATGTTTAGTAATGTGGCCGTTGGGTTTGTATTTTGTATTCTCTTGTACAGTTTTAGTGTTTTAGTGAACCTTTTGATCCAATTTGATTTTAGCAACCATTCATTGGGAGGCCACTGTGTCCTTATATTGTGCTGCAAACAAGAGAAGAAATCGAAATAAGTATACACTTGACTTCCAGAAGTTTACAGTGTTGTGAATTCTCGACTTACATAAAAAGAAATTGTTAAAAAAAAAAAAATTAAACAGGATAAAGACATGTTAAAGTGTGTCTAGACCCATAACAAATGCATAATCCAGCCAAGGTGGAATCAAGTTTTCAGTAAGTGGAAAAAGTGATGTTGAGTAGACTTTAGGGCCAACTGTGTGAGGGAGACAGAACCGGTGATAGACTGTGAATGAGTGGGGCTAGCAGTTTTCTACACTTATAACAATAGACCTTCAGTAACAAATGCCAGAAAAAAATAATGATAAAAAGACTTAATATTCTAAGGATTGGAGAGAAATGTCTATTTCTCTCTGAATATTCAATAGCAACAAATTTCAGATCATGATTATTCAGATAATAATTATCAAACCATCCAAATTCGTAGCATTTATAGAAACCATATCAGAACAGAATAGCACTACTCTTTTTAAGTATAGCTATCCGTAACTGTGTGGTCTAAAGGAACTCTTTAAAACCCTGCCATCTCCTACCATGAGTATACTTTCCCAGAATGGCTGTTTGTGCCCGAGGCCTTCCCCAGGCTGACCCCTTCACAAAGCACTGGATCCAGCCACAGGTTCATCAGTATTTCCTGAACACACTCTGCACATCCCTGCCTCTATGTCTTTGCTCAAGCTGTTCCCACATCTGAGAAAGCCCTTCCCTCCCTCTCCATGTATATAAGCTCTCCCTACCATTCAGGACCTAGCTGAAACCCATCTCCTCCACGAAGCTTTTACTACCTGGCCCACCATTTGTCAATCTCTGCTTCCGAATGCCAATAGTGCTTATTTTCCATTCTATCAGTCTGTAATTATTATATTTTATATATGTGTATATGTCTGTGCATATATTTCCTCTAGATTCAAGTCCTATCCCCAAAAGAGCCTGTAAGTCTCTCAAGAGCAGGGAACATCAACAACTTATTTCTAGTGCTTAATATGGTACACTGTGACTTGACAGGCAGTCACTAAACACGTTATCGAGCGTGCAGTCAAGTCCCACACCACCCAGGTTTTCCATAACTCCACTGTAACTACTTCCCACTTGAAAAATGGCCCAAATAACTTATTAACAAGTTTAAAGAGCTGTATCTGAGGTCATATATACTGATACAACCTAAAAGAAATCCAATATCAAGAGATAGAGATTCATTCATTTGACAAAATTAATGTTCTTACTCTTTAAAATAACACATGCATCATTTCAGTATATTCCATCAACAGAGGCATTAATATAGATTTGCCTATCTGAAAAAGGATTTAGCAGAGATCATTTCTCCTTGCAATGGGACAGCTGAAGAGGTGTAATTTAACAGCTTTCAGAGGCCCGTCACTGGGGTGATTGAGGTGGACAGAAGGCATGGACAGGACCAAGTCCCTTAAAAGACACAAACAGGTGGGAGAGTGTGCTGGGGGTGGGCAGAGGGCTGGAGAGTACAAAAGGAGGAGGCTCCCCTTCAGAGAGCAGAGACAAGAGGAGGCAGGGAGTGAAACTGCCCGAGGAACAGAGAGGAGAGGAGAGGAGAGGAGAGGAGAGGAGAGGAGAGGAGAGGAGAGGAGGAGGGGAGGGGAGAGGAGAGGAGAGATCAGATCTGTAGCTAGGTCACATCTGGACAGGACCCAAGTCCAAGGTAAAGCGAGAACAAGTGACGGAACTAAAGAATGAAGGAGAAATGGGTGGACAGGGCACAAATAGGGGAATGACAGCCTATTCAGTGAGGATAGGAAATGCACATAAAGGACAGATGAAGATGATTTCTCTGTGTGTGATTAGAAGGGTCGCAATTACAAAGATAACAGTGAAAGGAGAGGGAGGAAAGGGGAAAAGGGAATAAGTAAGAAGACAAAATAAGCAATGAGGGTCTAAGTACCGATCTGAGTGCTTAGAAAATCACCGGGCTGTTAGACTGAGCCAAAAGAAGAGCCACAGCCGTACCCAAGAGGGGACCATCAGAAAGACAGAAGCAGGCAATTTAAGTAGCTAGCTACTGGGGTAAAATGAAAAAAAAGAAAAAATAGACGATGGAAAAGGTGAGAAGCAAAAGAGGGAAAACCCAAAGGAGACACTGGCCCAGAAACCTTTTTAACTTTCTGTAAGAATCTTCAAGGCCCCAAACTAGGCCAAGATTCTGACTGACATTTCTGAGCTCACCAGCTGCCGTTTCCTTGAGAGAATTCTGACAGGAAGGCATAGAAATGCGAGCCAACACTGCCAGCTCTGGAAAATAAATAAATAAGTAAATAACTACCCACATCCTAAACACCTCAGTGGGGGCCGAAGCCGGCTGAGGAAGAAAGCCCAGCGAGGAGGAGGCACCCGCCTGCAACTTTTCCCCAGGTATGTGCTGAGCTTTCCCTGCGCGCTGCTTTCTCCTCTAATCGTCCTCTGGCCGTTCCTGCCTTGCCCATCTGTCTTTCTTTCTTTGTGAATTTTTGGGAAGCCCTGCGGGCGATGTGCTTCTGTCATCTGAAGCCAGCAAGGCAGCGTCTGTAGAAGCAGGTGAAGCTCCAAGTTCTGCATCTCAGACAGGCGGGGAAGGACAGCTGGAGTCCAGATCCGACAGGCAGAGCCAGGCGTGGGGAAATGAATAAGAGAAAAGCCCCCAACCGCCAGGCTCAGTGCATGGAATGACTTGTTGGCCAGTACTGACAGTGGACTTGCTTCCGGGTGCTGGGGCTTGACGCAAAGGCAGAGGGGGAGGAGGGTGGGCCTGGAAGACAGAGGGACACTGAAGGGAGAGATTTCAAAGTAATCCCCGAAGGGGCTGGTCAGTTACCTGAAGAAGAGCTACCAGTGTCAGGAGAGATGGATGAGAACCTGATAGCATGTGACCTTGAACGTGTGGCTTGCCCTTTGAATGCCTTGGCAAAGTATTTTGAGTTTCTGTTGAACTTTGCTCTCAAGCAACTCAAAGGAGTTTATTTTTAATATGTAGTTTATCTCAAATATTCAATTGCTACAAGAGGATGGGTTTTTGGATGACCGCATAGATGTCCCCACTAAGACAATTTAACTATTCCACTATGAAATTAAGTCCCTGAGCAATGCATTTATTTGGAAAACTAGGACAAGAACCCCATGCTACTGACTTGGTCCCTGGACCTTGAGCAATTCTTAATCCTCACTCAATTTAATAGGTGCAGGTAAAAATTTTTTTAAAAAAGTAACAGCTTCGGGAGCTGTAATAAAAACTCTCATCATTATTCTGTATTATTACATTGTATTATATTATCTTTATGATCCCTCTACAAATGTGATATAAAGTCAAGTGAGTTAGAGGACTCTCTGCTGGGCTATCTTCTCAAGAAAAACACTCATCTCATTTTATACCCATTCTTCACCAAAACTCACAGAAGGCTTATTGGTAAAATTTGGAAACCAATGAAATCATTCCTGGTGGCAAGCAACTGCTCAAGCCAAAAGCACTGACTTCCAGCAGTGTTTCCCTCTCTTTGGAGTGCTGACTGCCTGTCCGCACCCTCATCAGTGAAAGCACCTACAGCCATGCCCTTGGAAAGCGCTCACACCTTCCTAACTTCTGTGTGGTTTCTGTTCCTCTCCCTCATCTCTTTGCTTTTAGGAAGCTCAGAACATAAGGGCCAATTTTTTTGCCCTCAAATTGCAGAGCGTCAGAAACACTGACCTAGAGCAGTGGTTCTCAGAGTGTGGGCCCCAGACCAGCAGCATCAGCATCACCTGGGAACATGCTAGAAATGAATATTCTCAGTTCCTACCCTGGCTTCCTGAATCAGAAACTCTGGGGGCTGCAGCCATCCATTCCCATGATTCTGATGCACTAAATTAATGAAAAGGTTAAGAGTTTTTCAGGACCTCTTCCCAGAATCCACAGTATTCAGATCTCCGTACATGCTGATCATCTACAGAGCTAGAGTTTGTAAAAGAGACCCGTCCACAAAAAAATACCTCTCAGTTCCTTGTTCCCTCCACCTGTAAAATAGAAATATTTCTAATATACTTGTTACAATGCTTAAAACGGGACCTGCACACTGTAAAGTGCTCTGTAAGGGTGGTGTTAGTAGTGGTGGCTTTATCCGCCTGACCCTTACTGTGCAAAATGCCTTTGGCAGATGGTTGAGAAATCAAACAGGAAGCAGAGTGCCGGCCCTCTAGGAAAAGAGATGTAGATGTATTACAGGTACACGAGGAATTACACTGCTAGATATGATGTGATTTATGTCCAATTACAGACATAGGAACTAAGAAGAGAAAGAGAATTGAGAGAAAACTTTGGGAAGAAAGTGGTTTTTGAACTAAGCCTTAAAGAAAGGAATTTTAACTAGTGAAGATGGGCAAAGGAAAAGGAATATTCCTGGTGGAAATGGAGCCTAGGGAATATTGGGAAGGTTAGATATTAGTGGTCAGCTCTAGCATTCCTGTCACTAAGATGTTGACTACTCATACTGTACAGAGGGATCACCCTGTTTCTGGATCTCACCATTTATCACCATGTTTGCAGAAATTCATCCTTTAATCCAAACTAAGTAATTTTCTTTGGACTGTTGTGAAGTGAGTCCTTTCCAGGATTAATGATTTTATTACTATAGAATCCATATCCCTCTTTCCTGTTTATTTTTGGATCAATGTTTTTCAAAGTCTTCTGGTCACTTGTAACAGAATAAAATGGTGGGGGTGGGGAGGACGGTGCTGTGCAAAAATGCGGGTTCCTGGGCCCTGACCCAGATCACTTATCTCAGTGTCTGTCAGATCAAGTCAGAAGAATCTGCATAGAAACTTGGGATTCTAATGTTCCTTCAAGAGTGAAGGCAACTGTCCTAGGGCTGTTATTTCCTAAATTTGCTGAGCATACAAGTCACCTAGGAGTGACTGCTTTAAAAGTGGATCCCCAGCTATTACCTTGAAGATTCTGATCCCGTGGCTCTGGAGTGGAGTGCTCCCTACCAGGGAGCGGGGACTTTAGTAAGTGCCTCAGAGACACCAAGAATCAGGCAAGGTTTGGAAATACAGCATATTAGAATGAATGCGTGCTTTGGGTTAGAGAGTAACATCAAGTCATAAGTCTGCCATTTACTTGCTGATTGATTTTGGCAAGTTTCTTAGCCACTCTGTCTCCAACTTACTTAGCCTGCTTGCGACAGTTTTATCAAATGCCTTTCACAAGATTGGTGTAAGCATGAATCCTCTAAACAAATGGCTTAGTATAATGTTGGCTCCCTCTCCTTCCCTTACCCCACCCTCCCCTGAAGTTCCAGCTCCAATTCTCCTGGATGAGAAGCAGGGCAAGGACAACAGTGATGGTGGAATGCCACTGATACTCACTTCTTCTGGGGAAGGTGGCAGAATGCCAGCAGGAAGAGAAGGTGGGCTCTTGGAGCTGGCATTGCTCTTGGCTGCCTGTGGGAAGTTAAATGGGACTCCTGCCTGTGATCCAATCAACATTCAGAACTAGCCAGTTCTCTAAAAATAGCAAGACATGCTGGCTGAACCCCAGAAAAAATAAAGTCTCATCCCGACTTACTATCCCATGCTTGCCTTAAAAGGAGGGACCTCTACTTTGTTTCCGACCTCCTCAGCCAGAAGATGGTAAGCCCCAAATAATTTGGCTTTTACTTGGTGAGCAGCAGAATCACTTCTGTTTCATGGACAGCCACCAAGAACACCAGGAATAGATACCTGTGCCTAAGGTCACAAGTCCTCAGACTTTGAAGTAGGTGCATCAGTGCAGGCCACGCCTTCTGCAGACACTAGTAGGGTTCTAATTCCCGTAAAAGCATGCAATTCTGTTTACGTTTTAGCAAGCTAGTATCAGTTGTTTAAAACTTGCAAGCTTCACCAGGGGCAGAGAAGGAATAGGGAGAACTAAGATGCCTGTATTAGAAATTCAGAGAGGCAGCTACAGGTGATTGTTCTGCAGAGAATTCTGGTTTTCTATCCTCATCCAGCAAAGGGCAGATAAACTAAGATCAGATCTATCATCAGAGGAAAAATGCCCTGTGCTCAGTAAGGGGACAGTCCGAGCACCTCATCATATATATCCTTTCACAAAACTCCTAAAAACGAGACTGGCATCCCAGACATTCAGAACCTGTAATGATTATTGTCAGAAATGATACTGATGAATACCTTTTTTAAAACAAATCCTTTTAACACATACGAAAATATTTTTAAATATTTTTTAAAAGCATACCAAAATTGTAGGAAGAATATTTTTGATAATATTTATGCATTCTCAAGTATCTTTGAATAACCCCTTACATAAACACAATTGTCATGTTAATGAAACCCTTTAAAGTAGATAAAATGTAAGGATTTCTATGTAGTAAGTAGATTCCATTGCCAGATTAATGCTGATTCATATATTAATTACACATTAATTAATAATATACATATAATTATTAATAAGATCAATATTATATTGATTGTATATTATTAGTAGATAATGTTAATAATAGTAATAGAGATTTATTAGACTTCAAATACTGTGCTCATGGCACACTACATAAATCTAATTCCTGCCGTTGAGGAAGCACTGTCAGTCTCACTTTACAGATGAGGAAGCTGAGGCTGAAAGAGGTTAAGTAGCTTGCTCAAGTCACAGATGTCCAAGCCAGGCTGTTTCTCCCTGCACCCCTCCAGAGCCGCCAACCTTGAAGATCGCAACATTGCATTTGTCTTACTCAGACTTCTCTCAGTCTCAACCTGTCCTTGGTTTTACCCAAATCCAATAGACTTTCTAAGGACCATTAATGGGAAATAAGCATCTTTCTGTCTCTTTAATGTGTTGAGTCATTTATGTTCAAATATTGCCCTACTCAGCAAAAGAAACTGAAAAAGAATCGTGATTGCTGTTTATGCTTTTCAGGCTACTTTTTTACTGTTACTTAAGTCTGGAACGCTTTTAAGTGGTACTTGCTTCTCAGGACAAGGGAAAGGATATGTTAGTAATTTAAGGGTTTTGAGCAGTTGTCCGATTATGAGGCAGGGCTGGGGTGTGGAATAAATCTTGTTTTCAATAACCTGTTGAGTGACATTTTATATCACCATTGGTCCGTTCTCCTAAGAAACTCAAGATATTCACATGTGTTATCTCATTAATCTTCAACCCATTCTTTGGTGGGCAGCTGGGGTTATACAACTGCTATTTACAGATAAGCGGCATGGGATTTGGTATAGGAATGAGGACAAAAAGCTGGTAATTTGGCCAATAGCACCCTGCACACAATTGGCCAAGTGACACACCACATCTCCTAATTCTTTCCATTAACGGTGCCTACTAAAGTCAAAAGATGTGGGTAGATAGAAAACTAAATAAATAATCTGGAGAAAAAACCCACATCTAATTGTCATATACATGCCCTTTGCCCTATGCAAAGCACAGAGAAATGTGTCTTTATGTTCTCCGTCCCAGATTTTTTTACCTACTATTTTTGTCTTGTCTGAAATATGTTGGTTTTGTCATAGTTTATTTTTCCAGTCTACCTTTCTCTCCATTTTCTAACCTGTTCCATGACTTTTCTTTCTTGTATCTTAAGCTAGATGTCCAGGAAAATGGGAAGAAGGTTTAGACGAGGCTTTCATCACAGATATTCCCATTTTGAACTTTCTCTCACTTTCAAAATTCTCTATTCATTCTAAATTGATAAGAATTTAGTTACCTGGACTCATGAATTGTCAAGTAATTGGTTATTAACATTTGTTTTTCTCCTGCAGATTTTGCAGTGAACTTTTAAGAAATCTTTTCACCCTACAAGGTTGGGCTTGGCAAAAGACAAACCAATTCATTCAAATGCTGGGGACAGTCTAATGAGACAGTTTACACTCTCTTGGCTGTCTCAAATCTTTTCCCTGGAAATCTTTTTCTTTTGTATTCCTTCATGAATATATAAAGTTCAGCCTGGCTCATGAATAGCAAGTCTCTTAAAGCTGACTCTTTCTAGTTCTTTGAACATAAAACTAATGGTTCTTCTCATCGGTGCAAACCCTCACTCCTCACAAGCCAACACTTTGGAGGATCTCCATCTGACAGATGTAACTGGTTAAAATGGACATTTACTCAGCTCTTAAGTTCCCTGGTTCTGTGAAAGAAATGAGACATTTTTATTTTCTTAGAGGCACAGCCACACCTCCTTCCTTCTTTGACCAAGCTACCTCCCTGACATCAGCCCCTGATACTGTGTTTTTGGTTGCCCACTGCCCCCAAACTTAGAGGAGGAAGGGTAGCCCCAACCTCTCACTTCTATAAAGCTCATACTTGACTATGGGAGAAAACAGTGTTTTCAGAGCAGAAGCTTATATAGCCATTGGATGGGATTAAATGAGCCATTGGATGATTCCCAAGGTCAGCCCGAAAGATTTTGACTTGGATGCCAGAGACATTTTCCTATTTTTCTAAGAAACAGTATGGTTTCTAAGCCAACTCTATCAATAACACCCCAAGTGCAAAGTTGCAGAAAGGATAAAGGTACACCAAGTCAAAAACCCATAGTGTTTCCTTTCCTTCCTTCTCAACATTTTTTTTTTAACCTTCTAAGCCTCTCTCCATGGGTTGATCCAAAACTGTGCCTCCAATCTGATTAGTTTTTTTAAAAGAAGTGCCATTCCCAAATACGATAATTAATTCATTTCTATTATCCTCATTTTTCTCATCTGTAAAATCAGATAAAATCACTACATTTCATAGAGTAGGCAGGATTCAAGGAGCTCACATATGCAAAACACTGAAATGATCCTGTTATAGAAAGCATACTTATAAAAAGTTACCTCTTATTTTTATTACTGTGATTAAATATTTTTAACCACCCCAGCCAGTGCTGTGAGCCTCAAACCTTTTTTGGGGGCCAACTCTTCCTTTGGAATATGTTTGCCCATTTTCTGGCAGAGAATCAGATACCACAAAGTTCAAAACCCCATCTCCCTCCAGTCAGGGTGGCCGTCCAGACCCCGAGTGACTCAACAGCTGCCAATGTCCCTCACCCTTCCGTGGCTCAGGCCTCACAGACTGTGGGGCAGGTGATGGGCTAGGGGGAGCAGAAGCCCAACAAAAGGATCCTTCCCACAATGAACAATGTGTGCTTGGAATGCTGCACGGGCAGCTGCTGCCCATCAACAAGCACCCAAGACAGACAGACATACAATAGGAAGTACAGGAGGGCCAGTGTGTTTCTAAGCATGAGTGGCTCTCTGTGTGAATGTGGAAAATTTCTCTGTTGGGTTCTCTCTTATTTTAATTTTCCCTTCACTGGATCCCAAACATTTAAAAAGGATCACATCAAAATGCACAAAAACAGCAGCAGTGAATTATTAGTAGTAATAACTAAGGACTGGATAGACTGTAGCCGCACCAGAATAAGCCAGGGAAACTTAGTGCTGTTTACCTGTGAACAAACAGTAAGGGAGGATTTGGTCCCAAGCAGCACTGCCACTCCTCACAACAGATTTATTTCAGGATGGTTTGGTTGGGGGGTATTTAGGATGAGTTGAGATCCCGGTGATCCTTCCCACTAAGCGTTTCCTACCCAGGCAAGGAGGAAATATGCTACAAGTGGCCCACGTCTGAGATGCGGGCTGCTTCTGGATGACACTGCTTCCCGAGGCCACATGCTTCTTTATATCCCCATATGGATTACTTTGCTATGGAATGTAAGGAAGTGTGTGGTTTCGGCAAGTGACTCCTCGCTGGCCCCAGGGTACCACCCAGAGCACAGGCTTGGTGACCTTCTTCCTCATCAGGGCTTTGTGCCAGCAAATATATCCCTCACCAAGGAAGCAAGAGCCTCTGAATCCCATCTGGGCTCCTCCTGAACACCCCTTTATTCCCTTCTTGAGGTGTGCTTGCTCAGCCCAAGGTTTCAGGTACACTGACTGCTGTCCCACAGTCCCCACTGTGGCCAGCCTCCCAGACCTGGCTCCTCTGGCTAGCCTGGTGAAGAAAGGCATTTCCCCCAAAGGTTTTTAACAGAGTCAGCCCCCACCCTCCCAGCTCCTTCCTCTGGTCATATGGCTCCTGAAATGAGAGGTTGCTACGAACCAAACTGAATCATAATTTCTTTCAAGCCATGTGTATCGTGTGCCTTTCTCAGGGCTTGCACTGTACTGAGGCAGGTGCTGTGAGTGAGGTTCAGGAAACCATAATAAGTAACTCATCCTGGGTCACAGTCCCCTGACTCTGCTCTGCTGCCCTTTCCACTTCACACCACAACCCTGTCACAAATGGACTCTGCAAGGCTGTTTGAGGAACAGCCTTGAGATGCTAAAATAGCAATTAACTCAACTAACGGGCAAGTTCCTTTCTCCTCTCTTTCCTAAACCCCTGTGTTCCCAGCTGTGACTTCAAAGGGCTTGAACTCACACCAAGAAAGTGCTGAATCTACAGAGGGAAGCCTTGAGCAGGAGGGGAGGCTGCAGTCACCCAAGGCTCATGCCATCGCTCCACGAAGAGTTTCAGAACAAGGGAGGAAGATGAAGGGGCCTCCCTCCCTCACTTAAACTCCCGTTCCAGGATGGCTTCTGCATCCCATAGCTCTGACTCCTTGCTTTTAGGGTGAGTGCATGTGAGAGATTACAGCTGGGACCACACTATGTTTACACCGTGAGTTCTTAAGCAAAACCACAAAAGGAAACCGAAGTGTGCCAAGATGCACAAGATAGGGCTGTCAAATGAAACTGAGCAGCAGCAGAACAAGGACATGGGAGAGGAGGAAAGGGAGGGAAGAAGGAAGGATGCACCACGTTTGCACAGGAGATGGCAGAGGGGTGCAGAGCAGCTGGCAATGAGGGGCCCCCTGCCCTCAGAAGCGACAGCACCCACAGCACTGGGCCAAGGCTCCCCACTGCCCCAATTGGGCTCAGTAACACCTGTGACACAAGCCTCCCACCTCTTCCAGAAACCAGACAGTTATCTAATGGCCTTTAAGGACATAAAACCTGTACTTTTGGGGGAGTGGAAGGAACTTGGAAGAACAAGGTAAATTACCAGAGATGGGACAGCTACAGAACTGAGCACAGAGACTTCTCACTTTAGATTAGTGGTCCTTCAGTTGGAGACGATGTCATTCCCCAGGGGCATTTGGCAATGTCTAGAGACATTCTCAATTGCCACAACTTGGGGATTCCTGGCATCTAGGGGTTGGGGACCAGGGATGCTGCTGAACATCCTACGATGCACCGAACAGCCACCCCCCACCCTCCAACACGCAGCAGAGAAATATCCAGCCCAAAATGTCAATATGCTAAGGTTGAGAAACCTGACATTTTTGATAGTGGCGCTGTGAATAAATAAAGTCTCTGACATCGACATATTATGGCACATTATATTTTCCAATGAAAATGACTGTCCTTCATTCTAAAAACTTTGGTCTTCATGTCCGTAAAACAGGCAGATAGCTCAAGGTTGTGCTTCTTTCCAGTGACATTTTCCCTTTCCTAAATCATACCAGTTCTAATGATACACTTCCTTTTCCTACCCTGGAGATTAATTTCATGTCCTCTGCTCAGAAACTGGGGGTATGTTGTATGGGTGGCTGTGCTGCTGGGGGTGGGGCAGGATGTGAGTAAAGAAGAGAAGAGAGAGATGGTGGGAGAAAGTGTCCAGAATTGAAGAAACTGCACAAAAAGAGGTTTGTTATTCTGGCTGGCAAGCTGTACACATGTGCTTTTCAGTCCTGATTTCAGACCATCGGGCTGCCCTCTGCCCCCACAGCTGCCTGCTCCCTTGCTCCCCAGGAGGAGCTAGAGAAGGAGCAGAGGTTAGCCAGTGGAAGAGCTGGCAGGCAGCAGCTTCAAGACAGCTATGTCACTGGCAGGAGGAGGAAGAAGGTAAGATGCCAGGACTCTGGGGCCGGGAGGACACACACCAAGGAGGAGAGGACAAGCCAAGAGAGAAGCTTCAGCATAACCCTGCACAGACCACTCTAGAACCAAGCCATGTTCTGTGGTGCCCTGCTTTCTCACCACCACCATCACTGTGGGCTTTTACCTCGTTGTCATTTCTACAGTGCCTTATCGAGTGCTTTGATGTCTGGAATATCTTATTTACTCCATACAGGGCTCCCAAGCTGGAGTCCATCTTGCAGAAGTTGACTTGGCTGGTTAAACTAGTTCTGTGTTTCCTGATCAGCAGTTTCAACAATTTCAGTGATGAAATGCAAACACCTGCAGCTGAGGAAGGGAAACATGTAAAGGACAGGCTGGAGTTGAGAGTGAAATTCTTGGCCTCCAAAGCAGTCAGGATTGTCTCTAGGACTTTCCCACACCCCTGACACTGTCCATGGTGCCCACTAGGGACGCAGTGCACCTTTCCTTCCTTGTCATTAAGCCTTGCAACAAGTAGGCAGAGTAGATACAACTTTCTCCTGCTGTACAGATGTAGAAACTCAGGTTAAAAGATGTTCTGTAACTTCCTAGAAGCAAAAGAGCCAGGAAAGCATTGTTAGGATTTGAACCCAGATAAGTGTGACTCCAAGGCTACAGGCATGCCACTTAATTTTACTTGTCTTCGTCAGGAAGAGAAAATAAAAGGGCTGCAATGCCTAGCCCCAAGGGAGGACAATTTTCTAGCATCATTCAAACTATCCTTCTGCCTACCTCTTTTCCCACCTGCTCCCATACATTGTGAAGACTGGCAGGCCACCTTTCTGGGAAGTGTCTTCTTCTTAGTCAGCTCTCTCCCCCAGCTCACACCTCCCTAGAAACAGAGAGAAACCAGTGGGTCTCCTGTTAGTTCAGTGGTTCTCAAACTTGAGCTGCATCAGAATCACCCAAAGGGCAGGTTATAGCACTAATTTCTGAGCCCTACTTCCAGATGTTTTGGGCTAGTAAGTGTTGCCATTCTTTTACAAGGCCAACACACAAATCCAGAGGTCTCCTTTAAAATCTGCAGGAATCAAAGATTTCCCCACCTCCTTTGAGAAACAGTTTAGTCAATGCTACCCTCTTGTTAAACCAAACAACCTCAATGTCTATGGCTGGGAGAATAAATAAATTACAGTATATTCACACAGTAGAAAACCATAAAGCAATGAAAATTAATAAACTGCTGCTACCACATCAATATGGATGAATCTTGCAAATATCATTTTAAATGAAAATATCAAGTCACAAAACAATACCTATGATACAATGCCATTATACACTAAAATATGCATATATATTGTTTAGAAATATATGCATAAATGGTAAAAAATATAAAGAAAAATATTAAAATTATAAGAAAAAATAAATTCAGTGTGATTGTTACCTCTGGGGGGAAACGTAAGGAAATAAATTGGAAAAAGCATTCAGTACAAAGAAAGCAGTAGTATAAAACAGTAAAAAATAGTTATTTTTAAAAGGTAGATTGTTGGACCAGGCACAGTGGCTCATGGCTGAAATCCTAGCACTTTGAGAGGCCGAGATGGGTGGATCACCTGAGATCAGGAGTTTGAGACCAGCCTGGCCAACATGGCAAAACCCCATTTCTACTAAAAATACAAAAATAGCCGGGCGTGGTGGCAGGTGTCTGTAATTTCAGCTACTCAGGAGGCTGAGGCAAGAGAATCATTTGAAACAGGAGGCAGAGTTTGCAGTAAGCTGAGATCGCGCCACTGCACTCCAGCCTGGGTGACACAGCGAGACTCCATCTCAAAAAATAACAACAAAAAAAAGTAGATCATTGTTCATGGGTTTTGGTTTTACCACTATGTACCATCACTTACATATTATAAATATTCTTGTATAACTATATCATATTTGAAATAAAAATAAAATTTAAAGAAATTAAAATGATAAGCATTCAGAGAATATATGCCAAAATGTTACATTTCTTTTGGAAAATGGGAAGAGGAAGCATTACAGCATACTGTCATTTTCCATTTTCTATAATTCTATATCGTATTTGTTCTTCATGATGTTTCTATTTGAAAAAAAGAATGAAGATTAAAGAAAAAAATAAATTGAAGTCATGCAATGCAAAATATAAATTATGTATGATTTGTATGTACAAATCGTATGAGATGTATATACAAATCATGTGAGAGGACATTCTGGACAAGGCAAGTTCTTGACATTTGATAGATGCTAATGCTGCTTCTTTTTGCATTACAGGTTTAGACAACTGATGCTTGAGACACACCAAGGCACCTGCACACTAGAGGCTGCAGTCACCTCAGAAGAAAGATGCCCCCTGCTCTGGCTGGTCAAACGGAACCAAGTCCGTCTTCCTGAGAGGTTTGGTCCCCTTCAACCAGCTACAGCAGGGCTGGCAATGCCCAGTCCTTGGAGAAACAGAAGAGATTCAACTGCGACTGAAATTACCTACTAAAACTTGCCTTGAGAAGACAATTCTAGTTTTCTCACCATACTTTCATGCCCATAGAAAGGAAGAGAAAAGGAGTCCTGGAGTCAAAAGTGAGCAAGATTTTAATGCTCAACACACATTGTTCCATGCCTTTGCACTCGCAGCTACAGCCACTCACATGCTTTAGACACACACACAGTCAGGAAAGAGTTTGAGGATGGAGACTGTACCAACCCTAAGTCAGCTGGGGGAAGAGCATGAGACATAGAAGACAGGGCTCCTGCTCACTAGGGGCTAACAGTCTAAGGAAAGAAATTAGACATGTAAATATG
Organism: Chlorocebus sabaeus; assembly: GCF_047675955.1. Classification (NCBI taxonomy): domain Eukaryota; kingdom Metazoa; phylum Chordata; class Mammalia; order Primates; family Cercopithecidae; genus Chlorocebus; species Chlorocebus sabaeus. Next base: position 52,122,311 of record NC_132920.1, read on the forward strand.
GCGTGATCCAATTGAATTGCAAGTCATAGCATGGCTAGTTTCAAGGCCTACTTCTTCTTACCTATCCCACCAAATATGCCTAGCACATTATGTATCAGCAAGTCTCTATTGATCTATTCAGCCCAAGAAATCTATTCACTAAGCAATCACTTCTCAGTTCCCTGATCTGTAGAATGGGGATAATCGTACCTGTCACACCAGGCACAGTGGCTCATGCCTAAAACCCTGGCATTTGGGGTGGCTGAGACAGGGGATCGCTTGAGGCCAGGAGTTCCAGATCAGCCTGGTCAACATAGCAAGATGCTGTTTCTACCCAAAAAAAAAAATTTTTTTGTTTTAATTAGCTGGATGTGGTAGTGCACACCTACAGTCCTAGCTACTTGGGAGGCTGAGGCAGGAAAATGACTTAAGCCCAGGAGATGGAGGCTGCAATGAGCTAAGTTCTCATAATTGCTACCTTTTACTTAGGGAGAATTCTGACCTGTCCTTCCAATTTATCTTTTAAGATGTGTGTCTTTTATGGTGTGTGTCTGGAACTTACATAGTAATAAGTAAACATTTGGGTTTTAAATTCTATAGACATGTGTGTTCACATGCTGTATTCTGACACAAATGGGGTAGCATAAGTGCCTAGAGCCCACCACAGCGACCTCAGAGGAGAACACAGAGTTTACTTGCACAAATCTTTGCATTCAGGAAGAGCTGGGTTTGAATGCTGACCCTCTAATTTATTAGCTGTGATATATCCTCTCTGCAGCTCAGTTAACATTGCACAAGCCTTAGTTTACTCATCTGTAAAATGGGGACAATGATACCAACCTCAGTTACTGTAAGGTTTAAAACAGACAGTGTTAATAAAGAGCCAAATATAAGCCCTCAAGAAATGGTAGCTGTTGTTTTACTGTTGTAAATAGTGACAGCACAAGGACAATGCTGTGTCCACAGGCACTCGTATGTGGAAGAGAAGAGCCAAATTTAAAAAAACAAAAAATAGGAGTAGAACTCAAAAAATAAATAAAGGTTCGCTGTAGGGTTTTGTTTTTGTTGTTGTTTTGTTTTTGTTTTTGTTTATTTTTTTGAGACAGGGTCTCACTCTGTTGCCCAGATAGAAGTGCAGTGGCACTATCTTGACTCACTGCAACCTCTGCCTCCCAGGCTCAAGCAGTTCTCCTGCCTCAGCCTCCCAAGTAAGCTGGGATTACAGGCGCACACCACTACCACCCAACTAAGTTTTGTATTTTTAGTAGAGACAGGGTTTCACCATGTTGGTCAGGCTGTTCTTGAACTCCTGACCTCAAATGATCCACCTACCTTGGCCTCCCAAAGTGCTGGGATTACAAGTGTGAGCCACCATGCCTGGCCTATAGGGTACTTTTATACTCCAACTACTATTAATTCTACTAGCATGTAGCATATATACATTCATCCTAGTATATATGACTAGTATATAATATGCTTTACTTTTTAAACATGCTTTATACATGAGACTGATCTTACCATCTTCAATATCCTGTCTGGAAAGCCTTCATTTGTGAGTGCTGTTGAGATCACATGCCCTCCCGAGTAGGACGTGGAGTGTGAAGGCCATGGAGTGGGTGTTCCAAAGGGCAGCACAGAATGGAGTTTAGCTTTAGGTGTTGGGGACACGCTACCTCGGCTCAAGCCCCAGCTCCCCTCTCTCCAGCTGTGCCACTTGAGCAAGTTGCTTGACCTCTCTGAGTCTGGGTTTCCTCATCTGTAGAGTAGAATATTGATAATAATATCTACTTCATAGAGTTTTTTATGAGAATAAAATGAATACATGTAAAAGCCTGAAACCAGTATTGGGTACATAATAATACATTCTTAAGAAGAGTCTTTATTTTTGACAATGTACCTGAAATGTTCCTGAAATTAAGTTGGCATTCAATAAAAACTTGTTCACTAAAAGATCAGCTTATTTGTTTATTTTAAGCACAAACTATGGGATCATGTAATTTTTGGTTCAACTATTTCTGCTTATCTCTTTCAATGCAGCACACTTGTTCAAAGCAGTAATAAGATGTCAGGGGAAGGATGGCGACAGGCTTCTCTCTGCTTCCCAGTTCTGTGGTGAGATGGAACTTCCCTGCCAACCAGGCGTATGCCTCTGGGAGTAGAAGCAGGGTGATCTTGAAGCGCAATCGCAGAGCTGTCACCCAGAAGTCACCTGGCAGAACAGAAAACAAAAATGATATGACTAAATACCAGCCGTCCTTAATAGGAGGGATCTTTTCTGTCCGGAAGGGCAGAGGTCATGTAGGTAAAGATTAGATAAACAATGCTAGGTACAGGTAAAAGGAGTGTAAAGAAAGGGTCACTTTCATATTTGGGATTTTATGGCTAAAACGCCTGATAAAACTGGACAAGACCATATAAGGCTAAGACTAAATAATGTCTTCTTCTCTGTTAGAAAGAAGCCAGCCAGGCCAGGCATGAGGGTTCATGTCTATAAATCCCAGCACTTTGGGAGGCCAAGGCTGGCAGATCACTTGAGCTCAGGAGTTCAAGACCAGCCTGAGCAAAACCCCATCTCTACAAAAAATACCAAAAATGAGCCGGGCACAGGGATGGGGACACTGAGGTGGGAGGATCGCTTGAGCCCAGGAGTTTGATTGAGGCTGCAGTGAGCTGCAATGGCACCAGTTCACTCCAGCCTGGGTGACAGAGTGAGACCCTATCTCAAAAACAAAAGATTAAAAAAAGGAAGGAAGGAAGAGGGAGGGAGGGATGGAAAGAAGGAAGGATGGAAGGAAGGAAGGAAGGAAGGAAGGAAGGAAGGAAGGAAGGAAGGAAGGAAGGAAGGAGGGAGGGAGGGAGGGAGGGAGGGAGGGAGGGAAGAAGATAAAGGAAAGGAAGGAAGCAGACAGAAAGGAATAAAGAAAAGGAAAAGGAGAGGAGGGGAGGGAAGGGGAGGGGAGCAAGCTAGCACACTTCTGGCAAGGGCTGGAGAACACGAGTGAACATTGTCATCCAACTTTCTACCCACCTCCTTGACCTCAAGGGTCTTCGCACAACACATCTTTGAGGGCCACAGGATGGAAGGAGTTCTAGTCATAGCCTGCCTCTAAAGTCAAAATATCATACTGTCCCCTCTTATTTACTCTTGGAGAATTCAACTTCCATTCACATTTCTGTCTGATTTTCCTTAAACCAGGAGGGGAGCAAATGTACTCCTGTTGCCACTCACCACTATAAAAACAGACAGAACCTTTAAGAAAACATGTTTTCTGGTAAGTTTGAATGACCTTGATATCCATATTCAAAGGTTCCACAAACCCAAACTCTCCATTTCAGTAAGAAATCAAGAGGAATCAGAGAATGGGGACTGCTGCCCACGGGCTGCGGTTGCTCATCCTGCCACCGCCCCTCTTCACGGCAGAAATCTAGGTTAGGCCACCCAGTGGGGCATGTGGTTTTGTGATTGCTGCTGTGTCCCTTTATGTGTGTTCCTGTATCATCATTAGTCCTGTGCCAGTAAGTAGCGGCCCATGACCTCACACCAGTCAAACATGACGACTCTTGGTCGCCATCAGAATGGACCTCACCTCCACATCTGGTGAGTGTTAGGAGGAAAAAAATGATAGCACAGGCATGCTGAAGGAGCTCTTCCCCGGAAGGAGTTGACAGAGTTGACGCAAAATAGTGCGGGGCTATCTAACTGGCAGGAATCCAGACAAACAAGGAAATCCCATTAGTAGAGTCCATCAAAGAGTTTCTTTCTGATGGTAATTTCCAGGGCTGGCAAGGCTGTTAGAAAACAGGCAGCTCATACATAGCTGGGAGTGAATATAGGTCTATACTCTTCAAAGCATCATTTATCAATACATATGCATCAAGGAGGCTATTATCTTCTCTGCCCAGAATCATCTTCTCTTTCTCTGTTAACAGCTCAGTCTCCCTTCCTTGGCTATTCTTTTTTTTTTTTTTTTTTTTTTTTTGAGATGGAGTCTTGCTCTGTCGCCAGGCTGGAGTGCAGTGGTGCAATCTCAGTTCACTGCAACCTCCGCCTCCAGGGTTCAAGTCATTCTCCTGGCTTGGCCTCCCAAATAGGTGGGACTACAGGCACCCACCACCACGCCCAGCTAATTTTTGTATTTTTAGTAGAGATTGGGTTTCACCATGTTGGCCAGGATGGTCTCAATCTCTTGACCTCGTGATCCACCGGCCTTGCCCTCCCAAAGTGATGGGATTACAGGCGTGAGCCACTGCGCCCAGCCCCCTTGGCTATTCTAAAAATTACCTCTCCCTCCCTTCATTCACCATGTTTCCACAAGAACCCTTACAACCATGCACCTTTCCCTAACTTAAGGCATCCTAGTGAGCCCTTTCTCACTAGGGAAAGTGAGAATAATCCAAACTCCATGGGAGTTTGGATTATTGGTCTGTAAAAATTAAAGCTGTATTTCCTTGGAAAGCTAAATAGAAAGATGTGGTGCTTCAAAACTATTCCCAGTATTTCTTGATAGTGCTCAGTAAGAGAGAAGAATGAACCAATTACATAAAAAGAAACCAAAGAGAGAACAGATACAGAGCCCCGGAGGTATTTCAGTCCTGGACGTGGTTCTTCCCAAGGCCCAGTTCCTATATTCTGTATCCCTTTTTACCTACAGCACTTAACACTGAAATTACATCATTTGCAAACAAAAGTGCCCTACCTCATACAGCATCAAATATATACCCTTTGACGCTCTAGAGTTTATTCTAAAGACATATTGTTAACTCACAAAAGCAAACTAACATGATCCATTTTTGTTTTTAAGAAAAACACATGCATGTATATGCTAAGAAAAATATGGAAGAGTCTAGACCAAAGGTCCAACAGTAAATATTCCTAGACAATGAATTTTTGAAGGAAAGCCTCTCTGAATTTTCTAAATTTTGCCCAACTAGCATGTATTATTTGTAACAAAAAGTAAGCCACAGAGATTTTTTTATTTTTATGTTTTTTTATTTTTCCCAAAGCTATATATGTACAAGGTTTAAATTTTTAAAGCTTATAATGTAAAATAGTAGTCCCCTGCCCTACCCCCAATTTCCAACTCTCAGTGCTATCCAAATTTAAAACAATAAAAATATGTAAGGAGAGAACATGGGTCATTATGGGAGATGAAGTTTGACAGCCTGCTGTGAATCAGATCTTACCATCCTTGCTGTACATCTGGCCATTCCTTCGCCTGATGTCTCTTTCAAAAACAAGGCTGAGTTTTACCCTAACTCACCATTCACTGAATCACCATTCAGTGTCCCCCTAAATCCCTACAGACAGGGAGAGCTGGGGGAAGGGTCAGTGGGGTCACCTTAGACACTATGTCATCCAAGACCCCATGTGGTCCCTGCTCTGACCATTCTCTATGCCAAGGAAACATGATCCATGCACATCCTTGACAGAATCTTGTTCTGAACACGCTCCTTTACGCCCCACATAAATCCCCCCTACTGCTATGTAAACCCATTTCCTCTTGAATTTTTCCCTGGGGAAACTAAGAATAGCTGCATTTTCATCCACCCCAAAATAATTTTCAGTTCTTTCTTCATAGAAGGCCAGTAAGTGGGTCTCAAATACTTAAGAGTTTTCAACTGAAATATCAGGAATTATTGTTCTCTTAATAGAAAAAAAGTATTATAAATAGGAATTACACTTATGAAGCACATTTCCAAGATACAGAAGCCGAAGTACTCACATCCAAACTTCCTGACATTCCACAGTTTGACTCATCGGACCACACCCAGGTATTAGGTTTGTGCAAAAGTAATTGCGTTGTTGCAGTTACAATTACTTTTGCACCAATCTAATAGTTTCTTCACAAAAAACTTAAATTCTTCCACAGATAGAAACAGAACCAATATATATAAATATATAAGTACATATTCACATATATGTGTATACACAAACACACACATATGGAGAGAGAGTAAAACAGAAACAGATGTATTGCAGGGAATTGGCTCATGTGACTACGGAAGCTGACAAGTCCCAAAATCTGCAGAAAGCTGAAGACCCAGGAGATCCAATGATGTAATTCCAGCCCAACATTAGTCAAGCAGGACGAATTCTCTCTTACTTAGGGGAGGGTCAACATTTTTTATCTATTTGGGCCTTCAGCTTACTGGATGAGGCCCACACACATTGTGAGGGCAATCTGCATTACTCAGTCCACCAATTTAAACATTCATCTCATCCCTCTCAGAAACACCCAGAATAACACTTGATCAAACTTCGGTGCACTCTGTAGCCCAGTCACGTTAACATGTTAACCATCACAACAGGCTTTTCTTCCAGTTAGTCCAAAAGACAGAATCATTTCTGTTTCTCGTAATTCAAAGAGGGGAAAAAAAATCTACATGAGAAAATAAAAAACTTCATGTATCTTTAATGTTGCTGTTTAAAATTTCTTTACTTCTCTCTTTGCTCATACTAGCCCGAGTATCTAAAATTTTATTGTGACCATTTTGGCACAGCTGTTTTGACCCCAGTGATTTGGACATTTATACCCATTTCATGTCTTTTTAAGAACAAACCACTAACTTTTCAACTTTTCCTTATTATCAAGTTACATAAATGGCCACATTACCTCTCTCTGAACCTCAATGCACCACAGATCCCACTCCATCCCCAGACTTCCTCCAATCTCAAATTTTTACCTGCCTCTCTGGGACTGCTTGCCAAGGAGGCATGCAGTGAAGGTAATGTGGGCAGATTACCTGAGCTTGCTTTTTAGAATAAAGCTAAAGACCCATGCCTCCTTTTTCAGTTCTCATTGAAATAGACCAGCAGCAACATCACAATGGCTTTTAAAAATATCCCTTCAGTCATCACACACAAAACCTCAGCTACTCAGGAAGTGCCTGAAGGAACAGGTTTCAGTGGTGTTTGACAGCCCTTAGAGGGCAATCAAATTCTGACCAGTGGCACCCTCTAAATAATGTGCACGTTTCCTGCCTTTGTGGGCTTTGTGGAGAAGAACCACTGGTCAGAGAGATTCCACCCAGTGCCCTAAGCTCACAGCAATGCCCTTGGAACCGCTTGACCCTGCTTGGCTCAGCTGTTTCACATATGTGACAGCCCTCATGGCCTCTGTCTCCTCTTCCCACTTCCCCCAGCCCCCGTCATTCCACATCCTCTTCCAGAACCAGCAACTGTGGGCACCTTGGAGAACTGGAAAAACGCCACCCCAACAAAACAACCACCTGTTGACTAGCTTTTCCTGGGCTTCAACCTCCCTAACCAAGGACACTTAGTAAAACGTGTTGGCCAGAGTGACCCACTGTTCTGCTTGACTCATCCAAACCGGAATGTCCCACAGCAGCAAGGGGCACCTACAAGAATAAAGCACTTTCATTTACAATGAAGAAAAGCTCTCTTCCCTGCCTATGGCAGTGGACAGCACTCACCCTGCCCGCAGACACACACACACACACACACACACACGCGTGTAGGGTAAAGAAAGTCCAGAGAAGGAAAGAGAAAAGGAGTCCTTTTAAAAATAAGCTTCTTGGCCGGGCGCGGTGGCTCAAGCCTGTAATCCCAGCACTTTGGGAGGCCGAGACGGGCGGATCGCAAGGTCAGGAGATCGAGACCATCCTGGCTAACACGGTGAAACCCCGTCTCTACTGAAAAATACGAAAAACTAGCCGGGCGAGGTGGCGGGCGCCTGTAGTCCCAGTTACTCGGGAGGCTGAGGCAGGAGAATGGCGTGAACCTGGGAGGCGGAGCTTGCAGTGAGCTGAGATCCGGCCACTGCACTCCAGCCTGGGCGACAGAGCGAGACTCGGTCTCAAAAAAAAAAAAAAAAAAAAAAAAAAAAAAATAAGCTTCTTATATTACAGACATTCCTCTGGCTCCTGGCATTTCCAAGTGGCAAATGGCACTTCTTGGCACTCTGTACTGAAGCTCATCAATGTGTTTTATTCATGACCACACATACGTGTGCAAGGAGTGGGTGTGCTGGGGCAGGAGGGTATGAGAGGGGGTGGAAAAGAGTAGAGAAAGAAAGATGGAGGAGAGTATGGTGGAAAAAGAAAGATTTTATTTAAAATACTGAAAGCAAATACTGCATTCCTGAACTGTATATTTTCCAAAAAACTAGTTGCATGTTGGCAAGTAGTATCTTTTTATTTAATCCACAGAATGCTTTTCAATAAAGAAAAAGGACTCCAAAAGAGTCCCATGGGGAATTGGCTTGAAGAATTATCAAGAAGCAAGCATTTAGAAAACAAAAACCCAATGGAGAGTGTAAACACTAAAAAAATTCTCTGTGTGTTACTAGTTCCAGGTATGTCTCTTTGTTATCTTATTTTCCTCTCTCACTTCTCTTTGTCCCTCCCTGCCTCCATCTCGCTGGGTCTCCCTGGGAGGCCCTGCCTTCATTGTGTACATCATAACGAGTCACAGTATCATCAGACTGGGCCGAATCTCTGAGCATCACTCCCAGGAGGGAGCCTTGGTTCCCTCAGTCCCAGGGACACCATGTAGCCCAGTCCTTCAATCATTTGCAGGAGTGTCACTGAGTCCTTCCAGCCACAGCTGCCAAGCTTCAAACTGTTAAAATAGTGGAGGAACTGGGCCAACAAACCTTCCCTCTGCATCAGCTTTAGGTGGGGAGTAGGGGGAGGTAAATAAAACCAGACCAGGAAAAAGCCAAGAGCATCCGGGAGTGAGAGCTGACATGACTACAAGCTGGGGCCTGTGTAGAGCACCCTATTTCCACGGAACTCACCCAGCATGTGTTGGTCATCATTTACACCACTCCTACTTCCCCCAAAGAACACAGACTGTAGACACTTGGTATTACAGTTTTGACTCCTCATCAGTGACTCCAAAAGTCCATGATGTACTCATTTATAATTTAACTGAAACAGAAATCTGTGCTCCCTCTGAGGCTGTTGTGTAGAAGTGAGTCATTTAGGAAATGAGTGAGTCCCAGCAGGCTACCCTGCACCTGCCTCTCAGCTTTAAGGGTTCTCATTTCATTCACAATCTCATTTAATCCTGAAAACAACCTAGCTGATGGCTGTCTTTATCCGCATGTTGAAGATGATGAGCTGGCAAAATCAAATGCTTCAATCAGGTACTTGAGATTTAGATAGTCTCAAAGATTTTAGAGCACTTAACAACATAGAGTCAGAGTATGGTCTGAAGTAGGTACATAAGAGAAGAACCTAGAACTTGGGAAAAGATGGTCACTGCTGTCGGCATTAAACCTAGCCATGAGCTTCCAGAATGGCAGCTGAGGCAAGGAGGAAATACAAAAACGTTCAACCAACTAAGTAGCTTAGCATTTCAGTCTTCATGTTATTGTTTACTGAATCATCTATATTTGGTTGTTAGATAGATACATGCTGAAACACACTTATTCAAAGAGTAAGGGCTCATCAGAGTTTGAGCTTTGTCTCATGGGTCAGTTCCCTCACTGGAATCCAAGTGACAAATCTCACCATTCACCTCATACTAACACATCATTGCTACTAAAACATGTGTGGTCATCAGTGAAATTATTTACTTCAAAGGTTTATCAAAGAGGACTACTTCTTAGAGTTGTTTTTACGTTTTAAAAAATTACAAAATGGTGCTAAATGTACCCCAAAAAATGCCTCAATGGATGGCCAAGAAAAGAAACAGGACAATTCACTAGTAGCCAGCATGCCAAATGATCATAAAAATTTCCAAGGACCATATTCTTCTTATTAATATGTTTTTCTTATAAATGTATTTGTGATAAATATAATAAAACAAGAATGTTAAATGAACATAAATGGTAATCTAGAACCACCAAGAAGCCTCTACAGGTGAATGTTACCAAAACAGAGTTAATACTCACTTTAAAGATTGCCCAGAAAATAGAAACAGAGAAAATGCTACCCAATCCATTTTATGAGACTAGTGTAATCTTCATTCTGAAACCATTTACAAACTATACAAACAAGATTTTTCTCTCACTTTTAGTTTTGAGTATGAATGTGATCATCCTGGGTAGAATACTTGCCAATCAAATCCAAAGAGTAATAAAACAATAATAATATATCATGATCAAGAAGACTTCCTCCCTCAAGAAATATGAAAGATAGTTCATTTTTAAAATCTGTTAATGTCATCTACCACACCAATCGATTAAAAGAGCAAAATCATCTAATTATTTCAATAGGTGCAGAAAAGGCATCTGATAAATTTCATCAACTATTTATAACTTTTAAAACAACTCTTTACAAATTAAGTTGATATTTCAAATTGGTAAAAGTTATACACCAAAAATTAGCAGCAAACAACACTTCATAGAGAAACTTTGATGCATTTTCTTTAAGATCAGGAACAAGGTAAAGAATCCCCCTCCTTCCCTGGCCGGGGGCGGTGGCTCACGCCTGTAATCCCAGCACTTTGGGAGGCCTAGGTGGGCGAATCATGAGGTCAGGAGATCAAGACCATCTTGGCTAACACGGTGAAACCCCATTTCTACTAAAAATACATAAAATTAGCTGCGCGTCGTGGCAGGCGCCTGTGGTCCCAGCTACTTGGGAGGCTGAGGCAGGAGAATGGCGAGAACCCAGGAGGCGGAGCTCGCAGTGATTCGAGATGGCGGCACCGCACTCCAGCCTGGGCGACAGAGCGAGAGTCTGTCTCTAAATAAATAAATAAATAAATAAATAAATAAATAAATAAAATTAAAAAAAAGAATCCCCCCCAAATCACACCGCCCACCCCCCCCCCCCACACACACACACACACACACATACACTACTATTTCAAACATGGAATTAGAAGTCTCAAACAACATTGAGTAGGGGAGAAAAGAGGTTTAAACATTGGAAAGGAAGAGATAAAACTATCATTGTAGATGGTATGATTATCCCACAAATAAATACCAACAGAATCAACAGATAATCTATTAGAAAATAAAAAAATTAAAAAGAATTCGCAGAATGGATGGATACAAGATCAGGCATTTAAAAAAAAAAGCAATAGCGTTTCTTTAATATCAGCAATAACCAACTGCAAAATATGTTTTGAAAATTAGATACCATTTGGAGTTGTACCAAAACCATGCAGTATTTTAATTGAGAAGTTCTCCTTGTAAAAACGTTTAAACCCAATAAGGGACACAAAGAATGATCTGAATACATGGAGAGGCATTCTTTGGACTGGATGTTTGATATCATGTAGCAGATAATTCTTCCCATTAACCTGTACATTTAATGTAATCTCAAATGAAATTATATTTGAGTTACTTTTTTTAACAGATCAATTACATTTAGTCAGAAATTAATGAAAGAATTAATGTCAACAGCTGGTTAAGTCAACCTATAAAATAAGATAGGTATCTTGCCCTAATAGATAATAAAACCATAGTTTAGTGCAGTATTAATACAAAACAGAACAATAAACTAATGAAAAATATTAGAGAGATTAGGGACAGTTCCATACACATAGAAAAACTTAATATAAGATTTTTTAATAGTCCCATAAATCAATGCAGAAAAAAACGCAGTATTATGAAGATGGTGTAGAGAAAATTGGCTCATTTTATGGAAAGCAATGAAACCAGATTTCCATCTAACATCACAATCAAAGGTAAACTCCAGGGGGAGTAGAGTTAAATGTGAAAAGTAAAGCTTTAAAGTTAATAGAAGAAAATGTAAAAGGACACCCTTGATGCTTAGTGGAGAAGCACTTTTAAAAATCTCCAACCATGAAACAAAAATATGGATGAGTTTGATTATATCAAAATTATGAATTTCTGTTCAATAAGGAATACCCATGCAAACACCAACAAATAGACCATTGATTCAGAGATCTTTTCAAAGTATAAAACAGGTACTGTAAGTCTAAACAACTAATATTTATAATACACAAGTAAATTCTACCATTCAACAATAAAATGAAGAAATCCAAAAAGCTAACAAGCCTAAAAAGAGATGTTCAAAGTTAGTTATAATCAGAGAAATGCTGATGAAAACAACAGTGAGATATAACTTGACTAGTAGATTTGCATAACATCTAGACTGGCTCTAAGAACCATCACATACTTCTGGAGGGAAGAAAGACTGAAGAGCGCTCTGACACATCTCCCTAGAGTAGATCTGACCAGACTTTGTGACTCAGAATTTCCACTCCCATGTATATAGCTTAAATAAGTTCCTATCAAGTCTGTAAATGCATATACAAGGATATTTGTTTGTAGTAGAAGCAGAGGGGGAGTTGGCAGCAACCTGAAATCCATCCCTGAAAGAGGGGCTGGCTGAAATGCACAGCATACACACAATGGGGTCAGAAACAATGGTCAAGGTGTTCATGGAGCAACTTGGATGGCCCTTATAACAATATCATTTGGGTAAGTTAAAAAAAATACATGTGCACAAAACAATATGCGTTTTGCAAAAAGGCATACAAGCAAAAGCATACATATTAAGCTCATTTTAATTCTTGCTTGGGATGAGGTGGCTGAAGATGAGAAGAGGATAAGGGAATGAGATGAAAGAGGGAAATGGAGGAGGAAAGAAAAAGAGAGGCCTTGACCCAACCAATGTTAATGTTTAATAAATTGAGAATTAGTAGCCCAACCTTGTGTTACAAAAGAGGGTAAAATAATATATTCATGAAGAACTTTGAATGTACTCTTAAAAATGAAGTTTTCTTATATAGTTGTCTTTTGTCTATGAATAAACCCATTACCACCCATCTGCCCTCCTTGGCATCCACCTCCCTCCATCCTTCAATATCCAACTGCAGCAGCAGACACTAGGCAAGAGCAAAGTTAACATCCCTTAAAATGCTGTTATGAAACCATAATGAAAATAGGTCACCAAAACTGAATAGTTACAAATATATGAATGTGATGTATTGATCAATTACAAATTAGCTTTTGGGAAATTGATTTTGGAAATCTAACACAGAGTCATCAAGAAACTTAGGTTCTGATTCTCTCTATCTGACTTATACTTTGAAACAAAGTAATTTTCCTAGCCTCAAATTCTATATTTATAAAATGGGGGAAAACAGTAAATGAAAAATAATTAACTTTATAAGCAAATAAATATTCATCGGGCTCAAAGGCTCAAAAGCCAAAGAATGAAATTAAATAGTTTCCATAAAGAATGTTTCCTCACTCAAGGACAATAATATTCCTTCAATAGTTACAGGACATCTACTATGCACTATGTACTGTGGTAGGAATGGGTACAAATTTCAACATTTGAGATAAAACATACTACCCAGGACAAATTTCAAAGACTATATGCCCAGTAATTATCAAAAGTATGGCATAAGTGAAGTAATATAAAATGAAATGTAAATATATCTATAATTATTAGTGCATTTTGATAGGCAAAAAAACTACTGGAACATTAAGACTAATACTGAACCATTTGTTTTGTTTCTTTACTTCTTCTGTTGAATTAACCATCACTCTACACTGCCCCCCTAAAATAAAAGCTTTAAAAGATCATAAAGCAAACGTTTTGCCTTTAAATATGCATCCTATTTCAAATATAAAACAAAAAGCCTTCAGAGATGGTTTGGCTCTGTGTCCCCAGACAAATCTCATCTCAAATTGTAATCTCCATGTATTGAAGGAAGGACCTGGTGAGAGGTGATTGGATCATAAGGGCTGTTTCCCCCATGCTGTTCTCGTGATGGTGAGTGAGTTCTCATAAGATATGATTATTTAAAAGTGTGGCACTTCCCCCCTCACTCTCTCTGTCTCCTGCCACCATGTAAGATGTGCCTTGCTTCCCCTTCCCCTTCCACCATGATTGTAAGTTTCCTGAGGCCTCACCAGCCATGTGGAGCTGTGAGCCAATTAAACCTCTTTTCTTTATACATTACCCAGTCTCAGATAGTTCTTTATAGCAGTATGAAACAGACTGATACAGAAAATTGCTACTGGGAGAAGTGGGGCATTGCTATAAAGATACCTGAAAATGTGGAAGTGACTTTGGAACTGGGTAATGGGCAGAGGTTGGAACAGTTTGGAGGGGTCAGAAGAAGGTAGGCAGATGGGGGAAAGTCTGGAACTTCCTAGAGTCTTGTTGAATGATTGTGAGCTAAATGCTGATAGTGATATTGACAATGAAGTTCAAGCTGAGGTGGTTTCAGATGGAGATGAGAAACCTATTGGGAACTGGACTAAAGGTCACTCTTGCTATGCTTTAGCAAAGAGGCTGGTGGCATTTTGCCCCTGCCCTAGAGATCTGTGGAACTTTGAACTTGAGAGAGATGATTTAGGATACCTGGTGGAAGAAATTTCTAAGCAACAATGCATTCAAGAGACAACCTGGCTTTTTCTGAAAGTATATAGTCATGTGCATTTACAAAGAGATAATCTGAAATTGGAACTTATGTTTAAAAGGGAAGCAGGGTATAAAAGTTTGGAAAATTTGCAACCTGACCATGTGGTAGGAAAGAAAAACCCATTTTCTGGGGAGAAATTCAAGCTGACAGCAGACATTTGCCTAAGTAATGAGGAGCCAAATGTTAGTAGTCAAGATAATGAGGAAAATGTCTCCAGGGCATTTCAGATATCTTCACTGCAGCCCCTCCCATCACAGGCCCAGAGACCTAGGAGGAAAAATGGTTTTGTGGGCCAGGCCCAGGGCCCTGCTGCTCTGTGCAGTCTTGGGACATGGCACCCTGAATCTCAGCTGATCTGGCCTTAGCCCTGGCTAAAAGGAGGAAAAGTAAAGCTTGGGCAGCAATCCCCAAGCCTTGGGGCCCATGTTATATTGGGCCTGCAGTTACACATAAGCCAAGAGTTGAGGTTTGGGAACCTCCACCTAGATTTCAGATGATGTATGGAAATGCCTGGATGTCCAGGCAGAAGTCTGCTGCAGGGGCAAAGCTCTCATGGAGAGCCTCTACTAGGGCAATGAAGAGGGGAAATGTGGGGTTGGGTCCCCCACACAGAGTCCCCACTGGGGCGCTGTTGAGTGGAGCTGTGAGAAGAGGGTAACTGTCCTCTAGATGCCAGAATGGTAGATCCACTGACAGTTGCACCATGCACCTGGAGAAACTGCAGACACTCAATGCCAGCCTGTGAAAGCAGCCATGGGAGCTATACCCTGCAGAGCCATAGGGGTGAAACTGCCCAAGGCCTTGGGAGCCCACCCCTTGGATCAGTGTGACCTAGATGTGAGACATGGAGTCAAAGGAAATTATTTTGGAGCTTTAAGATTTAAGATTTAAGACTGTCCTGATGGCTTTTGGATTTGCATGGGACCTGTAACCCTTTTGTTTTGATTAATTTTTCCCATTTGGGATGGGAGCATTTAGCCAATGCCTGTACCCCCATTTTATAACACCTTGGAAGTAACTAACTTGCTTTTGATTTTACAGGCTCATACGTGGAAGGGACTTCCCTTGTTTTAATGAGACTTTGGACTTGGACTTTTGGGTTAATTCTGGAATTAGTTAAGATTTTGGGCAACTACTGGACTGACAAGATTGATTTTGAAATATGAGAAAGACATGAGATTTGGGAGGAGCTGGGGCAGAATGATATGGTTTGGCTCTGTGTCCCCACCCAAATCTGATCTCGAATTGTAATCCCTGCATGTTGAGGGAGGGATCTGGTGGGAGGCGATTGGGTTATGGGGGCAGTTTCCCCTATGCTGTTCTTGTGATAGTGAGTTCTCACAAGAGCTGATGGTTTAAAAGTGTGGCACTTCCCCCTTCACTCTCTCATTCTCTCCTGCTGTCATGTAAGACATGCCTTACTTCCTCCTTACCCTTCTGCTGTGACTGTGAGTTTCCTGAGGTCTCCCCAGCCTTGAGGAACTATGAGTCAATTAAATCTCTTTTGTTTATAAATTTCTCAGTCTCAGGTAATTATTTATAGCAGTGTGAAAATGGATTAATACACTTTCCTTTTAGGTACTCTCTATAGACAAAGGTCTTTGCAATATTTTAAGCAACTTATAAATGCATATTATGAATATGCCACAGAAACAACAGTATTTCAAACTGTAAGGCTGGAGGCATTTAAATAAAATGGAGTTTCTACTGCTTCTCTCCTGAATATCAGTGGAACACTATCTTAGTGACTCTCCCCACCTGCTGTTGCTTAAGCATATTCTCTCCACCAGGTGTTTCTGGGAGTCCCACAAAGAGTTTGGTCCTATTGTTTCTAGATTCTCTTTTAGCCGTTACAACATTTGTAGAAACAAAACCTTAGTTAGAAGACTGTCATGCAAATGAAGTGAAGGAGGTGGTATTGATAGGTTTCTCAACCCCACCAGCCGAACACCTACTTCCTTCTCATTCCTCTCTCATGTATGTTGAACCTCTAGTTCATCATAAGGCCAGGCTTGAAGAACAATGATCCTGTCCAATCCCATGATTTTCTATAAGAGAAAATGAGACGCAGAGAAGGGGAATATGACCAAGGTCAGACTAATGTAAGTCTCTCTTGAAACAAGAAAGTATTATTAACTAGGCAGCATTAGAGCTAAACCTCAAAACCAAATCTCCAACTTCTAGTTTATTCTCCTTGTTGGCCATCTTAGTTTAGCTGTTCATTGTAAAGCAGTTGTTAAGAGCACAGGCACAGGAATCAGATCTCTTGGAGTTACAATTCTGACTCTACAATTTATCAGTGATGTGATCTGTGCAAGTTACTCAACCTGTCAATGCCTCAATGGTATGAAAAGAAGATAATAACGATATCCACTTCATAGAAGTTTCATAAATACTAAATAAAATAATCCATGTGAAGCACTTAAAACAGATCCTGGTCTTTAGTACAGTTTCAACAAACATTGGTCATTGTTATTATTACTTGAATAAAGACGACCTAAGACATTAGTTTATTATAAATCCTAGTTATTTCAAGAACCTTAATCATATGAATCTTAATTTGATCATATGCTAGAGGCAAACACAATCGGAATCCATTTTGCCAAATATCAAGAGAACATTACTGTTCAATGTAGAAGATTTCTGCTATTCCTCAAATTTGCCACCAGATGACAGTAGTTGATAATAGGAAAGACAGTTCAGGTATGGCCCGACTAATGCTTCCTCCTTTGAAATAAAAGCATCCTTTACAAACTTTGTAAAGCCCTATAAAAGAGTCGATTTCCTTTCCTCACTATTTTTTTCTTACTCCCACAAGGGCCGTGGCTGACATCCCTATAATAAAAGACACATTAAAAAAAGAAATATGTAACAATTTAACAAGGTTTTACATGAGTCTTCAGAAATGAAGACCCAAAGACCCGGGGAAAATTGTGGATGTTTATGTTAAGTCTGATGAAAGAACTGGATGGTTGTGGAGAAATATGATTGGACAAAAAGGAGTATGATGTAATGGTAATAAATAGGGGGAGCTCAACAAGGCCTGTTTGTTCATATTCTTTTCTGTGTCTCTATAGAACATGCATTCCCTGCAGATACAGGGCAAGACACCTGTCACATAAGGACCAACTAATAAACAGGTCTTTAATTCTATCAAACTGCACCCAAGAACCAGTGTTCTCTCTCTGAAGTCCCCAGGTCTGAGAATGATCCAGGGATTGCATCACCACTGTGTCACATAATTCATGTTGTAATGCATGTGTTGGCATACGTTGTCTTTTCTACTACCTTATGAATGATTTTTATGTTATTGTATGTTGAAATGATAGCATTTTAGATACATTTTGGTTAAATAAGATATATTGTTAAAATTATTGTTTCTTTTCACTTTTTTAAAAATTTGAAATAATGTATATGTCTCTCATTATATCTCTATTACACAGTGCTGGTCTAAAGGAACTACATTCAGAGAGTCACCTTATCAGGAAAGAGCCTGAAACAGGATTTGGCCCCTCACATACACTCCTTGGTGCTATGCCTTTGTGCTTTGAATATGTTAAGTTGCTTGAGCTTGAGCTAGAACAAGACACAAAAATTGACTCAAGATTTCTTAGCTCAGTGGTGAAATCCATGTGTAGCAGATAAAAGATAACTGGCTAGGGAGTAAGATAGCAGGAAGCTCATCCTGTTATAAACCAGCCTTAGACTTGACCAAGTTGTTTAATTTCCTCATACGTGCTTCCTCACCCAGGGTGGGCTAAGATACTTCCTAAGATGTATTGATATTGTAAGTTTCATCATTAAACCAAGCTATCAGGGTCCATTCTCCTCCAGGTTATTGAAAAGTCAATCCATGCTAACAGATTCGGCAAGATAACATCAAGGCTTTGCCCTTTGTGACAAGGAGGAAGAGGGTGGACAGACTGTGGGAGGACCAGCACAGGGCCTTCACTCCCTGGGAAAGACAAGTTCTGCACACTCATTCATCACCTACAGCCCATCCAGTTGGTCGTTCACACACCCGCCTCCCCACTCACATCCCATTATCCGACCAAGCACAGATATGGACCTGGCCCTCAGCCAACACCCACTGAAAAGATGACACTAATCTCAAGAGCACTTGTTCATCCACTCAGCAAATCGTGTGCATACACTGTTCGCAAGGCACAAGATCGATGCTGGGGAGAGCACTGGAGCAAGATTGAAAAATCGCCTACCTTCAGGGAGCCTAAATTCCAGCAGGAAAAGAGACATTTAAGAAAGGGCTGGACAGATAATTATTTAGTGTAGTACAAAGTAGGAAGAAGGAACAGTGAGTGTGAAGCTTAGAATAGGGCCACCCATGCTGTCTGGATAGTGTTTCTGACATGCATGGTAAGCCAGTGTAGTTGAGTAGTGAAGAAATTGGGTTCCACGTGCAGATGGTTGGGTTCAAATTTCAAATGTGCAGCCCACTAGTGATGAGATTTTGGCCATACTGTTTTAGGCACTCTACTCTTTATTCTTCTCACCTGAAATATAGGGATGATACAATAGTATCTACCTCCAAGGTAGTTGGAGGAAGTTAGTGGGTCAGTACAGAACACCAATGGGTCAGTTAGAAAATGCCTGGCAAGTAGTAACACTACTTCCCAAAGGTTTGTTAAGTATCACTGGAGATTCCAATGGAGTTTGGAGATTCTCAGATATCCATTTGTAGTTGAGCCCATTTTAGAGACTTTCTTTGGTCACAGCTAATAGAAGATTCTACTGGGACCCTGAGCCAGTCTCCCAAGTACAGGGTCCTCCCCTTACAAATGTTAGCCTCCCTCCAGATAGTCCCAGGTGTCAGCATAGAAACAATTCCTTCCATAAGTTTCCAGACCCAGAAAAATCGCTGATAATTCACAGAAGAGAAATAACCAAGAGCTAATAAACAAGCAAAATTGCCCAACTAACCAGCCTCCAAAGAAATGCAAATTAAACATCTTAACACAATTCGCTGTGCATCGATTAATGAGATTTTTGCCTTTATTGATGTCAATGTTGTTTTTGTCTAATTTCAATTGGCTTTTATAATTCTATTTTTATTTTTTATATTTTAGAGATAGTCTTGCTCTGTCATACAACCTGGAGTGCAGTGGTGTGATCAAAACTCACCCCTGGGCTCAAGGGATCCTTCTACCTCAGCCCCCTGAGTAGCTAGATGACAGGTGCACACAATCACACCCAGCTAAATTTTTATTTTTTTGTAGAAATGGGGTCTCTCTATGTTGCCCATGCTGGTCTTGAACTCCTGACCTCAAGCAAACCTCTCAGCTCAGCTTCCCAAAGCACTGGGATTATAGGCATAAGCCACTGTGCCCAACCTCGTTTAGATTGATTTTAATAACAATGCCAGGAAGGGCTCATTGAAACAAATAGTTACCATTCCTTTCATTCAATAATTAAATAATACTTATACTAGAAACTGTACTGTCTTTCTCAGCTAGTAGGAGTATAAATTAGAACCCAGGTGTTCAGAAAGCAATGTGACAATATGTAACACAGCTCCCAAAAATGTTCATACCCTATACACTTCACTTTTAGAGATCTTGTTTGTTTGTTTGTTTGTTTGTTGTTTTGAGATGGAAATCCCACTCTGTCACCCAGGCTGGAGTGCAGTGGCACGATCTTGGCTCACTGCAACCTCCGCCTCCTGGGTTCAAGCAGTTCTCCTGCCTCAGGCTCCCGAGCAGCTGGGACTACAGGCACCCGCCACCACACCCGGCTGATTTTTGTATTTTTAGTAGAGACAGGGTTTCACCATATTGGCCAGACTAGGGTCCTAAGAAAATAATCCAAAGTAGAAACAAAGATTTATGCACAGAGATGTTTATTATAGTATCATAGTAGAATACTAGAAATAGTCTAATTACTCAATAATATGAAAATGTTAAACAAGTTATGGTGCAGACACACAAAAGTATTTTAGGTATCCATTAAAGATTTTTACAAAATTTTTAACCATTTATGGAAATATATATCCCATAATTTTAAATTTTAAAAATGTCAGGCATAAAATTGCATATCCAGACTATCTCAACTACTTAAGACAATTAGACATAAAAAGAGGGAAATACACCAGAAAATTAACAGCATTTATCTTGAGGTGATAAGTTATAGGTGGATTTTACTATTACATGAATATTTTTCTATAGGTTCCACTTTTTCAAAATGTGCATGGAAGTGTTGCTTGCTTTCATGTTACTCTGAGCCGAGGGCAATAAGCATGGGCATGTGACTGGAGATGTCCAGCACTGCAACTGGAGCTGAATTTGAAAGAGTGGCTTCAGATCCTGGGGACTCTAGTCAAGGCTACAAGCCCAGGATTTAAGAATAGCAAAGACTGTCGGCCAGGAGCGGTGGCTCACGCCTGTAATCCCAGCACTTAGGGAGGCCGAGGCAGGCAGATCACGAGGTCAGGAGATCGAGACCATCCTGGCTAAACATGGTGAAACCCCGTCTCTACTAAAAAATGGAAAAAATTAACCGGGCGTGGTAGCGGGCACCTGTGGTCCCAGTTACTCCAGAGGCTGAGGCAGGAGAATGGCGTGAACCCGGGAGGTGGAGCTTGCAGTGAGCCGAGATCGCGCCACTGCACTCCAGCCTGGGCAACAGAGTGAGACTTTGTCTCAAAAAGAAAAAAAAAAAAAAAATAGCAAAGACTGTTCTCTGAACACACAATGAAGGAGGAAGATTTCTCTCCTTTGCTCTTTTGACACTCCATTCTGCACCCTTTTGTCATCCTACCCTTTCCCCAATGCTTCCTCTCCTCAATTTCTAGGTGTCCTTAGAGTCACAAGAAAGACTTGGCAAGTAACCCACACCACCATGTGCACAGTTTCACATCACTCTACTCTTTCCTTCCTTCCTTCCTTCCTTCCTTCCTTCCTTCCTTCCTTCCTTCCTTCCTTCCTTCCTTTCTTTCTTTCTTTCTTTCTTTCTTTCTTTCTTTCTCTTTCTCTTTCTCTCTCTCTGTCTCTTTCTCTCTGTCTCTCCCTCTCTCTCTCACCTGTTGCCCAGGCCAGAGTGCAGCGACACTATGTCAGCTCACTGCAACCTCTGCCTTTCAGGCTCAAGTGATCCTCCCACCTAAGCCTCCAGAGTAGTGACACTACAAGTGCACACCACCATGTCCAGCTAATTTTGGGAGTTATTTTTGTTTTTTTTGTTTTTTCTTTGTAGAGACGAGGTCTCACTGTGTTGCCCAGGCTGTACTTTCATATTTATAAAAAGACAGTTTCAGGAAATGGCAAGCTTGTCTGTAGGCAAAGAAATGTACCTTAGACAATGTCCTTTCTAGCGCTGTAGGACTGCCTGGTGAGAAAAATATGACAATCTGACTAGGTTTTGAACATACTGTGGACCTAGCCCTGCCTAAGTGAAAATACAGCCTGGACTTCAGCAGCTGAAGTTTTAAACCTTCTATTTCAGAACAGAGAACTCAGAAACAAAGCTGCACACCTACAGTCACCTGATCTTCAACAAAGTTGACAAAAATAAAAATGGGAAAAGGACTTCCTATTCAATAAATGGTGGTGGTATAGCTGGCTAGGCATATGTAGAATAATGATACCAAACCCCTATCTTTCACCATATACAAAAATTAACTCAAGATGGATTAAAGATTTAAATTTAAGACCTTAAACTATAAGAATCCTAGAAGAAAACTTAGTAAATATCATTCTAAACCTTGGGAAATAACTTATGACTAAGTCCTCAAAAGTGTTGAAACAAAAACAAGGATTAACAAGTGGGATCTAATCAAACTGAAGGGTTTCTGCACAGTAAAAGAAAACTATCAACAGAGGAAAGAGACAACTTAGAACAGGAGAAAGTATTGTAAACTATGCATCTGACAAAGTTCCAATATCCAGATTCTGTAGGAAACTTCATAAGCAAAAAGCAAATAACTCCATTAAGAAGTGGGCAAAAGACATGAGCAGACTTTTCTCAAAATAAAACATACAAATGGCCAATAAACATATGAAAAAAATTTCAGCATCGCTAATCATCAGAGAAATGCAAATCAAAACCACAATGAGATACCATCTACAACAGTCAGAATAGCTATTACTAACATTAAAAAGTCAAAAAACAACAGATGCTAGCAAGGCTTCAGAGAAAAGGGAATGCTTATACATTTTTGGTGGGAATGTAAATTAGTCCAGCCACTGTGGAAAGCAGTTAGGACATTTTTCAAATAACTTAAAATAGAATACCTTTCAACCCAGCAATCCCATGACTAGGTATATACCCAAAGGAAAATAAATCATTCTACCAAAAAGGCACAGGTACTCATATGTTTACTGCAGCACTATGCACAATAGCAAAGACATGGAATCAACCTAGGTGCCCATCAACAATAGATTGAATAAAGAAAATGTGGTACATACACACTATGGAATACTGCACAGCCATGAAAAAGAACAAAATTATGTCATTTGCAGCAACATGGATGCAGCTGGAGGCCATCATCCTAAGTGAATTGACACAGGAATAAAAAATCAAATACTGCATTTTCTCACTTATAAATGGGAGCTAAACATTGAACACACATGGACATAAAGATGGGAACAGTAGACACTGAAGACTACTAGAGGGAGGACGAAGGGAGCAGAGAAAGGGTTGAAAAACTAATTATTGGGTCCTATGCTTGGTACTTGGGTGAAAAGATCAATCACACTCTAAACCTCAGCATCACACAATACGGCCAGGTAACAAACCTGCACATGTATCCCCTGAATCTAAAATAAAAGTTGAAATTATAAAAACAAAAGCAAAAACCTTCTGTTCCCTTTCCCTGTGGGCACCAAAAAGTTTTCCCTCCCCTACATCATCTTAATCAGTCTCTAGTCTCTAGTCCCAGAGACCCTTGGATGGGTCTCACCTCACCCAAATATGGAGTGAATCTCATTAAAGAAAAACGAACTGCATCAGTTTTCCTCAAACCCAACCTCACTTCAGTCTCTCTGTTACAGCATGTATTAGTTCATTTTCATGCTGCTGATAAAGACATACCCGAAACTGGGAACAAAAAGAGGTTTAATTGGATTTACAGTTCCACATGGCTGGGGAAGCCTCAGAATCATGGTGGGAGGTGAAAGGCACTTCTTACATGGTGGCAGCAAGAAAAAAAATGAGGAAGAAGCAAAAACGTAAATCCGTGATAAACCCATCAGACCTCATGAGACTTATTCAGTATCACAATACCAGCCCCCATGATTCAGTTACGTCCCCCTTGGTCCCTCTTATAATACATGGAAATTCTGGGAGATACAATTCAAGCTGAGATTTGGATGGGGACACAGCCAAACCATATCAAATCACCCCTGGCCACTCCAAATCTCACGTCCTCATATTTCAAAACCAATTATGCCTTCCCAACAGTCCCCCAGTCTTAACTCATTTCAGCATTAACACAAAGTTCAAAGTCTCATCTGAGACAAGGCAAGTCCCTTCTGCCTATGAGCCTGTAAAATCAAAAGCAAGCTAGTTACTTCCTAGATACAATGGTGTTGCAGGTATTGGATAAAAACAGCCATTCCAAATGGGAGAAATCGGCCAAAGCAAAGGGGTTACAGGGCCCATGCAAGTCTGATATCCAGCGGGGCAGTCAGACTTTAAAGCTCCAAAATGATCTCCTTTGACTCCAGGTCTCACATCCAAATCACACTGATGCAAAAGGCGGGTTCCCATAGTTTTGGGAAGCTCCTCCCCTATGACTTTGCAGGGTACAGCCTCCCTCCTTGCTGCTTTTACTGGCTAGTGTTGAGTATCTGTGGCTTTTCCAGGTGCAGGGTGCAAGCTGCCAGTGAATCTACCATTCTGGAGTCTGGAGGATGGTGACCCTCTTCTCACAGCTTCACTAGGCAGTGCTCCAGTAGGAACTCTGCATGGGGGCTCCAACCCCATGTTTCCCTTCTGCACTGCCCTAGCAGAGGTTCTCCATGAGGGCCCCCATCCCTGCAGCAAACTTTTGCCTGGGCATCCAGGCATTTCCACATATCTTCTGAAATCTAGGCAGAGATTCCAAACCTCAGTTCTTGACTTCTGTGCACCCACAGGCTCAACACCTCATGGAAGCTTCAAGTCTTGGGGCCTCCGCCCTCTGAAGTAACAGCCTGAGCTGTACCTTGGCCCCTTTCAACCTAGGCTAGAGCAGCTGGAACACAGGTCACCAAGCCCCTAGGCTGCACACAGCACGGGGACCCTGGGCCCTGCCAATGAAACCACTTTTTCCTCCTGGGTCTCCAAGCTTGTGATGGGAGAGGCTGCCATGAAGGTCTCTGACATGGCCTGGAGACATTTTCCCCATGGTCTTAGGGATTCACATTAGGCTCCTTGCTACTTATGCAAATTTCTGCAGCTGGCTTGAATTTCTCCTAAAAAAAAAAATGGGTATTTCTTTTCTACTGCATTGTGAAGCTGAAAATTTTCTGAACTTTTATGCTGTTTTCCTTTTAAAACAGAATGCTTTAAACAGCACCCACATCACCTCTTGAATGCTTTGCTGCTGAGAAATTTCTTCTACTAGATACTCTAAATCATCTCTCTCAAGTTCAAAGTTCCACAAATCTGTAGGGCAGGGGCAAAATGCTGCCATTCTCTTTGCTAAAACATAACAAGAGCCACCTTTACTCCAGTTCCCAACAAGTTCCTCACCTCCATCTGAGACCACCTCAGCCTGGACCTTATTGTTCATATCACTCTCAGCATTTTTGTCCAAATCATTCAACAAGTCTCTAGGAGATTCCAAACTTTCCCACATTTTTCTGTCTTCTTCTGAGCTCTCCAAACTGTTCCAACCTTTGCCTGTTGCCCAGTTCCAGAGTCGCTTCCACATTTTTGGGTATCTTTTTAGCAACACCCCACTCTACTGATATCAATTTACTGTATTAGTTCATTTTCATGTTGCTGATAAAGACATACTCAAATCTGGGAATGAAAAGAGGTTTAATTGGACTTATAGTTCCACATGGCTTGGGAGGCCTCAGAATCATGGTAGGAGGCAAAATGCACTTCTTACATGGTGGCAGCAAGAGAAAAATGAGGAAGAAGCAAATGCAGAAACCCCTGATAAACCCATCAGATCTCATGAGACTTATTCACTATCACAAGAATAGAGTGGGAAAAACAGGCCCCCATGATTCATTACCTCCCCCTGGGTCCCTCCCACAACACATGGGAATTCTGGGAGATACAATTCAAGTTGAGATTTGGGTGGGACATAGCCAAATCATATCACAGCATGAGCTCTAAGATCCACTTACCTAATCAAGCAGGTCCACAATAAACTCTTCACTCATCTGCAGCTACATGAGATTAAGAATGCTGGAGTGTGGCTTTCTAACGGGGTTCCCACAGTCTCAGGAGATAGTTTTTATTATGGAAGCATGTACTATTTCTAATGACCAGGAATGTGCCGTGTAAACCACAGCCTCTGGGGCCTGTTAGCCTGGGGCTCAGATACCTGAAAAGTATCCAAGGGCATCTGAGGCCTCTTAAAGTGTTGCATGCAAGAAAGAGGACTATTTCCTCCTCAGTTGTGCCAAGATGCTGGTATTCTGCAAACTCTGACATCAGAGACATCTGAAGAACAAAGCTCACAATTATACCATTTTCAAAAGATCCTTAAAATTTTGAAAAAAAAATTGTATTTTCTGACCATTTTTCCTTTCCATTTGTATTAATTCACCTTAAAGAAATCGTTTTTTATGAAAGATAAAAAATTATAAAATACTTGTTACCCTAACAGTGAAGATTTCATTTCAGTTATAATTTCATTCCTTCTTTTATCTCCAGTATTTAGCTTTGATACATTTTTCGGGCTGTCTTTCTAACTGCCATGTTGTTTGAGATATCAAATCAAAGTCATTATATTCTTATTCAATATATCTTTCTCATTCCATGCCATTTTACTTATACTTCTAAGACCACGTTTCTATGCCATCTGCTAACTTTTCATCAATTTTTTTTTTATTTCTTCTAGGGATTGTGTTGTCAGATTATTAACTTCAATCAGAAAATCTTTTTGTAGGGAAAATACAACCCTTTTACTTCTCTCATCTTGTCGATTTCTCGTCACTAAGGTATGATCTCTTTTTATTTGCATAGTTTCTGTTAGTAAACTTGAAACTTTATTTCCTTAGAAAATACGTCATAAGGGCCAGGCACAGTGGCACTTTATTTCCTTAGAAAATACGTCATAAGGGCCAGGCACAGTGGCTCACCCCTGCAACCCTAGCACTTTGGGAGCTCAACGCGGGCAGATCACTTGAAGACAGGAGTTTGAGACCAGCCTGGCCAACATGGTGAAACCCTGTCTCTACTAAAAATACAAATATACACACATATAAATTAGTTGGGCATGATGGCGCACGCCTGTAGTCCCAGCTCCTAGGGAGGCTGAGGTCTGAGAATCATTTGAACCCAGGAAACAGAGGTTGCAGTGAGCCAAGATCACACCACTGCACTCCAGCTTGGGTGACAGAGCTAGACTCTCTCTCAAAAAAAAAAAAAAGAAAAAGAAAACAAAACAAAAGGAAATAGGTCATCAAATAATCTTAACTATTAAGAATCCACCTATTTTTACTAACATCCAATGATTAGTAAGCTGCAACCCAGCAGTTTAAATTATAGTATTAACCTATTTTGTTAACTCAGCAACATTAGATTATTCTGCCAGTTGATATAAACTATGGATCCTTCTTCCCTTAATAATCTTAATAATACCTCTTAATAAAGAAACTATGTACAGTGAACTTCCTCCTGTTGCATTTATTTGTACTTGATTGCCTGAAACCTATTAGACATTCTCTTTTTATACCTCATAGTTGTAATACAGATCTAATTTACCAATGAATTCTACTTAGTTAAATTTGAATTCATTTATTTCTGAAGTGTCTCTTTATTAAAAAGCCCTACTTTTATTATATTTAGCATATGGGAATTTAAGATACATTGTTTTAGCTATTTTGCTTTTAAATATATCTTTTTGCCCTTAAATATGATCCACCTCAATTCTCAGTATCCAGCACTTTTAACTGACTGCAGTGAATTGATCACATTCCCATCAATTAGCAATTAATTGACTAAAGATGAAGAAGCATGGTTTAGGAAGTTTGTATAGTTTATTTTAAATAGCTTAGATTGTAGAAGAGCCATGATTGTGACCCATGTATCTGACTCCAAATACCCTAAAAGAGCTTAGAATATTACTGGAAAAGATAAACACTCTCACAAAGAGAGACAGACAGAAATAAATGTTAAAACCCCCTTTTTTTTTTAAACATGTGGTACATGCAATATGTGTCCTCAACTGAAGTGTATAGTGGGGGGTTATTCAATGAAATCTTCTCAACCTCATCCCTAGTTAAGAGGATGGTTCCAGGAGGAAAGAGTGAGAGATTAGTCAAAGGTCAGCAGAGATAGCCCCATGGATTTGAATGTGATCACAGGACAGGTAGGTAGGCTATGGGGCTGTGGGAGTGCTGTAAGTGAAAGACCCTTCTGGCAAACATCAATCAGAGCTACAGAAAGGGAATTCTTTTCACTACCAGCTGTGCCATCTTGCTTTCCATCGTTCAGCTAAGATACACCCTATCACCCTCCCCCATATGCCCTACCACTTTCCTAAGTTGCCTCTTCTTCAGAGTCACATCTTCAAAACATCTTTATCAAGTATTGAAAGGAAAAATTACAATAAACAAATATGAAAGCAAAAAAAGCTGAACATACAAGATGGCAGATATGAAACTTAGATAGCTAAACTCTAGTCACAAATTTCTTAGCCAGGAAAATGTTCTAAAGACATACAGGTCCCTGCACCTCTTTTCATCTGCAAGGATACCCCTACCTGAAATTATTTCAGGGTGGCCTTGTTAAAAAGGAGATTAGTCCTTTCCAGAATTCAGTTTTTAGTCTTTCAAGGATGCCCCACATTCCCTTCCCCCCAACTAGTCAGTTGCATCCTACCCCCAAAATCAGTGCTCTGAATCAGCCAAATCTGTGATTTCCCTAATCTCTGGTCTCTTTAGGTGAGAAAAGTCATTTTCCAATCTGGGCCTAAGAAGTCTTGGGAGACTCTGACCCTCTCGGGGCTCTAGGATCATCTTGTATGTGTTCTCCTGGCCTATGATAGTGCTTGGCTCAGCCTTTAGTGAGACTTGGCTTCTTCACCTTGAATTTCCCCATGAATTTCCCCAAGCACAGCATCTAAGCAAAGACTCCATCACTACAGTATAGCATGAGGTGGCAAGTTTCATGTTGGTCTGGCTCAGTCCCAACTTCCCACACTCTTTTGGCCAAATCCCTAATTAAAGCTGTTTGCCAAATGTCAGCTGTGGATTCACCCCCTGAAAACAAATGCACACACAGATGAATCTTTGCATGTGATTTTAGGAGGTTACAGGTATTTGGAATCTCATTCATGGATTTTCTAGAGATCCATGGACTCTACATTAAGAACCCCTGTCTCATAACCTCCCATCTTTCCTAGGTTCTGGTCTAAGGAAACCATACAGTACCTAGCTCATGTGTAAGCACAGATGTCTCATAGCTGCAAATCTCATGTCGTCAATCTATCCTCTAAACTCTGCTCTCCTACAATGGACTAATAACAAAAGTTGAAGCCTTTATCATTGCAGTTTTCAAATCATGTAGCCATACAACTGTCAAAAAGAGAGGGACTGTCTACTCTCTGAAGAAATAATTTACAGGAGAAAAGACGTGGAGAAACAATGGGAGCACTTTGAAAGACAGAAAACTAGCTGAACAGAAGCAGAACTGGAGTTATAAAGGAAGAGGCTGGGCAAGAAGGGCAGTCCCACATGTGGAGGCCTTGATGTAAAACTGAAAAAGTCCAAGCTATCCTATAAAATTTTACTTAGGAAAACCTTTGAGGAGAGCAATGGCTTAGAAAGATGGATGTGGTTTTGAGGAGCAAGATGGACAGCAAGGATGAGGGTCTAGAAACAGGAAAGTCCATAGCAGGATGTGGTGACTAAGGTAAAAGCATGAGGGAGTGGGAGTCTGAACAAGGATAGAAAGAGCTTCTCCAACTACATGGCAGAACTATAGAGAATCAATAGGACTCCACAGCAAATTGAAATTGGTGACAAGACTCAGAGGGAGGTAGAAGGGGAAGAGCAACAGATAATGAAAAAGCTTTGGGCCTAGTTGATTTGGAAGATACTGCTTAAGGATAAAACAAAACAAATTAATTGGATTTGCAACTAGAATTAGTTCAGTTAGAAATAAAGATAAATTTCCACTGCAGTTGTAGCATCTCTTTCGTTGAATGTGTTTAGATAAAGCATAGATGCTTAGCAAGTTTCTAACACCTAGCAGATTGACTGGACACGCTCTCAGGACAATTTCTATTTTTCATTCTGTAAGTCCATGAGTCTAACACCATGTAAACATGCTGCCCAAAGCTGCAGATGAAAAGTGAAAACTCAGCCCATCTGGATATTATGGTACATAACTAAGTTATATTTGTCAACTAGTAGGCAAGGCATTCTAATGAGCTGGATTTTTCTTTCTTCAAATGTCTTGTTATTTCATGAATCCACCCCATGTGAAACAATCTCCTATTTACAGTGACAGCCTGGGCAGGTAGAACTTGTTTTCTATATATTCCACAATGCGTAAAATTTTGAGCTTCCTCAGAACTCATTATTGTGGATGATGTTTAAAAACAATAATACAGGCCAGGCCTGGTGGTTCACACCTGTAATCCCAGCACTTTGGGAGGCTGACGCGGGTGGATGATCTGAGGTCAGGAGTTCCATACCAGCCTGGCCAACACAGTGAAATCCCATCTCTACTAAAAGTACAAAAAATTAGCCGGGCATGGTGGTGGATGCCTATAATCCCAGCTACTCAGGAGGCTGAGACAGGAGAATCCCTTGAAGCCGGGAGGCGGAAGTTGCAGTGAGCCGAGATCGTGCCATTGCACTCCAGTCTGGGCAACAAGAGCAAAACTCCATCTCAAAAAATAAAATGAAATAAAATAATAATAATACATAATATTTACGATTCTGTCCAAAGAGCATTATAAATGGCATCTACTCTAATCCTTACAGTAACTTCATGATGTAAGTGCTAATTTTATTATTGCCATTTTAAAGATGAGGTGCTTGAGGCTTAGAGAATATTGGTCATGAGGCTTAGAGACCAAGGTCATGTAGCTGGTAGGAAACAGAGTAGATCCAGATGTGTTTAACTCCAAAGCTTTTCTATTAGTTTGTGAACAGTTCGAGTGTGTCTAAGCCAGTGGTCCTTGTAAAACTGTATATTCCCTGCTGCTTTTTTTAAAAGTAATTCTTCAATAAATGTTTATTAGATGGATAGATAGGATGGTTGAATGAATGGATAAATGGATGGATGGGGATGTTTGATGAATTAGGACAACCAGTAGGCAATACATATCTGCTAAGAACCAGGCTCCCAAACAAAAGCATTTGTAGAGCCTTCCTGTTTGTATACCAGATACTCAGCCGAAGTGCCTCTCCTAGCAACAAGCATAAAGGCAGGAGATGAGTGTGTTTCTCACCTGTGTCAAGGGGTCTGTCAACCACTTCCCTGATGGCTATTAACTCATCATCTCCAGCAGATGTTGTGTTTATCCCAGATAGGGCCCTGGCTCCCCATCTCTCACTTTCAGGTGTTAACCTCACTACATGTGGTTGCAATGCTTTATACAGCATATCTTACCAAAAAAAAAAAAATCTAAAAACCACATAGGTTCAGCAGGATCCACATAGACGTGTATAAAGCACATAACTATTTTTAAAGGTGACAGACAAAATGTCTACATCCAACCTTTCCAGACGGGGAGGGCATCTTTAAAAGATCATAAATAGACATGTACTATACATCTATCACTTATGTTTTGCACAATACTAAGAATTACAACTTAATAAATTTAAGTGGAGATGGACCAAAAAATTTATAGATATAGATATACACACAAAAGTACATATATGGATTACACAACACACATACACATGTACCTTATATATAAGCTATATATGTGTGTACACATAATTGAAATATAATGCAATAAATAAAATAGAAGCAATTACAACACGCAGACTGATGAGAAATAATAGAGCTCAGAGCTGGAGGCATTCTTGCCAAGACTCAATGGTATGAAGGGAAGAAACTATGCCGTCTACATACATTTTTCCTCTATTGTGGAGAAAATTAACTTAGAGTTCACACCTTTTAGAATGTCTGCCCAGCCCACAACCCTCTTTGAGAACCGGCCCCCCAGCATCCCTGTGTGTTCTACATGATCCTGTGCAACCATTGCTAAATAGATACATGACTCAAGTCAATCAGACTCTCCTGAAAACATGGCTTGGAACTGAGAAATGCCTATCAAAGGGGACCTGAGAATGTGTGAACTTGGGAGAGCCAGAAGCATAAAGACAAAGATTATAGGAATCTACCAAGAGAGAGGAATGATACAGTTCAGGAAAGAAGGATTTTGAGAGATTAAGAAAGTAATCGCCTTGACACCTGTTAGTTTTTAGTTCTTGTTCCAGTACTTTCCTGAATCCCTGCTTTAATTCCTGCCCTTATATCTTTGAGGCATCTTTATATCCTCATAATTGATTTCTCATTTGTGCTTAAACTAGCTCTACTGACTTTCTATTACAGGCAAAGAAGGGAACTATATAATCTTCAAGATTCTTTAGCAAAACATAGGCAATAATATAAAAACCCTTATATATCCCACAGTGTAATATGTATTTGAGCACAAATCTGACTAATATGATTTTTATCACTGTATTAATAGTAAATACTTTAGAATGATTTTAAAATACATTAATAGAAGACAAAATAAATTATAGTACATACATACAATTGAATTCTAGCCAAACATTTTTAAATGATATGTACATCAGAGAGTTTTCAAAATTAGTTATTTTTTACCTATTATGTTCTTATGCTTGGCATCAGGTTTGCGGAGCAACTTAATACTGGTCAAATATTTAAAACGCTGACTACTGCAAAGTTTTTCTACAAAAACTAAATGCATAGCTAAATGCATTATGACTATAATGTCCTAGTCATTCAGAACAAAATGAAAACCAATCTGTTCACAGCCATCACATAAGATTCCTCTGTGACTCTCATATGTTAATTATGCTTCCTTCAACCCCCTTTTTAAGAAAAAATAAAAGGAAAAGAAAGAAAAGTTCAACGATCTTCTAATCCAGCCAGGAAATTAAGCACAAATCCTGTTACCTCGATCCTCAGTAAAACATAGACATATATGCACCTGTCTTTGCACCTCCCTTATTTTTTTATGGAAATCTCTACTTCGATGGGATCACAAAATAAATAAATGTTGGGATTCTCATAGTCTAGACACAGGAATAGCCTAATGTAGCACTAGACAGAGAGGGGTTGTCACTAACCCCTCTAAATCAAAGATAATGGACAAGGGTAGATGAAAGAGATGATACCACCAAATGGATAAACCAAAGATAATTTGACAATTTTTGAGACTTCAAAATATCAGAAAGTCAGATGCAAAATAATTTTTTAATTGGCTTTCAGTATCAGTCTTTTTAGTGTGCCATAGTAGAAAAACACTTAGACTTGGAAGTCAGCAACATCTGTGACCAAACAGGATGCCCACCTGCCCACTGGATGACTTCAGGCCAGTCACTGAAACCTGCCAAACCTTAGTTTTCTTGCCTGTATGTTTGGACAATAGTATCCCAAGGAATTGTTGTAGAGATTAAATGAAATAAGAGAATGAATAATTTTTTTAAGTCTGACTCTTTGATGTCTACAATACTATTTATGTCATTGACCTTTGGTACCTACCATATGGCAAACCACTTTTTTCCATAGCCATTAGCCTTTATCTTGTAAATATTTTTGTTGATATCTCTTTTTATGACTATTGCCTCTGTAATTACTTAGAAGGTTTAACAAGCTTCGTAGATCTCTGTCAATTTATCTTAGGCATTAAAATAAAAATTTGGGAGCCATCAAAATATTTAACAGTAGGAAACCAGTTAAATGGCCTATTTCTCATCTCTTTCTCAAGATGTTAGGTAATCAATCTGTCTCAAACACACACATACACATACACAAGCTTTAAAAAAAGGGCAAAGTGTTTAGAATATATTGTAAGATGAGAAAAAAGTTTACAAAACAGTATTACAATGTGGCCCAATTTTGTAAAACAAAATACGTTTATTAGAACAATACACTTAAAATGATTCCAATTTTGTAAGATAACAGAAGGTGTACCTCAAAAGCTTATTTCTAACAACTAGGATTATGGATTAATTATGCTTTCTTTCTTTTGCATATGGGTGTATGTGTGTAAATAGATAGCTATATAGAAAAAAAAGATAGACTTCTAAAATACACACAGAATGGCAGTTGGTTAAATTTAGTATAATCTATGGTACACCTTGAAATCTCTTAATTGTTGGTGCAGTAATATATAAATCAGGAAGACAACTTCATAATTTGTAGCAAGGACTATTCCTTTCCAGTAAAGGAATAGAACACCTGTGTCTGCTATCCAGGGCCCTGGTTTCTAGGTTTCCTACCTGAGAAGCCTAATTTATTACAAGCAAATAGTCTGGTAAACTCAAAATATGAATAAATGGACTACACTACCCTGAATGTCAGTTTCTTAAAAGCAGGGCTTTGTTTGCTTCCCCTGCTCTATCCTGAGTCCAGTACAGTGCCTGGCACATAATAGGTGTTCAAGAAACATTTGTTTAATGAATGTCTATTTCATCTAGGATACATGGAAGCCTGAAGATATCTCCCTACTTCCTCACAGAGTAGATATTCATATGAGCAGATAACTAGTGTCCCTCAGACCCAATGTCTCCCTTTCCTCAAAAAGTTTCCTCTGACAGATTCTCACACACACACACATTCCTGTTCATATTAACATTGAATCAATATTCACTGAGCACTTAATACATGCCGGGCCACATGTATTATTTCATTTACTACCTATAAGGCATGTTCTATCGTTATTTTCCTGTTGTAGGTACGGAAACTGATAGGTAGAAGGTGTAATTTTCCCAAGGGCACACGGCTATTAAGGTGGAACTGGGATGTGATCATGGGAATGTCTGAAGCAAAAAAATTGTCCTTAGCCAATATACTATATAGGACCATCTATAAGCCTCAGACAAAGATTTTATCTTAAAAATGTAATGATAGGAAAAAAATCTACCTCAGGAATTAACTAGCTTTTTCCTTCTGAAAATGAGATTTATGTAATCGAGCATTTCTCCTTTTTTCTTTGGCTGCCAGGAAGCTCGGAGACAAATGTAAATATGTTGGCCCTTACAGATAATAACTTTGGGTTTTCTTTTCCTAGATCTTGATTTTTGTCTCTGTTTCCACGTCCTCTAAGCCTGATTGATATTTCTACTTCTACTTTACTTAGCTGAATTTTTGCTATAATTACCTTAAATTCTCTGGAGGATTTCAGAATAAAATAATTATTTATTTGGGATAGAGAAATACATCATTATGTGTTGATTTTTTCATATTTCCAATTCACGAAGCTACCACCTCACTATAGCAACCTCTATATTGCCTTTAAAAAAACCAATTAGCAATTTGTTCCAGGTTCATACACTGTATCTTCCTTTTAAGTATATTCTGTGGTTGTCTCTAAATGATATTAACTTCGAAATTGCTGAAAAGAAAATAAAGCTGATAACTTAATAGCCCAACCACAATGTGTGGTTTGGTTTCCTTGTTTAATTTTAGACCCTACTTTTCAGTGACATCCGTTCAGACTTGAAACTTCAGTCACTTGCTGACCTTAATTCTTACAGTATCAGATGAAGTCAGCATTGCCAAAGGGAAGTCCACCGTAAAACAAATTTGCATGTGCCTGCTAACATATAGGTGTATAATTCTACATGTACTGTTTGGAAAAAAAATGGAAAGTTTTCTGACCCACTTTAAATCAGTGTTTCGTAAAAGACTAATGATAAACTCACCTAAGGAAGAGGCTTGGTTTCCATGAGGTTAGTAGTTATTACTCAAAGGAGAAATTGACATGCTCATATTATCTGCTTGATTGTGAATTTTGATGTAGGGATTGGGGAAACACTGTTGATGGCAGTTGTTTTAAGATGACATGATATGACACATTTTCTTTCTTGCATGGTTTGGTCTCTAATACAGCTTCCAGTCACTATCTCAGTGCTTTGAGACTAGCAAAGAGGACGTGTTAAAGGCAAGCCCCATTTACCCAGGCGATAAAGGCATTACACATTATTTGGAAGTCGCCAGACAGAATGCCTCTCTATCAAACACTTCAAATGAATAATGGCTGTTCAATGTTCTTTTGACCATACAGATTGGGTTTGTTTTTCACAGATGTCCGAACAGTTTTGGGATCTGGTTCCATCAGATAAAAACAGCCTGGTGTGCACTAGGTAGAGGAAACATCAAAAACCAATAGTAGATAAAAGAAAATTAGTCACTCAAAGGAGCTGCACAGATGGTCTTCATCTGGGCAAAATGCCTACCAAGAGTTAGAATGACCAATGGTGAGGAAACAGGACCCAAATGTTGAAAAAGGATTCTGCCTGCCATCTCTCAGCACTCACCATTAACAATGACTCTACAAAAACATCCTCGTTGTTAATCATGCCTTTAATTCATCATGTCATATAAAAAAAGAATTTTCTCCAGCAGGAATTCCAGTACAGGATGAAGCCTGTGCTCACCCGCAAAGTGTTCTCATCTCATCACATAGCCATGTGAATACAAACAAGCATTATGCTGGAGAACAACAATGATGCTATCAGGCTGGTACCAAGATTGATACTTCCTATTTAAGAAACCATGTTAATTACATATGTATTAAGTTCCGGTTTTTACAAGACAACACCGGTAACCTCAGAGATGAACTTCTAGTATATAATAGTATTGATACCTTCAAATTCGGGGTAGACGATCTAGAGCTTGATAAACCGGCTCTAAATCTGAGTCTCAATTAAAGCCTGACTTTATCAACTCCCCAAGGCCTTCCAGATGGCTCTCCATTGCAAATCTTCTCCTCTCTAAACATCATGTCTTCCTTTTAAATGTCTATTTGACATTGCTCCTTGTGTGCTGGCCCATTTGCAAAGTATCAGGCCCCACGTTTAAAATCCAAGAGAATTCTCTCCAGTGACTCATTATTCTCTCTGTATTAAGTGAAGATCAAGAGAGTAGTCTTGCCTGGTGATGTGTACAGCATTAATCAAAATGGCTCCAATCTTTTTAAACAGCCAATGTCTTTCATTAACTTTAAGCAGAAACAAAGGCATGATGCCTCCTCCTATATTGAGACCTTTGTTACTTTTTATAAAATGGATATAGAATATGAATTTAAAATATATTAATCTCTCAATGATAACCTTACTACCTAAGCAAAAATTAAATTTAATTTATTTGTTTTATCTTTTAGCAAGCCTTAATTTTCCACCACATTGAGACAAAAGACTAAAAAATACTCTGTCCAGGACACAAAAGGAAAAATGTTTCTTTCCATCCCTTACATTATTCTCTATTGCAAGTAGAAAGAAATACTGTTTAATGGCCTAATCATTTCAAGGAGCCTTGAAAATCATTTCTCTAAATCAAGAAGGGCAGAAAAATTTTACCACTATCATCCCTTCAAATGCATGTTTGGCTCCTGGGTATCTTTCCCTGTCTCCAGTTGCATACTTGCCCCCACCCATTGAAGCTCTCAACTCACAACATGCAGTTCCCCATTGCTCGTGGTGATCTGTTTCAAGCTCTCAGAGAAGCAAGACTGATAAACCTGGAAGACAATCACTAACAAAATAATCATCCCTAATTTACTACTCCCATTTGTTCTTTACTATATTCATTCTCCAGAAAATCATAGATGATCAAAAGATTACCTGGTGCAAAACTCATTTTATAAGACAGAAAACTAAGCCTCAAAGAGGTGATGTACCCAAGGGTATGGGTAGTTAGTGGCAGATTCACAATGAAAACAAAGGTGTCCTCTCATTCAGTGTTCTAGGCACTCTAATGCCCAGTCCAGCGTGCACTCCACCTCAACAGTCTCAGATTGAAACCTGAGCCAGCTGCCTCGGCAGACAAATGCAGAGTAAGAGCCCTCCCCACTGTACACACACTCTTACACTTCCAGCTGCTCCTCCAGGGGCCACAGGTTCCAGCTCAAGCAAATGTCTGGGAAATGAGCCATACTCAAGGCTGGACACACTCAGCTCCAACCACCATGTCAAAATGATCATTTTTAAACTTTTGTGAAAACATATTTTGTTTCCCCATTTTATTTTAGAGTATTTCAAAGCATAGCATACAGGCTGAATTACATAGGCACAGGAGGCAAGACTAGGGAAAACAGCTAGAGTCAGCTGATCCCCCTTCAACTTCAATAAAAATAGTTGACAGTAAGCACATTCTCCCCTCTTTCTTCCTTGCCAGAAAGCAACAACAAGGAATCCTCCACTCCAGGGTGATCCAGAATAGGCTATAGCCTCACCACACTACATTCAAAAGGATCAGAATACAGAGCCAAAGCACTAGACAACTCAGTAGGGTTATTGAGATGCAGGTAGGTTCTAAGAAGAATATAGAAAATTCCGAACTTCTCAAATAACATTACTCATACTGTCAATTAATCAAAATGTTGACCAGTTATTATTTACTAGTCACTATGCTAAGTGCTACAAAGACCAATAAGACTACTTGTCTTCAGGTAGCTTGCAGTCTAGCAAGAAATGAGCTACAAAGAAAACAAGAAAGTCAATATGTAAATGAATGGCATGCAGTGCACAAGAAATATGCATGAACAGCCCTGTATCAGAGAAGAACAAGCAACACAAAAGCAGTCTGTGAAGACCCATGTTGTATAAAGGGCCACATTAGGCACCACAGGAGTCACAAAGATGAAGAACTTACTAGCCTTGAAGGCTGACCGTAAAATCTAAACATGGAAATAAACACATGTCTTACCCATAGCTTTTAAAGCCAAATAAAACACATTACAAAATGAAATAAAAGTTACTAGAGAGGTAGGTGTAAGCTACATGTGATGGGTGGAACTATTTATTTCCAGGTATCAGGTAATCAGGCCAGGTAATCAGGCCAGACCTGGAAGATACATTTAAATAGGATTTTGAAGAACAAGTAGCATTTTCATAACCTAAGCATGGGGAAGGGCATTTCAGAAACAATACCTTGACAAAGGGTGGGTAAGCTTTGAAAGAAGGCCTGGAGAAAAATCAGGACCCCATCAGCCCAGGTCCTGGAACATGGTGGGGAGTAAGGCTAAAAAGGAAGTTGTATGAACTCAAATACTAATTCAAATGCTAAGAGGCTTACACTTCATTCTGTGTGCAAGCTAACGGCAGAAGAAAAGGCACAATCAGAGCCATGCTTTGAGAATCATTATTGCAAGGATGTCAAAGATGGTCTGAGGAAAGCAACTGGGAAAAGCAAGCATAGCTCGTCCAAGTGGGTTAGAGAGTCTGAGTTAGAGGAAGCTTGGAAATAGATGATGTGAGAGATGCTGCAGCTTCTGAGATTGCTGCCTGGTCGTGTATAGAGGAGGGGCAGTAGGACTCATTCTGAATCTTGTCTTGAAAAGTAGGTAGATAGTGATGCCAAAACCAGGACTAGGAAAGTCACTTGAAGCTGCATCCTACTTCCTCTTCCATCTGTATCTGCTTCACCTATCAAGGATATCTACCATTACCACTAAAATTCAAGTGCTTATGGCCTCCCTCATTCATCAGGTAGGGTTTATCTGGCCAGGAAAGAGAAGCCCCTTCAGGCATTTGCAACAGAGGGAGTTTGAGTCAGAGAACTGGTCACCCTGCTATTTGAGATTGCCATCAGCAAGAGGCTGTTACCATTCCAAGGCTGCAGGGACAAAGGAGTGAGCAATCCTCTGGGAGACTGAGGAAGGAAGTTCCTGGTTTCTCCCCACTTTCCACTTCCCACTTTTACTCATCCGTCCTCCAATTCCCCTTTGGCTGAGCCCAGCTGAAACCCAGCTGACAGGGGAGTTTGAGCAAGCAGCCTCCAGGGTCAGCCCTCTGAGTTACAGGTAGAGCAGGACAGGGAGGAATGGATCTCAGGACAAATGGGTCCAGGATGCAGCAAACTAATTTTACGCTCCATCCATTGAATTGGAACTACTGGCCAGCCTCCCCCAAGTTAGCATGTAGAATATGGGATACCAGCTGAGTGCCTGAGAGGTATCATTCACCTCAATGACCCCCACTGGGACAGAGAAGGGTAACATACAGTCAGCCATATCTATATCCACTGGCCCTTCCTTGTCCTAGCCCTCTGTATTCGTGAGAAGGAACTATTCTCAAGGACCTGAGTTCAAGTTCATCTTACTTAGAGTAGAGAGAAACGAACAGCTAACTCCGTCTCGCTTTCCTTGTTATCTCCAATCATGTCTCCTCTCCCTTCTAGTTCTCATCACTCTGTACTCCCCACTGCCCTCCTTTTCTCCATCTTCATCACCTTTGTCCAGTTTCCATCCCCATTTTCAATTCCCTTCTAAAAACACCAAGTTGCTTGGTAGCATGCAGGGTTAGAACATGCCTTTAACAGTAAATCTCATGTCTCTTGAACCTAGTTATTTATTCCTTGAGCGGAATAGATATTCAACCAAAGAACTGTTGAATTCAATTAAATGGGATATATCTTATTATTAAATTATTGATTCACTTTTTGTTTACTTATATCATGGTAACTTCAGTCGTTTCTGGAATTGTCTCCACAGCACCTGGCCAAGGAATCTGCAAGGAAAAGAAAGATCAAATGGAAAATCAAGGTGCATGACACCAGAAGACCTACATGTTATGTCAAACTTTTTTTTTCCTCATGAACCATTCAAATAGAGTATAACTCTTCTGGCAGCCGTACATATGTTCATAAATACATGATATTGACCCATAGCATAGCACCTCTGCTCAGTTTCTAACGAGTAAGAATGAAGAGAGGACATGGTCTTTAGGAACATGAATTTCTGCCCTTCCCATTTTCCTTCAGAAGAAGAGATTCTTCTATGACCTCATTTAGGACGGAAATTTTAACCAAAATGGTGTCACCCCTGAACCCACTGCGACACGCCACGTAAGTGACCACAGAAGGAGAAAAGTCCTATAAAAAGAGAGACGATAGTGCTACATTTTGTCCATCTCGTAGCAGGCACAAACTCATCCATCCCCAATTGACTGGAAGAAGCAACAATGACTCCTGGGAAGACCTCATTGGTGGTGAGTCTGCACTAACGTGCGATGCTCTTGTTGATTTGGACCAGATAGTATTTCCGGACCACGGGCATGAAATGCTGGGTTCTGACTATGGAGATCCAGGAATACCGTATATGTAAGATAGGAAATAAAAGTTTTGGTAGATATTTAAGTCATTGTGCAGCATTTTCAAGAACTGATATACAGCAGTTTGAAAGATAAGATTAAAACTGAAAGATAGCTATATTGGGGCTAAACCACACAAGAAGTGTCACATGATGCTGTGCAGTAAGAAAGAAAATTTATTGAAAGTCTGTTTTTCTGAGTACAAAGGATTTAATATAATTCTCCCACGGCATTTTTCTTTAAAATGGGTCACTATCCTTGAGATTTTGAAAGCCGTAGCAGCGACGTTTGTTTCCATTGTCTCGTACCATACTCTCGGTACATCGAAACTATGTATTCTAACTAGATATAGGTGTAACTGTGTTTTAGAATAAATGGGTTTTATATTTTTTAAATATTTAACTTCAAGTATCTTTTTTGAAATATGATTTTATTACAGAATCAATATATGTTAAACGTAGAACAACTGGAAAATATACCTAAGAAAATATGAAGGAGATCGAGCTTTTAGTTGGATGCCTGCCAGTAGCACCAACAGCACTTTTAGCATGAATATTGATACCACATAGATTTTCTATAGCTCTTTCTTCCAATGTGAATGTTTGACTTCACATTGAGTTTTACAGAATGTGGGACTGAGAATAAGGGTGCAGGAGGACATTTCTACCTAGAAAATCAAGGTTATTATTCCTTCCTAGACCTGACAATGATGCATGTGCTGATAGGCTGATGACAAGCCATGACTTGACATTTTTACTAAAATTATTGCCAGCCAATGGATAACATGTCTTTCCTAAGTCAAAAGAAGAATGTTGAAACTGTTTTTTAAAAAAAAAAAATTAAGTCATGGTGTTAACACTATGTTGGTCATCTACCTAGATTTTTCTCTAGCTGATCTGAAAAATGTAGTATAGATTGTCCTGGAACATTGTGTGTTCTCTATGATTACCAATGCATCATCATCACAATCAATTTGTTGAAAAGAACCACATAGTAATCCAATCTCCAACCTCTCTCTTGTTTCCCATTCAATTCTAGCTACTGCTGCTGCTGCTGAGCCTGGAGGCCATAGTGAAGGCAGGAATAGCAATCCCACGAAATCCAGGATGCCCAAATTCTGAGGACAAGAACTTCCCCCGGACTGTGATGGTCAACCTGAACATCCATAACCGGAATACCAATACCAGTCTCAAAAGGTCCTCAGATTACTACAACCGATCCACCTCACCTTGGAATCTCCAGTACGTAAAGCTTTCAGATAAAAATACTATATTCTTCATCCCTCTTATGCATCAGACTGCCAGTTAAATCTCCCCAAGGGTGATTTTATTCATTTAGAATTACCAGTCAAATCTGGAAGGACCACCGTGAAGAGCAATTCTCAAACTTTCTACAGATATTTCTTTAACAAAGCACAGGACAGCCTCCAATAATCCCCATCCTGTTAGATCTAATTGTCACTGACACCAATAATCAACCCAAATTAATTATAATCATTATTCTAATATTTGTGAGACCCTAAGTCTATTGTTTATTTATTCAAAGAATAGACATTTATCAAAGGGGATTAACGTTTTTATTCTCTTAACCAGAGCTACCATTGAGAAGATTTATTACAAATAATTAGTAATTAGGGTTTTTTACTTTTTTTTTTTTTTTTGCTTATTTTTGTTTTTGAATCCCAGTGTAATAAGTATCCCTGGGATATTTCTACCCCTTTGTGTGTTAGATAGTCTTGATCTACTTCCTAACATACCTATGCTTCCTGTGTCCTCAGCATACCCAGTGTTTAGACCCCCTCAAGGGTTAAATACACAACATATTTTGATCATTTGACTTTATACAAATAAGTCTCTGTTCTGTGAAGCCTACAGATCAGTCTGATTGTAGAATTTCTTTTCTTCTTCCCATTACTAGGAAGAGTCAAAATAAATCAATTCAAAAATCCAAGCAAATTATTACTGAGCTAAAAGAGAGTGGGAAGAGAAGGTTATAGAGACACTTAACCTTTTGTTTCCAGCCCTTTATCTCAGCTCTGGGCTCTGTCCCATGAATGTGATCTCAGATAAAATTCTGATGTATTCCCTCTTCAAAGACAGATTTCAACAAGTCAGATAAACAGCTATCTTATTCTAGATGGTTCCAAGTCTACTCTTCCTTTGGTCTTCTTCTGTCTGTCAAATATACCCTAAAAAAGTTATCATTTGTGTCAAACTTAAATTTTTTCTGTGGCCTCAGTCTATCTTATTTTATTCATTCTTCAAATAAATTGGGGAAAACGCGATCATTGTCTTCTTTTCTATAACAATTCATGTGCTTATCCAAATTGTCCCCAAAGTTCTTCTTCAAACTAACATCATTTAAAGAATTTGCAATGCCTATAATTTGTCATCCTGTGAACTTGCCTCTCTTCATGGATCCCTGCTTTATTTCTTTCCCACTTTACCAGGAATTCACTTTCCTCCTGATTTTTCTCCCCTCTGCAGCCGCAATGAGGACCCTGAGAGATATCCCTCTGTGATCTGGGAGGCAAAGTGCCGCCACTTGGGCTGCGTCAACGCTGATGGGAATGTGGACTACCACATGAACTCTGTCCCCATCCAGCAAGAGATCCTGGTCCTGCGCAGAGAGCCTCGGCACTGCCCCAACTCCTTCCGGCTGGAGAAGATACTGGTGTCCGTGGGCTGCACCTGCGTCACCCCTATTGTCCACCATGTAGCCTAAGAGCTCTGGGGAGCCCACACTCCCCAAAGCAGTTAGGCTTTCTGGAGAGCTGGCTCAGCCTCTCAGGAACCCTTATCCTTCAAAGACACAGCCCCATTTCGGACTAAACTCATTAGAATTCTTAAGGCAGTTCGTCCAGTTGAAGCTTCAGAGGTAACTTGGCCAAGAGATGAGATCTGAATTATCTTTCCCTCTTTCCAAGAAGGAATTTGCTTCTTGTTCACTTTTTTAAGGGCTTTAAGTTATTTATATATTTAATATGCCCTGAGATAACTTTAGGGTATAAGATTCCATTTTAATGAATTACGTACTTTATTTTGTATGTCTTTTTAAAGAAGACAAGATTCTGGGCTTGGGAGTTTTATTATTTAAAAGGTAAAACCTATATTTATTTGAGCTATTTAAGGACCTATTTATGTTTAAGTATTTAGAAAAAGGTGAAAAAGTGCGATTATCAGTTATGCCTAGGTAAATGTGAGATAGAATTAAATGGCAGCGGAAAATTTCTGAGTCTTTACAACATACGGATATAGTATTTCCTCCTCTTTATCTTGTAAAAGTTATAACATGGCTGAAAAGAAAGACTAAACCTACTTTCATATTTATTAATTTAAATTTTGTAATTTGTTGAGGTTTTACAAGAGATACTACAAGTCTAACTCTCTGTTCTGTTAAACCCTCATAATAAAATCCTTCTGTAATAATAAAGTTTGGAAAGAAAATGTTTATTTGTTCTCATTAAATGTATTTTAGCAAACTCAGCTCTTCCCTATTGGGAAGAGTTATGCAAATTCTCCTATAAGCAAAACAAAGGATGCCTTTGAGTAACAATGACCTGGAACTACCCAATTCCAAGTTCTCCATTTCACAGGCCTTCAAGACTGACGACCCATTAAGGTTTTCATACTATTAGCCAATGCTGTATACAGAAGCATTTTGACAGGAATAAAGCA
The DNA here is from genome assembly GCF_047675955.1 of Chlorocebus sabaeus. Taxonomy (NCBI): domain Eukaryota; kingdom Metazoa; phylum Chordata; class Mammalia; order Primates; family Cercopithecidae; genus Chlorocebus; species Chlorocebus sabaeus. The sequence continues at coordinate 52,166,713 of NC_132920.1, forward strand.
AACAAAATAATGGCCCTGAGGAATGGCATGTCATTACTGAAGATCATATGGGGAAAATGAAACCTCCTCAAAATACAGGAAGTTCTGGAAGGAGACATTGTCTTCAGACTACAATGTCCAGTCTCTCCCCTAGACTCAGGCTTCCTTTGGAGATTAAGGCCCCTCAGAGATCAACAAACATTTTTCTCTTCCTCAAGCAATACTCCTAGGGCCTGGCTTCTGTCTGATCAAGGCACCCCACAACCCAGAAAGGAGCTGATGGGGCAGAACGAACTTTAAGTATGAGAAAAGTTCAGCCCAAGTAAAATAAAAACTCAATCACATTCAATTCCAGAGTAGTTTCGAGTTTCACATCGTAACCATTTTCGCCCCCATGGCCCAGCGTGCTGTCTTGCCCTACTTCTGAAGGCCTCTAGAAATTCTCAGGCCACTCCACAGGCTCCCTGCTTCTTGAAAGACCTTCCTCTTCACTCCGTCCTGCTCCATCCGGTGTGCCCCAGCCCACCCAGAGGCCCACGGCTTTTCTCGGCCTTTTTCCCCATTCCAAATCCAGGGGTTAGCCTCTCCAGCCACTTCCTCTCAGTGTCATTTTGTGCTCACATCTTGATTCCTGTCACCATCCCTGTCACCATCTTCCTACAGGAAATCCCCAGGCAGCTTCCAGAGACAGTTCCTCACAGCCTTTACACTTTCAAGCTTCTCACTAAAAACCTGCTGCTTGTTTTCGAGCTTTCCCTGAATGGTGGTGATGAAAAGAAAAAATTGTTTTAATTTTTATTGGGAAGAGGGGATTGCAAAAGAATATATATGTCCATATATATAGATAGATGGATAGATATCTATATAGAGAGATATATATGTCTATATATATGTCTGTGTGTGTATATATGTGTGTGTATATGTGTGTGTGTATATATATGTATGTGTGTGTGTATATGTGTGTGTGTGTGTGTGTATATATATATCTCCATGATTCGGAACCATTATTTCCCACTAGATTTTGGGTGGGGGGTGTGGGGCTGGGAAGAGGCAGTTGCTTTCCATGTACTCCTCCCCTGATATGCTTTACTTTTATTCTCTCTTCATTTTCCCCAGTTAGCACTACCATGTGGCTAGTCATCCAAGCTAGAAATCTGTGTGGCTTCCCTGAATCTTTTTCCTTCTTCCTCTCCCTCATTCCTAACATCCACATATCACCAAATACTGTATTCTCACTTCCCAAAGTTCTCCAAGGAACCCCCTCTTCCCCACCAATACCATACTACCCAGGTTCAGGACTATACCTATTCTCATTTCTCTCCCCCATGAGTGGGAAGAACAGCCTTCCACCTGTTCTTGCTGTCATTGTTCCCATCTCTCAATCCATCCTCCGACCTGTACCAATGACACAAATTCAAATAAAACAAAAAGCACCCCCAGCAATCTGGCCCTGCTCCCTCTCCTGTTCTATCCCAGGGTGCTTCCTCCTTCACATTTTACCCTCGAGTAGTGGTGAAGTTGTTGTGGACACCACTACGCAGTTCTTGACCTTGATGCCTATGCCATGTGGTCCCTTCTGCTGTGAATTCCCTTGCCACCTTCTCCCTGCTGTCCCTCCAGTCACACACTGCCCTCCCCACTCTCCCCCACCTTTATTGATCTACTCACACATTAACACTTTCTTTAGGTCTCATCTTCTCTAAGAATACTCCTGGACCCATCACTGCCTGTTATCCCAGATTAGGTCCCTCTCTCTCTTATGGGCTCCAAAAGCACTGTGCATATCCTTTATCACTGACCTTACATACTCTATCAACTTTACCTATTTGGCCAGTTTGTGGCTCCTCGAGAGCAGAAACATCAGCACCTGACATGGCCGGTAGTACACAGTCAATACTCAGTTGAACTTTGAACCGATAGTCCACAGACACCTCAAAATCAACAAAGACAAAGCTAGGCTCGCTGGCTTTACTCCCAAACTGGCTCCTCCTACTGCTTTTCTATCTCCTGGAATAGCATCATCTACTTCTTTGAGCTGGAAACCTAGCTTTCTCTCCATCCCTCATTCCCCTCATCCAATCAATGACCACCTCTTCATCAATGTCGCACATGTCCTCCCCTTCCTTGCTAACTCCAAGTTTACTATTACAGTTGCATTGTATTATGACACTAACTGGCCTCTCTGCCTTGCTTCTTATATTTAATAATTTGGTATCTCTCAAACTTGTGGGGGAGTCTAGTCAGAGTAGGTAATTAATAGCTTCTGCAACAGACAAAGTCCAAATAAACAAAGGTTTGTTTCCTGTGCATGTTACAATCCAGCAGGGATCAATAAGGAGCTTTACTCTACTTGGCCACTGAGAGACCCAGGCTGACACAGAGGTTCTGACTTTTACAGCACCATCTAGCACTGCAATGTCTAACACAGTAACCACGAGGAATTTGTAGCTATCGAGCGCTTGGAAAGTGGTTAGTCCCAGTTAAGTTGTGTTATAAGTGTCAAATACATACTAGATTTCAAATACTTAAGTTTTTTTAATGTAAAATATCTTTTGTTACTTTTTATATTGATAAATGTTAAAATGTACTTGGTTAAACATATTAAATTTATTAAAAATTCATCTATTTTTATTTTTTAAATGTGCTTACAATAATTATATAATTAAAATGTGGCTAGCATTGTATTTCTGTTGGACATATAACCAATGAAAGAAAAGAGAAGGCTAAAAACTACACATTCAGTGTTAAAGGGCCAATCTTATTGACCAGAACTCAGTCACACAGACCCAAATTAAAGCTAGTGGAAACTGGGAAATGAAATATTTCTATGGGTCCATGAAAAAGAAATGAAATGGGATTTGGTGGACACATAGCATTACTTCTCCCATCACACATATGATGAATGAAGGTTTGTGCATGACATCGTCTCACAGTCACAAAATTCTAAACAGCTAAGCTGTTACACGGCCACTTCCTGGTGGAAGATGGTCTTGGGTGCAAGTAACAGTGACATTATTGTAAAAATAAACTTGAATCAATACTAATTTTTTTAAAAATAACCTTTACAAACTTTGGCAATTAACACACTAGAAAGCAACCCACATGGGACATACCTCACAACTAACAGCTGCACACCTGTGTTTCGAAATTACACAGCAATTGTTACTCTTCCATCTCTTCCCATGTTTCAAGAGGTCCTCTCTAAAATGTAAATCTGATCACATTAATCCCCTGGTTACTCCTCAGTACCTCCCCCATACCTGTAAGATAAAGTACCGCCAACTGTCTTGCATGACACAGAAGATACTCTATGACCTGGCCCAGTCCACCTCTCGCAGTATTTCAACCCACCATCCTCCCTCCCTGCTGCCAGTATCAATGCCATGCCTAACTGTTCTCACAATCTGGGACTTTGCTTATGCTTCCTGCTCACCTGGAATAGCCTTCCTTAGTCTTCCCATTTCTCATCTCCATTAAACTGATGAAAATATCAACACATTTTTAAAATTCAGATTAAGCAAAAAGACATCTCTGGAGATGGAATTTGAGGAACTATTATAACACGTTCCCCAGTTGATTTCGATGCATCATCTCCAGTAGCCATCCATTGACCAGCCTCTGGGAACCATTGATGGAGAACCAGCTAGAGATGCTGATATCTCAGAATACAGATGAAGGTTAACAAAGAAATACATTGATGATAAACATAAATTGGGGCTGGGCATGGTGGCTCACACCTGTAATCCCAACTCTTTGAGAGGCCAAGACAGGAGGATCACATGCCAGGAGTTCAAGACCAGCCTGGCAAACATGGTGAAATGTCGTCTCTACTAAAAATACAGAAATCATTCGGGCATGGTGGTGCCTATCTGTAATTCCAGCTACTCAGGAGGCTGAGGCACAAAAATCTCTTGAACCTGGGAGGCGGAGGTTGCAATGAGCTGAAATTGCGCCACTGCACTCCAGCCTGGGTGACAGAGTGAGACTCTGTTTAAAAATATATATATATTATATATATTATTTTTTATACATGTTACGTATTATACAATATATTTTATATAATATAATATGTTATGTATTTTATAAATATATAGTATACATTTTATGTAATATATTATATATTATATATCATATATCATATACTTTATATAATATATAATATATTATGTAATATATATTACATATTTTTATATATGTTTTTAAATAATATATTTATATGATGTATTTTTATATATTACATATATAATTATATGTTTTATATTATATATTATTTAAATTATATATATAAAAATTGATCTTAGATAACAAAGATAGGGAGCAGAGACAAAATTATGTGAAAAACAGAAATTTCAAAGAAGAAACCTGAATAAATTAAGGAGACAATAAGGAAAGTTTTAATGGGGAAAAAAAAGATTCCTGGGTTGGAAATTTATTTAAGTGCATCTGAAAACTGGGTTTAGACAAATTAATTTTAAAAGGTTATAACCAAAATATATTCAACAATTTTTTTTAATTTTAAAAATAAAAAACATAAAAGACTCATATCCAGAAGGAATACATAAAATATCTAATCAGGAACAAAAATTATATTGACATCAGACTTTTTTACATAACACTGAAAGCTAATAAAGTAAAATTTTCAAAGCACTAAAAGGGAGAAAGTAAAGATCAGGCAGTATCTGCTCAGGCAGGTCTTCCTTGACAACCCAATGAATGATAAATTTGTAATATTTTATTGAGTTGCATACTTATGGGTTGTGCATTTTTCTGTATATATGTAATAGTTTAAATTCTGCTCACGTTTGAGGGCTAGTTTCAGGTGTCAACTTGACTGGATTAAGGGATACCCAAATAGCTGGTGATACAGTTTGACTCTGTGTTCTCACACAAATCTCATCTCAAATTGTAATCCCCACGTGTCGAGGGAGAGACCTGGTGAGAGGTGATTGGATCACGGAGGTGATTTCCCCCATGCTGTGTTCTCATGATAGTGAGTGAGTTCTCAAGAGATCTGATGGTTTAAAAGTGTCTGGCAGTTTCCCCTTCACACACTCTCTCTCCTGCCGCCATGTAAGATGTGGCTTGCTTCTCCTTAGCCTTCCACCGTGATCGTCAGTTTCCTGAGGCCTCCCCAACCATGCAAAACTGTGAGTCAATTCAACGTCTTTCCTTTAAAAACCACCCAGTCTCACATAGCTCTTTATAGCAGCGTGAGAACAGACAGCTGGTAAAGCATTACGTCTGAGAATGTCTGTGAATGTGTTTCCAGAAGACAGTAGCATTTAAATCATTGGATGGAGTAAAAAAGATCCACCATCATTCAATGTGTATAGGCACCATCCAATCGGCCGAGGGTGCAGATAAAACAAAAAAGTAAAAGAAAGGCAAATTTGCGCTCTCTCTCTCTCTCTCGCTCTCTCTCTCTCTCACTCTCTCTGCCTCCCTCTCTCCCTCTCTTCTGGAGTAGGGGATACCCATCTGCTCCTGCCCTCGGACATCAGAACCCCATGTTCTCTGGCCTTCAGACTCCAAGGCTTGCACCAGTGAACCCCGAGGTCTCAGCCTCACACTGAGAGTTATACCATTGACTTTCATGTTTCTCAGGCCTTGGGACTTGGACTGAGCCGTGCTTCAGGCTTCTCTGGGTCTTCAGCCTCTCTGACAACTTATCATGGAACTTCTTAGCCTCTATAATTGTATGAGCCAGTTCCCCATCTCTGACAGAGAGACGAATCAAAGCTGAGAATTGAAGATGAATCAGTCACGGGCCCTCTGTGAGGCTGACACTGGGTCTACATTGAAATATATCTAAATAATGGTTATAAATTGTTTTACATGAATCTTAAAGTCAAAGAAATTCTTTGCTAAAAAAGAATATCTAAATTATAGTTTAGTATTATTTAACCTATACAATAATATTATATAACCTATACTTTAGATATTACCATCATTTAAGTCCATACTCTAGATAATAATCATCTAAGTTCATAATCCAAGATTCAGAAAAATAAGCAAAAAAAATAAGAGTGGAAAGGAGAGACAGAGTAGAAAAACACAAAATCCTCTGCCTCAGTGGAGTAAAATCAAGTTATTGCTCCATTCTTGGCTTTGATAAGTAGACAATTTAAAAGTGATCTAATGTGATAAATAGGCTAAAAATCTACAGGTAACCATCAATATATATATATAACAAATTGGAATTCCTATAAACCTTGACACAGGATATAAAGAAACCAAACAATGCTCAAAAACCAAAACAAAAAAATCTGAAAAAAAAAGCACAGAAAACATAAACAAGAGACAATATGAGTAAATATTTGTAATTCACCTCTTAAAGAACAGAGTCCAGCTGGGCGCGGCAGCTCATGCCTGTAATTCCAGAACTTTGGGAGGCCAAGGTGGGCAGATCACGAGGTCAGGAGATCGAGACCATCCTGGCTAACACGGTCAAACCCCGTCTCTACTAAAAAATACAAAAAAAAAATTAACCAGGCATGGTGGTGGGCACCTGTAGTCCCAGCTACTCAGGAGGCTGAGGCAGGAGAATGGCGTAAACTCAGGAGGCGGAGCTTGCAGTGAGCCGAGATCGCGCCACTGCACTCCAGCCTGGGTAACAGAGAGAGACTCCGTCTCAAAAAAAAAAAAAAAAAAAAAAGAACAGCGTCCCAAATTTGAGTACTTTTTTTTTTTTTTTTTTTTTTTTGAGATGGAGTCTCGCTCTATCACCCAGGCTGGAGTGCAGTGGTGTGATCTTGGCTCACTGCAACCTCTGCCTCCTATTTCAAGTGATTCTCCTGCCTCAGCCTCCTGAGTAGCTGGGATTACAGGCATGCACCACCACGCCTGGCTAATTTTTGTATTTTCAGTAGAGACAGGGTTTCGGCCTGTTGGTCAGGCTAGTCTCAAACTCCTGACCTTGTGATCCACCCACCTCAGCCTCCCAAGGTGGTATCCTAAAAATACTGTGGTATTTTTAAATTTTAAAAAATTAAGTGCTTAGGCCAGGCGCAGTGGCTCACGCCTGTAATTGCAACACTAAGAAATATCCCAATTTCTTAACTCCACACTATAACATAGAAAGTTTAAAAATAAAGGGGTAAACAAAGAAATATATCAAGCAAATACATACTAGCAGAAATAAGATAACATCAATATCAGAAAACATAAGTTTAGAATCATTAAATGGGAAAGAAATGTTATGTCATATTGGTAAGATTTAGATTAGCATTGAAAAAAAGTTGATAAAATTTATGCACAGGATAACTTTTAAATGTTTTAAGTCAAAATATAGCAAAAAAAAAATTTTAATACAGAGACACTATTATTGTTTAACATTGTGTGGAAGTCCTGCCCAGCAATGAAACAAACATTGGAGAGAAAGACACAAAATTATTATTATTTGCAGAAAATACCATTACATACCTAGAGAAAAAAAAATGAGTAAATTAAGAGGAAAACCATTAAAGAATGCTCAGAAACTGGCTAGCTACAAAATAAATACTTTTAAGTGATTCACCTGTATAGTGGTAACAAGAAGTCTAAAAACATAATGAAAAAAATATCATCCATTATGGAAAAACAAAAGCCTGAAATACCTAGAAATAGCCTTATTAAAATACGAGAGAGACATATATAGACAGAACTATGAAATAATGATGAATTACTATAAATAACTTGAATAAATGGTCAGAAATACAATGCTCATAGAAGGCAAGATTACACGTACAAAAAAGAAAACAATTATTTTCTCTTTTTTTTCTTTTTTAGAGACGGGGTCTTGCTATATTGCTGAGGCTGGAGTGCAGTGGCTATTCACATCACAATCACAGCTCATTACAGCCTAGATCTGGTGTCAAGCAATCCTCCTGCCTCAGCCTCCTGAGTAGCTGGGACTACAGGCACACCCCACCATGCCAATCTTCTAATTTGTTTCTATGTCTAATACAATACCAAACAAATTCTTATTGGTAAGGCTTTATGTGGTAATGTAGCAAATTTCTAAAACTCATCTGAGAAGATTTAAATCATCAGAGACCTGTCCTCAGGGAGTGAAACAGTTTAAAGTTGGCATTTTAAAAAAAGTAATGAGATGTGAGACTAGAACACTCAATGAACAAATTAAATAACTCGGAATATACCATAGGTGTATATGAAGAATCTAAAATATAGTAAAAGTAAACTGTCATCACAAAATGGTTTAGTGGGGAATTATTCAGTGAACAGGTTTGGGTTTCTTTATTGGTTAACTATTTGGAAAAGAAATAAAATCAAAGTAGAGCTTTCCATTACATCATGCATCCAAAAGAACTTCAGCTAGATTACAGAAGTGAGAGAGAAATCCTAAACTGGCAGAGGGGAAGCTGAGAATCAGTCCATTTTGTGCCACCAATTCTCCAAAGGCTAAGGCCCTAGCAGCACCAGGTCCTGCAGGGCAGGAACTGGGAATACAGGGGGAAGAGGGAGATTTAGAGGGCCAGTGTGAAAGCTGTTTGAGCAACAACTTAATCCCCAACTTTTCTTCCCAGCACTCCACTGCTAGGCAAATCCTCCTCCCAATTCCACCAGAAAATTGGCAGTTTATCTCTGAAGAGGGTAAAACAGAGGGTCTTTGGATTGGGGTCTACCAGCATGGGTGAGGGTGTGCAACCACCAAAAACAGAAGGATCAAGTGGTCATATAGATTCTGAATGCCAAAGATGATCCCAGTCTCAGGCCCCTTTACTCCTCAGTTTCCAGAACTCTAACAAGACTTTTTCCTTCTGGCAAGAGGTTGAAGAATCTGATCATCCCAAAAGGAAAAACCTAAATATATTTAGAGGGGATTCCCCACAAATGGCCCACTCAGATCACCCCATAGGGAAGCTCAGAATCCCCAAATTTCCCCACACACAGTGAGCTTCCAATCAGCTTTTATTTTAATCTTGAGCAGACCCCTAAGAAAATAGAACATGAAGACAGATACAAAAATAAACAAACAGAAAAGGGCATTAGGAGGTCGGGCGCAGTGGCTCACGCCTATAATCCCAGTACTTTGGGAGGCTGAGGCAGGTGGATCACCTGAGGTCAAGAGTTCGTGACCAGCCTGGCCAACATGGTGAGACCCCGTCTTCACTAAAAATACAAAAATTAGCCGGGCATGGTGGTGTGCACCTCTAATCCCAGCTATTCGGGAGGCTGAGGCAGGAGAATTGCTTGAACCCGGGAGGCAGAGGTGTAGTGAGCCAAGATTGTGCCACTGCACTCCAGCCTGGCCGACAAAGTGAGACACTGTCTCAAAAAAGAAAAAAGAAAAGAAGAGAAATGGAAAGGAAAGGGAGGGGAGGGGAGGGGGGAGAGGGAGGAGAGGGGAGAGGGGAGAGAAAGGGAAAGGGAAAGGAAAAGGGAAGGTAAGGGAAGGAAAGGGCATTAGGAGGAAATAGAAAATATGCAAGAAGAAAAACCCTCAAAAATATAATTAATATCCTCAGATAGAGAAGATCCTCGAAATCAAAAAGGATACTACTTTAAAAAGGGAAATACCAAGAATAAAAAAACAAGATTCTCTTGGAAATTAAAAATATCATAACTGAAATGAAACAGTCAATAGAATCCTGGAAGAGAAAGTTGAAAAAAATCTTCCAAAAAGTAGAGCAGAAAGATTAAAATATAGGAGAAAAGATCAGTGGTCCTATCCAGGAAGAACTACTGTATATCAAAATAGAAAGAAAGAACAGTGAGTAATGGAAGAGAGGAAATCAGTAACTAAACACATGAAAGAAAGTCCCCAGAACTGAAGAATATGAGTTTCCAGAGAAGGACTCATCAACTGTCTAAATGAAACATTCACACCAAGCCACATCTTAGTGAAATTTCAGAATACTGAAGGCAAACAGAAAATTTTACAGGCTTCTTGGGAGAAAAACAGATCAGGTACAAAGGGCCAGGAATCAGAATACCTTCAGAATTCTCAACAGTGACCTTAGAACATAGAACAGAGTTGAGAAATGTACTCAAAATTCCAAATGAAAATTATTTCCAACATAAAACTCCAAACATGATGAAACTGTATGATGAAGGAAGAAAAAAGACATTTTCACATAAGCAAGATCTCAAATAGTTTGCCTCTCATGCAACCTTTTTCACAAAACTACTTGAGGATGTGCTCCATCAAAACAAGATAGTAAACCAAGACATAGGAAGATATGAAGTACAGGAAACAGAGTCAACACAGGAAAGAGAATAAGGAATTTCCCTCCAGGATGGCAAAGGAGATCCCGGAGCGATAGCTGCACCGTGAGTCAAGAGTACCCAGTTTAGATTGGAGCCATGTGATTCAAGAGACGGACATGTTAAAGGATGTTTGAGCAACATCCCTGAAGCCATGGCATTGGTTTTGTGAATCTGAGGACAGAATGGCCAGGTAAGCCTATCCAAGATTCTTACCTGTCCTTAGCTTCCCTTGGTTATAAGTTCATGAATTTCCTCTTATCTTCTCCTTGCCCCACTGCCTGGATTCATTAAAGGCACTCATTTCCCCTTCAACCACCAAAATGTCTGTGTAGACTTACCTTTGAAAACCGGAGATTAGGTTAGGTAGGCTCAGAAATGGAAAATGCAGAGCACCCTGCTCACTTTGACCCCATTTCGGGTAGAAATTAAGAACCTGCATTTTCAGTTAAGATAGGCTAAAGAGCTGAAGGACAGACTCAGACAGAAGTTTCTCACTCACATAATACTTCAAGTGAGGTGTTCCTAGTGGGCATGTCTCCTCCATGTGGGGATTCCAGAACTCAGTCCCCTTTTCATCTCATGGATGTAGGGGAGCTGGGAAAGGAGGTCCCTGGAAGAGCAGATGCATCCCAAATACAGCTTTACAATGGATTCTGGAGGCAGCCAGCCAGGTCTTCTTCACTGGCCCTGCCCCGTAGCCGTCAGGGTTCCCCCAAGTCTTCCTCATTATCTTCCCAGAAAGTGCTCTTGTAAAATCTCAGAAAAGCTGAAACCAGACTATGAGCAAGATAAAGGAAGCAGCTCGGGTCCTGGGAGTCTCCCCTAACAGTGGGAACGTTGCTGTCTCCTAACCAGCTGGGTTTGTGTTTGCCCATTTGGTTCTTCAAAACTGAGCAACATATCATTTAAGGATGCAAACATAGGTGTGATACAGCTATAAAGAAAAGCAAGGAAAAGTTGGACAGAAAAGTCAGGGTAGTGGCTCCTCCTAGAAGAAAAAGAGGGAGAAAAAAGGGGCACCAGGGCTTCAAGGTTCTGGCAAGGTTTCACTTCCTAACCCTCATGATGTGGTGTCTAGTGTTTGGGTTTGTTGTTTTTCTAATTTTTAAATTATCCTTGTATATTTCAGTCATTGTTTTGCATATATGAAATACTTTAAAATTAAAAGTTTTTTAAAGTTAGGGAAGAAACCACAGAGAAAAAGAACAATAGATTTAGCTACACAAAACTGTAAATCTTCTGTATGTTAAACATTAAACGGAAAGGCTAACAACAAATTGAAAAAATATTTGTCACAAATGCTGCAAGTGATCAATATCCAGGCTATGAACTATGAACCTGAATACTAAACACAATCCCATCTCACAGCCTTTGTGCTTTCTCCTTGCTGTTCCCTCTGCCAGGTACACTCTTCCACTGACAGCCTGATGAGCAACTCCCTCCCTTCATTTATGCAAATGTCTCCTTCTCAGGGAGCTACCTCTGGCTGGCCACCCTGGCACTCCCTTTCCAAATTCCCAACTTTATTTTTCTCTGTGGCATTCATGTCCTTCTCATATCTATTTAATTTTTTTATTCTGTTTTTGTCTCTCTCTCTCCACCAGAATGAAAGCTCTGTGCGGGCAAAAATTTTTGTCTGTTTTGTTCAATGCTGTGTCCCCAGTGCCTAGAACAGTATCTGGCACATGGTAGGTGCTCAATGAATATTTGTCGAATGAATAAATGAATATGAAAAGTCCATGATAATTGATAAGACAAGTATTAAGAACACTGCTAAACGAACAAAAGATGCAAATAAGCAATTTACATGACATAAGGCATCAAAATGTCTTAGAAGCACATGGATAAATATTATCACTAATAAACAAATTCACATGAAACAATCTTTTGTCTATCAAATTAGTGAAACTTGTTTTTTAACTGTAGTAAACAACATTGGCAAGAATATGCTAAACTGAGCAATTACTCACTGCTAATAAGTGTAAATGAATACAACATTCTGAAAAGCAATTTTATAACTTAATTCAAGAATCTTAAAACTGTTCATGCTTTCTGGTCCAGTAATTACACTTCTAGAAAGTTATCATAACAAAATAATTTAAAATATATAAAGAGAGAACCAAAACTTCCATAGCATTTGAAATAAGACATTGAAAAAAACAGAAAACAAATATGTAAAATGTCAACAGGAGGAATGGACAATTTTGACTTTTTCTTCATAATTTCTTATTTTATATGAGCATCTATTTCTTCTAAAATGGGGACTGCTGTTCATGATCTGAAAATTGGCAGCTTTAAAAATAATTGCTGGTGCGGTTGCTCATGCCTTTAATCCCAGCACTTTAGGAGGCTAAGGCGGATGGATCACCTGAGGTCAAGAGTTCAAGACCAGCCTGGCCAACACAGTGAAACCCTGTCTCTACTAAAAATCAAAAAAATCAGCCAGGCATGGTTGGCGGGCACCTGTAACCCCAGCTACTGGAGAGGCTGAGTCAGGAGAATCATTTGAACCCTGGAGGTGGAGGTTGCAGTGAGCCAAAATCCTGCCCTTGCACTCTAGACTGGACAACAAAAGCATAACTCCATCTCAAATAAATAAATAAATACATAATTGTTGTTCGGTTATTTTGATAAGTTATTTTCATTCTTAAATAAGTTATTTTCATTTTCATTCCAATGAATGGAAAAAATGAGATTATTTGAAAATGGCTCCAAGACAGAATCAACATTTGAAACCTAAAACCTCAGGTCAAAAAACAAAGAGAAAACAAAAACAGACCACCACGTCTATAGCCTATTGCATCCCCTGGTGGCAGCATACTCAAATAGAGAAACAGTAAAGTGAAAACCTAGTCAAGCTGGAAGAAAACGATAAAATCTATCAAATACTTTAAAAACAAAGCTTCATCTTCAGAAATCAGGAAAAAGATCTCATACACACAAAGCAATGCTAAAACACATGCTTTCATCTTTTTATGTTGTCAACATCAGCGCCCTAGGATTAAAGACCTGGAGCCACATATACTGTGTTCTATGTCACTGTTAAGTAACCATTCATGTTGAATGACTCAACAAGTCTACTCTGAGACACAAATTTTCCAAATGGATTATTGATCAAATGAAATCAAATGAAATCATCTCCATCATTTCCCGAGCCTTGAGGTGTCTCAAGTGACAAATAATTCCTACAGGACCAAAAACAAGTTACGGTGGCAGGGCAGAGGTGGAGACACAGGAGGAAATTGGGTTCAGAAGCTTTTAAATATCAAAATACCATGAATTGAAATACTTGGATAGTAATAGTAATTTTCTACCTCTCAAATTGGGAAAGATTTTAAAATATCATTACACCCACTCTAATCAAGCTTTCACCCTGGCATTACCTCAAAACAGCTCCTGCCATCATCACCAATGACTATCATATTGCCAAATTCTACGGTCATTTCTCAGTCCTCACCTTACTCTTCTCTCAGCAATGTTTGAAACCCAGGAGCTCACCTTCCTTCTTTCTCTTATTTCCCCGGCTGTTATTCTATGGCTGACCTTTCTGCCAGCAAGTTTTCCTCGTGTTTAAAAGCACTATGATTGAAGCATAAAAGACAAATGGAAAGATGAAATACAGAAGCCCCCCACTTATAAGCCCTTCCATATGCCAGGCATGTTCCTTAGGTTATCATATTTAGCCCTCATGGCCTCCTTCCCTTTGTCTTCAACATCAAGAAATGCATACGATGTTCTCACGTATTTGTGGAACCTAAAAATTAAAACAATGTAACTTATGGACATAAAGAGTAAAATGATTACCAGAGGCTGGGAAGGGAAGTAGGGTGGGATACGGGGAGGTGGGGAAGGTTAATGGGTACCCAAAAACCCAAAAAGAACAAATAAGACCTACTATTTGATAGCAAAACAGGATGACAATGGACAATAATAACTTAATTGTACATTTTCAAATAACTAAAAGAGTATAATTCAAGTGTTTATAATACAAAGGATAAATGCTTGAAGGGATGGATACCGCATTCTCCACAATGTGATTATTACACATTGTATGCCTGTATCAAAACATCTCACATACCCCATAAATATATTCACCTACTATGTATCCACAAAAGTTAAAAATAAAATTGTAATACAAAATTTTAGTAAATAAATTTTGAAACAAAAAAATGGAAAAAAGAAATGCATACCTTTGATGAATTCCTGAGTTATGGACCTCACCAACCTTCCTCTCGGCCTTCCTCTTCAGGCTGCCTGGCTGGAAGGCCATGTCTGCAGGCTTCTTCCAGGCTACCAGCAAGAAAGTCTGAGAAAATTTCCTGGAGGGAAAACAAAGGCCCCACCTTGAACTAATCCCAAGACCAAGGGAAATTCTTGCTTCCTGCACTTCTACAGCTGCCCCAACTCCAAGTTTGGCTCATACCCCCACCTGTGAACCTAGTGCACCTGGGAGGATTTCATGGTGGGAGGATGACCTTTTCCCTGAGTATCAATGTTTTGAGCTCTGAAAGATTCTCAAAGTGTCCACCAAGAAGCCCTGTCTTAGAGACCCACTGCAGGCCTGCCCTGGATAAAATTGTGAATGAGATGAAATCCAGCTTCTTTTGACCCATTCAGTGATCCTTTTCCCCAGCGTTTTGTCAACTGGCTGTTGACTGCAGTTCACCTTGCTAACTGAGACCATACTTCCAAAAGGGAAATACATCAAGATATGAGGGATCTGTGGAGCTGGGGTACAGTGGCTTATGCTTGTAATCCCAGCACTTTGAGAGGCCAAGGCAGGAGGATCGCTTGAGCCCAGAAGTTTGAGACCAGCCTGGGCAACATAGGGAGACTCCATCTCTACAAGAAATAAAAAATTAGCTGGCACACAACTGTAGTCCCAGCTACTCGGGAGGCAGAGGTAGAAGCATACCTTGAACCCAGGAGTTTGAGACTACAGTGAGCTATGATCACATCACTACACTCCAGCCTGGGTAACAGAGTGACCCTGTCTCATAAAAAAAATAAAAGGGGTCTGTGGCCCACACTGGGAGAGGAGAACTTGAGATGAAGATGTATAAACTTCAAAGTTTGAAACTTTCAGGATAGAGTCAATGATTTATGGTGCAATGGAAAGAATATTTAAAATTCAAACTGGTTTACACAATTGTAAGACAAGTGGGGGTTATTCATTCCAAAAGCATCCCTTTATTTACTTCTGCTCATCAAATCTTGCTTTCTATTCTCTCTGCATCTTTTCTTCAGCTGCCTTGCAGGAGGGTTTCTGATCGTACTATGACATGAGTGGTGTACTTTAAATGTATCATCACTGCTCACACATTTTCATTTTCAGAGTGAAATGAAGGAATTACTAAGCAATATTAGAATTACTAGAATTACTCTCATGGTGGGACATGCATCAACAGCAGGTGAGTTAGAAAAGCAAAGAAGCCTTCTCTAAATCACCAAAAACTCAAGACAGCAGAGCAGATGGTGAATACATAAACTCATTTCTGAGTTTTTCAGAGCTAATCAAAATCTGGTGTTAGCTTTAGTAATTTTGTGACTTTAGGCAAATTATATGATGTCTCTGCACCTCTATTTTACATCATAAAAATAAAAATAGCAGTAGGAAAAAAAAGTAAGTTTATTTTGAGAGTTAATTGAGGTAACATGATAGTGCCAGGGTGTACAAAATGCTCAATAAATGTGGCTTGTTATTGTGTTTATTTATTGTATCTGCTAGGTAACTGGCTATACTATGTATAAAGTGACCAATGGGAAATTGTGACTTGCCACTAGTGTGGTGGTGAAGTATGAATAGAGAGAGGGTGATCCAACTGAGAGAGAGCTAAGATAACATCTGCTGCCTCACATTTGAATTTGCTGCTGGGGTAGATTTCCTCTTCCTCTGCAAAGGCCCTTCTACCCTTCTGCCTGGATTTGCATCCCATTTGGAGGTCAGCCTGCACCATAGTTGCTGCCTTCTAGTTGGCCCTAATCAAACACCAGTTCAAGGAACTGAAAAATTCAATGTAATAATGTTTTTTGCTGACTTGATGAGTTTTCTCATTCTTTCAAGTATTCATTGGGTGCTAAATCTGTGCATGTTTTATATTAGGCACTTATGGCAGTAGAAAAGAAACAAGGCCATCTCTCTAGGGTAGATAATGCCTACTATTCCTTCTCCTCCTCTTCTTTCTCTTCTTCCCCCTTCTCTCCTCCTTCTTTTTCTCCTGCTGCTCCGTATTCCAGCTTGCTTGTTTGAGAAAAGTTCATCAAAAAAGTCAAAAGACACAGCTTCTCCAGAAGTAGGGGTGCATAAATAGGTCCATTTTACAGCTTCCCAAAGCCTTGGGCACTCTTTTGAGGGCCCATGCACATTCGACCCAATCATAAAAATGCATTCACATCCAACAATAAGCATTACTCATAAATAATTATTTTAATTGAATAAATTGCACTCTTGACTAATATGATATTTGATTCTATAAAAGCATGTAGTTTAACTTCATTTTGATGATTGTTAGCTTACTTTGGCATTTTAAATCCAATTAGTTTATTTTTTCAATTCTCAAACATGTTTTGGGATCTGAAAAGCTTATAAACCCTGAACACTGTGCCCTAGGGCTTTAAGGACAAAACAGTTCTGGCTAACGTTGGGTTTAAATCTTAGCCCTATCTGTTATTTAACCCTGTGAGTCTGAATAAATTACTTAAGCTCTCTCAGCCTCAATCACCTAATCCATCAAGCGAACCCATTCAGACACATTTAGCAAGTGCCAAGCCCACTGCTTTTGAAACACCTTTGCAAAAATTATAACTGAGGAAATTATGACAGTGAAAGAGATCAGATCTAACCAACTCCATCTTGCTTCTAACCTTTAAGCTGTCCTTGTTTATTCCTGGGCATAGGCTGGACTAACCTTGGGAAGGAATTTAGTTTGTATTTGACTCTGAAACAAAACTGACAATAGCCCTTTCCCGAAAAAGACCCCCTTCTTGCCTTGGGACCAGTCTGCCTTTCTAGGACTAACAAATTAGCTACCAGATTAGAAATGATGGTTTAAGGGTCATGCAGCCTCTGGCTGCAAGAGTCTGAACCTCCCCAAATTGCTCCTGTGGATAACATCACTACTGTGAAACCTAAGATCAGTGCTTGAGATATTTTGCAGACCCTCACTAGATGGATCAGCTGACACCACCCAGACTGGTAATCTGGCTCAAACGGTTCTGTGTTCCCACCCAGGAACAGAGGACAGCAAGAAAACCTCACTTCAACCTACTGTGATTCCATCTCCAACCTGACCAATCAGCACTCCCCACTTCCCAAGCCCCTACCCGCCAAATTATCTTTAAAAACTCCAATCCTCAGCATGCTGGGGGAGACTGATTTGAGTAATAATAAAACTCCAGTCTCCTGCACAGCTGGCTCTATGTGAATTACCCCTTCTCCAGTGCAATTCCCCTGTCTTGATAGATCGGCTCTGTCTAGGCAGTGGACAAGGTGACCCCATGGGGCAGTTACACTTTCCGTAGAGAAATAGCTCAATAAATATTTTTTTTTATTTTATTATTCAGCATCTACAATGTAGAGTTCCCAACCAAGTTACTCAGAGCTAAATAGATTGAGGTTGAAGTTCCAAGGCTTAATCACTAAAGTTCTCAAGAGGACTGTGTAGAAGAAAAATTCTACAGGAATGACAGATTTTCTGAGAAATTCCTACTCTCACACTTCAAGCCTCAGGATTTGCATTCTGTGACAATAACAGCACAACATTATTGGAGAGCGATACATCCTCAAACATTAATGGAGAGCAGCCATCCTCGGGATCCCAGCCTCAGGCATCTTACTTTCTTGTGTCTTTGTAGGGGGTTCTATGAGGAGACAGGAAGTGATAAGAGAAGCTTACAGGCGGACTCAGGCAGCAAGGTCTGAAACCAAATGCAGGCATCTAGGAACACCAGTGGTGGTGGAGGGCATGCAAAGAGGCAGAGAGCAGTTGGCTGCACCAACTGAACAGCTTTTCTTGGTTGTTCAAAGCAAACACAAATGAAAAAATGCAGTTTACCTTTTTCTCAGATGTTACAACTGTCATCCACAGAGCCATGGATCAAATGCAATATGAATCAATCACTTCATTTTTTTGATTATGTTGAGCACTTATTTTGGGTACACCACCATAGTAGGGGCTATGGCTGAATGATGTGGTTCCTGTCCTCAGAGAGACTACAGAGGGGAAAGTGGGAGTAGGGATGGACAATAAGTGCAAAGAAAGGATTGTGGTCTCATAGCAGGTATATATAGGCTAAATTAGTGAGATAGATTATAAGTGTCAAGGATGTTCAGAAGAAAGGCACTTCACTGTTGGATGGAATGGTCAGAAAGAGCTTCACCCAGAAAAGGGAATTTGAGCTGTGACTGGGAAGCATTTCAGAGTAGCTGAAGCGAGAAGTTAGAAAAGGAATGAAAGGCTTAGGAAAAACAGAGAAAGAGAGAGTATACAGGGACATGATATGTGCTTTTTCTGTTCCTTTAACTATGAAGGCACATTTAAAATCCAGGTTCAGAAGTTCAGAGCCTGTCACAAAAAGACCAAGTCAGAAAGTAGAGTATTAAGCACCCATAAGAGATGCCTAGAAACTTCAAGGGTGGTCGTTTATCCTCACATGTCCTCACGTCCTCAGACACCAACTCTTACCAGGTGAGGGCAGAGCTGACAAGGCTGGTTCTCAAAGCATGAAGCTCATTCTTGATGATTAAGGGAAATCAATATATGTCTGTGGTTAAAAGCAAGAAGGCTTAAAAGGCTCAGATCAAAGTTGACCTATACTTCACATGCCTCATGCCGGAACACCAACATAGGTTACTCTCATGAGTTCCTGAAAGGAGTAACAGTGCACAGTGGTTTGCATGCACTGAGATGTGTGCCAAATATGGATAATGGTGGTGATGATGATGATGATGATAATGATGATAATGAAGATTCAGACATAAACATTTACTGAAGACACCTGTGTCATTGGTCCTGTGTCAATTATTGGGAAGACAAAGGTAGGAAGGCTGACTCATTCACTTTTGCCTGCCCAGTGCCTTCCTGGAAGAGTAGGGTCTTCGCTGACACTTCCTGGATAATTATGGAATCACTATCTTGGAAGAGTTTGAATTGGTCTTCCAGTCCATTTCTTTGACAAAAGATACAAGATAAAATAAAGTGATACTATCCATATGCAAAAATATTGTCAAGCCTACTTTTTAAGCACTTTATATAAAGAAATACTGTAATCCAGTGTGATTCATTACCCCAGCCCAAAAAAAAAAACAAAAAGTCCTTCTTAATATCCAACTGAAATATTTCTGTCTTAAATTTGGATCATGTAGTTTTATACAAAAAATTTTTACAACTATTAGTTTGGGGGAGATGTAATGGGATATCAAAGAAGCCATAATAACCTTACTTTTTAATCAAGAAAAAAATGAACACACATCATTAATTCAGGAATAAAGCAGCATTGGTCATAACAGCATTATGTAAGGATGTAACACTATGTTAAATTGTATTCAGTGAATTTCATATTGCAAAGTGGCACTATCATTTTGGGAAAATCTGTAGCAATGTGAAGTAAGTAATAACTACACAGACACCTTTGTAAGGAAGAATTCTGAAGCAAGAAACTTGAATAGGGATGAGGGGAAGGGGATGGGAGCCCATGAACAAATAGAGAAGTCATCCTTAGCTAGGAGTAAAATCAGGTCATTCAGAGTTAGAGGAGAGTAAACAGCAAACGGGTCCAGACATATGGTTAGATGTATAGCACTTCTAGATGTTCTTTTCTGGGTTGCTTTTATTTTCTGCATAAAATAAGAAGCAAGGCCATCTACTGAGTGTAAAGATGGTGGAAGTTTGAGAAGTATATTAATTTTGGAGATTTGAGAAATATATTAATCAAGTATATCTGGAAATGAGAGGCAATACATTGATAACTGGCATAAAGAGATAAGAGAAAATATAAAATAGTCAGGTAGGAGAGTGGGAGAGCAAATGAATGTTTGGGTAACATTACGGACCCAGTTGAAGTTAGTGGTAATACATTTAAAGTGAGACCAGTCAGCATGGTTGCATGTTTTTCTCCAGTTACATTCAGCAGTGCAGCTTTAAGCACTGAATAAGTGAAGACTGGAATTTAACTGGAGTTGGGATTTTGCCAGTTGACTACGGACCAAGTGAAAGCAGTAAAGGATTGAAAGCATGTGCAAAAAGAGTGATTGAAAGAGGTAAAGGGCTGAAAACATGTGCAAAAAGAGCGTTTGTGAGGATTGGCCATGGTATGTATGCTGGTTAAGAAGGGAAATAAGAACTTGAGGACAAATGACAGTAAATTGATTATAGGGTTTAGTAGGGATGGGTTTAAAAGATTGTAGGAGTTAAGGTACTTGACTCTGATATCTAGCCACCAGTAACTGTTTATTTTTCCATTCTACTTGCACCTCATTGAGGATAAATTAGTTTAATCTTCTCTAATCAATGTGTCTGACTCCAAACCAGGCTAGAGAATGATGAATTTTATAATGTGCAGGATAACCAGTGTGGGGTGTGGGGTAAGGTGGGAATAAGGAATGATCAGTTAACGTTTCGTGAGGAAGCAGTCAAGAGGAAGTATCCACGATAGAATAAAACACTTAACTAGAAGCTGATATTCCCCCTTTAATACTACCCTCCATATACTAGGTAGTTGCTGAACATGTTTGAGGAATGAAATTGGATGGATGAATCCAGTTGAAAAGATATGATTTTCCTGAGGGAGAGAGTAATGAGTGTGGTAGTGGCAGTGAAAATGGCTAGAAGAGATGGATTTGAGAAACATTAAGGATAAAATCAACAGGACTTGATGGAGTGGTTGGGAAGAAGCAGGCAGGAGTGCAAAGAGGCAAGGATGGCTCCTAGATTCTGACTTGGCTAATGGGGGTGGATGGCAATGTCTTTCAATAAGATAAGGAGTGGAAGAAAGAAGAATAATAGGTTAGGGGCCAATGAGAGTAGTGGATTAGCTTTGAGCATGTTGTGAGATATCTGTGGGATACCCAAATGAAGATGTCCAGTGGAAAAATGGAGAAATGAGCCTGAAACTCAGCAGAGGTCTGAGGATCATAGGGTAGCAATGTCCCTTAGGCAAAAGCAGGTGGAATCCAAAGCATGGCATGGACCTGTTAGCAAGTATCACGAACCATGAGTTCCTTGGTGTCTCCTTAAGGGAAATTACAGAGTGAAAGGATCTGACAGACAAAGATTGAACCATGCACAACTTTTGTGTCTAAGGATCAAAAAGAAGAGAAGAGCCCACAAAAGAAAGAGCAACCAAAGATGTACACAAATAAAAATTGGAGAGAAAAGCCAACAGAATAGAGAACTTCAAGAAGGAATTCGTCGTCTGAATGAAATGTCAAGAAATGTCCAATAAGTTGAGACCTGAAAGGCATCTGTTAGCTATGGTGAAACAAAGCATTGAGCTCTACAGGAAGAAGGTAGAAGCCTTCTTTGGAGTGGTAGAGACCAAAATCAGATTAGAATAGATTGAGGAGTTAACGAAAAAGTAGGAAGTGGGAGACACAAGAAAAGGCTCTTTTTCGAGTAGCTTGGCTAAAAAAAGGAAGGAGATAGAGTAATGGCCATGGGAACCTATGAGTTATTCATAGTTATTTTTAATTTTGCTCTTTTGAAAACTGAAAATTCTTGAGCATGTTGATAAACAGGGAGGAAACGGTCAAAGGTTGAAGATATAGGAGAAAGTCCAGGACAGTGAGAGTCTTTGGGCAAAGGCATATGGGGATCAAAGGCACAGAAAGATGTCCACTTCTTACCCTGTTGGAAGGCACAAAGGATGGTTCAGAGGGAAGTATGTTTATGTCTGCCTCACTTATTGAAAAATGCATCTGTACGTATGACCTGCACTTTCTCATTAACTATTTCTATACATTCAGGCTTCTTTTTTTTTTTTTTTTTTTTTTTTTTGAGATGGAGTCTCACTCTGTCACCAGGCTAGAGTGCAGTGGCATGATCTTGACTCGCTGCAATCTCCGCCTCCCGGATTCAAGAGATTCTCCTGCCTCAGCCTCCCAAGTAGCTGGGAATATAGGCGCATGCCACCACACTCAGCTAATTTTTGTATTTTTAGTAGAGGAGGGGTTTCACCATGTTGGTCAGGATGGTCTCGATCTCCTGACCTCAAGTGATCCACCCACCTCAGCCTCCCAAAGTGCTGGGATTACAGGCATGAGCCACCATGCCCGGCCCACATTCTGGCTTCTAACTCTACTATTTTGCTGAAACTGAACTTCCCAAAGTGTCAAATAACCTCCCAATTTCAAATTCAGTGGCATCTTCCCAGTTCTTCTAAACCTTTGTGCAACATTTACCCAGTTGAACAATCTCTCTTTCCTAAAACTCTGTCTTACCTTAGTTTCTGTGATACTGTGACACTCTTTCTCACCTCCCTATTAATTTATTCGGTCTCTGCATTGGTTTCACTTCTTTGTCTTGAACCCTAAATGTAGGTGAGCTCCCAAGATCTGTGGCTTCAGCTCTTATCTTTACAAACAAAGCATTCAAATTTACTTTCAGTCTCTCTTATGTGGCTTCTGCTGTCCAGGACTTTGTGGTTCAGACCTCTGACTCAAGACATTTGTTAAAAATGGAGTAGATCAATCAGAATCACTGGGCATTGTGAACAGCACCAAATCAGTAGGAGAATGGGAGTTATCAGTGACAAAGTTTCTGATATATGACTATGATCAAGTGACTGTGGCATGAATGTGAAAAGCAGTAAAACCCAGTGTCACCTGGGGTGGGTTCAGAACAAAGAGGAATGCCAATCCACTAGAGATAAGAAAATGGTAAATGGTGGGCTCAGCACTAAGGAAGGATAAAACTGGAACCAGATTACTCATAAGGGACGTGTGCACAATAATGCATGTTCTGTGAAGAGAGGCTCATCGGTACAAGATCAAGACAAGGTGACAGAAGAAGACAGGTGGAAAATCAACTTTTCTGATAAAAGCGTCATCTAAGATGGATTTGCAACTGGGATTGGCCACTTGTACCTGCAAGCCCCAAGCAGTCACACCTAAATGAAAGGACAGATCTCTTTGGTGCAATGCATGTTTAGATCACTATATTGTAACACGCAAATTAAAAGTACATTGAGAAACCTTTACACACTCACTAGATTGACCAAAATTTAAAAACGGACAATACCAAGTTTTGGCAAGGATATGAGAGCACTAGAACCCTCATACATTTCTGGCAGAAATGCAAAGTGATACAGTCTGTTAAACAAAGTTTATGGGAGGCCGTTGGTTTGGACTAGATTCCTGCAGTAGGCCCCAACAGACCAGTCCAAACCAGAATACAGTCATATGTGCTATGTTCCACATAATTAAACTGAACTTTGAAATGGGACAGTTTTCCTTAAAAAAAAAAAAAAAAAAAAAAAAAAAAAAAAAAAAAAAGGAGATTCCAATGAACCTGAATCAACAAAATAAGAAAATCCCCTCTGTTTTAACCCTACCAGGAAAATAACTTTGAAATGACCAATCCACTTTTTGTTCTCGTTTCTATTCTCTTTAGTCCTTTTCTAGCTATAAAGCGAATCCCCTCTGCTCAGCGCATCATAGTACTCACTGTATTTCATAGAATGAGATGTTCCTCAATCTAGAATGACAAATAAAAACCAATAAAAATTTTTAAATTACATATGTCATAATTTTGTCTTTTGACAAGTCACTTTGGAAAATAATTTGGCAATTAAATGTACACTTACCATAAGCCCCAGCAATCCTACTCTTAGGAATTTATCCAAGAGAAATTAAACATAAGTTAACACAAGACCTATATGTAAAATGTTAGCCATAACAGCCAAAAATTGTAAACAATCTGCTGTGGTTTGAATATGTTCCCCAAATTTCATGTGTTGGAAGCTTAACTTCCAAATTCATATGTTGATTGGAGGCATCCAATCCTCCAAGTCTTTAAGAGGTAGCCTTAGAGAGGTAACTAGCATCAGATAAGATCATCAGGATGGGGCCCCTGTGAGGGTACTGGTGGCTTTATAAGAAGAGGACAAGAGACCTGAGTTGACAAGCCTGCTCTTGGCCTCTCATCAAGTGTCCTCCTCCATGTTATGATGCAGCAAGAAGGTCCTCACCAGATACGGCCCCTCAACCCAGGACTTCCTAGCCTCCAGAAATTTAAGAAATACATTTCTTTATAAATTACCTAGTCTGTGATATTCTGTTTTAGCAACAGAAAACAGACTAAGACAAAAAATTTTATACCAAGAGTGGAGTCATTGCTATAATGATACCTGGAAATGTAGACTTGGCTTTAGAACTAGGTATTGGGCAAAGGCTGGAAGAATTTGGAGGAGCAGGCTAAAAAAAGCCTCAGTGGCCAAGAACAGAGTATTAAGGGCAATTCTATGGAGGCTTAGAGGACAAGAAGATGAGGGGGAGTCTGGAACTTCTTAGAGATTATTTAGGTGATCATGACTAGAATGCTGATAGAAATATAAACAGTAAAAGCTCTTCTGATGATATCTGAGATGAAGATGAGCAACAAGATATTGGAAACTAAAGTAAAGGCCATTCTTGTTATAAACTGAAAAAGAATTTGGTTGGATTGTGTCCATGCCCAAAGGATTTTTGGAATACAGAACTTAAGAGCAATGGATTAGGATACCTAGTGGAAGAAATACCTAATCAGCAAAAAATTCAAGCTACTGCATGACTACTTTTACAGCTTACATTAAGCTACAAGAGGGGAAAATGATTTAAACATGGAATTTATCCTCAAAAGGGAAGCAAGGCAGAAAGGTTTGGAAAACTCTTACCCTGACACTGTAAAGAGTTAAAAAAGAAAAAAGAAAAAAATAAAATAAAAAGCAGTTCAGGAGAGGAAATCAAGGATATGACCCAGAGATCATTTTCTAAGGAGATTAGCACAGATAGACGGAATCACCAAGACAATGGAAGAAAGGCCCTGAAGATATTTCAGAGATCTTCAAGACTTCCCCTTCCATCACAAGCCCAGGGGCCTAGGAGGGCAGAATGGTTTCAAGGGACAGGCCCAGGGCACCTTACATAGGCTTAGTGCCCAGAGCCCCCTTTGGTCTCTGCTCCAGGCATTACAGTGCAGGAATCCACAGCCTCCTTAGCCATGTTTCAGCAGGCCCAAGTACAGCTCCTGCCATAGCTCTGAAGGGCACAAGTGATAAGCCTTAGTGGCATGAGCATGGTACTAATTCTGCACACACCCAGAATGCAAGAGCTATGGAGGTATGGCAGCCTCTACCTGGATTTCAAAGAGTTTATACACAGCCTGAGGTCCCAGGCAGAAACTTGCCACAGAGATGAGGATGCAACAAAGAGGCCCCACTAGGATAATGCCTAGTGAAGCCATGGGTGTGGAACTGCCACTGGGGTGTGAGACCCCAGAAATGTAGGACCACCAGCGTGCAATAACAGTCTGGGAGAGTTGCAGGTATGAGACTCCAACCTGAAAGGGCCGGAGTGTGAGCTGAGCCCAACAAAGCTAAGGGAAGAGGACTTCTTGAGGTTTTTGGGGTTCACCCCCAACCCCAGTGTGTCCAGGAAGCAACACATGGAGTATAAGATTATTCTACAGTCTTGAGATTTAGTGTCTGCCCATTTGGGGTTTCAGACTTGCTTGGGGCCCATTACCCGTTTTTTCCTGCCTATCTCTCCCTTTTGGAATGGAAATATTTACTCATGCCTGTTCCACCATTATATTTTGGAAGTAGATAATGTGTTTGATTTCACAGGCTCACATCTGGAAGGGGTTTGCCTTGAATCTGAGATGACTTTGGACTTTGGGTTTGGACTTTTGACTTGGTGCTGGAACAAGTTATGAAATTTGAAACTGTAGGGATAAAATGAATGTACTTTGCATGTGAGAAGGACATGAGATTTGGGGACTAGGTGTGAAATGTACATTGTACCCTATAAATACATATAATTATGTGTCAATTTTTTAAACTGAAATATTATACTGCCATAAAAATATGCTTCCAATATGGTTTTCATAACATGAAAAATGTTTGAATTAAGCATCTAGTAAAAATTGATTTAAAAAATGAAGAAGAAGAAGAAGAAGAAAAAGAAGAAGAAGAAGAAGAAGAGGAGGAGGAGGAGGAGGAGGAGGAGGAAGGAGGAGGAGGAGAAGAAGGAGGAGGAGGAGGAGGAGGAGGAGGAGGAGGAGACGAGAAACTTGTGGTACACACACTCTCGTCCTCTCCCCATAGGATGTCCCCACCACGTTGTGATGCGACAAGTCCCTCACTAGATACAACCTCTCAACCTTAGACTTCCCAGCCTCTAGAACTGAAAGAAATAAATTTATTTTCTTTATAAATTACCCAGTCTGTGATATTCTGTGATGGCAACAGAAAATAAACTAAGACAACCCAAATGCCCATTAACTAGTGTATGAATAAATCAGTTTTAGTATATCCATACAATGGGGTATATTCAACAACGGAAAAGCACAAACCACTGGCACACAATGACATGAATGAATCTTAAAAGCATTATACTAAAGTGAAAGAGCTAATTACTAGAGAATACAATCTCAGACTACATGCTGCCAAAATTTTAGCAAAAGCTCTGTTGTAAAAAAAAAAAAAAAATCGTATTTATATTTGAACTGTACATTCAGTCTGCCATTTCACTTCTCAGTGATGACCATACAATTTTGCCCAAAGACAAGTTCCAAAAAAGAAAAAGAAAAATATTTGTAGGCTACCATTTATTTCATAAATTGTATATTTTCTTTCTATCAGAAAGTTTAATATCTGCAACTGGCCTTAAGCATTCATTTAACATTTCTTTAACTGAGGGTTTCAGATTATTTGCCAAAGTTTCTTAAATGACACACGGGGTACATAGTACAGTATCTGGTTTGAACATTTTGCCCTTGAATAGATGTTGTTGTTGGGTAAATTATTCACATGTCTTCACTGTCCCACGTAACTTAGACTATATCTCTGTGTTACACTCAGTTGCTTCCCACAAGCTCCTGCCTCTCTCGCCTAGGTCCACCTTCTCTCTCAGCAAGCTCTGTGGTTAACCAAACTGTTTACAGCCCTCCTGATCAACTGATGGCTCACCATAGTGATGCTCACCACAATAATCTCATAACCCTGTTCTCAGTTCCAGACAGAAAAAAGGAAAAAAAAAAAAAAGGTGCATATGCTTTCCTCATTGCAGCCAAGTAGAAATCCTCATCTTGAATAATAAAATGGGTGAATTAAACACAATCAGAGAGAAAACCACTGCAAAGCCATTCTCTTTGGTGACTCTTCTCCTTCCTTCTAAGACGCTTTGTCTACCCTCAGCATCAGCCTCAAGATGAGGGCTAAAGAAAAATTAAACAGGACAAACTTTTCTTCACTTCTGGAAAAAGCAAAATATTCCACAGTCATTCATAACTTGATCTGGAATACTCCTGAATTGTTACTGTAGTTGCATTTTTTCTAAATCTCTTCAAACCCTGCTAGATCATCAAGTCTAAATAAGTTTTAAACAAAATAAGAAAGAATAATTGGATAAAGGACAGCAGGAAGAAGGGAGGGAGGAGGGAGGGAGGGAGGGAAGTCCTATAAGGAAACTGTTGTTCCACATACACGACATTTCTAAGTGTTCATTTTGGATTACTCCTTAAATGCCTTGAAATGAGCTTTGAGCATTTTACAACTAAGAGAACTAAGGTAAGACAGGAGTCTGCATATGTGCTAAGTACTCAGATGTGACTTAAAGAATTGATTATCTTACTTATGTTTATGTAAGCAGCACATATTAGAAAATGGGTCCCAGTGCTTTGGGAGGCTGAGGCAGGAGAATTGCTTGAGGCCAGGGGTTTGAGACTAACCTGGACAGCACAGCAAGATCCCCCCCACCATATCTAAAAAATATTTGTTTAAAAAATTAGCCAGGTGTGGTGACATACTTCTGTAACCCCAGCTACTTGGGAGGCTTAAGTGGCAGAATCACTTGAGCTCAGGAGTCCAAATTACAGTGAGCTATGCTGCACCACTGCACTCCATCCTGGGTGACCAAATGAGACCCTACCTCAAAAACAAAGGAAAGGAAAAGAAAATTAAGTTGATCCATCTTAAGCATAATCATGACTCAGCTACACGATTCTTCCACTTTCTCATCTCTATTCAGATCACTTTCAATAAAAGGACAAATTTTAGGGATATGTATTGTGTCTCAGCTTATGGAGCAATTTTTAATGGACAAATGCATGTGATTGACTGTATACTGTTTTTATCGCATGTAAACATAGCATGTCTAAACAACGTAAACATAAGATAGACAAATTATAAGGTTGAGGTCAATCTTGTTAAGGAGATATGTATTAAATTCATCACTATCTCTCAGCAACTCACAAAAAGGCTATGATCCCTGGGTGTTCTGTCGCTTGAGTATGTTTAGGAATATCTGCCCCAATAATCATAATCCCTATGTCTACTCTGCCAATTTTTTTCATTCTCGTCCGGATCTTAACCCCCCTCCCATTCTCTTCTTGCTCCCCAGAGCACCTTTCTGAGCTGAAGGCCTCCAACGTGCATCTTTTCCTTGGTTACAACCCTTCTTTCTGCCTCAGAGGCACTCTTCCCCATGTCTGCCCTCTCACCCTCTGCCACCTCCTTGAAACCATGTGTGATTCCCTTTAGCCTTGGTATCTTTCATCTCATTTTCTTCTTGGTGTCTTTCATCTCCTCTTCTCTGTGGGACCCTACTATTGTAAAAGAGATTTGTCCATCTCAGATGCCTGGAAGTTAAACTCCCCAAGAACTCTTTATCCAGCACAAATGCGTACAACAATGTTTTGAGAAAAGTGACCCGAGGAAAAATGCTCCTGGTCTTTGTTTAGCAACCTCTCCCACAACGTCAAGCAGCAGCACACCTCAAGATGCAAGGACCAAGGGTGACCTGTCTGCCCCAATTCTTTTAGGCTATGCTGCTGTGAAAGGGTGCACAGGCTAAGTCTTCTCAGGCCTCAGGAGACTCTTGAGAGCTACATCCTCAGTGCTCATATTGCCATGGTCACCTCGTTGTACAGATGAGGACAGCTGGGTCTTTTACCAAAACCAAAGAAAATGCTTGTTTTCTTCAATGGCTGAGTCTCAGTGTTTTGTCGTACAGCACCATTCCCAATCCTATGCTAACTGCTACAGCCACGATTGCATCTCTCACAGCCAGATGTGATGACCAGGCAGTCAGAACCTGTCACTTCTACTTCCTCACCTCTCCTTGCCCCCTAAGCCTTTGTTTTTGGCTTCTATGACAATAAAGCAATCAAACTTGATCTCTGAAAAATCATCTTCTAATCATTTTTTGAAAAACGTCTCCGCTCTTTGTTTCCCCAATATTTCACTCTTCTGGTCATTTACTTCCATCTTGGTCTCCTCTGAGACCCCTTTTTCCTTCCCCCAAGAAAATATCCCCCAAGGAGTTGTCTTCAAATCAGCTTTAGAAAAATGACACATATTGGCCCAAGTGACTGGGAAGGGGAAGGGGCTACGGGACCTAAGGCCCAGGAACTGGAACTGAACTCTCCACCTACCAGGACTCTTACCGTCTACATCCATCTCTCGTCTCTGCTTGCCTCTGCCTATGAGTGTTAGCCTCATCCCCTCCTACTGCAAAGAAACTTTGCTTATATGATGGGGAATGTGCCCAGGTGCAGCTCACCTGTGAACTCACAATGAAAAGAGAGCACTTTCTTCTCCCTTGTTGGCTGAGGCTCTAGGTAGTTCCAGTGTCTTGATGCTGTCACAGAAACCGGTGCCCTTAGTACAGAGTTCCTCCAATAAAAATGGTTTCTGTATGCTGACATCTCTGAGAAAATCCTAGGAAAGTTGAATAGGTGACAAAACCTTGCAGGGTGCCCACTAGACACTGGAAGGAGCAATAACTCCTGATGGATGGGAGGACTCAGCCCTTGCTAAATAATTTATCCTTCACACTCCCATGAGACTCTTATCCCAGGCTTTCCAGAACAATCATTTTCCAAACTGGCATTGCCTGTACACCTGGAAACTTGCAGAAAAACTATAGGAATGAGTGAGAGAATAAATAATAAAAGAATCATAAGTTATGAAGACTTCCTTGTAGATACCAGTGATTGTTTGGGGGGTTTCTTGCCCAAGAGAAGCCACAGGTAAAGTTGTGAAGTTGAGAAAGATATTATTTGGCATCCTACCCTCTTCTTTCTGTCTCTTTGTCTCATCCTCCAGACAGCCAATGACTCCATGCTACCTTTCATCATCAAAACCAAAGACTATACATCTGAGGTCTCTCTAATTTTTTTCCCAAAAGAAAACTCCCTTTTATGGTGGAATAATCT
This sequence comes from Chlorocebus sabaeus, assembly GCF_047675955.1. Lineage (NCBI taxonomy): Eukaryota > Metazoa > Chordata > Mammalia > Primates > Cercopithecidae > Chlorocebus > Chlorocebus sabaeus. The sequence continues at coordinate 52,197,312 of NC_132920.1, forward strand.
CAGTTGGCAGTAAGGAAAAAGAACCTCATAAAACTAATTCACATTAAGGTGTGCATGCCTAATATACCATCTCTCCCTGGTTTGTGTTTCTGAATCACAGATTATATTGACTCAATCACGAACTATCCCAAGGACTCCACAATTTTTATTTCTGGACTTTACCTTCAGTTTCTTCCTATGAAACTGGATCAATATATCCAATTACCCATAGGCATCATATTTAACATCTAAACTCATTGTCTTCCCTACCTGGAAAATGCTTGTCTTTAAATGGTGTCATCTTGGTTTTGAGCCAAGGCATCCACCCATTGGCCCCATCAGACTCTGGAAAGTTTTCCCGGACTCCACCATCTCCTTAGCCTCTTCCCACCCCCAACACCAATCAGAGATGAAAGTTACCAAATCCTACTGATTCAATCTTTTCCTATCCTCCAGCCCCACTGACATTTCAGGACTTCATTACTTCTTGCTTGAGTTTTAACAATAACATTCAACCATAGCATCTCCACACCATACCAACCTGATCAAATCTGATCCAATCTCACCCCGTTACCAGAGAGAGCTCCCTAAAATGCAAAATCAATCATCTCACTCCCTTGCCTAAAACCTTGAAATAGCTCTCCATTATTTGGAGAAGAAAATCCAAATTTCTTAAAGGCCTTAATCCTTTCATATTTTCACCCCCATTTATCTCTTTGGTCACATGTTCTCCTGCCCCCACTCACTGTACTTCATGTTTCTGCTTTGCCAATCATTCGTATTTTCTGAGAATGAGATGCCATTCTGTGCCACTGTGCCCATGCATACACTGTGCTTTCCAACCAAAAAGTCCTCTGCCTCCCAATCTTCCTAGTAAACTTCTATTCATCCTTTATTTAATGTATTTATTTGTTTACTTATTATTTATTTATTTTGAAACAGAGTCTCGCTCTGTCACCCAGGCTGGAGGACAGTGGAATGATTTTGGCTCACTGCAACCTCCGCCTCCCAGTTTCAAGTGATTCTCATGCCTCAGCCTCCCGAGTAGCTGGAATTACAGGCCAGCGACCACACTCAGCTAATTTTCATATTTTTGGTAGAGATAGTGTTTCACCATGTTGGCCAGGTTGGTCTCAAATTCTCAGCCTCTAGTGATCCACTCTCCTTGGCCTCCCAAAGAGCTAGGATTACAGGTGTGAGGCACCAAGCCCAGCCCATTCATCCTTTAGATGGAAAACCAATGTCACCTTCTTTGGCAACCCATATAGGACCAACCCTCTATCAAAGAACAACTTAGTGTCACTTTCTTTCATCTTGACTCTGTACTTCATATCTATTTATATTGTTATATTTGCCACACTGTATTGGAATTGTTTTTATAGACATGTAAAAAAAGAAATTTCTGTTTAAAACCACAACCAACTTAATTGCTTTTGCCCTTAGGGATTGGCGTTATTTTTCCCTTGAGTAGAAATGTTTGCAAAATACTTGGAAAGGCAGTATTTGGTGCAAGGGATAAGGTCTCCAGGACCTGCATTAGCAGACCACAGAGAAACAAAAAGCTAAACCATACTGTAAATGGAAGGTGGTAAGCAGGAAGGGGGATAAGGTGAGAGCTGAGGAAAGATGGAGTCAGGGGAAGAACTACCAGGAGACAGGAAAGGAGCCCATGGAGAAGTGTTAGCCTCTGAGAATTCCTCAATGCCAATGGTGGCTGAAGAATGTTTAAGAACAAGAATACCTAATATTAAGTGTGGAGTTAATTGCACCATAGTGCTGGTGAGTATCTCCCTCTGTCACTCTACATCTCCGGTGACATCTACCACACATGCAAATGCCCACTGTGCTCTTCCCACAAGGCAAAGCATCTAGGTCAGCTCAGAGCAGTGCCAGCTTGCAGGAGGTGGACCGCGAGTGCAAAAGATCAACACTGCAGCACCTTAGGAAGCCAGCACACTAAAGGAAGGCTAAGATTCCCTAAGGAATCCCCACAGGTATGGAGGGAGAGCCCACTGGGTGGTTTGAACCAGTTATTGACTAAATTTCAATAGACATGATGACCAGGGGTTGAATTTGCTAACTTCTTTTCTGTCTCCCCTCTCGACCACGAGCATCACAACAGAAAGAATGGTGCCATATTGATCTTTGACTCGCCAGTGGAGAACATGGTGCTGCATGTTTAAAAGGAAGGTTTTCAGAGGATATCTAGAAAATGGAATCTACCTTACCAAGTTAATGTGTCAACCTTCTAGAAGTGCATATTTTTCAAAGAGCCTTCAAAAGTGATGCCTTAAAGAGAGTATTTCAGCAGCACACAAAAATGTATTTTAGAGACAGAGTCTCCTCCCAGTGCCTCATAAATCACATCACATAGAAAAATGGTCTGGTTTGCTAAGCTTGAGTTGCAGCCATAGCTGACATTCCTGGAGCCCTACAGGGATAGGAACAAAGAGCGAGAAGCACTGGAAGTGGAGGAGGCAAGTTTGCCTAAAGACATGAGACAGCACACCCACAAAGACAAATGGTTACCCGCTCAACCCTACTGCCCTTTCATGTATCAAATTCAAGAAGTTTGGTGAAGACAATGGATTTCAAATAATCTTTATGTTAAATATGATTGTCATGCAATGTTAACTTTTATGCAGTTAACCTTGAACTACTACGAGTAAAATGAGGGTCATTTTGGAGGCTAGAAATGTAGGTCAGACATCTCAGTTTAAGTTCGTGGAAGGAGCACTCCACCAACACTGACTTCCTTCCCTTGGGGTTACTGTAAGAAGTTGTCTGTTTGGGTCAGATGGTGAGAAGCCAACTTTAGGCCCCGTAGTGCTCTTCGTTGTCTCCCACACAGGGCATGCAGCAGTCAAACCGAAACAGCATCCTTGCTGCTTGCTTTCAGAATCCACCACATGGGTGAGTCAGAGACATTTCCCACCCTGCATCTTCTGCTGTCATCAAACACATTGTTTAGCTGGGCTGGCCACTAGAGAAAGCAAATTGTCTGTAATAGACTAATTGAATTGAATTGGGGCCTAGACACAATGAACCTGAATTATGGCTTTGCAGAAGGAGACATTGACATAGAGATTACAAATGGATAGATCTTACCTAATAATTGCTAGAGTGAATGCTCCTCCAGCCTGGAAACAGAATGCTTAGGCTAATCAAACATCCAACTTGATGAAGAGTTGCCCATGCAAGAAAGATTTTTCAAAGAAGAAGAAAGCGCTCAGATACACATAAGCATACTATTAGTTTTCTATCGCTACTTAAATTACCACAAAGTTGTTGGCTTAAAACAGCACACATTTCTCTTACAGTTCACTGGGCCAAAATCAAGGTGTCAGCCAGACTTTGCACCCTCTGGAGGTTCTAGGAGAGAATCATGGTTTGCCTTTTGCAACTTCCAAAGCTGCAGTCCTTGCATTCCTTGGCTTGTAGTCCCTTCCTCCATCTTCAAAGCCAGCTCTGTAGCATCCTGTTTCCATCCTCACATTGCCTTATGTCTCTGTAGTCAAATCTCCCCCTGCCTCCCTCTCATGCAGAGTCTAGTGATTACATCCAGGGCCCACCTGCATAATTCAGAATAATCTCCCCATCTCAAAATCCTTAATTAATTACATCTGCAAAGTCTCTCTGGTCATATAAGGGAACATTCGCAGGTTCAAAGACTAGGACATAAATATCTTTGGTGAACATTATTCAGCCTAGCACATCATGCAGGAAAGATTTTTTTTTTTTTTTTTTGAGATGGAATCTCACTTTGTCACCCAGGCTGGAGTGCAGTGGCACGATCTCAGCTCACTGCAAGCTCCGCCTCCTAGGTTCACCCCATTCTCCTACCTCAGCCTCCCAAGTAGCTGGGACTACAGGCACCCGCCACCACGTCTGGCTAATTTTTTGTATTTTCAGTAGAGACAGCATTTCACCATGTTAGCCAGGATGGTCTTGATCTCCTGACCTCGTGATCCATCCGCCTCAGCCTCCCAAAGTGCTGGGATTACAGGCTTGAGCCACCATGCCTGGCAGAAAAATTGTCAAAGAAGAAAATCAGATACACATGGGGCTGCAACACAACAGAACATTCTCTTGATTATGTAGAGAACAATATCTAAAGTTGTTGTCATTATGAACATCAATTCATCACCAGAGTCTAACATCAATTCATCATCATATTCTATTCATATTCTATTCTAACACAGCAATGCTTATTAATACAGAGTTCTGATAAATAACTGAAACCAGAGGCTCAGCTCTATTTTACTTCAGAATAAATTATGAAGTGTGGGCTTGTTTTTCATTATCTTGGGGCAAATAGTAGAATGTGAAAATCTGCATTTCCAGGAGGCAAGCATTTTTCTGCCTTGTGTAAAAAATGTCTTGAAGCTCCCTTTTTTGTTTTTCTGAAAAACGCATGTATGTGGGCCCTATAATTATGCAGATGTAAAGTGGAGATACTTGAAAAGCCGTGGTTCCCGGGGACTAAATTGTTCTTTGTAAAAGGTGAGTAAAAGGTCATATATCCTGTAGGCAGAGTTGAATTTCTTCAGACTATGCCCTTTGTAGAAAAATGTCTTTCTAACTAATGATATATACTGGGCTGTTGTGCACCATTGCTGATTATTATATAGAGGTATGTATTTTCATGCTTTTCATTTTAGTTGTTGAGATAGCCAAAATTGCAGCAAAGATATAAAGGCACAACTTTGAACTCCTGCTGAATGACAAAACAAAAAATAGAATTGGGTTAGATATAATCCAGCTTCCTTAGACACAAATATCAAGCTAAGTGAACATTTAGAAAATGTAGGCCAGGTGTGGTGGCTCATGCCTGTAATCCCAACACTTTGGGAGGCCAAGCCAGGAAAAATGTACGAGGCCAGGAGTCCAAGACCAGCCTAAGCCAAATAGTGAGATTTCGTCTCTACAAAAATAAATTATCAACCCGGTGTGGTGGTGCACACCTGTAGTCCTACCTACTCAGGCTGAAACAGGAAGATCGCTAGAGCCCAGGAGTTCAAAGCTACTGTGAGCTGTGATTGGGCCACTGCATTCCAGCCTGGGCAATAGGGCAAGACTTTGTCTCTAAAACAAAAAGAAAAAAAAAAGAAAATGTAATAATACTTGGCTGTGGCAGTCTAAAATAATTGTTCTTGGAACCTGATGTGATTACTAGTGCCATGTAATAAATCACCCCAAAATTATATTATGTAAAACCAAAGTCATTTTATTTTGATCACAAAAATTCAGGAAGAGTTCAGCTGGGCAATTCTCTTCAGATCTCGTGAGCAGGCAAGCATCATGGGCATGTAGGCTGTGTAGTAGTAGCACAGGGCCCTGCACTTAAAAGTGCCCCACAGTTGTTTTAATGCCCTGCTTGACAGTCTTAATTTTTTTTAACAATAGGCCCCACACTTTTTGCACTGGAATCCACAGATTATGTAGCTTGTCCTACTCATGAAGTTGCATTCAGATATTGGCTGGAGTTTCATCAATCGAAGTCTCAGCTAGTCTGGATGTCCAAGATGGACTCTTCACATGGCTGGCAGTGCGTGCTAGGTGTTGTCTGGGAGCTCCTGTGAGACTGTCAACCAGAGTGCCTACAAGTGGCCTTTCCCGGAGGGAAAAGGTAGTTGGACTTCTTGCATGGCAGTTGGCTCCCCAAGAGTGAACATTTGAAGGGAACAAGGTGGAAGCTGCATGGACTTTTATGACCTAGGCTTGGAAATCATGGAGCCTCACGGAAGTTACCAGGCCTCTGTCGGCAGGTGGCTGAGTGGGGCAGGAATTGATGTCTGAAACCAGACAGTCGGTCAAAGTGGTGAACAATTTCAGGAAAAGTTTAGAGGAAATGAGGATGTTGTTTAAAGATCCCCAGAAAACGCTGGGGACAAGGGCTTGGCAAAGGACTGGACTTCCTATAGGCAAGCAAGATGAGGGCCATTATAATTTGAGTTATTGATGGAAGTTCGCTGACCCAAGGATCTATTGGTTAGCTTTCTAATGAGCTTTCCACAATGCTTAAAATTTTGTAATTGTGTGACTAAGCAAATATTGTAGCTTGCTCTCCCTGACCATTCACAGAAAAAGTGATCCTCAGAAAAGATGCCGTGGTTCAGAGCCTCTCACACAGGGAAGTGATTTGTGGTGGATCTCCCACAAAAGGCAATGGAGCTTGGTGATGAAATGCAGAAGTCTACCACCATATCACTATTATAACCTTAAGAAAGATAGTATCTCAATGTGTGCCACAATTTTCTTATATGTGCAATGTGCCTATTTAGTGTTTCCTACTTCACAGAGTTATGATGATGATTAATTAAGTGCATGCATGCATGTGAAGTTACAAGTGTGTATTCTGTTGTAACCAGTGAGCAAGTGTTAGCTTTTATCACAAAGCATTCTAGTACTAATGAGAATCATGAAGAATCCCTTGGTGTTCATCTGCTGTACAGTAGGAGTAATTATATCGTTGCTTCACCCAGCAAAACTCATTTCCATATGGCAAGAACCACAATTCATTCCAATTCTTAAACCCAAATCACAGTTCTTAATAAATGTCACAAAGTTCAGCAACATAGATCTGAACAGAAAGATATGTTTTCTTTTATATTTAATTATATTTTTTCTGTACTTTCAAATATAGTAGCCAGAAGTTTGGCATCCCATATGTAGACACACTCAATATCAAAAGGCAGAAGTAAACCTTGCTTTCTTAATGGATCCCACTTGGGGTTTGAGGTGACCGCAAAAGATAAACAGGCTTTTGACAAGTGGTCTGTGGGAAGTCTGAGTGTTTTTTCCCTCAGAGGTTGAGAAGCCCAGGAATGTGAGATCAGCAGATGCCTGGGACCCTGGGGAACTCTCGCCTGATGGATTAGTATCTTAAGAATATTAAGCACTTTTCCATGAGTATGGTGTCCCTTACAAGGGGGACAGTCACACTTAGATCCCACTCCAACATTCAGCCTACACACCCCATCCAAGCGGTGCCTCCCAGAGTTGGTTTCTGTCAAAGCCATGAGATTGTGGTTGTGGGAAATGGTTACAGGGCTTCTAGTGGTGTCACCACTATAAACAAAGTCTGGTCCTCACCTCAGGCCATACAAAGGGCTGCGGTGTGTCACCTATAGATAGCACGTAACAAAACCACAGAGGTAAGCCAGTGGAATCAGAAGGCTCTGAATATGTTCACAGTCACAACCCCAGAACAACTCATAAACTCATTTTTGTCTAATGCATTGATTTCTTTGACTTTGAAAACAAGAATTTAAAGATGGAAACATTCATCCACAGGCTCTGCATAACCACTAAGACTAAAATGGTTGGTTGGAACTGGGAACTGCCCTAAATGCTTTACATGTATTATTTCTTTTAATCTGCTTTACAATCCTATGAGACAGACATTATCACCCCACTTTATAGTTGAGGAAACTGAGACTCAGAGAAATTAACTAATTTGCCCCAAGGTAGGCTATAGATATGAAAACACACACACACACATACACAGAATTTTGATATGCAAGGCAACTATCCATATACAAAGACATAAACTCTTCTGTTTGTATTACATAGTTCATAATTTTAAAACGTAATTAAAACAGTTACAAGCATTTTTTAACTTTTTTAAGTTAATAGTTATTCTTTTATATTTGGAGCGAAAACTCCAAAAATAAAAAAAAACTAAATAAACTCTGGTTCATCAACTTGAAAGAATTACACAGCTACTAAAAATCATTGTGAATACTTTATGGAAACATTGGAAATACATAGAGTATAATGTGAAGTTAAAAATTATCAAATACAAATTGCATGTATGTTATAGTTACAGCCTTATAAAATATATATCTGTGAGGCAAATGAGCAGAAGAGAAAGAAAAATATTAACGTGATCTATTATCGTGGTAGAGTAATAGATAGATTTTATCTTTCTTAATAATACACTAAACAATATGCCTACCATGCCAAGAACTATTCCAATTACCTTACAGATTATTATTCTATCCTCTCAATAACTTTATGAAGTAGGCACTATTATCATCTCTGTTTTACATTTGAGGAAAAAGAGACACAGAGAGGCTAGGTAACATGACCCAAATCCTTAGCAACTAGTACAGTTAGTAAGGTCCAGAACTGACATTTTAACCCGGCATCTGGCTCCAGTGTCCACACGCTTAGTCATTATGCTGTGCTCTCTGATATTGCCGTGGTGTCTGTACCATTTAAGAGAAGAAATCAACATTTTGCTGGCAAGAACATCTTGATGCTCAAATAGTGATCATTTTTTATCTTAGTTTTGAAATACGTTCTTCTTCACTACTAAACAAAATTCTCAAAATCAGTACCCACTGAACTGGCAAGTAGCCAGGAAAAGGTCACAATTTTCAAAGCACACACTTATCTAGCTGAACATGTATCACTCCTAAAACTTATTGAGCTACAAATATTTTTCTTCCAATTTATACCAGTGGAGAGGGATACGATAGACATTTGGGTCCAGGGGGAATTTTTTAATCAATTGAATCTACAGCTTTCTTAACTTTTCACAGATGGAAAATTGATTTAAACATAGGATCTATATACTAATATATACTTGTACTATATATACTATACTATATTAATATATGTATAGAAATTTTAAAAAGCAAATTTGAAAACCATGAGGAACAATATAACTGTGGTATTTTTTTTCTTTTACGAATGTCTAATCTGCCAGCAAACTGTGGTATTTAAACATAGAAGTGGGTTCTGAGTTTCTTTGGGCCAAGCAAAATGGGAAACCTAAGTCCTCCTGTGCCTCTTGAAATAATGACTCCCAGTTACCACGCCTACCATTACCTGGTTACTGTACTAAGTAATTTACATTTTTTTAAATTTCAATTGCTTTACACAGAGCTCTTAAAATAGATATTATATTGCATTTAACATATGAAGAAGCTGAATCTCAGAAGGACAAAATTGTGTCCTTCTGAGAAAATGGTAGAACCAGGATTCAAAGCCAAGAGCTGTCTACATATTAAATGCATATTCTCTACCTCTCCTTTTATGGAAGGGAGTGGGGGAAGAAAAACCAACTTTCTCTTTTTCTCACTGTAAATTACAAGTAAAATTTATCACACAGAGCTTTAGATATATATATAGGTGACTTTTATCCAAATTTGGGGAGGTAGGGAATGGGAAAGGAAGAGAGAAACAGAGACAAAGAAAGAATATGTTGGTTTTTTTCCCCTTAGCCAACCATTCATCAAAAAGAACTGGATATGGAAAGAAAAGACTATACGCTTTCAAGTTTCCATGTGGAAACAAAGGTTTCTCTCTCCACACATTATGATGCAATGTTGTATTTGAACACCTAAACTGCTCAACTTCAGCCATTTCTCCTACAGGAAAAACAAAGGCACTCCCAGAAACCTGTGCGCAGAGCAGAAGAACACAGCCTACTCACTCTGCCTCAGAAGTGGCTTCCAGTCACCAAATAAAACAAATTACCCATAAAGCAGTAATTTCTTTCCTTTCAGTGTATACTGAGGAATCTGGGAACAACTGGACACAGTTCGCCACCTTGTGAGCAGGAGAGGACATGCAGTTTCCTGAAGGACAGCCAACCCTCAGTGCAGAAGCCACAGAAGGAAGCTTTGTGACTCAAGGCCCCAGGCTTCAGAGCACCACATAGAATGTATTTGGAGATGTGCGGTGTGGGGGTATCTCTGCACTCTCTCTCAGGGCCAGCCTGAGGCCACATAGAGAAATGACTGAAATGGATCTTTATTGGACACACTACAGCATTGCTGCAAAACTCTTATCAAAAGTCATGAACTTGGAGTCAATGAACCTGTTTCTGTTACTACCAAGTGACCTTGAGCAAGTCGCCTAATTCCTGTGGGCCACATTTGCAAATGAGAAGGGTTGACCAGGTGATCTATAGGGGCTCATCCAGCTCTAAAACTGTGAGTGTACTGTCGGAGTGAAATTGCTCTCTCTCTGATCTTCTCACTGGCCTTCAGGTTTCTGATCCCTTTCACACTCTCACCAAAGCTATCTTGTGAAATATAGCTATCCTCCTGTCGTTCCTGAAACAGAGCTTACAAAACCATCCATGAGTGGCCCATTTGCCCACTGTTCGTTGTCTACTACCAAGTGAATTCATTCATTTATTCATTAAAGAAACATTTGTTGTGTGTTCCCCACCATGTCCCCATGCCCACAGTATCCCGAGCACATAGAACTACTTTCAGTCCCCCAGTATACCAGGTTTTTTTGCATCTCTTGCCTTTGCTCATGCTGTTACATTTGCTTGGAATGCCTTTCCCACATCTTCCTCCAAACCGATTCATATTCATCTCAGTGCAAAAGTCATCTTGTGTCTGAAACTTTCCAGGAATTTCCTATATTTTCCTACCATTTCATACCTTGATTATAGTATTTGGCACACTGCCTTGAAGGTACATGGGTACATGTGTAATGAAATATGATATAATGTTTTTTGTTTTTTGGTTTTTTTGAGGCAAAGTCTTACTGTCACCCAGGCTGGAGTGCAATGATGATATCATAGCTCACTGCAGCCTCCAACTTCTAGCTCAAGCGATCCTCCCATCTCAGTCTCCCAAGTGGCTAGGACTACAGGTGTGCGCCACCATGCCTGGCTAATTGTGTGTGTGTGTGTGTGTGTGTGTGTGTGTATGTGGAGAGAGGGAGAGATGGGGTCTGTGTTGATTAGACTGGTCTTGAACTCCTGGTCTCAAGCAATCCTCCCTTCTTGGCCTCCCAGAGTGTTGGAATTACAGGCATGAGTCACCACACTGGGCTGAGATGGTATCTTGATACACCCAGTGGTGCAATTCTTTTCCCCCTGAAATTTCCTTCATACTTCCCCCACTACTCAGACAGAGGGTTTTTTATATGCACTAAGCCTAGGGTACAGCTATTACTGCCAAAATGAACAGAGAAAACTTTCTTCACACAGATTTGAGCATCACAATGAACTTGTGAGATTTAGAGTAAAATTGTGAAGCTGATAGCTATGAGAGGAAGGTATTTTACATTTTAAGAAACTGACAAGCCGGGCGCGGTGGCTCATGCCTGTAATCCTAGCACTTTGGGAGGCCGAGATGGGTGGATCACGAGGTCAGGAGATCGAGACCATCCTGGCTAACACGGTGAAACCCCGTCTCTACTAAGAATACAAAAAATTAGCTGGGCGTGGTGGCGGGCGCCTGTAGTCCCAGCTGCTCGGGAGGCTGAGGCAGGAGAATGGCATGAACCCGGGAGGCGGAGCTTGCAGTGAGCCGAGATCGTGCCACCGCACTCCAGCCTGGGCAACAAAGCTAGACTCCGTCTCAAAAAAAAAAAGAACCTGAACATTTGAACATTTTAAGTACAAAAGTCAATATTTATATCCTAAGTACAAGATTCTGGAGCAAAGAGATGAAAGAGTTAGCCTCTCCAACCACTCCCATTCCACACCCACCAACAGACTAAAGAGTTCAAAATGGGAGCCAGGCTCCTGCCAACTGTCCATCCTCAAGCCAAATCCTAGGTGGGAATGAGAACTTATAGCCCACTTTCTCTCTGGAACCTGGGAGGCAGCAGCCATGCAGATGTACTCTGAGCTAGTGGCATGGTGGAAGTAAAGGAGAAAATGTGGTGTGCAACAGAGGCACCAGAAGACCTCTCAGTTTCCTCAGAGTGGCATGGAGATCAGAATCTGGAAGTTTGTGTGCCTCTAAGATGTGTAAGAGATGGACAAAAGATAACCAGTGACCCCTAAAGGTCCCAGAAGTCAGAGGAGGAAACAGAGTGGCCACCATGGCCCTCATGACCAGGGGCTCTTTGGATGGCCCCTATCAACACATGTCCCTTCATATGCATTTCTTACTTTTCTTTGTATCTCCATTGGCTAGCACAGTGGCCAAGAAATACTTGCTTTGTAAAATAATGTAGTTGGGATAACGAAGCGGTAAAGTGTCCCTAGGGAACCTGAGTTCTGTTTGTACCATTTTCCTTAACTCTTTATGTAACCAATCTCCAGGCACCATTAATAACAAAACAACTCTAACACTGGTGCTCTGATGAGGAAATATGAAAAACAAATGATAGGCATATAGAATTCCAAAATCTGTAGGGCTACACAGTCTGTGAGTACAAGCTGGAATAGCAAACAAACACCTGAAGTATTTTTCAATCATTAATACTTTATTACATTAGCACTGAATATATTAATTTTTCTCCTAACATTTTAGATATCAAATATAAAATTTAGTACATACACACATACATTGTGAATATTTTCTGTTTCCATCCATGTAGGTCTTATTAAGAGTCCTGTGAAATGGAGGGAATTGGGGATCAGACAGGACTGGTTGTAGAGCACTGGGTAAGGAGTGACATTTCTACAGCTTCTTCAGCTGAGTGGATGTGCAACTCTTACTGCACATGGTGGACGACGGGGGTGACGCAGGTGCAGCCAACAGTCACCAGCACCTTCTCCAACTGGAAAGAAACAGAGCAGCCTTGGTGCTTCCTCCGGAGGACCAGGGTCTCTTGCTGGATGGGAACGGAATTCATGGAGATGTCTTCCTTTCCTTGAGCATTGATGCAGCCCAGGTGCTTACACTGGGCCTGTACAACTTCCGAGGGGTACCGGTTGGGGTCCCAAGTGACACTGCAGGAGGAGCAAGCCAAAGCACAATGGTGAGGCATGGGGGAGGAAGACAGTGAATGAGAGCCCCACAGCACTGGGTGCTCACCTGCAGGGAGGTAGTTCCACAGGGCTGTGGCACAGGCTCTGGAGCCACACAGCCTGGCAGCATACACCAGCCTCTGGCAGTGGCTTACCTTTCTAAGCCTCAGTTTCTTCAACTATAAGATGGGGATTTTCATATTCCATTTTCTCATGCAACTGTGGAGAATGCTCAGTGATACAAGTACATATAAAATACCCCACTGTACAAATGTTAGCATTCAATTCACATTAGATCTCTTATTGGCATTATTATTATTACAATATTCTTTATTCTCTGCCTGGAGATTGAACGTCACCAGTCAGTCTTCCATCACTAGTCGGACTACAGAGCCTGCTGCTTGGAAAAGAAAGCCACAGTCCCAGAGGTCTGTGAATCTCAGACCTTCTCTCCATTTCTCCTTGAATAGGCCCCTCTGCCTGGAGGCATAAAGACCGCAACATTTATCCTGCCAGCTTGCTACTGTACATACTCCACTTGTAGTGTGACAGGACTCCCATCAAGTTACTTGAGGGTGTGTATCCACTGTCTGAACCATGAAGGATGGGCAGTGAGCCAGGGCCACCATGTACAGCCAAGGAGCAGGCCACTGAGAACTCAAACATCTCAGAGAGTATCTGAGAACCTACCAAGGGAAACAGTCCCATTGGACACACACAGTAGGCAAAGAGCCAGAAAATTCGCTTCCAAGCAGCTTAGAGATGGGAGGCAGGGCGGATCTCTAGATCTGTCCTGCTGTGGCCCTAGGGCGCCCCATATGTAAGCCTTAATAAACTCATCTACTCGCTAAGGTGGACTTGTCCAAGTCATTCTTTGATCTCTCCACATCTTCCCAGTTTGAGGCAGGGGGCACTACAGTCCCAAGGTTTTCTCATAACACACTCACATGAGAAGCTACATGACAACCCCAGAAACACTTCAATTGTCCCTGGAATCTATTTTTATACTCATATTTGGAGAATTTGAGGGGGTGCTTGGTGTTCCAAGAACCTGTATCTTAAGGCCAAATTACAAGACTGTACCCTGAAGGTCTCCACCTAACATCCCATTTCCCAGACTGGCCTTTCTCCTCCACTCATTCCCACTCCTTAAAGGATAATGTCTAATCTGAGTGAATCTCCTTAAACCAACTTTTCTGTTTCCCATTTATCCTCATGCGGAGATAATTATGCAATCTGCTTTAAAGAACCCTCTCTTCCAACACAGGAAAATTTGTGAATTCTATCCTAGAGCTACACGAAGCAGAAAAAGGTACAGAGTTTATGAGAATGTGGAAGCAAAATATTAGGACCATCAACCACAAAGGTGAACCTAGCCCAAAACAAGAAAGATGTGAGCTCCCAGGTAAAATGAAATTTTCATTGTTAAGAGGATTTTCCCTTGTATGTTTTCTACGTATTCTACATTTTCTACTTTATGATAAGAAAGAATTAACATATTTTTCCAAAGAATGTGAAGATCAGTCTCATTTGCACTTACGTGTAATTCCAGGGGGAGGTGGAGCGGCTCTCGATGTTACGTGACATGGAAACACGCTGGTTTTCATTGATGATGCCAGTGTCAAGCTTCATACTACCTTCTGTCACAGGCGGGCAACTCTCAGGCTTTTGGAAAAAAGTATGTCCTACTTTGGGGATTTTCCTAGCTGCCACCTCGTTCAGAAAGGCAAGCCCCGATATCAACAGCAGCAAGTATTTGACCTGGAAAACAGAAGAGGCTGTAATCAGTTAGAGACTCGCCTCACCTACTAGCAAGAGATGCATGCTCTGGTGGAACTCAGCATTCCTGTCCTTTTATGGGATCAGGGCTTCTCTTTGCACCTCAGTTCCTCACCTGGAGATGGGAACACTCACACCTAAAGGTATCAAGGTGCCAAACTGAAAACTAAATTCATTAGCCTAGCTAGTAAGTGAAGTCCTCCAGAGTCTAAGAGCTTCTAAACAGTGAGACAGAAAGATGCCAGGGTCTGAGATTGGGTTAAAATGCTATCCTGGCTTCCTTGCTGAGCCTCTAGTTTCTCTTCCTTCCAACTGGATAATAATGCTCACTTTATGAGACTACTAACGAGATTAAGTAGCATGTTCTATATAAAACACCTATAAATCTGTAAAACGAAAATAGAGGCTTAATAAACGATAGCTCTTGTTTTTATTTCCAACTTGATATCCCGTGAATCTCCCACAAAATCCTTCCTCCAAGCCACTCCTCCACCTAGAATACACTGCCTAGAATACTCTGTCTGTCAAAATCCTACCCTTCCATTAAGGCCCAGCTCAGATATGATCTTCCCTAAGAACAGTCTCTAAAATGGTTCAATCAGAAGTATGTTTATTGTCCTTAAATTATAAAGCTTTGATCATCTAGCACTCAAGTAGCATTTTTTAATTGTCTGGAAATGTAGTATTTGTGTTCCTGTCAGATCTACACCCATTGGATTGTAAGTTCCTGCATATTACACATGTTCCATAAACACTTTCGGAATGAATGAAAGAGTGAGTGAGTGAATGAATGAACAAAACGATACAGTTAAATTGAACTATATAGTTAAGCTGACTGCATTAAGAAAAACATTATGCAAAACCAACGTTAGCAAAGTTCCAATTATCCATGCTAATTGAAAGAAACCAGGGCACTAATGATGCACAACAACAGAGAATATGGAAACTATTTCTCTTTAGCTCTGGAGCGTTTTTTTAATACTTACATTGAAACGCCACTTTATCTGGTGTTATAGTAATGCACAAAGAATGAAAGTGCCCCGAAGATCTAATGAAAAGAAAAGCTAAAAATCTTGCCACATTCCCTTTGTCACAACCATGCTTTGCTCACCCACCATCGCCACTGACCCTTACTGGGGATGAGCAAGGCCCATCACCGACTCTCAACATAATACAGAAGAAGAGCTGAAGGCCGGGTGCGGTGGCTCACGCCTATAATCCCAGCACTTTGGGAGGCCAAAGTGGGCGGATCACCTGAAGTCGGGAGTTCAAGACCAGCCTGGCCAACATGGTGAAACCTCGTCTCTACTAAAAATACAAAAATTAGCCAGGCATGGTGGCGCACACCTGTAATCCCAGCTACTCGGGAGGCTGACGCAGGAGAATCGTTTGAACCCAGGAGGCAGAGGTTGCAGTGAAAAGAAATCGAGCCACTGCACTCCAGCCTGGGCAACAGTATGAGACTCCTTCTTGGGAAAAAAAAGAAGAAGAAGAAGAAGAAGAAGAGCTGAAGATAAGTTGCTTTTATTCCCTAGGCTTAGCGTTGCTCAGGCTCACACCTTCCATGAGTTAAGATAGGGAACGTGATTAGACATGTTGGTTTCAAAGGCTCTCCTTTTCATATTTTGCAGATACCAGAGACAAAAAAACAATAAGAGTAAACAAAAAGGTCATAGTGTCCATTTGCCATACTGAGGAAGCTGATATTAAAAAGAAGTTGAAAGCAAGGTTGACCCAGAAAAGTCAGAATGAGGCTAATTTGCCTTTAGGTAATCAGCAAGCATCAATTTTCATCCCCCACAATCGTTCATTCATTCAACAGCTAGTTCTTGACTTTATAGTGTGGTAGCTCAGGGCATGGGCTTCAGAGTCAGAAGTCCAGGGTCTGTATGTAACTCAATTCCAGGACTCTAAGCAACTATGATTCTGTTTCCTCCAAAAAAAAAAAAAATGTATATATATGTGAAGATTAAATTAGATGATCCACATAAATCATGAAGAATAGTGGCAGCATATGATACGTATCCAATACTGGCGACTCTAACTTGCTAACTCTATATTGTGCTACACAGTAGACTAGATAGATGTGGAATTCATGCTCATATACCTTCTGTCTTGACAAAGTGCTATGGCTTTTTTTTTTTTTTTTTTTTTTTGGTGAGATGGAGTCTCACTCTGTTGCCCAGGCAGGAATACAGTGGCACAATCTTGGCTCACTGCAACCTCCACCTCCCAGATTCAAGCGATTCTCCTGCCTTAGCCTCCCAAGTAGCTGGGATTACATATGTGCACCACCACACCTGCTAATTTTTTGTATTTTCAGTAGAG
Organism: Chlorocebus sabaeus; assembly: GCF_047675955.1. Lineage (NCBI taxonomy): Eukaryota > Metazoa > Chordata > Mammalia > Primates > Cercopithecidae > Chlorocebus > Chlorocebus sabaeus. The sequence goes on from NC_132920.1 coordinate 52,214,077, forward strand.
ACAGGGTTTCGTCATGTGGCCAGGCTGGTCTTGAACTCCTGACCTCAAGTGATCTTCCCACCTCGGCCTCCCAAAGTGCTGGGATTACAGGCCTGAGCCACCACGCCTGGACTGCTATGACTTCTTTTTTTAAAGATGTCAGCTTATATTAAAGGGTCTTAGATAACTTCCCAAGCCTATCAATCACATCTTTAGGGTTCTTAAGTAAATTCCTCCTTTGTGTTTTCTCTTTCCTCTTCTGTGTCATACTCACTGAATCACTATTAATTTTCATTATGAAAGCTTTTAAATACATACATTGGAGCTCTATGATTTAGCAATAATTACCATGTTTCTAACAAGTCATTATTATATTTGCTAATATAGAGTATTTTAGAAAATGCTTTTACTGGATTTTCACAACTACCTGGTGAGGTAGACAGAGCTAGTATTAATTATCCCAATTAGATAGGTGAAAGAGTTCTGTCCCAAAGGGAATAAATAACTTGGTTGGGTTCACCAGCATATGAGTACCAGTCTCGGGACTCAAACCTAGGTGTCAGTAGTCAGTGCTATTGCCGTTGAAGGTCATTTTTATTATTACCAATATTAATCTTAGTTTTGTCTCATTAGAAGAGCCAAGCATTTTAAGCGATGTGACAGCTGAACTAGATGTGCATATGTGTTGTAGGTCACACAGCTCTTTATCAGGAAATCAGATGATGTCTGCAAATTACTCCAATTTGCTCCACAAAGCTTTTGATCTGAAACTGTAGATGTTAGTGGTTATGTAATACAGAGCAGGGGCTCTGAACCAGGTTTTTGCTGGTTCTTAAGAATGATTTAAACAGCACCTCTCAGAGAAATTCAGAGCATTGTATGGACTTGAACTCTTATATGCCACCTAGAAAGCAGATGAATAGATACCGCTCTCAATCTGTAGAACAGGGGACAGAGGCAAGGGAAAGCACCAGGTGAAGGTGAGCTGAAACAGGACACCAACCTTCTCAGCCTAGCTTTGCACTTCACTCTAATGTGAGCCCACCTGAGCAACCTGAACATTCACCCCCTATACTCACCAGCAATGTGTGTTCTCCTGTAAGCATGCACCTGGTCAACCGCTAGGTCCGTGAGAATTTGCCTCAACTACTTATTGAGGATGTCCTATCTGCCTGCACCTCTCAACTTCTAATTCTATTCCAACGCTCCTTGCACTGTTATGTTTCCTCCTGACAACACAACAGATTTCTTTAAGGAAACTAGAAATAGAAATAGCTATAGAGCACAAAGCTACCCAACAGAATTGCTTGGATGCAATGGTTTTAAGTTCAGAAATCTTGCCTCTGAACCATTCAAAGAGAAGCATACTGTACTTGGAGCCAGAAAGCTTAGATTGGTGTACCAGTTATTGTGCTTATAGTATCCAGCAAAGTTAAATAAATAGCTTAATTGAGCTTTTGTTCATCTGTATAAAGTGGAAAGTATCCCCATCTACTTCAGAGGATTGATCAGAATTTCCAGGATAATAATAACATTAATATGAACAGTTAACACTTACTGAATGCTTTCTCTATCGTTACCAGTTGTTGTTTATTAGAATGGCCAAATTAACTGAAACTTAAGCATACACAAATCTGCCAGTACAGAGTACAGACTCATTTTTTCTCAAAGATATTAATTAATCCTCCCAATAAATGCCATGAGAAAGATGCCATTGTTATCCCCACTGTACAGTTGAGGAAACTGAGGCACAGAGAAGATAAATAACTTACCCAAAAATCCTACAGTTAGCAAGCAGTGGAGCCAGATATACCTGACATCAGAGCCTGTGCCCCTAAATATGGCACTTTGCTGTGCTACATGTAATCTTTAAAATAACACATAAATATAAAATAAATTAAAACATACCATTGCTATATGCCATGAACCTTTTATGATATTCAAGCTCTTTTAAATTATATGACTTGTAAAAGGAGAAAACAAGGAAATTACCTAAGCCAATAATAAAATGCAGGATTTCCTAACCTCTGTTTTCATGTGCCTCTACAGTAAATTCTTCCCAGGCCTTATCTGACTAATGCCAGGCAAGATTCCAGACCTGCTGGGGCTAGATTTTCATTGCATTGACATCTCTCTTTCCTCCAAGAAGAATGAGATGGTGCAAAATAAATAAATAGCAATCAGAGACATGGGAAATTTCCCTTCTCTAGGAGCTGTCCAAAGTCAACACTGGGTGATTTCACTTCTTCTACCCAGGGCACTCCTGCGGTCTCACGGGAATCATTAAACCCTTTGAGGCCTCAGTTTCCTTGGTTAAAATGTATATGTACATAATCCCTAAAGGGCTGGCCAAGCTCCCACCATGAGATAAGAATTTCAGGCCAACCTAACTCTATAAGGGATGGCCACAGGAGAGAACCTGCTAGTTGTCTGTGATGCCAAGGACTGCACACACTAACAGCACCTGGGCAAAAACCATTGGGTGAGGAGCTGCATTTTTTTTTTCTGTGAGACAGAGTCTCGCTATGTCACCCAGGCTGGAGTGAAGTGGTGTGATCTTGGCTCACTGCAACCTCCACCTCCCAGGTTCAAGCCATTCTCCTGCCTCAGCCTCCCAAGTAGCTGGGATTATAGGCAACTGCCCCACACCCAGCTAATTTTTGTATTTTTAGTAGAGACAGGGTTTTAAGTTAGCCAGGCTGGTCTTGAACCCCTGACCTCAAGTGATCCGCCCACCTCGGCCTCCCAAAGTGCTGGGATTACAGGCGTGAGCCACCGGGCCCGACCTAATTTTTGTATTTTTAGTAGAGATCGGGTTTTGCCATGTTGGCCAGGCTGGTCTCAAACTTCTGAACTCATGTGATCCACCTGCCTTGGCCTCCTAAAGTGCTGGGATTATAGGCGTGAGCCACCGCGCCTGGCCAGGAGCTGCATTTTTATGCCATTATAACTTTTCTAGTTATTTTTTTCTTTTTTGCCACCAGACAGGAGTCAAAATTAAAGTCATCTCTGTTTTTTAAAGAAGTAATTCCAAAAAGACCCCAATCAAACCTAACTCCTTAGAACTTTGTTTTCCTGAAATCCTAGGCATGACTGTCCTTAAACCAGAATGATTGTTGCTACTCACCATGACTGGGCCATGCAGGGTCTTCACTGTCATGTTGCGCTGGTGGCTTGCTTTGTGCAGGAAGCTCTTTCTGTGAATGTATCTTCCTGTGTATGCCTGTGTTCTATCAATGAGAGTACCTGTTAGTTTTATAGCAATCATTGCCCCTGTTTTGATTGACCTGCTTACTGTCTTTAAGTTGTGGTTGACCCAGAGTTACTGACGAATGCAGGGGTTTTTTTTTTTATTCCATTTCCCGAAGGGGAACAAAAGGGGACCCTAAAGAAAGGGATGACAGGAAAAGGACCAAATTTTTCTTTCCTTCTACCCTACTTCCACCCCCAGTGCCCACAAATCAGAGCAACATTTTTAATTTACTACAGAGATGAACCAAGTTAGAAATTGTTATCAAATCTTTTTTGTTCTCCCACAAATTGCCAACACCCTTGTCACGGACCATATGTTCTACTTTCTAGTCATGCAATATAAATCGTGATTTAAATGGGAGAAATCTCATCCTTAGAGGAGCCTTGGTACTAAACTATCTTTACCTCCATTTTATGAACGGGAAAACAAAACTAAAGAAATGAAATAACATCAGTGAAAGATTCAGAAATGATATACCCTGGTAGTTTTGTTATCTCCCTGAACAATTATTTTTTAACCCCATGGTTAGACTCCTACTGGTGCTTAATAAATAATCATTATTCATTGTGTTGAAAAAACAAACTGTTTTCCTCTGCTCTCACACCACTACCAGCAATGCAAAAGACTTCCATGACCATATATGTGGGGATTTATCTCCATCAACCAGCAAGTAATCAATTCTGCATCCAACGCCAGCGAAGCATCTTCTAATCCAATTCAATTATGACGTTATCTCCAGGTAGGCAGAGTCAGATTCCACAGGCTGAGGGCTCCCACAAAACTGCTCCCACTTTAAGCACCAGTCACAGGTCCAAGGCTCTGGGACTTCTGACTGACTGGCCTCAAGTTGAGGTTCCACAAACTTCTTGAGTTTGGTTAGGCTTGATTAATTTGTTAGAACAGCTCACAAAACTTAGGGAACACTAATTTATATTTACCAGTACATTCCAAAGGATATTTTTAAGGATACAAGACAACAGCCAGATGAAAAGGTACATAGAGCAAGGTTTGAAAGGGTCGCAAGCGCGAAAGTGTTCCTTCCCATGGAGCTGGGGTGCACTACCCTCCCAGCACAGGGATAAGCTACTGTTCACCTTTCTTAGAGCCTCCACAAGTTCAAAGGTCCAAAGACTCTTTGTATCCCATCTTCTTGGGCCTTTTATGGAATCTTCATTGGGCAGACATGATTACAACATGGAAAACTGTAAACAAATGTGATTGGATAAAAAGGGTATAACCTGATATTAATAGGTTGAATGAGGAAACCCAGCCAGGCCTGTCTGTTCAGATTCTTCTTGGCCTCTCTGAACAGCATTCCTTCCTCCTGGGTAGAGGGGAGGACCCTTCCTGAATTGAGGGTCTTATGGCCTATGATTAGACAAGGTAAGTCAAAGAATTTCTTTATGACCAGCCCCAAGACAAAAGGTGTGGGAGTGATGTTAGATGAGGAGATATTTTCCGTTTCTATTGTCTTGGGGAAAAAAGGTGGGCAAAAGTTCAGAGAGGGAGATTCTTTTTTCTGAGACCTATTTCTTAGGCCTAAAGTGCTCCAACATTACAATAAAAGACTGTCTTTTTCACCTTTATTGCTCTGAAGTTGTCTGAAGCTGCTTCAGTAACCAAAGACAAAAAAGCTAAATACCCCAATGAAAGATATGCTTATCATTTTTATCACTTGGGATATAATGAGGGCTGTGGGAGTTATGAACCAGGAGCCATGGACAAATATATACATATATATAATATCACATTTATACAACACATAAATGCCCATTACCTTGGCTATCTCTGAGAATGATTTTTTTTTTTAACCAAAATGAATTAGCAAGCAGAAGCCTTTAAATGCAAGACTGGCGGCCCTGGCGCTGCAGCTGGGGCAGCAGAGCCAGGACGGCCCAGGAACTGACAGACTCAGAGATAGGCAGACTGACCATGGCTGATCAGCCGAAGCCCATCAGCCTGCTCAAGAACCTGCTGGCCAGCAGCTTTGGTGGCATGTGCCTGCTGTTCATGGGGCACCCTCTGGACACCGTCAAGGTCCGACTGCAGACAGCTACCGAGTTTGCCTAGACAGCCTCCCATGTACTCTGGGACCTTGGACTGTCTCCCAAAGACTCTTAGAAGGGGCATCACGGGGCTATATCAGTGAATGGCTGCCCCTATCATCGGTGTCACCCCCATGTTTGCTGTGTGCTTCTTTGGGTTTGGTTAAAGGAAGAAACTATGACAGAAACACCCAGAGGATGTGCTCAGCTATCCCCAGCTGTTTGCAGCTGGTATGTTATCTGGTACATTCACCACAGGCATCGTGACCCCTGGAGCACCCATCAAGTGCTGGTTACGGTTTCAGGCTTCTTCAGGGGAAACCAAGTACATTGGAACCTTGGACTGTGCAAAGAAGCTGTACCAGGAGTTTGGGATCCGAGGCATCTACAAAGAGACCATGCTTACCCTTATGTGAGATGTTCCAGCTAGTGGAATGTAATTCATAACATATAAATGGCTAAAAAATATCTTCACTCCTGAAGGAAAGAGGGTCCGTGAGCTCAGTGCGCCTTGAATCCTGGTGGCTGGGGGCATTGCATGGAAGGGATCTTCAACTGGGCTGTGGCAATCCCCCAAGATGTGCTCAAGTCTCACTTCCAGACTGCACCTCCTGGGAAATATCCTAATGGTTTTGGAGATGTGCTGAGGGAGCTCATCTGGGATGAAGGAATCACATCCTTGTCTAAAGGGTCTGATGCAGTGATGAACCAAGCCTTCCCAACCAATGTGGCCTGTTTCCTTGGCCTTGAAGTTGCCCTGAAGTTTCTGAATTAGGCCACCCCCAACTTGTAAGGCTGAAGGCTGCTCAAGACTTCTGGATGCTGGAACTGTCACTGAGAAGGAAGAGTAGTGGGCAGAACTAAGCAGACTTGGAGAGTGAGGGGAGGGTGACGGTAGGATCAGAGCTCTGTGCATGGACTTGGTGAGACTATTGCCTTAATGACATCCTCTACCTTATATAACTTGGTGTGTCATTTCGAAACTTGAATTCATTCTTGTCAATGTAAGGGACCTTAAGAGGATTTGGAGATCTAGTAGTTTCTAGACCAGATACTACCTGTGGCAAGAATGCTGCCTACCAGTTGACGGTGGGCCCTACCTCACCCAAAGTGTTTCTCATTAAAGAGGTAATCTCAGCTTCTCACTGGAGGCACTTTGGATGTTTTCAACCAGCTGACCAGGGGCTGAGATCGTCTTCAATCCCTAGCCAGGAACACCCACTTGATTTCCAAAGTACCACCTAATCCTGGGCTGCACATGGGAATTTGGACTTGAGCCCCACATCTGTATCCAAGTGGACTGGGCTTATATGCCTAGGGAGAGATAACCCATTAGCTGTTGGATTTTGCCTTTTGTTTTTTTGTTTTTTTTTTTTTTTTTTTACATATGCAAGTAATCAAAAGTAAAACTACAGTAGAGTAGCCTAATTTCCCAGGAGCAGGTGAAAAACTTTCCCTCCTACACAGTGAGGACAGTCCCAGCCTGCTGGGATAAGTGAGAAAACCCAGGGTGAAGGAAGGCTCTTTTTGCACACTCTTTTCTCATGAGAGCACCACATTTTAACAAGAAACAATAAATGTTGTTTCTAATTTTTGAAGGAAAAAAAGAAGCCTTTAAATGCTCTGACATGAAACTTAAATGACCTGCAAAAAGTTAATTTGTCTCAGATCAGTTCAGGTTGTCAAACATTTGTTAAACACATTCTATATGTCAGACATTGTGCCCTAGAGATACACAGACATTCCCCAAAAAACAGTAACTTATCTTTTTTTACGTCCATTAAGATCGGGTAAAATTACACATAATCTTTTCACAAGGCAGGACACATTCTAGCAGGGCAAAGTTATTTTTCTCTAGCGTAACATGTTTGAACAACTCTTCACCTGAAGAAAATGAAGAGAAAGTTGTTCTTAGGTTCATTGGAGGGCCCTCCAAAACTGATCAAAATTCTGTGATCACAGGCCTTCCATCCACCCTGCTCCCCTCCATGCCTGTGCAGTCCTCTGCACCTCTCTCTGGAACAACCAGAAGTGTAACTTCTACAAAAAGAATTCTTCAAATCACCCTTTCAGGCAATGTTCCTTTCTTCAACCTCTTGTGCCGATACTTGGTGTATCCTGCCCTCACATACATGTTTTAGGATAGTTCCCTGGGGTCTTCATATATCTGGGTAACTTTACCCTGCTTCCCAATAATCTCTACCAGCCTCCTTCTCCAAATATACATCCTTAAATATACAATCTAGATTAAACAGTGTATTCTATGCAAAGATAGACTCAAGTCCCCTAGCCAACTCCTAGCCAGACTGAAGCCCCTAAGCCCAACTTATGGAGAATTTTCTAGGCCTCCCCGGGAGTGACCTTCCATGTGCACAGTGAAGCTAGCTCCATGAAATCAAGAGCCATGTTTTCATCTTTGCTTGTATCCCTTATGCTCCCAAAGCAACATGTGCAATAGGCCTTTAAATGTGTACTAAATTGAATGGATCGAGTCACTCATCTTCTTCAGTGATCTCTTTTCCATTCAGAGCCATACCTCAATGCATAGAATATACCAGCTCTCTTGAAAGAAAGAATGAATAAATCAGTTGGAACCAAGAGTACCTAATTCAATACAAGAGGATTTGCTAGATTGCAGGGGAGAACAAAATGGTTCTTTACGTAAGTAGGAGGCAACACTGACCTTTGCTAAATTTGGTCACAGTTTTCCCCTTTGGGGTAAAAACAACTGTCCTATCAGGATGCCAAACTAGTAACTGGCTATCACTGAGTTCAAACTGAATCAACAGATTCAGATCCTTATCTCATCAAACATTCATTGAGCACTTCCTATAACACAAATCGTGTGCTAATACCAGGGACACGATAACGAACATATGATGGGAACACAGCTGACAATGGTGGAACCCTTCACTGACTGGCTCTGTACCACTCATGATCTAAGCTGTCACCAGATTTAAGAGTTTCAAAAGTGCATTGGAGCCATTATTCAACACACTGACAGCTAGACTACTACAGTCAACTCCAAGAGCCCACAAAAAAAGACACCAGAAGACTCTGTTGCCTTAGCAATAAGTTATACACAGCCTCAAATGTAGTAAAATATTATAGTTTGTCAAACATCCAAATCAGCAAGATGTTTTCATGCCCTTATGTGTGCTTGGAGCCATGATACATTTTGTTGGGGCTACTATTACAGGTAATAGACTATACTATTAAAGTCTCTGCCTTAATGGGCTTAAAATAGTCATGGAAAAAAGTGAACATGCTCATGTAACCAATCAGATAATAACATGAGATAGCTGGGAATAATGATAATATAAATGTACACATTTGGTTTTACAAATCCAACTTTTAAAAGGTTTTATTCTCATTTTAAAAAGGTGTATCTAGCCAAGTGTGGTGGCTCACGCCTATAATCCCAACATTTTGGGAGGCCAAGGTGGGCAGATCACTTGAGGCCAGGTGTAGTGGTACACACCTGTAGTCCCAGCTACTTGGAGGCTCAGTTCAGAGGATCACTTGAGCCCAGCTACTCGGGAGGTTGAGGCTGCAGTGAGAAGAGATTGTGCCACTGTACTCCAGCCTGGGTTACAGAGTGAGACCCTCTCTCAAAAAGAAAAAAGAAAAAAAAGTGCATCTACTCAAGATATGCTACTGCAACATGACAGTATGTCTGCAGTTACAGAAATTCATGCCTTGAAGTAAAGTGCTATCATAACAAAAAGCATGAAAAAAAGTGGTCAGGTGGCACATCATAATGGCAATAAAATTGCAGGCTGGATAAATGATAATCCATGCTCTACAATGACAAAGCATTTAGTTAAACCATTACCTGCAATAACTTGAGAGGCAGATCTTGTACCTAATAAACTTGAAGCTCTAGAAAAAGAGATTAGAAAATAGAATGTTAGTTGCATGTGTTTGGATACTATTGTCTGCATTTGGCAAGGTAACACATGAAAGAGATGAGTTCAGGAAAGAGTTGGCAGGTTGATAAACAAAAATGAAAGGCAATGAAGAGAGTCCAGAAATTCAGAACCCTAATTAGCCAGGCGTGGCAGTGGGTACCTGTAACCCCAGCTACTATGGAGGCTGAAGCAGGAGAATCGCTTTAGCCTGGAGACAAAGGTTGCAGTGAACTGAGATCACAGCACTGCATTCTAGCCTAGGTGACACAGCAAGACCCTGTCTCAAAAAAAAAAAAAAGAAAAGAAAAGAAAGAAAGAAATTCAGAGCCCTGTAAGGTTGCAAAAACATTAAAAAATAAAAATAACTATTTCTATCCCTCAAGAGTAAAAGATAAGATTGAAAAAGCCTTTGAAAGAGAAATGCACAATAAAAGCTTTCAACCAAGTAAATTACCAAAGGGCAAGAATTAGAATGAAGCATCTGGAAAAAATTTTTAATTGGATAAAAGGACTCAATTAAAAGTGTTATAGTTCTAGTAATCTGCCATCAAATCAAAAGAGAGTTATAGGAATAAAGAAACAAAGAAATAGAAATGTTCTAGGAATTATGCCTCAAAAAGAATTGACTCAGATTAAAAGTTCACTAAGTTTTTGAGAGAGTTCTAGAAATTAATCAGGAACCAATCCTCAGTCCCCCAACCATCAAGGAACAAGAACTAAAGCTCTAAGAAAGGTAAATTCACCAACACCATGTCAGATGTGACCAAAGAGGTTACAAGGAGAAAAAAGATATTTTTTTAAACCTTCCAAGAAGTGGAACCAGGGACCACAGAGTAAAAGGGAAGTGAGCCTCTCCCAGAAAGCAGAAAACTACAGACCCCACAAACTCCACATCATCCTTGGTTTGTTTTTTTTTTTTTTCCCTTTTAATGCAAAAGATTTTCAGTTTCAGACTTTTTTGAACCTACTCATTCAATGTTTCCTATTTGTTTGAGTCAAATATTCAAAACCATTATGCACTTTCTAGAATCTCCACAAAATCACAATTCATAGAAACTAACTCTTCTTTTTAAAGATAATGATTAGGTATGAGTATCGTGGCTCATGCCCGTAATCCCAACACTTTGGAAGGCCGAGGTGGGTAGATAGCCTGACCTCAGGAGTTGGAGACCAGCCTGGGCAACATGGTGAGACTTCGTTTCTACAAAAAAAATACAAAAATTAGCCAGGCATGGTGGTACACACCTACAGTCCCAACTACTCATGAGGTTGAGATGAGGGGATCACTTTAGCTAGATCAAGGCTCCAGGCTCCAGTGACCTGTGATCATGCCACTGCACTCCAGCCTGGGCAACAGAGCAAGATCCTATCTCAAAAAAAAAGTAATGATTATTTGTCAGATGAAAACACTGTACTAGGGTCTTCATATGCCAATATTTGTGAGAGTAGAAATTACTTGGGGCTTAAGTAAACAAAAGATCAAAAAAAAAAAAAACAGAAGTCCTCCTTTCCCTTCTGTCTCTGTAGGTTTCTCTCATTCGTTCTCTTTCTCAAAGCATGCAATTTCTGATCTTCTGATGAAAAAAGAGCTGGGAGAGACGGCAGTGAGAGAAGGGGATCAGAGGCAAAAGTTGAGAAAAGAAAAGTAAGGAAAAAAAAAGACTTAGGAAAGGAGTTTCGCCAGAGTGCTGTGTGAGGATCCTGGGCGGAATACAGTTTAAGTGGCTGGACAAAGTTTCAGATCGCATGAGGGACCTCTCAATTCTGAATCTATTCTGTGGACCTGTGAAGGCTTTTGCATTCAAGTTTTATCTACTTGTTAGCAGAAACATCATTTATTAAACACTCACTCTGTACCACTCTCTGTGCTGGGTAAGAGGAAGAAAAAAGTGCTACCAAAAAAAAAAAAAATTGCCATAACAGTTTTCTCCTTCCAAGAGAGTGGCAAATTTTATGTCAGACCAGATGGCACTTTTGTCTTGAAGAGAACTTACCTTTTTGGAAGTACAAAGACAGAGCCTATTCCAGGGTAAAGACAGGGAAATTGCTACACATAAAAAATAATATGGTCAGGCACGGTGGCTCATGTCTATAATCCCAGCACTTTGGGAAGCTGACGTGAGAGGATCACTTGAGGCCAGGAGTTCAAGACCAGCCTGGGCAACACAGGGAGGCCTCCATCTCTACACAAAATTAAAAAAAAAAAAATGCTGGGTATTGCCAGGCGTGGTGGCCTACGACTGTAATCCCAGCACTTTGGGAGGCTGAGGCGGGCGGATCACGAGGTCAGGAGATGGAGACCATCCTGGCTAACACGGTGAAATCCCATCTCCACTAAAAATACAAAAAATTAGCCGGGCGTGGTGGTGGATGGTAGTCCCAGCTACTCAGGAGTCTGAGGCTGGAGAATGGCATGAACCTGGGAGGCAAAGCTTGCAGTGAGCCGAGATCATGCCACTGCACTCCAGGCTGGGCGACAGAGCGAAACTCCGTCTCAAAAATAAAAATAAAAAATAAAACGCTGGGCATGGTGGCGTGCTCCTGTAGTCCCAGCTACTTGAGGGGCTGACGTGGGAGAATCACTTCAGCCTAGGCAATCAGGGCTTCAGTGAGCCATGATCCTGCTACTGCTCTCCAGTCTGGGTGACAGAGCAAGATCTTGTCTTCAAAATAATTATAATAATAGGAATTTTAGTTAACCCTAGAGAGAAGAGAAATGAGGAGAGCTGCCACCCAGAAACTCCTAGTAGCTGAGATGACCAGGGAACTAAGAGTCATGAGCCTTATACTGAAATTGTTTCAATATGTATGTTGTGCTTTAATTCTTTAATTAATTCTTTAAGTCTCTTTCATTATTTCCATGTCTAAGGTAAACCTCTTTATATATGAAACAGGTTTATGACATCTACATGTGTATATATATAGAGAGAGAGAGAGACAGAGGACAACAGCTTCAGGAGGGGAGGCAGCACATAAGGATAGGGCAAGATTTGGAGTGAGAAAGTTGGCTCTTTCTTACCCCTCAGTCCTGCAATCTAGGAGAATCTTACTGCTCAAAGTTTGGTACTGGGAACAGCAGCATCTAGCTTGTTAGCACCTGGGGGCTTGTTAAAATTGGAGATTTTCCTGCCCCAATCCCACACCTACTCAATCAGGCTGCATTTTCACAAGATGCCTAAATGGTTCATATCACATGAAAGTCTCGGATGCACCTCGTTAGGGAACATTAGGGAAGGTGCTGAACTTCCCATAAAATTGTAGTGAGGTTCATGGAACACATTACATTTTCTGAAACAGAAATTAAGACTCAAGTATCCTTGAAAGGCTATTGAGATTAAAAACAAAACAAAACAAAACAAAAAAACAGAAGTCTTAAATCTCAGAGCTTCACTCCCTGATAGCTAAGAACCATACCTATCTTCCTACTTTGGAAGGTTCTTTGGCAAGCGTGGGGATGAAGAGAATAATGGGAAACTGAGGCTGTTCTTTGTCAACATTTGGTGGCAGCCTCCGTGGGCGTGGCCTGTCTTTGCAACCTCAGGCTGGCAGTAACTCCTCGGGGTTCCGTGCAGACTTCTCTTACTCAGCAGGCAAGCTGATTTCCTGCGTTGAGGTGGATGGAATTAATCAACACGCTGCCAGAACACAATGCCTGGGGAAAGCCCAGCTGAGCATCTGTCAAACGCTGTCACATTTTCCTGGCTTCCTCCCACCAAAATTTCTCCTCAGCTTGATGAACCTGGGATCAGCAACTTTTGCTCCTGTCCTTTCCCCCCAGTCATCATACTGACAACCAACAGAGTTTTGGGATGATGGGTGGGGATGACAAGCCTAGGCCCGGAAAGATGACCATTCTTGCCCAGGATTAAATTTCCAAGATTTTAGGCATTGGCCCAAATCTCATGCCTGCCCCCCAACCTCATTTATTAAAGCAAATTCCTTTCCCAAACCCTCCACATGCGACACACTCAATTTTCTGTTTTTGCTCCACAAAATAGTTTGAATTTCTGAGTCTTCACCCTCTCCAGGCTAGTGTCTTATTCCTGGAAAAACCATTTCAGTTCTGCTCACCTGGGTTCTACCTGACCTCAACATCCACGTCCTCAGACTCAAAATCCACTCGTGTCTTTCCTTCTTCCAAACTCTCATCATACTTTCATGACATTTCATTTAGCAATTAACTAGAGACGATGCGAGAAACAACTTTTTAACTGTCTACTTGAATGGCTATTTGTACGTGCTTTGGCTTTTTAAATTTTAAAGTATTTACTCCTAATCTGCTCTCTGGATTTAAACTTCCTGAAGGAGACAACTGTGACTTCTTTCTGCCTTTTGGCCTTCCCACCACTCTCACACCCCTAGCAAATTATTCTACCCATAGCTGTAGATATTTATTCACTTGATTTAATTTGTTGTCAAGGGTAGCTTATTTCTTCTTCTACCTAATTTCTTGCTACCTTCAATTTCTAATATATCAGTACTCACAAAGTTGTCAACAAAATTATTAAAGTCGGAATGTTCTAGAGAAGAGAAAACTTACACCACATATTTCCAAAACTTTAGAAATTTTTCAAAAGGGAAAGAGATTGGACTGTCTCTAGAACACCAAAGCTTGATCTGGCAGTGACGTTCCAGAGTGGAGTTATGCACGGAGGGGCTGTTTGGATTGGACTACCTCCAAGGTCCCTTCCAACTTTGTGATCCTATGGAAATTCAACAAAAAATCATATTTCATTTAAAGATACAATTTCAGTCTTGGAAGTAGGGGTATGTGTGTGTGCACACACACGCGCGTGGACGCACACATGTATATGGGGTGGGGTAATATATCTTCTGCCCTCTTTAGTTTTCTCCTCCTTCTGTGGAAAACAATCACATAACTCCAAATGCTAAAAATTCCAAGTGTCATAACTGTATGTTTCCCAGGAAGATCCAGATTGAGAAGAGAATAAGAGGCAGCAGAGATCCAGTGAGAGCATTGAAACAACCACACTTCTGAGAAATGTTACTTTCACTCCTGCACGGATCTGACTCAGAATGATGATTCTCAGCTTCCCCTAATTTCAGTTGAAATGCTGTAGAAGGACACGATGAAATGGGTTTCCTGTGAAGGATAGTTCTTCTTCTGTGCAGAGGTAAGGGCTTGAAGGATGTATGAGGGGCAAAGCAGAAAAAAATGAAGATGGGGAGGTACCTGGAAAGGAAAAGTGGAACCTGCCTGCTCTTCCCCGTCTGCCCTCAGGGCTCCAGAGCAGAGGGCAGGAGCTCCTAAGTTAGCAGGGCTCATTCCACTGCTCTCTCCAATGCTTTTGGCCCTGAGTGGGACTGGGGGCAGGGTATTGTCAAACGAAGGTGGATGAGAAAGGACACCAAGGAAAAAATAAAGACTGAAAAGGTTCTTGGCTATGCAGAGCCCCGCCCTTGTTTAAGCTAGAGAGAAGGCTTCTTGTAGATTGCACATTTATGTCAATTATGCAGATTTTGCGTTAAACAACTCGGGAGAATACCACCACTGGCAACTCTGTTATCCTGTGACATCTCTGATACCTTATAGGTCATTCCTAGACCTGGAAACCCATTAGTTTAACCATTAAGTCAGGCAAGACATCTCCTTATCTTTGATATCTGCAGCATCATAGATTTCAGGAGCCACACAGGTCTTCTGAAACAATCTGGTGCAACCCGCTCAGCTGATGATGGGGGCTCAATGGCTTTCCTACAGAGAGCCAGAGGTGGAGAAGCTTGGCCTGGACCCAGGCCTCTTGACTCCCTCTAGACTGTCTACAAATAAAGGGATCCCTCTCTCCAGCTCTTTCAGGGCCATTTTTCCCTGGTCTAACACTATCAGCTCTTTAAGAATGTGCTGACAAAGGAGGGAAATAATTATAATAGGAATAGCCCCGAGCTCTGAATCCTGTCAGATCAGCGAGGCATTAGATTCTCATGGGAGTGGGAATCCTATTGTGAACTGCGCGTGCAAGGGATCTAGGCTGTGCGCTCCTTATGAGAATCTAATGCCTGATGATCTGAGGTGGAATGGTTTCACCCCAAAACCATCTGCTCTCCGGCCCCACATTCACCCTCGGACTGGGAAAAAATGTCTTCCATGAAATCAGTCCCAGGTACTAAAAAAGTTGGGGGGTTGTCAGAGGACCAAATTTATAAAGCAAGCAGCACCTTCTCAGTGATACCTAGGACTTGGGGTCAAGATACCTGAGCAATTCTGTTCTCTAAAAATGAGAAATGAAATTAGTCTTTGGGCTTTTTATTCTGAACCCTTTTTAGCCTTTACATATTATCTTTGTATGAGGAAGTTTTTTTGTTTTGTTTTTTGAGATGGAGTTTCACTCTTGTTGCCCAGGCTGGAGTGCAATGGCACAACCTCAGCTCACTGCAACCTCTGCCTCCCGGGTTCAAGCGATTCTCCTGACTCAGCCCCCAAAGTAGCTGGGATTACAGGCATGTGCCACCACATCCAGCTAATTTGTTTTGTATTTAGTAGAGATAAGGTTTCACCATGTTGTTCTGGCTGGTCTCAAACACCTGACCTCAGGTGATCCACCTGCCTTGGCCTCCCAAAGTGCTGGGATTACAGGTATGAGCCACCGCACCCCGCCTGTATTCCATCCTAATGGAAACAGGATCAGACCAGGTGATTTCAATAATAGCTTTTTCCTTTTTTTTTTTTTTTTTTGGAGACAAAATCTCGCTCTGTTGCCCAGGCTGGAGTGCAGTGGCACGATCTCAGCTCGCTGCAACCTCTGCCTCCTGAGTTCAAGCAATCCTCCAGCCTCAGCCTCCCAAGAAGCTGGGACTATAGGCACGTGCCACCACACTGGCTTATTTTTTGTATTTTTAGTAGAGACAGGGTTCACCACGTTGCCCAGGCTGGTCACAAACTCCTGAGCTCAGGCAATCCACCCACCTCAGCCTTTCAAAGGGCTGGGATTACAGGCGTGAGCCACCGTGCCCAGCCAATGATAGTTCTTAAGATGCAATATTCCACCAACTTTTCACCTCAGGTTCTCAAAGCTTATACAGTGGTGAAAGTTGCCTTTTCTGCACTTTCTCTGTTAATAATAGGAAGAATTTTTAAACCATTTCCATAACTCTGAATTGCAGATGTTACTGAAATTATGTCATGAGAAGTAAGTCTATGTGTGAGACCTTAAAAATAAACTTCAAATCTCAACCAGACTACATGTGGCAATTTTTTAAAGTGGGGATGGGATTGAGGATTATACCCAGTGTCAGCAAAGACATAGGATAATAAAAGCATCCTCATACCTATATGTGGGATATAAATCATCAAGTTAATGAGGTATACCTAAAACTTTAATAATGTTCCTATTTTTGGTCCAGCAATTATACTTCTAGGAAATTGTCCTAAGTAAAATAAGCATGTGCACCCAAATTTGGCAACATGGTTTTTCATCACAGCATTATTTATAATCTAAAAAACTGACAACAAATATCCAACTACAGGTATCTGAAAAAACATACCAGATACGTTTTCTGTGGATTTTAAGTATCTTTTATTTATTTCTTATGGTTATTTTCTAGTGTTTCACCAATGAAAAGATCCTAGTTTTGTAATAGGAAAAAACATTTGAGTTGTTCTTCATTTAAGAATGTTAACAGGCTCCAGTAGGGCAGTTTCCTGGTAACTAGAGCACCTACATTAGCACAAGCTTTTTGAGACAATATGAAATAGCAAACACCAGTCATTACCAAATAGGCCCCTTTGCCCTCAGGGCAAACCCTGGAGATGGCTCAGAGAACATCACTAGCTATAGTCTTCCACTTCATCTCTGAATGCTGGTACCCACACCTTGTCACACTAGAATTGTCATCTAATCCACGAGATTCACTCGTCACACTAGAATTCTGTCATCTAATCCACGAGATTCACTCATAGATGTAGCTCTCTCTTGACCACCTCCAGCTCCCCAGAGCACTCCCAGCCCTTTGAAGGGAGCACACAGTATGCTGGTTAGAATATAGCAGTTGGCCAGGCACGGTGGCTCACGCCTGTAATCCCAACACTTTGGGAGGCCGAGGTGGATGGATCACCTGAGGTTGAGTTCACGACCAGCCCGACCAACATAGAGAAACCCCATCTCTATTAAAAATACAAAATTAGCCGGGCGTGGTGGTGCATGCCTGTACTCCCAGCTTGTCGGTATGCTGAGGCAGGAGAATCACTTGAACCCGGGAGGCAGAGGTTGTGATGAGCCTAGATCGTGCCATTGCACTCCAGCCTGGGCAACAACAGCAAAACTCCATCTCAAAAAAACAAAACAACATAGTAATTAAGAATCAAGAGTGCCAGTAGGATCTCCACCACATTCTAGCTCTGAGACCCTGGGCAAAGTATCTAATCTTTCTAGGCCTATTTCCTCTATAAAATTGAGATAATAAAATCCATGTCGGCTGGGTGCGGGGGCTCAAGCCTGTAATCCCAGCACTTTGGGAGGCCGAGACGGGTAGATCACGAGGTCAGGAGATCGAGACCATCCTGGCTAACACGGTGAAACCCCGACTCTACTAACAAATACAAAAAACTAGCCAGGCGAGGTGGCGGGCGCCTGTAGTCCCGGCTACTCGGGAGGCTGAGGCAGGAGAATGGCGTAAACCTGGGAGGCGGAGCTTGCAGTGAGCTGAGATCCGGCCACTGCACTCCAGCCTGGGCGACGGAGTGAGACTCCGTCTCAAAAAATATAAAATAAAAAAATAAAATAAAATCCATGTCACAGGTGGTAGAAACATTTATTATAATTTATATGGTGCCTAGTATATAGCAGCAGGGCCATCGCTTCTCATCTGTCCCAGTCACTGAGTACATAAAGTTGTGCCTGGGAGCCAAAGTTTGGTTGGGAGTTTAGAACCTATATACATCATCCCTATGTTAAACTCTCAATTTTCTCAGCTTTTTATTCTCCATTAGGGTTAAATGTGACCTGTGAACATTTGCCTTTCTCCTGCAATCAAAGCTTCAAACATTTGACTTCAAATTCAGTTTCAAAAACATTTTTTGTCCCTAAATTCCTAAACCATTGTTAATCTCAAGTGCCTAATCTGAAGCTTGCTTATACAACTGGATATATTATGAAGTGTCACTCTTAAAACTGGTTTTAAGATTCACCAAAAACGAGTTATAGTAGTTATATTAGGGTAATAAGATAATTTTTGTTCTCTAGCTTCCTGAATATTCCATGTCATATTTGTAGTAATATTTTGTTTTAAATAGTTCAGGTGCAGTGACTCATGCCTGAAAGGCCAGCACTTTGGGAGGCTGAGGTCGGAGGATTGTTTGAGGCCGGGAATTCTAGACCAGCCTGGGCAACATAGAGACCCCGTCTCTACAAAAAGATTTAAAAATTAGCCAGGCATGGTAGTCCCAGCTGCCTGGGAGGCTGAGGTGGAAAGACTGCTTAAGCCCAGGAGTTTGAGGCTGCAGTGAGCCATGTTTGCACCATTGCACTCCAACCTGGACAACAGAGCAAGACTGTCTCAAAAAAGACAGAAAAAAACCACCACACACTTTCGTTTTTGGAGATTTTTATCAGGTTTTATTGTGGTTCCTATTCAGGACTACATGCACTGAAATTACTAGAAAAGCAGCACACATATGCAATATAACAGGAGCTGACCTTTCTATTTCAAGGTTAAATAGTGGTACTTCAAGTTAGGAAGGTTTAGCTTGCTACAAAAAGTACCTGCTGGGAGAACTATTATCAGAATGGTAAATCTCAGCAGAGGCTAATATACTCCTACAGGCTGTGGGAAAATACTTAGAACTTAATAGTAAAAATATTCACGAAAAGACTGAAGAGAATGAGCTAGGATTACACACTGGTTAATAATGGACCAGCCAGAATCCAAGACACATCACTAAGGAGCCAGGTCTGAAAAAGAAAGTAAACCAGGTTTATTTTTCAGGAATTTAAAATGGAGTTAAAATTAATTTTGTTCTAAAGTGTTTCTAGGATGGCCAGATGTGGCGGCTCACACCTGTAATCCCAGCAATTTGGGAGGCCAAGGTGAGCGGATCACCTGAGGTCAGGAGCTCAGGACAAGCCTGGCCAACATGGTGAAACCCCCATCTCTACTAAAAATACAAAAAATAGACAGACATGGTCGCAGGTGCCTGTAATGCCGGTTACTTGGGAGGCTGCGGTGGGAGAATCACTTGAACCCAGGAGGCAGAGTTTGCAGTAAGCCACGATCAGGCCACTACACTCCAGCCTGGGCAACAAAGTCAGACCTCGTGTCAAAAAAAAAAAAAAAAAAAAAGTATTTCTAGAAATTCAATAAAATCTCTTGAAATAATTGGCAACATCCTGGGACACTACCCACAAAGATGTAATAAATAAGGAGGCATAGAAATCACTGTCCCTAAAAGGCATATTTAACATGGTGACCGACAACCCATTCTGACCTGCCTCTCCAAGCAGTCCAACCCAGGTTTTATCAAGCGGTGCCAGTGCTAACACATCTTGTGGGTGGAACTGACACTGAATGTAAAGAAAATCATGGCCAGGCATGGTGGCTTATGCCTATAATCCCCACAGTTTGGGAGGCTGAGGTGGGAAGCTCACTTCAGCCCAGGAGTTCGAGACCAGCCTGAGCAACAGAGAGAAACACCATCTCTACAAAAAATGTAAAAATTAGGCAGAGTGATGTGCACCTGTGGTCCCAGCCACTCAGGAGGCTCACCAGGAGGTCAAGGCTGCAGTGAGCCATGTTTGTACCACTGCAATCCAGCTTGGGCTACAGAGCAAGACTCTATGGCAATTTCAAAGAGAAAGAAAAGAAAATCACATGCATTACCAGAAGGGACCTCAGAAATCACGTAGTTCAACCAACTCCTTTTCCAGATATGGAAACCATGCACTTTCCTCTAAGTGGCCAGCCTATCTTGGCATGTTAACTCTGGTACCTAGTGTCAGAAAAGGAACTCAGATGCACATGCCTTTGCTTGCCAGTGCAAGGCTCATGTCACCCTGTCAACCTTTTAGCTCTCAGGTGAGATTTCCTACGCAACCAGAGTTTAATGCTCCCCCATCCTCACTTCCCTACATGTACAGCAGACGTGGTGTTACCTGGCTCTTGAGGAGGGAGGAAGGGAAAGGATGGCAAGGAAGGGAAAGAGCTTGCACAGAGTTGTTGTTAGGGCTGAGAACCTGAGGCAGCCAGCACACAGGTGATTCTTGCGCTTGCCATATTCCACTGACCAAACCCTCGAGGCAGAGTTCACTTCACAAGCTCAGAATCATAAGGACAACTGGTGTAGTCTGAAATCTCCTCAGGAGACGTGAGAAAGAGAGGGCTGGCAGATTCACTGGTTTCTGTGAGCCTTTCTCATTATCTCCCTCGATGTTTTCCTACCACCCTGCCCTGTTGTGAGGTAACACTGCCCTCAGGAGAAAGCTGAAAATGCACTGCCGAGCTAGCGCCCAGAGGGTCCTCTCTGGGGGAAGTGCTTGCCTCAAAGCCACACTGACCAGAATGTGGGAACCATCAGAGTAGAAAGGCAGGGAAGGGATGAGAGTTCAGGAATGCAGCCAGGGTGAAATCATTATAATTGGTTTTGATTAAAGGATCATGTTTCATAAACATTTGTCAAAATGAATCACTTTGTTTTAATGGGCCCTGGAACTTGCAGTAATCAAACCACTGCCATGAAGTAGTAATACGCCAGGCGGGAACCTGCCATCTGCTTTCCCAGTTATGTCTCACAAGCATCTTACAAGGCAAGAATCATCCCCATTTTACAGCTGAAATAAAGAGCAGCACAAAACTTACCTGAAGTTTTTTGGTAAATTGCAGAGAAGAGATTCAATCTCAGCAATCCTTACCAAACTGTCCTTTTTGAAAACCATCCTTTCATGTTGCCACTTCATTTATCTAGGGGAGTTAAGGAATAAGGTGCCATTTTTCAAGATACAACAACTTACTTCTCTAAGCCCCCCAAATTATTTTAACTACAGTATTTCAGACGACAAACCTAAATGTAAACAGACTTCTCTTTTGGAATCAGGCACGTAATTTAGTGATGTTCTCTGGTGAATCTGGGTCACCACTGCAATCTCTGAAGGGTGGCAAAAGTGATACCCTCGGGGGTGACTGGCCTCAAGACATGTCAGCCCACCTGAGCAGCCTCTTTCTGGTTCCCACAGTAGGTCCTGCAGTGGACCACCTGTCAACAAGCAAGAACCTATCCTGGAAAAGCTTACCAGCTCTTTTCTGTTATTGTAAGTTGGGAACTACACATGCAAGTTTCTTAAAACTCAATGGAAAGGTTGAGTCATGCTATTTTAATACAATTAATATCTATTGTGGCTGCTATATAGTCTTCCACTTACTATTCTTTTGACTAGTTTGAAGAGTGATGAAATGGTCAGCAAAGTACACCTGATATTATAGCTATTATCACAATGGTAGATGCACATATCCCCCCACCCTGTGCCTCAGTTTCCTCAGGAGTGAAGGACAGACTAAGAGTCCTATTGACAGAATGTTTGCCTTTCTAGAACAAATCACTTGAGAAGATCCCTAAAAACTCCTAGAGTCAAATGTCCATCAGTGACAGACTGGATTAAGAAAATGTGGCACATATACACCATGGAATACTATGCAGCCATAAAAAAGGATAAGTTTGTGTCCTTTGTAGGGACATGGATGCAGCTGGAAACCATCATTCTTAGCAAACTATCACAAGAACAGAAAACCAAACACCGCACGTTCTCACTCATAGGTGGGAACTGAACAATGAGATCACTCGGACTCGGGAAGGGGGACATCACACACCGGGGCCTATCATGGGGAGGGGGGAGGGGGGAAGGATTGCACTGGGAGTTATACCTGATGTAAATGACGAGTTGATGGGTGCAGCACACCAACATGGCACAAGTATACATATGTAACAAACCTGCATGTTATGAACATGTACCCTAGAACTTAAAGTATAATAATAATAATAAAGAAAGAAAAAAAAAAGAAAAAGAAAAACAAAAAACTCCTAGTTGTTCTTCATAGCTGTACCCTATCAGTAGCACCTGACATCCTCATGGTCCTCCCTGGATTCCTATATCTCTGTGTCTGCCCTTATTTGGTATATAATCATACTTAATTTTTTTAATAGAGACAGGGTCTCGCCATGTTGCCCAGGCTGGCCTTAAACTCCTGGACTCAAGCAATTCGCCTGACTTGGCCTCCCAAAGTGCTGAGATTACAGGCATGAGCCACCATGCCCAGTTGTATACTTTATATTTTTAAATTTTCACCAACATATTGACATATCCCCATTTTAGAGGCCTCAGAACAGAAAGCACCACTTTTGCACCCACTGCTGTACCTAGCACAACTTCTGACTCACTGCCAATGCTCAATGCATGGCAAATTCCTCCTTCTGGTACCACTGCACTGTCTTTGAAACTGGGTTCTCTAGACCACTTCCAATAGGACTTGGATCTCGCATCTGTGAGGGGGGGAAAAAACCACAAATAAAACAGAATTCCCCAACAATTTTGTACTGCTTTTAAGAAAAAAATCCCTTTGTCTTAACGAACCAAATATCTCCTGCTTTGTGGTAAAGGATGACCCTCAGCAAAAACAGAGAAGAAAGTATCTCAGCAATCTTACAGCCAAGAACTAGCACAACTTCAGAGCCACATCTGCCACCAGAAAGCAGCTTCCAGTCCATGTGACCCAAGCCCCCCATAAAGTCACATGATTCTTTTTTTAAGTAACTTGAAAAATTCTTCAAAAGCTATCCAAACCGTACAAGAGTAGAAGTCCCACCCTGGCCCCATCACAAGCTTATGTGCAAACAGGCTAACCAACCCCAGAGTGGACACCCAGGTAGTCTCAAAAGCATCCTGTAGGCTGGGCACAGTGGCTCATGCCTATCTCACAGTTTAGGAGGCCAAGATGCGAGAATCATTTGAGTCTAGGAGTTCAAGGCCAGCCTGGGCAACAGAGAGACCTCATTTCTACTAAAATAAAAAACAAAAACTTAGCTGGGCATGATGGCATGTGTCTGTGGTCCCAGCTACTCGAGAGGCTGAGGCAGGAGGATCACTTGAGCCCAGGAGGTCAAGGCTGTCGTGAGCTGACTGTACCACTGCACTCTAGTCTGGGCACAAAGCGAGACCCTGTTTCAAAAAAAAAGATGATCCTCTAACAGGATCTCATTATGGGCAAGAACGCCCAGGATTTTGAGGTGTCTGACATATCAGGTATTCTATCTTTATGAAGGGTAAGTTTAGATTCAGGCAAAAAGCTCCAGGCAGAGGGGTAATTCTTTTCCTGGACTTTTACTCACTGGCCTCCCCTGGCCATTTAGCTATTTTAAATTGGCAGGGTTTGGTCTGCACTATCAATTTTGACTGATAAATGCTGGTGCTGCTGAGGAAGAAAACTGTCTCTAGAGAAGACATGACCCCCAGAGAGAGAGCACAGCGGGCTGCTGCCATCGTGTGGTAGTTTGCTGCAAATGCGGGAGCAGCAAACCCTGCACGATTGCTCTCAAGGAAAACAAAATTCAATATATGTATGAAAAACAGACTATGACTATTAAGACCGCGTGTACAAAATGGTTAAGTTTATTCAACATCTCGGATATTCATCTGGATATTGGGTTTGTTTCGTGGTACAATATATATTCACCTTAACTGGTGCTATTGTAAAGAAAGCTCTCTTGACCTGCATGACGTGCATCAGAGCTTCTCTCCACCAGTTAGAGCCACCCCAAGCCTAGTCTAGACCACAGTGCTCTGCAGGAAAAAAAAAAACAGCGAACAGAAAACAGTTGTGTCCCCAAAAGTACTCAGAAGTCATGTTATTTACAGTTGGGTTTGTGTGGGATGGGAAGTAGGGCGGATGGATGAGCCAGTGCTTTTGCAATGAAGATGCAATAGTCCTTGTCCTCTCTCACTGTCTCCTCTTTCCTCAACCCATGGCAGCTTTCATGACCCATTCCCAAAGGGTCCACCGAGTCCTGACTCAGCTTCATCACCAACATTCCTCGCCTTCAGTTCAACACTGTTAGTCAGGGGAGTAGAGGCAAAGACTTGGGTCGGGGACAGGGTGGGAAACACGGAAGAAACTCTCTCGGCACAACCCAAGTTCAGAGACGAGGCCTCCTCAAATGAGGAAGATGATGCCCTCAGACACCATGACCTGATTGTCATCCTGCATCTTGCTCAGAGCAGCCTGGATCTCAACTGAAGAGAAGGGCTCTTCACTGTCCCGGTTGATGGATTCTGTGAGGCGATTCATGCCGACTGACTGTGCATGAGCTTCCCGGAACACATCCAAGAGGGCCACCTTGAATGCCTTCAACCTGCCCCAGACAGAAGAAAGGAGGAAGAGGAGTAAACAAACCCAAATGCTCTCAGGAAAAAGCTATTCTAGGAAAATCCATAGTATTAATACAGTAGAGACGTCCCCTCAATATTCTTTCTCACACACACATCTGCCTCTGATGGCAGCATTACCCTTGAGGAGCTCCCTTTAAAGTTAAACTATTATACTAGTGCCTGGGAAATTGGCATTCCCCTTGGCTGTAAAATAATAACCCGGTCAGCATCAATGGGGGACAATTTAGCAGCACTTACTAAAGCCTTAAATGTGTATATCCTTTGGCCTAGGGAGCCCATTTCTAGGAACTCACAGCTATACTTGCATGAGTGCACACTGATAAATTTAATACTGTTCTACTGTAAACAGGGAACAATCCAAATGTCTATCATCAGAGAATTTCGTTAAATAAATTTTTACCCATCCATACCATGGAAACCCTGCAGTCATTAAAAAGAATGAGATCGGCTGGGCGCCGTGGCTCACGCCTGTAATCCCAGCACTTTGGAGGCTGAGACGGGCAGATCACGAGGCCAGGAGATCGAGACTATCCTGGCTAACACTGTGAAACCCCGTCTCTACTACAAATACAAAAAATTAGCCGGGCGTGGTGGCGGGCGCCTATAGTCCCAGCTACTCGGGAGGCTGAGGCAGGAGAATGGCGTGAACCGGGGGGGTGGAGCTTGCAGTGAGTGGAGATCACGCCACTGTACTCCAGCCTGGGCGACACAGCGAGACACCGTCTCAAAAAAAAAAAAAAAAAAAGAATGACATCAAACAAGCACAGTGGCTTATGCCTGTAATCCCAGCCCTTTGGTTGGGGGGCCCAGGTAGGACTCCTTGAGGCCAGGAGTCCAAGACCACCCTGGGCAACATGGGGAGACCCCGTCTCTACAAAAAGTAAAAAATAAACACTGTAAAAAAGTAAAAAAAAAAACTGCACTCCTGTCTCAAAAAAAAAAAAAGAGAGATCTATACAAGCTGATTCAAGAGGCATTTTAAGATACAGTTGAATGGTTGTCTCTGAGGGATAGAGTTACAATTGATTTCTTTTTTTCTAAATACTTTTCAATCTTTTTCAAATTTTCTTCAGTAAATACATGGTGTTATGTGTTTAAAGTATACAAAGAAAAAACGTAAAACTTGGCTATGGAGTTTCTTTGGTGTTCAGTAAACAAAATTCATAGATAAAAATGTCTCCTAAAACCCTGGTGGTAAAAATTCATTTCAAAACAAATGGCTAAAATATATCTATCCCACCAAGAATAATCTGAGGTTACAGTAAGACATAAGTTGTACTTGTTGTAAAACTCTTCTTCCTAACCCCACACAGACATAATTCAAATTCTTAGAGAGAGAATTATTAATAAAGCAAATGGTAAAATTTAAACAACTGAAGATTCCAGGTAAAGGACATCCAGAAGTTCTTCATGTTTTTCTCGTAACTTTTCAATAAGTTTGAAATTAAATGAGAATATAAAATGTTAAAAGCCACGGGCCTCCAGCTTTGTGTTTTATTGATAACCAGCAGTTTGTTTCCCACCCTCTCCAAGGGAAAAAAGTCCCTTCCTCAGTGATACAGAATTCTTGAAGGGGCAGGAGCAACATCCCTACTCACCTGGATTCACTTAACTCCACTTTCTGGGATTCCTTGGTCTCCTGTGAGTCTGCCGTCTTTGGAGTGTGTACTTCAGTGGGTTGATGTTTGTAGAGATGGGGAAGATTAGCAAGGTGAAGTCATTTCCACAAACACTAGGGAAATCATCTCCACTCCCAATCCCTCACTCAGCCTGCTGAACACTCCTATTTCCTAGGGTTCTTATGGGGCCAGGCAGAACAATTAGGATAAAGGGAAATCTTTAATGGATGATGAAGGAATTTAGTGAGGCAGGAGACCCTCAAAATATATATTATGTGAAATGCTTATACCAGGTATAGCACAGCACAGTTCATCAAGGAGGTGTACACAATAGAGCAAAGCTTCTTCCAAAGTTTTTACTGTGGGTTTCCCCTGAAGCTCTCTTGGGACAAACCTCTTGGACATAGGCCCCAAACAGGAAGCCAAACAAACAAGAGTCCACAAGAAAATAAAGTGCACAGAGCAACTGGAAAAGTCCAAGAGTCACAGGAACAACCTCTTTCATCAGTAAGGGGTGCTCACTCACCTTGAGGCATTTCCTCCTCTGTGTCACTGAAGTCATAGGGGTCGTATGAATCCCCATCTTTGGCATCTGGCTGGCGAGTCTTCCTTCTAAAATACCCAGGGCAGTTAAGAGAGAGAAAGTTAGGAGACAGAAAGGCAAGGGAGCCCCATGTTGTGCTTCTAACTATGGAGAAAAGGAAACAGAACCACTAAGTCAAAGTGAAGCACTAGGCTTAGGCCTTTGCAAACTGCTACTTACTCTAAACAAGACCAAGTCCCCAGACTAGAACACAAACAGGCGCTGCTTCTAATGCTCTTTCCTACATCACTCACCCTTATAAGTTCAACCATAAGCATGAAGGTTTTTCCCTTAGAATTTTTAAGTATATATTCAAAACCCTCAGTGGTTGGGTTGCTGTTCCTACTATTTAGCATTTCTTCAGTAGAGGGGTTAAAAGCACATGAGAAGGTCTCACTCTTTCTCTTTCACCCACGTTATCTTCATCCGCAAACCCTGCAGGTCTAGGAACACCCTCCATGAACAACCTGACATCAATAAGCAGCGTTCATTCCACCCTCTACCCTCTACTCCTCTCCCCAGTCCCACTGGAACTTTTTTTTTGTTGTTTTCAGATAGGATCTCTCTCTGTCACCCAGGCTGGAGTGCAGTGGCGCAATCCCAGTTCACTGCAACCTCTGCCTCCCAGGCTCAAGCAATCCTCCAACCCCAGCCTACTGAGCAGCTGGGACCACAGGTATCCACCACCACGCCCGGCTAATTTTTCTATTTTTTGTAGAGACAGAGTTTTGCCATATTTCCCAGGCTGGTCTCAAACTCCTGGACTCAAGTGACCCACCCATCTCGGCCTCCCAAAGTGCTGGGATTACAAGTGTGAGCCACCAACTTTTTGGCCACCAACTTTTTAATCTCATTTGCTTGGCCCACCTTACCTCTTCCTCTTCTGCTCCTGGTCCTCTTGGCTTTTCTCCTCTTCATCTTCTGTCTCTGATTCATCCTCACTTCGCTTCTTACGTTTCTTCTCCTTCTCCAGAACCTAGGACCAAGGCAAGTGTGGGTGGGCTGGAGGGGTCACTGATGCAGGGGAACTGCATCAAGAACTCCGAGTCTCTTCACCATAAGCAGGAATGACTTCCATGTTTCCAATGGTTTACCTAGCTCCTCTTATCCCTAAGTCCCAGGACCAGGGGCAGAAGTAGAGACTGCTACCCATCCTTTTAAAATGCTGGGAAGTACGTTATATGCTGTTTATATAGTAGGTACTCAATAAATGTTTACTGAATAAAGAAACAAATGTCTAGCACATAATAGTAAAGTGGAAAACAATCTATTTCCTCATAAATCAGGTGTCTAATTGAAATCCAAGACAACCCTTAACCTAGCAAAAAGTGAGGAAGACTTTATCAGACTCACAACTCAACCCCAAAACTAAAATTCACCAGACGGGGGCTGGAGTGGGCAACTAGGAAAAGGGAGTCTAAGCTTTGAGGCTTAATATCTAAAATGACAGAGATGCAATGTCACAAACAGAAATTGGGAAACAGGATGAGGCAAGTTTGAGAGTTCAACTTTAAACATGAGCTTCTGAGGTGCCAATGGGACATTTGAAGAGACTACCAAGGGGAAAGGTACAGAGGGACAAGGAAGATTACCAAAGTAGCCCTTTTGAAAATACCTACTTTTTTTCTAAGATGCAAAGGAAGTAGGAGTACACAGAGAAGCAGCTGACTGAAAGTATAGCACATCAACTAAACCAGAATCTCTAGGAGCCCTGGAATCAGCATTTTAAAGCTTTCCATCGGATTCTCAGGTACAGTCAGGGTTGAGAATCACTGAGTGTTCCAGAGGAAAGAGTGAGGCAGACTGATCACTGGAAGACAAATACTGCTTTCTGTTGACGATCCAAATGTAGCTGTCAGTCATGGAAGGCTGGGAAGCCCATGCATCTGTAATTTATTCAGAAGAGCCTCTCATGCCCTAGCATCTGAATCCTCACCTTCTTGAAGTAAGCATACTGGACCAACTCCACAGCTTCCTCTGCATCCTGCAGGTCCACAGTCTTGCTCATGCGGGCCTTCGCATGGGCTGTGGCCAGTCGAATCAGAGTTTCCAGTGTTCGGGCTGTAACTGGAGATGTCTAGGGAAGAAAAGGGAGGATTGCTTATCCCAAATCCTTTAGGCATGCCCATCAATCCTACTGCACAGAAAAGGAAATGACACTACCAGAAAAGCCCCAGGAGGCCTAAGCAGAGAATTCAGAGCTCTGTGTTCTCTATAGATACCATATAAAAATGAGAAAGATGATAACAAGGATCAAGGAAATATACCCAAGACTGTTGCAGGAAGGAGGAGCAAGTGAACAGGGAAGAAAATTAGGCATCTAACAACTGGAAAGATAAAAGACTACAGCATAGAAAAGAGAAGGGAGAAAAATCATCAGTGATTGTAGGCCAGCAATGCAGCAGGAAGTCTGCCTTTATGTACATTCTGTCATTTCACCCTCTTAATAACTTGGAGAAGTTTTATACATGAAGGAAATGGGACTCAAAGACCTTCAAGGAGAGTTTCCAAAGTCACACTGAAGGAGAGATAGGAAAGGAGTCATCTGAGGACAAATATGTAGCTTGAGTCAACTCAGTCCAGAGAAGGAGAACTCTGACACATTCCTAACAAATGTTTCTCACAGGGACCGGTGAATACCAAACCAGGGTGCTTTTACCTTTTACAATGCTATTGTCTGAATGGCCTTCTTGACCGAATCAATCAGAATGAATTGGAAATGAATGAATCAGAAATCTGTGTTTGGGACTAGATATGTGTACAAGTTTCAGGTGATTCTGATGTGTCCAATCCTCTCATTTTATGGATAAAGAAGCTGACCTGACAGGTGAAAGGATTTGTCCACAGTCCAAAAGCTAGCTGCAGAGCTGGGATCAGACATGAAACTACTTCCAGGCCGGGCGTGGTGGCTCACACCTGTAATCCTAGCACTTTGGGAGGCCAAGGTGGGCAGATCACGAGGTCAGGAGTTTGAGACGAGCCTGACCAACATGGTGAAACCCCGTCTCTATTAAAAATACAAAAAAAGGCCGGGCGCAGTGGCTCAAGCCTGTAATCCCAGCACTTTGGGAGGCCGAGACGGGCGGATCACTAGGTCAGGAGATCAAGACCATCCTGGCTAACCCGGTGAAACCCCGTCTCTAGTAAAAAATACAAAAAAATAGCCAGGCGAGGTGGCGAGCGTCTGTAGTCCCAGCTACTCGGGAGGCTGAGGCAGGAGAATGGCGTAAACCCGGGTGGCGGAGCTTGCAGTGAGCAGAGATCCGGCCACTGCACTCCAGCCTGGGCGACAGAGCGAGACTCCGTCTCAAAAAAAAAAAAATTAGCCCGGTGTGGTGGCACGTGCCTGTAATCCCAGCTACTCAGGAAGCTGAGGCAGGAGAACCCAGGAGGCTGAGGCAGGAGAACCCAGGAGGCAGAGGTTGCAGTGAGCCAAGATCACGCTACTGCACTCCAGCCTGGGCAACAGAGCGAGACTCCATCTCAAAAAAAAAAAAACAACTTCTGTCACACCTTCCGGGTCTCCCATTATATGACCCATCACTGACGTATCCTGGTCCCTTCTTGTTTCAAGTTTCCTAAATTACCGTGTATATTCACAATGACATTCAAAACTAAATACATTCACATTTAAAATCATTCATTAAATTTTGTAATAATTTAGAAAGCTACCAGAGTTTGGAAGTCATACACTCCATGACAAGTTTTAATTCTTGAACCACTTGAAAAGCTGGTGAAATCCTAGCCTGCAAATAGCATACCTAGAGAATCCAAATTGTCTTGGAATTCACTTACAGACCTCACACTAGGACCTCAACTAAAATAGTGTATGATGCTCAGTTCTAGGTTCAACGAGAGGGCGGGCCACACACCAGAAGTTCGCATGGGGAAAGGAACAGTTAAAAAGAAAGTAAGCTGTTTAATGAGGAAGACAGGTGATACACAACCTCCAGAAAACAAGACTAACAGCCACAGGTAAAAGTTGTGAGGAAATAGGTTTAAGCTTAACAAATATTCTAAAATTTCAAAACAGTAATGTTCTGAGCATGCTGTCACTGGGGGTATTAAAAAGTTCCGGCCAGGTGCTGTGGCTCACGCCTATAATCCCAGCACTTTGGGAGGCCGAGGTGGGCGGATCACGAGGGTCAGGAGATTGAGACCAGTCTGGCCAACACAGTGAAACCCCATCTCTACTAAAAATTCAAAATTAGCCAGGCATGGTGGCACAGGCCTGTAGTCCCAGCTACCTGGGAGGCTGAGGCAGGAGAACAGCTGGAATCCGGAAGGCAGAGGTCGCAGTAAGCCGAGATCATGCCACTGCACTCCAGCCTGGGCAACAGAGCAAGACTCCATCTCAAAAAAAAGAGTCCCAGCAGGGATTTGAGAAGACAGAGTGGGTGAGGCTGGAGTAGATGATCTGGGATCATGTCTAATCCAAGTCTATGTCTATGTCACATAATAAGAGTTCTGGACTTGGGTTTTCTGCTGCAAAATCCACTGCCCCTAAAAGATTTAGACAAATTTGGGCCGGGCATGGTGGCTCACGCCTGTAATCCCAGCACTTTGGGAGGCCAAGCCGGGTGGATCACCTGAGGTCAGAAGTTCAGAGCAGCCTGACCAACATGGTTTCGAAACCCAATCTTTACTAAAAATACAAAATTAGTCAGGCATGGTGGCACATGCTTGTAATCACAGCTACTCCGGAGGCTGAGGCAGGAGAATCGCTTGAACCGGGGAGGTGGAGACTGCAGTGAGCTGAGATCACGCCATTGCACTCCAGCCTGGCCAACAAGAGTGAAACTCCATCTCACCAAAAAAAAAAAGATTTAGACAAATTCATGGACAGCTATATTAGGTTACCAGAAATTGCTCTGAATAACCATCATGGTTGCCTGTTAGTCATTTTTTCAAAGTCCAGTCCAAATATCGTACTCTCTGGGAATCCATCCTTGACATTCATACCCTTTCAGGGAAGTCTAAAAGAAAATTAACACTTTCTTCATCTATACTCAAATAGCCTTTCACATTCATTCCTTTGTAAGTACCACACTGAGATAAATATTTATAAATATGCACAGATGTCTTTCTATCTACCTTTGTGCTTCCTCATCCTGGATCTGAGCTCTTTGAAAAGAGTGCTTATTAATTTTACATTGCTTGTAAGAGAGACTAGGTCACTAGTCTAGGTCACTCCTATGTTCGCTGAATGAATCATAGCTTCTGGAGGCCAATGTCATTTTAACTAATGAGAGACATGTTACCTCTGGGGTCCTTATTTCATTTTCCTTTATAAAAGGAAATGACTAAAATTGTGTAACAGGAAACTCTTCAGACCATGGAAAAAAGTCACTAAGTTAAAATGCTTTCAAAGCTCCCAGATAGCAAGGACTCCTGCCCAGCCATATACCTAAGGGATCCTAGGCCCAGGCTCCCCCAGGCACTCACCCTGGCAGTGTCCGAGCTCATGCTATCTTGGCTGCGCAGGCGTGAATACTCTTCTGCAATGTAGGTGGCCGACTCCTGTGTCAGGATAGGCTTGATGATTCTGGCCACATGGATGTACTTCTTCATGAACGCTGCACTCACCATCTTCTCCCTGGAGCCACACACAGTGAATTCCATCTCCCTGCCACACCTTACCACCTGCCTGGATTAGTGGCTTTGCCTCTCAGAAAAGCCAGGATCAAAACAGACAAAGCCTAGAACCCATTATCATAACTCCCATTTATATGGAACATATACAAGATTCTTCCACATATTTTTATTTATTTCGGGTATTATTTGTGAGTTAGGTATTTTAGATAAAAAGTTTAGGTATTATTTGCTCTATTTTGTAGGTGGGAAAACTACAGCTCAGAGAAGCTGAAGTAGACTCAAAGTTTTCTGACTCCAAATTCTGCATTCTTAAACCAACAGCTTTGAAGATTATGCTATGCTTCTTACTGCATCATGACCAAAAATAGAGGTGTAAGATCCCACATTTCATGCTTTGAGCACCTGAACACACGTCTCCTTCACCCAAGTCTACTTACAACGTCTCAAATGCTTCCTATCTGCTGACCCTTCATCACAAATGGCTACATGACACGTGCCATCTTTCATGTATAAGGCACGCCCACCATCAGTTAAGCATGTCATCCAAACTCTATTTTAAGAAAAGACCTGAACCTGGGCTGAATCACCCAAACATTTACAAGGCAACTGGCCAGGATGAAGGATATATTGTGGACCCAGAAAAGAAGAGAATTAGTCCACATGGTTATGACTCCAGGCATGGTTTTGATCTGGGCACATAATGCCTTAGCTAAGCTGACATACACATGTTCTAATATAACACAAATTTCAGGTTCCCTCGAGGCAGAGTTATGAGAATGCTTACTTTTTCTTCTTGGTCCCATGTAGAAGGTTGTCATGCTTCTCATAAATCTGGGTGTCCTGCTGGTCTTCCTGGCTAAAGTTGGGATCATCTGTGGCCAGGATATCCACAGCACTACCCAAGGGCATAGCTGGTATACCCAAGTTAGGAGAAAGGAGAGTAATAAAGAGTTTAACCCAGGGGAAATTGCTTTTTCTATAGCACAAGAAGACACCAAGATTCATAAAGAAAGGGCTCAAAAAGAATCAGACACATGGAACCCACAGATAAAGATGGTGGAACTGCCTGGCCCACAGAAGATGCTCAAAGTTATTCCCAGACCCAGAAATGGACAAAAGACATACCTTAGGATAACCTCCAGTAAGCGAGAAGGGGAGGTGGCTAAACAGTTGAGGGCTCTTCAACATCAACCCAGACACTGAAACACCTACCACCACCTGGGTTGGGCCTGAGAAACTACCATCTGTTTAGCCCCTTTCCATTAGTTACTCTTACTATTCTCATAACCTCACCATCGCCATCCTGCTCCCCAGGTGCTCTGTAACGGTGCATCCGAAGGACATGGTCTGAGATCTCCCGATCCTGCTCAGGATCCATCTGATCCAGCATGATGAAGAGCAAGTCAAATCGAGACAGCAGTGAGTCCTGTAGTCCAATGTTCTCCATTGGAGTCTTATACTGGTCATACTGGGGAATGTGAGGACAACAGAAGTGGACATGACATCAATAGGAAGAAAGAACAAGGCTGCTGCAATTCTGGGAGTGGGAATGGAAGGCTTGACCTCAAAGAGCAAAACAGACAAAAAGCAGTGAAAAAGTGAAGTATTTTAAAGCCATTAAACAATGTAAATTATCTCTTCTACCTGCAACCCTTCTTTAACTGAGCTTCCTAGGAAGCCCCACTTCCTACTACAGGAACCTCTAACAGGCGGAATGTAGGTCTCTAAACCAGGCCCCTCATTCCCAAATCTTATTCTGCTCCTCTCATTCCCAAGGCAGGACCTGACTGAGAGATGATCCCTTTCCCCTACCTGTCATAAAGACAGAGCAAGTTGGTTAGGCTACAAGCACTTAGAACTTTTTGGAGTCCCTTACTCAGAAGATATGAGTAAAACCTCAACTAAAATGGTCAATGATGTACAAATCATAACATCTTAGAAACTGGCCAGACACATCCACTCACACCTGTAATCCCAGCACTTTGGGAGGCAGGTGGATTGCTTCAGCCAGGAATTCGAGACTAGCCTGGGCAACATGGCAAAACCCTGTACCTATAAAAATTAAAAAAGAAAAAAAAATTTGCCAGGCATGGTGGTGCACATGTAGTCCAAGCTACTCAAGACGCTGAGGTAGGAGGGTCACCTGCACCCAGGGAGCTCAAGGCTGCAGTGAGCCAGGATCACTCCACTGTACTCCAGCCTGGGTGGCAGGGTAAGACACTGTCTCAGAAAAAAAAAAAAAAAATCAAGGGAGTTTTTCCTCGGGATTCAAAAACCCCAATACTCTCCTTTCAATTCTGGGCCTACTGGACAGATACCTACCCATCCACATACACTTCACAATCAGAGAACATAACAACTTTTAGGTAATAATGATTTTGACCATGTTCACATTTCAGGTTCTGCCATTTTTCTTATATTTCCCAATCACTCTTGAGAATGACATAAACACACATTATCATTTATTTTACTTTATTTTACTTTTAAAGATGAGGTCTGACTATATTGCCCAGGTTGGTCTCAAACTCCTGGGCTCAAGTGATCCTCCCACCTCAGCCTCCCATAGTGCTAGGATTACAGACATGACACACTGCACCCAGCCCCATCATTAATTTTAAAACCTATGGTTTTCAACCTTGGCTACACATTAAAACTAAACCTGCAGAGCCTCTCTAAACCATAGCTACCAAGAGCTCCAACTCAGAGATTTCAATTCAGAAACTCTGAGCTGGGGACCATGCAACTGTATGTATAAAAAACACCATCGCAACAAGGTGTTCCCATACACTGTAGGATTATAAACTGCCGGGACACAGCATGAGCTCTGGGCTCAAATCCTGGCTCTGCCATTTTCAAGTTTGTGGCTCTTGAACAAGTTACATAATCTTTTGTACCTCTATTTTCTCATCTGTAAAATAAAGATAACTACACATTGTGAGGTAGTTACTGATAGAATAAAAGGAGTTGGTAAACACAAAGCATTTATGAGCATTCATTAATAGAAGTATTAATATGGTACAATCTTTAAAGAGGGTAATTTTGCAATCTCTACCAAAAGAAAAATGCACGTAACTCTTAATCCAGTAATTTCATTAATAGGTATTTATACTACAGATATATTCCCAAATCTGTAACAAAACACACATAAAGGGATGGCCACTACAGCTTCATTCAAAATAGGAAGGAAAAAAAGGAAGCCACTAAATACCCATCAGATGGAGACTAGTTAAATACATCCCTATGATGGAATACTAGAAATCTATTTTTTTAAAAGGAAAAACTCACCAAACCCCAGGCACAGACAAGTATGAAAGATTATATCTAGCACATCACAGTCATGATAAAAACAAAGATAAAGAGATAACTCTTAACAAGGAAATAGTGTATTTGCTGATACATGCTTAAATTTTTTTCCTTAAACACTTCAAAGCTGTTACCTCTTGGCAAAGTGACAGGAGAGGGAAGCAAGTCTTTTCATTTTCATACTATAGCTCTGTTCTGTTTAGAAATTCCTCCGCCACATGCATGTAGTCCTTTTATTTAATGGACTGTTAAATATGTTAAATGGACTGTTTAACTATAATGTTAAAAAGTTACTTTTAAATAAGGAACTTTCCAGGGGAGTCTGCTGTGCAGGAATGGGTGAGGAACGCTGCTCTAAACAAATGATAATAACAAGAAAATGGCCTTATTTTTAGTCTTTGCCCTGGGTCACCTAGAATACACTTCTCAGCCCAGTTAGTCAGCAAAATCAAATGAAGGTGAGGACAATAGTTGGGGCCTGATTCTACTTACCCTGCCGTAGACGGGGTTGGCAGCTGCCAAAACACTGCAGCGGGCATTCAACCGAGCATGGATGCCAGCCTTGGCAATGGTCACTCGACCCTGCTCCATCACTTCGTGGATGGCTGTGCGATCCATGTCAGACATTTTGTCAAATTCATCAATGCAAACCACACCTCGGTCAGCCAGGACCATGGCCCCCGCTTCCAGACGACGATCCCCTGGGAAATGAGGAGGTAAAAATACATGCTACAGTCTAGGTTATAGGGGCCAGAAGGGAAGGATTTCAATCTCCTTCCTAGGAATCTTTCACTTTGCACATGTGAATGCGGCAACGGTGTGTTGGCTGCGAGAAACTTAGAGGAAATCCTGGTGGGTCACCTTTTCAGCTTAAACCTAAATATTAATAGTATCTCTTTGTCCCACTTTGACCCCTAAGTAACTAGCTTCTCACAAATTTCCTTTATAGAGTCTCTCTTTGGCCTCATCCTCAAGTAATATCCCAACTAGGCCTCTGCCTTCTCTTCACTGGTCTCCAAATCCCTTCCTCTAGTTCATAAAATAGTACAATCGTTATTTTTATTTCCTTTCTAAAGTGCTAAGACTTTGTTTCAAATAGAAAACATTCCTGTAAATAGATGAACCAAGGACTTAAATAACTCACCCACCATTGCTGAATACTCAGTCCTCTATAATCTGGCCTCAACTAACCTACCAACTGTATCTTCAGAACACGAGTCAGGGCACACAAAGGATCTACGCTCAGTCTCTCTGCTGGGCCTTTTGCCAAGGACCCTTATACCCTTACCTGTTTCCTGGTCTGTGGCGACAGCAGCCGTCAGACCCACTCCCGAGGAGCCCCGGCCAGTGGTGGGGATAGCCCGGGGTGCAGTGCAAAGCACGTACCGCAGAAGCTGAGACTTGGCAACCGATGGGTCTCCTGTAGGGTGGGGGCAGTGATGACACTCTAGGAAACTCCCCAGCACCCCCAGCAAGTTCTGCCTTTCTAGCACAGCTCTTGACACAACAGTCATACAGTAATTGGCTTTTAATATTATTTCCTTCGCTTTTCCCTTCACCACTCGTGGAAGAATATATCATATACTATAAATCAAGAATTCCAGACATGATAAAAAAAAAAAAAAAGATTCATTTTAGCCTTTTGATAGGACTGAAATACTGCTAAGTACAGAATATACAATCTTACATATTATAGGTCCCGACAACCACTACACAAGAACAACAGTCTAAAGCAAATCCCCAACATCATACCTATTAGAAGAATATTGATGTCCCCACGGATGTGGCTGCCATTTTCTAAGTCTCGTTCCACCCCTCCCAAGAGCAAGCAGAGGATTGCTTTCTTGACATAGTCATGCCCATGGATACTAGGGGCCAATGACCTGGCCAGCTGGTCAAAGATATCCTACCGGAGAAAAAAACAATGGCAAGCCTAGTGAGATTCAATGGGACTTTGTGGAGCTCCACTTTATATACTTTGGCCTATAGAAAATACTTGAAGAGGGCCGAGCGCAGTGGCTCAGGCCTGTAATCCTAGCACTTTGGGAGGCCGAGGCGGGCAGATCACGAGGTCACGAGTTCAAAACCAGCCTGGCCAACATGGTGAAACCCCATCTCTACTTAAAAGACAAAAAATTAGCCAGGTGTGGTGGCGTGTGCCTATAATCCCAGCTACTTGGGAGGCTGAGGCAGGAGAATCACTTAAACCCAAGAGGCAGAGGTTGCAGTGAGCAGAGATCGCGCCATTGCACTCCAGCCTGGGTGACAGAGCAAGACTCCATCTCAAAAAAAAAAAAAGAAAAAAGAAAATACTTGAAGAAACATAGAAACATGCACACTGTTCCTAATTGCAAGTTTCTTCTCTAAGACAAATCACACTATCAGGCCATTATCAGAGTAGGCACAGAGGCAGAATTTCAAAATTTCAAATTTCAAAATTTGTTTAGAGGTTTAATCTCTAAGGGAAAAAAGTATTCCCAGGTTCAAAACATTTTAGGTTTAATAAGAACATGTACTATGCTTGAACAGTAACCGTTATCATCACACATTCATATATGTAGTTCAATTCTAAATGTGGATATACATCCTATCTTAAAAAGAAGAAGATAAGAAAAACAAGTTGGAGAACTAAAACAAAGAAAAAATATTTAAGTAGTAATGCATCACCAACGTCTTCAGTAATTAACAGACTTATTGGTACACTTGTAAGTTAACAGCTATCCTAATATTTGTATTAGGCTCATTTAGCAGCCCAGCAAGTAGCAGGTATTAAAATTGTTTAATAACAGAATTATTAAAGAATAAACAGCAAAAACACCCTTCATGTGTTGATTTACCCAAAAATAGAAGAAGCTAACACCAAACACTTTAGACAAAAAAATGTTTTTTGATCTTCTTCTGATCTAGTACAAAAACAGTCATGCGCCAAAACACAACTCTTAGAAATCCATTCCCACCCTCAAATTTCTAAACGATGCCCAGACCTTGGATCGGGTTTTACTGAACTTCTTGATCTTGGCTATATCCTCGGCAGAGAAAGAAGGCTGAGCATCCTTGCTCATCTGCTTAACATTACAGGCAATCAGGACAGTCCTGGAACAAAGAGAATAGAGGAAGCAAGTTATATTCAATTTCTAACATTAGTAGCTAGTACCCCCAGCAGTAGTAAGCCTTTTTAGGCTACCAAACTAGACCAGCCAATCAGAGCTGGGGAGGAGGGGGCAGGTAGTTGTTGTGAATTAAACAACTGGTTCTGTCTGTGACCCAAATATGCTGATCATGCCCCACCTCTGGAATTGACCCACAGAGCTTCAGACAGAACTGTGTATGGGGACGAAGCGTAATTAAATGAGAAACTCCCAGGAAAGCCATGAGGCTGTAATCACTGTCACCAATAACTCTCACTTTTGACATACGATGGTAAGTATCACCAGCTTTATCTGATAGAAAAGAGGTATTGAAGGTATCCTGTCTCCCAGAAAGGTAGAGTGCGCCACCTATCAGATATAACTCTGGAATACGGCAAACTGGAGAAAGGCTATTATCAGAAATGGAACCTGTCACCAGCATTACATACACTTTAGGGCAGACCCTTTACCTGAAAGTCCCAGAGGTGTAGCCTCCCTTCTTTCCAGGAAGGCAACGGTAGGTTCCCACCACCTGAACCCGGTCACCAGGCTTTGCTTTATCCACCAAGTCATCATCCAGAATGACGTCCACAGAGCGGGGGAGCTGGCCGGCTGGGGCCTTCTCTGGCATCTCCTGGATGGTGATGGTCTGGTGATCCTTGTAGACAGAAAGGCCATATTCTGTCTCAAGGGGATTGTTCTCCTCATCCTAGAAAAAGGCACACAGAGGGATAGAGTGAACTCTGTCCTGTCTTAAAAATGCCACACTCACCTGTCATGGCAAATAAGATGACTTCATAAAATTTCATTATTAAGGAACAAAAAAAGTCAAGTACCTTCCCTAGCTTTTTGTGTTCCCCTCTGTTTTAGTAACAAGCATCGAATGGAAGGGGCAACCCACAGTCTGAATGGACTATGGTTATATTAACATCTAAATTAAGATGCTTACTTCCCCTCTAAAGCTGAATATATGCTTACACTCTGAAGCAGTTTTTCCACTTCTAGATAATACCCAACAGAAACATTCACCCAAAGCCATGCATAGCATGTATTATGTAATGCTCATAGCAGCATTATGCCTAATAGTCAAAAATTTAAAAGTATAAAAATGCCATCAATAGTGCAATGGTTAAACATGGTAGAGTCACATAAATGAATACTATACAGCAATAAAAATGTATGAAACACACCTATACACAACATGGATAAATCTCATAAACACAATGTTGAGCATAAGAAGCCCAACACAAAAGAGTATTTAAATAAAATAGAAAAACAGCCAAAAGTAATCCATGCGGGTTAGACATCAGGATAGTGGTTACCCCTGGGTAACATGGGCCCTCAAGAGGGACTTTTGAGTGCTAATATTTCCTCATTTGGAGCTGGTTACACAGGTATACTCAGCTTATAAAAATTCATCAAACTATACACTTATGTGAGCTTTCCTGTACGTATATTGAAGTTTTACTTCCTTCACATTTGAATTTTCTAAAAAACACAGTTATCACTTATTGAGTGTTTGCTATGTGCCAGGCACTGTGCTATTACTTCACAAAATTATCTCATGTAATTATCACAACTTTGTAAAGAAGATATTTTCACACGTCATGGACAAGGAAACCAGGAGACTAGGAGAGATTAAATAAGTTCCCCCCGGTCACACAGTTAAGTAAAAGAGTCTGGACTTGACACAGGTATTAACTCCAAAGCCCATGCTCTTAAGCACCATCACAGACAATCTCCAGAAGATCTGGTCCAATGTATTTCACTTTTCAAGTACAGAAGCTTGGCCACAGTAATCAGCAGAAGAGTACTTCCGGAAGAAGAAATTTTAGAAAAGTGGAGACCTTAAGGTCCAAAGAAGACAACAGAATGACTTAGAGAATACAACTGGCATAAACTAAAGAGACACAGGTTCCAGTCCTTAAGGTCATCACTAACTGGGACCATAAGCAAATTGTTTAATTTCTCTGATTTCAGCATTTCATCTGGAGCTACCTCCAGATGAGCTACCTCCAGATGAAATGATGCTAAAGTATGTTTAAGTTATAATTCTAAGATACTCATTCTTGTTTTTGTTTGTACATTTCTCCACCACTGTGAAGACTGATGACGAGGACTGGGTCTTCTTTATATCCTTGTCCTCCATAGCACTTAACAGTGCTTTCAATACAGTAGTTCTCAATTAAAATTTGATGAGGAGAGGAGAGGAATTCTTTGATAGAATGAGTGCAGACATCAAGTAATCAATATTAATGATCTTGTCTCCAGAGGAAAGCCTTGCATTGTCCTCAATTCAGATCAATCTGAACACTAAGAATAAAGAAAGCATTTTCCTATGCCAGCCTTCTCCCAAATCCACAACGAAATATTTTTAAAGATTACATAACAGTCTAGCATATTTTTCTACTTTTTAAAAAGCAGATTACAAAATTATATGATTATAACGTTGTTAAAACATCTATGTCGATGACATCTTCTTTTGACTACTCCATAATTTTCTAAAACGAACAAGTGTTTTCTTAAAAAAATAATAAGAGTTACGCCTATAATCCCAGCACTTTGGGAGGCCAAGGCGGGCGGATCATGAGGTCAGGAGATTTGAGACCACGGTGAAACCCCGTCTCTACTAAAAATACAAAAAATTAGCCAGGCATGGTGGCGGGCACCTGTAGTCCCACCTACACAGGAAGCTGAGGCAGGAGAATGGCGTGAACCTGGGAGGAGAAGCTTGCAGTGAGCCGAGATCACGCCACTGCACTCCAGCCTGGGCGACAGAGGAAGACTCCATCTAGAAAAAAAAAATAAGAGTTGTGGCTGGGCATGGTGGTTCATGTCTGTAATCTGAATACTTTGGAAGATGGAAGCAGGAGGATCACTTGAGGCCAGGACTTCAAGTCCAGCCTGGGCAACATAGCAAGACCCTGTCTCTAGAAAAAAGTGAAAAAAAAATTAGCAGACCTCGTGGCTCATGTCTATAATCCCAGGTACTCAGGAGGCTAAGGTGAGAAGATTCCTTGAGTCCAGGAGTTTCAGGCTGCAGTGTTCTATAATCGCACCACTGCACTCCAGCCTGAGAGACAGAGATTCTGTCTCTTAAAAAAAAAAAAAAAAAAAAAAAAAGAATTGCGAAGCCAGGTGGCATAGCACAAGCCTGTAATCTCAACTACTTGGGAGGATCACTTGAGCCCAGGAGTTTGCAAATTTAGTGCACCATGATTGCACCATGATTGCACCTGTGCATAGCCACCGCCCTCCAACCTAGGCAACATAGGAAAACCTCATCTTTAAACATAAATAAATAAATAAACAAAAAAGAACTGTGGGATTTTCATATTAAACTCTGGCCTGCAATCAATCTTTCCTTTGGATTAATCCTTATTTTTCACCCTTTACAGAAAAAAGACTTCAGATACCACAAAACTCCTTGCCTTAAAACAGGTATCTTTGACTCCAACCTCCAAGACAGCTCAATTTATCCCCCTTACCTTGGTAGGATAGACAGAGCTGGAGGGAAAGGCCACCAGGGTGGTGAGATCAGAATAACGTCGCTCTATGGTCTTCTTAGTAGCAGGACAATAGTGGACACTGCGGACGACTTTGGGACGAACTAGAGAACCTAGGAATGGAAAATGTGCACATATAAACTCACCCAACTAGACGATGATACAAGTGGAACCCAAACCTATGCAAGCCTATGACTCCAAATACTGTGTTCTTTTGACTAGGTTACAATATTTCAATATTACCTTTTATTAATCTTATTTATATATAGACCACCACATCCATGTAAAATTATAAGTACCACCCATTCCCAACTAATAAAATAGGTGGAGTTAGGGTTTGGAATGAGAGATTGCCAGGAACCAAGACTCCTCCAGCTCTCAGCAGAATTCATCATTCTACTAACACCTGTGATTACTCAAGGTCCCCCTAATCAATGTACACCCTGAGCCCCTCCAAGTTTTACCACATAATTCCAGTGCTCCACCTCTTTGAAGCCACAAGCTACCCAGATCTACTTTGCCTCTCCTGCTTTCCCCACCTCCCTGTCTTATTCTATATTCATTTCCTTAGTGGCCCCCTTTATCCCACTTACATTTAGTGACAATGCCCTCCACACAGACCACACAGCTGAGGAAGCAGGAGGTAAGAGTCCGCGGGGAGACATGCTTGGAGCCAAAGCTGCCTTCCAATCCTACGTAGAACTCCTCATACTGCTTGGCATAGGTAGCATCAATGGAGGCCACAAAATCCTTTAAGGCCCGCTGGAAGGCAACCAGCTCCTCAAAGGCATTGTTCAGAAGCCTGTACACGGGCAGGAGAAAGAAAAATTAGACAGGGCGGAATTCAAAGCAATGGATCCTCAAAACTGCAGGATCATTGAATGGATCATTAAAAACAATGAGAAAATCCAGCTTCTGCTTTCTCCTGCCATCCTATAAGACTCAGTAAAATACCAGAACTAAGGACCAACTTTAA
Source organism: Chlorocebus sabaeus (assembly GCF_047675955.1). NCBI lineage: Eukaryota > Metazoa > Chordata > Mammalia > Primates > Cercopithecidae > Chlorocebus > Chlorocebus sabaeus. The sequence goes on from NC_132920.1 coordinate 52,257,361, forward strand.
TTCAACTTATCAAAGATATAAAAAATCATATTCAGCTAAACACTGGAAGGAGGAGCATTTGGGAGGAAAATGCCAACCGCCTACTTTTCGGAAAAAATAAAAATAATAATAGGTGCAGGTGAGCTATGAGGGCTTCTAGATCAATCCTATTTCATACAAGTCCTCTCCTGAGAGGCTGTTTCAATCTGGCCAAGAGGGAAGGGAGCCATTCTCATTGAGAGCGAGTGTATCTCCTTGCCACTCACCGGTTAGCCCTCTTCTCGTTTTTCCTGCGCAGGTCATTCACATTGACAATCAGCCGGTATTGGTTGTCACTGATTAGCTCCCGAACTTTGCTCTGATAAATTCCCTGGTCTTCCTGCAAAACAGCCACCACATATTACCATAGCCACAAATTCAGAAACAACGTTTCTAAACAGAAGTAGTTCTCACAGCCAGATAGCCACGTCAATCTCTGCAGCAGAGCTGAATCCCCAGTATGTATGTGCTCATCAATTTCTCCCTTTCATTCACTATCTTTAGATTCGAAATACATCCTAAGAGGGGACTGTAAGAATGATAATGACTTCTTCAAGGTCCATGCTGTTATTCCCATCATCATGGACGACTTTTCTGCATGCTGTAATTTCTGTCTTTAGTGGAGAATTAAAATGAGCTCGAGAAGTCTAAAAGGACAGAAAGTGCAAACTTTATTAAAATGTTAAGTTGAACCTAACAACGTGAATGTTAAAGGTAACAATGCGAATAGATGGATGTTGTTTCACTGTAGTAATCATTTCACCACGTATATCAAAACGTGCACTTCAAACATACACAGTAAAAATGTAAATTAAAGACTCTTAATAGTCACATTAAAATGGTTTTTCATTTAAGAATTACGTAAAAAGTAGTATTTTCCCCAATCATCTCTGCAATACGGAAAGGGTTCTCATACCCCGACCTAAAGGAATAGAGAATCTCAGCTACCTTCAAGATAGCTTTTTAACATTCTATGGCTTTAAGTCTTGAGTTGCACATAAAATCCCCTTGGCCTGCACACAAAACACTTTTTATCTGCATCTTAATTGGTATTGAAAAAGAATGCAGCCGAATTAGGGAATCTTTTCCTCCTGGTAAAAAGTCAGTCCCTAAAATCTGAGCACTCTGCAACGCGGCTGGTCACTATAGCCCTAGGGCAGCCCCTCCCCCCTCCCCGAGTCTCCCCAAATCAAGAGAGAGCAGTGAAATGCAAAAGGCCGAGGTGGGCTTTGCCAATCTGCTTGCACTTAATGGGAACCTGTCGCCTTTCGCGTGCCGGGACCATCGCTTGTACTTAGGAGAAAGTTGGCTTCCTAAGAGTTCACTTATAGAACACAAACTAGCGAGTCTGGCGTTAGAAGCTACAAGATTGGGGCTGGAGGCTCGGGCCCGGCAGGCTCCGCTGCGGCACACGGTATGGAGGTCTGGCGGGCCTCTCGCTTCCCGGGACGCTTATGCAGAGGCTCCGAGCGCTAAAGCCCCGCGCCGGCGCCTCCCTCACCTCGTCGTCCAGGAAGTCCAGGTAATCTCTCTGGGCCTCGCGCAGCTCCACATCGTCCAGCACCACGGTACCCGCCATGCCCGCTGCCAAAGAACTACCTCTACCAAAGAAGCGCGAAGGTTCCCTAGATAACTCCACCCCGGCGCGAAAACTTCCGAACTTTTCCCGCCACCAAAGGTTACCTGGAGGAAGAGGCGGGGACCCTGGGAGCATATAAACATTATGATTGGCTGAGTTATCTGACGCCGGAATAGCGACTGTCCAATCAAAAACTTATTCTTCTTCGGGTTTTCCGCTGGGCGCCGCGCGGTGGCGGGAAACGTACCATCCGGGATTCTCTGTTCCTCCCCTCCCTCTTCCTCCCTCACCGACGAGCAAACTGACCAATAGGGCTGAGAGGAGGCTCACAGAGGCTGGTCACTGGGCAGCTGGAGGGGACAGGCTGGCGAGAGGGAAAGCGCTGCGTTCTGGGAGTTGTAGTGTTCTCCCACCTTTCCGGATGTTTTGCAGGGTTTACTCAAGCTGCAGAACTTTGGACCCATGCAATGACCAAATTCAGGCCGGCGGTAGGACTTTACTTGAAAGTAGATTAAACGTCAGAAGATGGTGGTTTATAACGCAGGGAGATGAAAACATAAAAGCAAATCATTTTAAAGATATATCCAAATCAGAACTGCCCTCAAGTGGCATCCTAGTGTAAAAGTGGATTTTGAGAATCTATAGGATAGAATATGGAACTATAGTATCTTAGGGAAAGATTAGTTAAAATCTTTTGCTATCTGATACCGTTACCTGACGAACCCATAAAGACATCGCCGCAGAGGAGGATGAAGTGAAAAAAAAAAAAAAAATCGGTGTTTACCCCGCCCCCTAGAGACTGCATCGTGTGTTATACAAATTCTGGAAACCGTTATTACTCCATCTTACTTAATAACAGGTAAATTAAAGGCTTTCTGGTCTTATAAAAAGATCACAGGATCCTTTTAAGTAACTTAGCTTACCGAATGATCAACACAAGAGGGGAAAAAGTGTTTCATGCCGCTTTGATTAAATATCAGTTTGGGAGGCCGAGGTGGGCGGATCACGAAGTCAGGAGATCGAGACCATCCTGGCAAACGCGATGAAACCCCGTCTCTACTAAAAATACAAAAAAATTAGCCGGGCATGGTGTCGGGCGCCTGTAGTACCAGCTTCTAGGGAGGCTGAGGCAGGAGAATGGCGTGAACCCGGGTGGCGGCGGAGCTCGCAGTGAGCGGAGATCGCGCCACTGCACTCCAGCCTGGGCGACAGAGCGAGACTCCGTCTCAAAAAATATATATATATCAATTAGTAACTAAGCAAATCTGAAACTACAATGATTGAAAGATCATTGCATGTCCAAATTTGTATGTTTGTTTTTAGTCCGTCGTGGTTGGCTTTTTATTATATTTTTAGTTTTATTTTGAGATATAATGTATATACGGTAAAATGCACAAATCTGAAGTGTACAGCTCAATGAATTTGTACCTGTGCTTACACCCATGTAACCACTCTGCACAATAAAGAGCATGTCCATTGCCCCAGCATGTGTTTTTAATTTTACTGAACAAGAAGCTAAAATACCAGTTTGCCCAACACCAGACATTTAATAGCTCTTTATCTGAAATTTCAGCCAACTGATTATTAGCTTATGTTTGAAAGTCTTCAGGACTCACTATATACTGCTAAATATTCTAAGAATAATCTGCCTAAACTAAATATATATGCCATCTATTTGTGTGGGTACATGTATTTCTAGTTATTATTCAGTTTATAGTTACTATGTTTTATGCCATCCTAGTGGGCAGATAAATCGATCCTTAGTTAAAGCAAAAAGGCTGTCATTTGACAGCTTGCCTTTGTGTTAATTAACGGGCAAAAAAAAAAAAAAAGAAAATTCTAGAATAAAGATCCTGTTTGCAGTTATATAGCAAGAGGTAATTACTGATTTACTTAAGATTTTTTATCACGCCAGGCGCAGTGGCTCACGCCTGTAATCCCAGCATTTTGGGAGGCGGAGGCGGGCGGATCACGAGGTCAGGAGATCGAGACCATCTTGGCTAACACGGTGAAACCCCGTCTCTACTAAAAATGCAAAAAAGTAATTAGCCCAGTGTGGTGGCGGGCACCTGTAGTCCCAGCTACTCGGGAGGCTGAGGCAGGAGAATGGCGTGAACCCGGGAGGCGGAGCTTGCAGTGAGCCGAGATCGCACCACTGCCTCCAGCCTGGGTGACAGAGCGAGACTCCGTCTCAAAAAAAAAAAAAAAAGATTTTTTATCACTTGATCATAACTCTTATTTTGTTAATTTATTGGACAGAGTACTGAGATATCCACTGCTCTGGAAACAATTTAAAATTAACACTAAAAGAACCGGGAAGCTTAGCTCAAACTAGCAAAGAAGTCGAGTCATTTGTAGTAGAAAGTCCAAATGAGTGGAAATCTGAAAACCGTATGTTTGATTCTCACACTTTTTTCTGGGCTTGTTTCCATATATACAGTATAAGATGAAGAAACTGAATTAGAATATCTCTGATAATCTGTCTTACTCTAACATTCCATGAGCTAATGGCGAATTTGGAAACTATGTAAAGACAATTCTATTTAATGAATTAATCATGCCATGGACTTTGATAAAGACTTGATTTGTCCTAATATCATCATCTTTAGCTGTGAAGGATACATCGATATTTAATTGGTGTTTCTCCCTTCTTTCATTAGGGCATGAAATCTTTAAGCAGAGAAAATGTGTTTCCTTTGTTATCGCCGACACCTCCAAACTGCCCAAAATCAATCAGGTTGTTGCTACAGAAAAATTAGGAGCATTTGTACATATCTCATAAAAAGTCCAGCTGAGCTTACCCCATGCTCCTCCTCTATCCTGATTCAAAATTAAAAAACACATATAAGCTAATAAAGTAGTGTATCTACAGTTTCCACACTTGGGTCACATTCCTGCTTTCCTCCGTTTCAATTTTCTTTCCACCCTAGACTTCAATGGACTCAAGCCCATCTCTAAGGCTGCCTAAACGCTAGGGGGCTCCCTGGAGAGCAGAGTATACAGGAGGATAATGGAAAGAAAACAAGAGATTGCAAATAAATGTAATACTGCCATTTTTCTATGTCCGTAGAGTCCAAAAAATACCCAAAGACACAATACAAATTCCATAATAAATATTATTGACATGAAATTATATATACCTTTGTTCAAACCAATGAATATAATATGTTGCAAAACATTTCAAATAATACCCTGTAATTAATAACTTGTTTAGGCACTCAGGAAAGTGCCATAATTCACTAGCAGTCCTTTGACATTTACTCAAAGGTCACCAAAGCTTGGAGGTGAGCAAATCTATGCCTCCAGGTGTCACAGCAGCTCAAGGAATCATCGGCAGGCACAGGCTTGCCCTAACCTAGCAGTTCCACAGTGTGAAGTCAGAATCTTCAGATGCTAGAGCATCTAGAGTTTCAAGCACCAAGACAGGCAGATTTGGTTACTCTTTCTGGCTGCTCTGTATATTAGCTGTGCGACTAGGCAACTTACTTAACCACCCTGTGCATCAGTTTCTTCACCTTTCAAATTAGGTTAGTAGTATCCAACTCAAATAAAGGTTTAAGTATCCAGCGAAGTCATAACAGATGTAAACTACTGAAAAAAGTGCCTGGTATGTAGTAAGCATTAAATAAATGTTAACCATTTGTAGTGGTGGTAAATGGTAGTTGGAGAGCAGTCAAGGGATAGGAGAAGGGGAGGAAGCACTGTAGTGCATTCTGAAACAATTCAGACAACCAAATTCAAGCCCCCTTCCCACTTCCACCAAAAAACTTACAATACAACCAATCCACACACTTCCTTGAGTGGGACCTTTTCCTGCTGGAAGTCCAATTGGCTAAAAAATAATAATAACAACATAGGCAGGGTATTGTTTGACTTGGATTCTGACAGTGTTGGAAGCCATCAGATGCATTTACTCCACGCTCAAGGAACATTATGGAATACCAAATGGACTCCTTTAGAAGACTGTTTTAAAGGAGTCTGATCAGCGGGCACAGTGGCTCACACCAGTAATCCCAGCAATTTGGGAGGCCGAGGCAGGTAGATCACCTGAGGTCAGGAGTTCGAGACCAGCGTGGCCAACATAGACCCCGTCTCTACCAAAAATACAAAAAAAAAAAAGCTGGGTGTGGTGGCCGGTACCTATAATCCCAGCTACTTGGAAGACTGAGGCAGGAGAATCACTTGAACCCGGGAAACGGAGGTTGCAATGAGCCAAGATCACACCATTGCACTCCAGCCTGGGTGACAAGATTGAAACTCTGTCTCAATAAATAAATAAATAAATAAATAAATAAATAAAAGAGTCTAATAACCTTTCTTGTCTCCCTTTTGCACTCTTCTGTTGCTTCCTGGAGTCCTTCCAGTTAGATATGCTGAAAAGAGCCGGAAAATCCAGGAGCCAGACAGAGAACGTCAGTGATCCTGATTTTCCCATTAAATATAACAACACAGTTGGCTTGCCAACAATTAGTGATTCATTGGTATTTGCCAAGGTTAATTTCAGTAATCTGATTTCTCAGTCTGTAAGAAGTCATCCCCATTCTTTTTTTCTTCTTCTTCTTCTGAGAGATAGGTTCACTATGCTGCCCAGAATAGTCTTAAACTCCTGGCCTCAAGTGATCCTTCCACCTTGGCATGAGCCACCGTGCCCGGCCCCCAATCCTTTTCTTTTTTTTTTTTCTAATGAAGTCTTGCTCTGTCGCCCAGATTGGAGTGCAGTGGCACGATCTCGGCTCACTGCCACCTCCACCTCCCAGGTTCAAGCAATTCTCTTGCCTCAGCCTCCCGAGTAGCTGGGATTACAGGCAGATGCCACCACGCCTGGCTAATTTTTGTATTTTTAGTAGAGACGGGGTTTCACCATGTTGGTCAGGCTTGAATTCCTGACCTCATGATCCATCCAGCTCGGCCTCCCAAAGTGCTGAAATTACAGGTGTGAGCCACCGCACCCAGCTAAGCCCCCATTCTTAATTGTACAAGCCTTTACTGATGCTCTGAAGAGTTTTGCTTCAATGCTTAGAGCCACAGATTTGCAGAAGGAAATGACTAAAATTGAGTGAATATGAATATACATTTGAAATGCTCTAATAATAACTCCATTCTGTAAATCTGTCTAGATTTGTTGTAAGCATGCATTTTTAAAGATACGGTCCCTTAATGTAATAAAATGATGTACATTGGCATGGTAGGGGAAAAAAGAAATAAAAAGAAATAAATGTTTTTAAAAATGATGAAGAGCTTTAGCCATACCAAATAATCAAATATTAGTTAAGCATCTGTATACCTAATTCTTTCCACGAACAAAGATTTTTAGATCAGTGCTGCTTGATAGAAATATAATGCAAGACACATACATAATTCTAAATTTTATAGTAGCCACATTTTAAAAAGTAAAAAACAAACAGTTGAAATTAATTTAGTAATATATTTAACCTAACATATCCAAAATATTACCATTTCAACATGTAATCAATAGTAAAAAGTGTTGAGAGAATTTTTTCTTTTTCCTTTTTTTTTTTTGACAGGATCTTGCTCTATCACTCAGGTTGGAGTGCAGTTGCTCTCACTGCAGCCTCAGCATCCCAGGCTCAAGCAATCCTCCTGCCTCAGCCTCCCGAGTAGCTGGAACCACAGGCATGTGCCACCATGCCCGGCTAATTTAATTTTTTGTAGAGATAGGGTCTCGCTATGTTGCTCAGGCTGGTCTCGAACTCCTGGTCTCAAGCAATTCCCCCACCTAGGCCTCCCAAAGTGTTGGGATTACTTTTACTTTTTTTTTTTTTTTTCCTTTTTGCTGTCTTAAAAATCCCATGTGTACTACCCCCTCTCAGTTCAGACTAGCCACGTTTCAGGTGTTTCATCACTACATGTGGATACTGACTACTACATTAGACAGAAAGCTTTAGAGTATAAAAATCTCTCTTGAAGTAGTTTATGATTTAGCTTGAAGTAATAGTAACCATTCACTGAACATGTACTATGTGCCAGACACTTTGCTAAGCACTTTATAAACCATAAAATCTTATTGAATTTTTACCTCACCTTGTGAAGTGGTCATTTTTAATCGTCATTTTACAAGTGAGAAGACTAAAGTTTAAAAAGATCTCAGAATTCTGTACTAGCAAGAGGCAGGGGTAGGATTTGAACCCAGATCTTTATTACTATATCAAAGAGCATTTAAGAATAAATAAGGGCTGGGCACAGTGGCTACGCCTATAATCCCAACACTTTGAGAGGCCAAGGCAGGTGGATCACCTGAAGTCAAGAGTTCAAGACCAGCCTGACTAACATGGCAAAACCTCATCTCTATAAAAAATTAGCCAGGCATGGTGGTGTGCACCTGTAGTCCCAGATACTCGGGAGGCTGAGGCAGGAGAATCGTTTGAACCTGAGAGGCAGAAGTTGCAGTGAGCTAAGATCGCGCCACTGCACTCCAGACTGGGCGACAGAGTATGAGACTCTGTCTGGAAAAAAAAAAAAAAAAATGAATATGTTAAGGTTCAAATGTAGAATCTGATCCTTTACATTCAGTAGAATTTACTTCAATATTAAGTGAACAGGTATTTCTTATTTTAAAATATTTTAATTGAGTTAAAAATATGTGATATAGGCATAGTATCAAGCATCATATTTATTAAAAATAACATATACATTTGCATTGATTGAGGGAAAGCTAATGAGAGAAAGGAGTATTTGATTTGAGGATCAAAAGTAGGCAATATTGCCTCTACAGAGATGTGGAACAAGGACATTTTAAGTAAAGGCAGATGTGGCCAAGCCCTTAGCAGATACTAATGTGACTAGAATGAAAGGTCCACAGGAAGGTAAGTACAGAGTACAACTGAAAGTGGCCGGGTACATTGCGTCTGACTCTAGAGGTCACAGCCAACAGAATAAGTACACAGTGCCTGATTTAGTAGGAAAAAGGGAGTCATTGATGGCTTTTGAGCAAGGAGAGACTATATCAAAGTTGTATTTTAGGAACATTAATCTGGTCAGAGCATGTGTAGAATTAATTATCTCAATCAAATAAAAGGAAATGAGGCCATGGGCCGGGCTCAGTGGCTCATGCCTGTAATTCCAGCACTTTGGGAGGCTGAGGCAGGCGGATCACCTGAGGTCAGGAGTTTGAGACCAGCCTGGCCAATGTGGTGAAACCTTGTCTCTACTAAAAATGCCAAAAATTAGCCGGGTATAGTGGCGCACGCCTGGAATCCTAGCTACTCAGGAGGCTAAGACAGGAGAATCGCTTGAACCCAGGAGGCGGAGGTTACGGTGAGCCAAGATTGCACAATTACACTCTAGCCTGGGCAACAAGAGCGAAACTCTGTCTCAAAAAAAACAAAAAACACAAACAACCACAAAAAAGAAATGAGGCCAGGAAAAGATGTTCCAAAATGGGATCAGAAAGGAAGGGATGAGGGCAAGACATTTCGGAGGGAAAACTGACAGATAGAAAAGCTATTTGGATAGAAACAGGAATGAGGGAAAAGGAGGGTGATATGGTTTGGCTGGGTCCCCACCCCAGAATCTCATCTTGAATTGTAGCTCCCATAATTCCCACGTGTTGTGGGAGGGACCTGGTGGGAGATAATCGAATCATGGGGCAGTTTTCCCCATAGTGTTCTCATGGTAGTGAGTAAGTCTCACAAGATCTGATGGTTTTATAAGGGATTTCCCCTTTCACTTGGCTCTCATATCTCCCTTGTCTGCCACTATGTAAGATGTGCCTTTCACCTTCCACCATGAGTGTGAGGCCTCCCAGCCACATGGAACTGTGAGGCCTTTAAACCTCTTTTTCTTTGTAAATTACCCAGTCTTGGGTACGTCTTTATCAGCAGTGTGAAAACAGGCTAATACAAAGGGATAAAAATTCTATGTAGGTAGCAGAAATTAAACACAGTGCGTCAAGGGCCTAGAGAAAGCATACAAATGTTAAAGATCTTTATTTAGATCTTTAGTTAGAATGAACAGTTGTTTTATAGTTAACACAAAGGAAAAGAAATTTCAGAGACAGTCAAGTCTCCCAAAACATCTGTAGTCAAAAGAATAATTCCACCTTGACATTTAGTTTCAAAACTTTGTCTGGGACAGTATAGAAAATGAAGGGAAGTTACATTTTGTTGAAATTTAAAACAAAGTATCATATACAAAGTATGTCTCAATAAGGGAAAGTATACATAAAGTATGACTTAATCAAGTTTATTCTAAAAACCTAAGCAAAGGAAATAAATAAAAGTATAAAACATCATGACTGCATCTGGTTAGAAAGGGGGCTGGAGAGCCAATGCACCTTGAAATGAGTTGAGTATTTCTTTTAATTGGTTCCATGTTATTTGCCTGAGAAACTATAGTTCCTATCCACAGCATTCACACCATCAGTGTGATAGGCTGATAGAAGCCAGGGCTTGGGACTACTGAATCTCATTGTATCCTTTACTCACCAAACATTTGACAACACAGGAGCAAAACCTGAAAGATGCTTGTGAGGCACTGTGAGATACAAGCTGCAGAAATGGTTGTATTGATCAATCACTTGCCCTTTAGAGAAATATAATAAAATCACCTCTCCTATCCCTCACCCCAGGTCATACCCACAGCTCCCTTCTAGCATCTTACTATGTTCTTCCAGGTCAATTTCAGGAATCTTTAGATAAAAAGAAACACAGGCCTTTGTTACTGTTCTTCCAGCCCTCTTGTATTCTGCTGATTTTACAGAGTGTAGAAAAACTGTTGGAACTCTAATTTTATATTTTATGTGCTATAAGGATCAAAACAAAAATCTCTGAGAAGCTTAGAGATCTAATGTTCACCTCTTTTTCTCAGCCTTTCACTGGATTCTTTGATGAGCCTCCAAAAAAATATCTCTGATCTGAAACCAAACCCAGATGGAAATTTTTCCTGGCCTCTATCCATCTGGTCAGCCACCTGTTTCTCTCTATGCTAATATAGGAAAGGGATATGAGAAAACTGAAGGTGCTGGCTCAGAGCCTGTAGAGGTCTGGGAAAGGTGGCTTTTAACTTAATCATTCTTTATTCACTGGCATGCTTCAGTGCCACCTTCATTACTTGGAAATGCAAAGTACTCCAACAATATTTATTAAAAAAAATAAATGAGGCCGGGCGCGGTGGCTCAAGCCTGTAATCCCAGCACTTTGGGAGGCCGAGACGGGCGGATCACGAGGTCAGGAGATCGAGACCATCCTGGCGAACACGGTGAAACCCCGTCTCTACTAAAAATACAAAAAATTAGCCGGGCGAGGTGGCGGGTGCCTGTAGTCCCAGCTACTCGGGAGGCTGAGGCAGGAGAATGGCGTAAACCCGGGAGGCGGAGCTTGCAGTGAGCTGAGATCCGGCCACTGCACTCCAGCCTGGGAGACAGCGAGACTCCGTCTCAAAAAAAAAATAAAAATAAAAAAATAAATAAATAAATAAATAAATAAATGAATGTCAGAGTACATACTAAAATTTCAGAGCTGGAAGTCACCTTACAGGCCATTTAGTCTAAAGCTCCATTTCATAGGTTAGATAACTGAGGTCCAAAAAAAATCGATTACACTCTAAAATTAACATATTTAAAATGAAATGTTTTTTAAAGGTAGGGAAATACACAGGACAGAACAAGACCCTCAAAGAAAAGTAGATTTGAGCAAATCATACTTTTAGAATTCAAAAATACATTATTGAAAGATTAAATTAATGGACTGGTTGAAAGTAGAGCATACTTATTTGAAAAGAGATAAACTAGGAGATGAAGCTGAGGAGTGCTCATGAGATGGGCAGAGTGGGGGAAAAGGAGATATATTATGAAAAATAATATAATATTCTTTGCTCAGGATTTATATTTTATATCCCTACAAATGCAAAAACAATGGTAAGCAAATAAATTGGTAAACACAAAGGTAAATCTAAGAAAGTCTTGATTCTAAAAATCAATACTAATAATAATGACTAGAAGGCCAGGCGCAGTGGTTCACACCTGTAATCCTAGCAGTTTGGGAGGCCGAGGCGGGCAGATCATGAGGTCAGGACCATCCTGGCTAACATGGTGAAATCCCGTCTCTACTAAAAATATGAAAAAAATTAGCCGGGCGTGGTGGTGGGCACCTGTAGTCCCAGCTACTCGGGAGGCTGAGGCGGGAGGATGGCGTGAACCCAGCAGGCAGAGCTTGCGGTGAGCCCAGATTGCCCCACTGCACTCCAGCCTGGGCAACAAAGTGAGACTCTGTCTCAAAATAAATAAATAAATAAATAAATAAATAATAATGACTAGGCAGAGAGTTAAAAACTAGATGTAAATAGCTAGGATTGTCTTGCAGTATTTTCTTCAGCGACAGAAATGTTCTGGATCTGCTCTGTCCAATCTGGTAGCCATTAGCCACATGTAACTATTGAACATTTGAAATGTGGCTATGCAACTAAGGACAATAATTTTTAATTTTGTCTAACACTGATTAATTTAAATTTAAATAGACACATATGGCTAGTAGCTATTGTATTAGACAGCACAGTTTTAGACAATAATAACATGGCAAGTGACTAAAGCCAATTGAAGTTAAAAATTTAAGATCTTTGTATTATTTGGGAGGAGAATGCAGATTTTGAAGGCAGTTGTTTGCGTTAAAAATTTAAGGATAAAGGCTAGAAAAATCAAAATAGATTGTATCATTTCTAAAGTAATAGAGGAAAAGGAAACAAAACACTATAAATAAACACAAGATAGTAAGAGAGGTGAAAAAAATAAATCAAAGAAAAGCATAGTAAGTAGAAAGCACAAGAAATACAATGGAAATAAATAAGCAATGAACTAGTTTGTTCTTTGGTGGAATACAAAAGTTTAATGGAGCTACCATATGAGAACACTGAGTGAAAATATCAGGTAACAAAAGATATACACAGTATTAGGCCTTCTTATATAAAGTTTCAAAACATACAAACTTACTATTTATTTTGCTAACACAAAAATACAGCAAAATATAACAATATTCCTGGGATGAATGACACAAACCCACTCCTAGAAGAGGGACAAAAAAAGCGTGGGTCTTTGGTTGAATACAAATATTTTATCTAAAAAAATACTTGAAGGAAAATGTTAATATATGCAAAATGTGGGTAGTAAGTGTGAGTTTCAAACTATTTTCTGTTTAAAACTGATAATAGTTTCTTTTTCTTTTTTTTTTTTTTTTGAGACGGAGTCTGGCTCTGTCGCCCAGGCTGGAGTGCAGTGGCCGGATCTCAGCTCACTGCAAACTCCGCCTCCCAGGTTTACGCCATTCTCCTGCCTCAGCCTCCCGAGTAGCTGGGACTACAGGCCCCCGCCACCTCGCCCGGCTAGTTTTTTTTGTTTGTTTGTTTTTGTTTGGTTTTTGTTTTTTGTTTTCTTTTTTTTTTTTTGAGACGGAATCTGGCTCTGTTGCCCAGGCTGGAGTGCAGTGGCCGGATCTCAGCTCACTGCAAGCTCCGCCTCCCGGGTTCACGCCATTCTCCTGCCTCAGCCTCCCGAGTAGCTGGGAGTACAGGCGCCAGCCACCTCGCCCGGCTAATTTTTTTTTTTTTTTGTATTTTAGTAGAGACGGGGTTTCACCGTGTTAGCCATGATGGTCTCGATCTCCTGACCTCGTGATCCGCCCATCTTGGCCTCCCAAAGTGCTGGGATTACAGGCTTGAGCCACCGTGCCCCGCCAATAGTTTCAAGCTATTATCTTTTATAAATAAAAATTGAAATTCAAAAGGAACACATTGGGCCAAACCATACAAATACTTTCCTCTTTTCTTTGTGTTGGGTTATTTCTATCTAACTGGTTTAGATCTTAGGAATTAAACTTGGTTTCTTGTTGATTAGGAAAGTTCTGTCCACAAAATAATAATTTAACACAATTATTAATGCCCTTCGCACAGCGGAGGACTAAGGAGCTGGATATCCCATTTCCACAGGGAAGTTCTGTTTCCTTAGAATAGGGGTGATGTGGTTTAGATGTTTGTCCTCTCCAAATTTCCTATTGCAATGTAATCCCCAGGCCAGGTGCAGTGGCTCATGCCTGTAATCCCAGCACTTTTGGGGGCCAAGGCAAGTGGATCACTTGAGGTCAGGGGTTCAAGACCAGCCTGGCCAACATGGTGAAACCCCATCTCTACTAAAACTACAAAGATTAGCCAGGCATGGTGGCACGTCCCTGTAATCCCAGCTACTCGGGAGGCTGAGGCAGCAGAATCACTTGAATACGGGAGGCGGAGGTTGCGGTGAGCCAAGATTATGCCACTGCACTCCAGCCTGGATAACAGAGCAAGACTCTGTCTCAAAAAAAAAAAAAAAAGAAAAAAAGAAAAGAAAAGAAAAAAGAAATGTAATCCCCAGTCTTGGAGGTTGGAGGTGGGGCCTGGTAAGAGGCGTTTGGATCAAGAGGGAAGATCCTTCACCAAATGGCTTAGCACCATACTTCTGGTGATAAGTGAGTTCTTGTTCTGATCTGGTTGTTTAAAGTGTGTGGCATCTCCTGTCTTTCTCTCTTGCTCCCACTCTCACCGTGTGATGTGCCTGCTCCCCCTTTACCTTCTGCCATGATTGTAAGCTTCCTGAGGCCCTCACCAGAAGCCAGTGGACATTTGTTCCATGCTTGTACAACCTGCAGAACCATGAGCAAATTAAACCTCTATTCTTTATGAATTATCCAGTCTTAGGTACTCCTTGATAGCAGCTCAAAAATGGACTAACACATGGGGTTAGCAACACCTTCCCACACCCCCAGTGGATACCTGAAATGGCAGATAGTACAAACTACATATATACTACATTTCTTGCTCTACGTATGATAAAGTTTAATTTATAGATTACATTCAGTAAGAGATAAACAACAATAATCAATAATAAAATAGAAAATCATAATATACCAGCATCACTATTCTTACATTTTGGGCCACTATTAAATTTAATGAGGATTGTTGTTGAGAAGTGTGGGGATCCTTGGTTCTTGTCGTCTGACAAAAGGAATTCAGCCAAGAGACCAATTAGTGAAGCAAGCAAAAATGGTTTATTATGGAAATAAATGTACACTGTAAGAGAGGAGTGGGCTGACCTGGCTGGGAACAGCCCCGAGAGTTCTGCAATGTAGTTTTTATGTTGAACTTTTTGTTTAAGTTCTGGCCTCTGTCTCAAGTCTGCCTTTGTCTTTGTCTGGTTTCCTGGCTTCTGTCTTAAGTCTCTGCCTTTGTCCCCATCTAGTTCCCCACCCAGCCTTGTGGGACCCTCCCTTACTGTTGGTTAATGTGCATGATTGGGTCCCAGTGATCCATATGAATCCTACCTAATGCAGTGTGTCTCATAACCACCACCCCAGGAAGGTCAAATCTGTACTTACTCCGACTGTGTGTCTCTTAGGAATTCCCCTTTTGCCCTTTTCAAACCCTCCTATTAGCATGTAGTTAGCTACATTCTGACAATTTAACCACAAAACGAATGATTACTGGGCTTTTTTTTTTTTTTTTTTTTTTTTTTTTTTTTTTTGAGACAGAGTCTCTCCCTGTCATGCTCAGGCTGGAGTGCAGTGGTGCAATCTCGGCATACTGCAACCTCTGCCTCCTGGGTTCAAGCGATTCTCCTGAGTAGCTGGGATTAAAGGTGCTGGCCACCATACCTGGCTAATTTTTTGTATTTTTTTTTTCTGTATTTTTTTTGTGGGGGGACGGAGTCTTGGTTCTGTTGCCAGGATGGAGTGCGATCTTGGCTCACTGCAACCTCCACCTCCCAGGTTCGAGCGACTCTCCTGCCTTACCCTCCTGAGTAGCTGGGACGACAGGCACATGCCACCATGCCCAGCTAATTTTTGTATTTTTAGTAGAGACAGGGTTTCAACATGTTGGCCAGGATAGTCTCGATCTCTTGACCTTGTGATCTGTCCGCCTCAGCCTCCCAAAGTGCTGGGATTACAGGCGTGAGCCACCACGCCTGGCCTAATTTCTTGTATTTTTAGTGGAGACGGGGTTTCACCATGTTGGTCAGGCTGGTCTTGAACTCCCAACCTCAGGTGATCCACCCACCTCAGCCTCCCAAAGTGCTGGGATTACAGGCCTGAGCCACTGCGCCCGGCGATTACTGGGCATCTTAAGGGGTGTTTCAGGGTATTCCTTTCTGCACACCTTGAGAAAGTAACATTTCTCAGTGTCCCCTCCTTGAGGGGACATTCCTTTCGGTATTTCCCCTCCTCTCTGCTCATATTTAGCATGCATGTTTCAGGCAGTCTCTGAGGTGCTAGATTTTACAGCACTTCCTCTTCCAGAGGCCCCCTTTCATGATCACGTCTAACTATCTGCCTGTTCTAACAGGGTTACTTGAACACAAGCACTACAATACCTCAACAGTTGATGTGATCACCAAGACCAGCCTGCTAAGTGACTAATGGGTGGGTGCATACACTGGGCAAAGGGATGATTCACCTCCCAGGCGGAACACAGGGGAACAGCAAGAAACTTCATCATGCTGCTCAGAATGAACGACAATTTATTATGAATTATTTCTGGACTTTTCCATTGAATATGTTCAGGCCACAGTTGACTGTGAGTATCTGAAACCAAGAAAAGCAACACTGCAGATGAGTGGGGACACTTGTATTCAACTCTGTTCTATTAATGGAATTAGAGAGTGCCCTTAGGTGCCATTTTATAGCAGTAGAGGAGGAGGAAAGAAGAGACAGAAGAAAAGGATATAGATAGAAAGGAGTGAAGGGGAAAGAAGGACAAAGAGTTGTGGTAGAGGGCTCCCAATTGCCTTTGCTCACACAGAAGCCACCAGCACCATATTCCTATAAAAGACAGTAGTATGGAACAACCTAGTCTTCTTGCTTTGACATTTTTCATTGGGCCCTTCTTTCACCATATTGCAATTAGTGTTTACATGCCTGTTTACTCCGGTGAACCATGTCTAGTTCTGCTTCTTACCCTGAGCGCTTAGCCCAGTGCTTGACATAGAGTAGGCCTTAATAACGTCTGTTGAATTAACACTGAATACACAACTTCAGATCTTAATTGATTTCTTGCCCTCTTGTTTCCATTCATGCAGCTTCCTTTTGTTCCGTGAGCCCTCCAAGCCTTCCTCTTTTGCTTCATTTAATTCATGGTCCTTCTTTCAGGCCCTCAAAATTGGAAATCTTTATGCTTTTTCTTTTCTTTTCTTTTCTTTTTTCAGACTGAGTTTCACTCTTGTTGCCCAGGCTGGAGTGCAATGGCGCCATCTCGGCTCACTGCAACCTCCACCTCCTGGGTTCAAGTGATTCTCCTGCCTCAGCCTCCCGAGTAGCTGGGATTACAGGCATGCGCCACCATGCCTGGCTAATTTTGTATTTTTAATAGAGACGGAGTTTCTCCATGTTGGTCAGGCTGGTCGCGAACTCCCAACCTCAGGTGATCCGCCCACCTTGGCCTCCCAAAGTGTTGGAATTACAGGTGTGAGCCACTGCGCTGGGCACCTTTGCGCTTTTTCCATTTTTGGCTCTAAGTTGGGACACTTAAACTAGTTTCTAGGTGGCCCACAGAGTGCCTTCTCAGGAAGACAAAGGAAAGAGACTGGGCACAGTGTCTGCGAATAGGAACTTTCTGGGGCCCCAGAAGTATCGGTATCACCAATTCCTGAGCCTGACTTTTTTGACTTTGTGAGGCGTTTGACAGGGAGCTATAATTGAGAGCATAGAGGAGAGGGATGTGGCAGTTCCTGATACCAAGTTTTCATATCTTTCCCACCCCTTTGTCCCAGGCTGAAGCATGGAGCCCACAAGCACTTCCTCACAACTAGCCCTGGCCTGCCAAAGCCAGCCCTGGTCTTTGTGGTAACAAACCTCTCTCTCTTCCTCTCTCAATCTCTCTTTCTTTTTTTTTTTTTTTTTTTTTTTTTTGTGAGACGTTGTTTTGTTCTCGTTGCCCAGGCTGGAGTGTAATGGTATACAAACTCGACTCACTACAACCTCCACCTCCCAGGTTCAAGTGATTCTCCTCCCTCAGTCTCCCAAGTGGCTGGGATTACAAACATGAGCCACCACGTCCGGCTAATTTTGTATTTTTAAGTAGAGACAGGGTTTTCACCATGTTGGTCAGGCTGCACTCAAACTCCTGACCTCGGATGATCTACCTGCCTTGGCCTCCCAAAGTGCTGGGATTACAGGTGTGAGTCACCGCGCCCGGCCACAATCCTCTCTTTTCAAAAGAAATCAGCTGTGCTTACAGCTGTGGGTGGGGTGGTGCTGTCTTACTGGAGAAAGAAGTCTAGCCTGGCAAGATATTTCTGTCAACTGCACTGTGGGAACAAATCTGTTCTGTTAAGTTGTAGCTCAAGGGGTTTTCCCACAAAGACGTTGGGTGCAACTGGTCTCCTGGAGGCCAGTTGGCCCACCTTGGACCCATTTCCTCATTGGCCAACCAGCATACAGGACCTGCTCAGCGGGCAGCAGTGAGCTCATTGACAGCTATATTCAGGTGGAGGCAAGTAAGGAGGAAAGCTGAATGTGAGATATTTGCACAGTCTTCGTACACTACAGCGAGGCAGATATGTGTGGGCAGAGCCACCTGTGGCTTACTTACAGGAAGCCTGCTATTTGCTTCAAGAGAGGACAAGACCAACAGGTTCATACTTATCTCTCCCTCTCAGCAGATTTGAGTGGCTGTGGCTGGCCAAGGACACAGCCATGAGACAGACTCATGAGACAGTCAGTCTCACTGGGCTCTGGACAGGACTTGGGTCTCTGGATGGGTCAGCCTGGGTGAACGACAGCCAGGAGAACAACTCTCTGGTTCCATCCCTCCCTGCCTTAGGCTCCAGCTTGAGCAAAGCAGTGGCAGAGCACAGGGGCCTAGGACATTAGCAGTTCAACTATCTTGGAGCCTCCACAGCAGCATCTGTTGTTCTAGGAGCATCCCTGATGATCTCCAACAGTTAAAGGGTATGAAAACAATCACCTCAGCAAATTCTGCAGCAGTTGGAGGCATCCTTGGGAGTCTTTTTTCAATAACATTGTCCCTCACCTATTGCATGACCAGCCACTCTCTGAAATAAAGGCAGAAATAGGTGTAGGGTCTTTCAAGTTGAGCCTGGCTAAGTGAGGTCCACCCTGACCCTCCCATCGCCCACTGGGGTTGGAAAGAAAGGACAGGAATCCTCCAAACTTCCTGATCCACAGCTTTCTAACTGCCCCAATAGGAAGGCTATGCAGCAGGAGGGAGTTGTGAACTGTGAACTTTCACATAGCACAAAGGACTTGCCCAAACACTGTGCCAGGAGACTTGACCAGACTTCAGCCTGGCTTCTGCCTATACTAGACTGTGTCTCTGTCTTAGTCTGCTTGTGCTGATATGACAAAATGTCTGAAACAAGGTCATTTATAAAAGAACAGAAATTTATTTCCACACAGTTCTGGGGGCTGAGAGGTCCAAGATCAAGGTATTAGCACGTTCAGTGTCTGGTGAGGGCCTCTGTCTTTGCTTCCAAGATGGTGCCTAGAATGCTGTATCCTCACATGGTAGAAGAGCAGAACAGCAAAAGGAGGCTAGTTACCTCCAGTCACTAATAAGGTCACTAATCACATTTTATAAGGTCACTAATCACATTTATGAGGGCTCCACCCTCATGACTTAATCACCCCCGATGGCCCCACCTGTTAGCGCTATCACATTGGTGATTAAGTTGCAACATGTGAATTTGGGGAGACATTCAGACCATGACAGTCCCTAATGGTGGCCCCAGCCCCTGTGCTAAGTCTTTGCTCAAAAAAACCCAATGCTGCTAAGCTGCAAAATGTACTGTGTCCCAACCCACATTACCAAACAGTTTTCAGTACTTTTCCACTAACCCCTTCTGTAATTTTCCATTTTTCCCAGCCTTTCTTTGTCCTCTCTTTTTTTACTTCCCCAGACCCCCTTTTAATTACCTCTATGTTCTCCCTTTAAATGCCCCATTTACCACTGTCTTAGTTGGAGTGGGCTCAGTTTATACTAAAGTCTCTCTTCAATACTGCAGTGGTTCGAATAAAATCTCTTTCTTTAAAAAGTGACTGATGCTGCTTCTCTTTAACAAGACCAATCTGGAATTTACACCAGTGGCCTCAGCCCTCATGCTCCCAGGCCAGGAAATAGTGGGACCATCCCAGGCACAACAGTGGGATCCATATGGGGTCTGCTGAGCCCCAGCAGAGATATGACACAGGCTCACTATCATGGAGAAGCCAACCATCAAGAGGCCCCTGAAGATAGTTGACCACAACACTGCCCTCCTGACCTAATCACCTCACCTCCCAAAAAGCCCCACCTCTTAATATCATGGCCTTAGGAGTTAGGTTTCAACGCATGAATTTTGAGAGGACCCACACATTCAGATCATAGCACCATTAGACAACAGCTTCTCCCCCCTGCCCCTAGCTCTGGTAATCACCATTCTACTTTCTTTTTTTTTTTTTTTTTTTTTTTTTTTTTTTTTTTTTTGAGACGGAGTCTCGCTCTGTTGCCCAGGCTGGAGTGCAGTGGCCGGATCTCGGCTCACTGCAAGCTCCGCCTCCCGGGTTTACGCCATTCTCCTGCCTCAGCCTCCCGAGTAGCTGGGACTACAGGCGCCCGCTACCTCGCCCGGCTAGTTTTTTGTATTTTTTAGTAGAGACAGGGTTTCACCGGGTTAGCCAGGATGGTCTCGAACTCCTGACGTCGTGATCCTCCCATCTCAGCCTCCCAAAGTGCTGGGATTACAGGCTTGAGCCACCGTGCCCAGCCCACCATTCTACTTTCTATACATACATATGACTTTGATTACTTTAGGTACCTCATATTATTGAAATCATACAGTAATGTTCCTTTTGCAATTGGCTTATTTCACTTAGCATAATGTCCTCGAGGTTCATCCATGTTATAGCATGTGACAGGATTTCCTTCACAATAGAAAGGCCACATAATATTCCATCGTATGTATACACCACATCTTGTTTATCCATTCATCCATCAATGAACGTTTGGGTTGTTTCCACCTCTTGGCTACTCTGAATAATGCCACTATGAACATGGGTGTGCCTGTATCTCTTGACATTCTGTTTTCCGTTCTTTTGGATATATACCCAGAAGTGGATTGCTGATCATTCTATTTTTAATTGTTTGAGGAACCACCATACTGTTTTCCAAAGATGATGGGCATTTTTATTATTGGTGAATACCCTGGACTTAATATAATGCCTGGGCATAAAGTAGACCTTCAAACGCTTTTTGAATACATAAATAATAACAGAAGAGACTAAGGGTAATAAAAACACAGACTTAAGCCTCTCCACCATGACCTTTTTTAGCTAAGACCTAGCCATAATCATTAAAAGCCCTGATCCAGAGGCCTGTCTATTCCATGTTTCAAAGCTGAGACAGAATGAAACACAAGAGCAGAGTGCAGAGGCACATGACTGTAAATTCCAGCACTTTGGGAGGCTGAGACAGGAGGAACACTTGAGGCCCGGAGTTTGAGACCAGCATGGGCAGCATAGCAAGATGCCTGGTCTCTACCAAAAAAAGAAAAAAAAAAATTTAATTAGGCAGGGGTAGTGGCACATGCCTGTGATCCCAGCTACTTGGGAGGCTGAGGCAGGAGAGTCACTTGAGCCCACGAATTCAAGTTTACATGAGCTATGATCGCACCACTGCACTCCAGCCTGGGCAACAGAGCAAGACCTTGTCTTAAAATAAAAAAAAAGAAACACAATTCATTTAAGAATCTTTTAATTAAAATCCTACATTTCTTTTCCTTTTGTTCACTTTATTATCTATCCATTTCCTTTATTAAATTTTTAAATTTCTTCCAACAGAATAAGTATTGATGCCAGTTCCAATAGTTACTTTCCTGGCCTTTGGGGCAGGACACTTCAATATGTGTGCCTCCGGAAGCCCCAGCACACACTAGGAAGCCATCTTTGGTCCAGAACTTCTCTATCTGTGCTATCTTTCAGCACCTCCTCAAAGTCAGGCTGGTTTTCCAGGCGGTAACACAGATGGCATCCACAACCTCATAGAAGGCATGCTCGGCAATAGATCTGTCTACCCCAAGGAACGTAGCAACAAGCCACAGAGGCACCAGGGAGGCCAGCAATGCAACCCAGTAGCTACTTTCTGAGACAAACACAGAGGCAATTTTATGTGGATGGTTTTCCTTTGAAGACATGTGGCCAGCTTTTCAAAGATAAAGTAAAATATCTCCTAAGACATCAGGAAGGTTTGCCTTCAACTGTCGGGGAAGTCTGCCCACTCAGAGGTCCTGCTGAAGATGGGACAACGTGGAGAGCGCTCTGGTCCTGTGGGCTCTATCTCAGAGATCAGGCATCTGGCTCTATGAACAGAGAACAGATGACCTGCTTTGGTTCTCCAATATTGATTCAGTTTGACCTGAATGGTCTGGGCCAGGGAAGCCACCTGCTCAGCCTCTTCACTCTCAGTCACAAGCACAGCAGCAATGGCTCTCCTTCGCAGGACAGCTTGTGCAAGATGTTGCAGCCCTCCCTGAGCTTGATGCTGAAAGCATGCTTTGAGGGTGGTGGGGGCCTTTGAGCTGAGTTGGGTACAGTGATGTGTGAGTGTGTGTGCCTTTCCTAATAAAAGTCAATAAAATTTTCCCCCAGGTAACTATGGAAGCTAAGGGTTGAGTTAGCTGATGAATATCAGGCCTTCCATTATGAAGTGACTGTGGGTATGAATGAAATTATATTTGTGTAACCACACATCAGTATCTTCCATCCACGTTCTTACAGAATCAGTCAGCAATACAAGAGCCAAAGTAAAACAGCTCAGAGAAAATAAGACTCATTCTTAGTGTGGCTGTCAGTTTGCATTATTTTCCTCACACAGACTTCCTCTCCTTAATGACCTCTTCTAAAGGACTTTTCATTTTTCCTGGCCTTCTGACTCTCTTCACCAAGCAAACACATTGGCAAAATTCTACCGGAAGTCCCTCCCACACATTAAAATCAAGGAGCGCCCTGAAAAACCAAAATAAGGGCCGGGCACAGTGGCTCATGCCTATAATCCCAGCACTTTGGGAGGCCGAGGCAGGCGGATCACCTGAGGTCAAAAGTTGGAGACCAGCCTGACCAACATGAAGACACCCCATCTGTACTAAAAATACAAAAAAAATAGTGGTGGTGCACACCTATAATCCCAGCTACTTGGGAGGCTGAGGCAGGAGAATCACTTGAACCCGGGAGGCGGGGGTTGCAGTGAGCCGAGATTGCACCATTGCACTCCAGCCTGGGCAACAGAGTGAGACTCCATCTCAAAAACAAAGAAATTTTAAAAAATAAAATAAATAAAATTATTGGCAAAATTCTACAGGAAGTCCCTCCCACACACTAAATTCAAAGAGTGCCCTGAAAAACCAAACTGCTTCACCAGTTTTACTTGCCCTGATCATCTGGTGTCCCTCACAAGCAGGCACATGAAGATGGTTAGTTTTTTGTTTTGTTTCAAGACAAAAAGGCAAGACCTCTTTCAATCTCGGGCTCCTGCCTTTTAGTTAAAAAGGTCACTCTATATTTCAATTTGTTATGAGGAAGGACCTGCTTGACAGGAGTGAAAAAAAAATCAATCATTCCTTAAAGTTTTCAGAAAGAAAAACCACATGGAAGAATAGACTTTAACATTAGCATTGGATATTTCTAGATCTCAGAGCTCTCGCATTGCCAAGTCACTTGGAATGTCTAATCAGCTGCCTAATGGAGGAACTGAGACTGGAAAGCGTTGTTGACACACCACTGCAATGCTTTCTCTTTCATACTACAGTGCTTTCCTGCTGTTTCTTACTTAATGAAAATCTACTTCCTAATATCATGATGTGATTTTTGAGCTGCTTTTTCTCTAAGAGCCGGTGTCCATCCTAGGCAGGGCTAGGAGTCAGAAGATGCATGCATATTCTAGCTCCAAAGGATGTGTGACCTTGGGAAAGTTACCTTCCCTTTACGTGTCTCAAGTGTTCTCCTTATAAAACAAGCATGTTGGACTCACCTAATCCTAACTAAGGTCTTTAGTTGCTGTAACATCTTCAAGTTAATTCAAAAGACCAGATCTCACAGGATGTCTGCTAAGATGGCTATAACTTGTCATCTTAGAGATTGTTTCTAAGGTAGTAAAATAAATACAACATGGTAAATATTATGAACTCAGCAATGCATTCCACAAATATTTATTGAGCCTTTTTAATGTGCTAGGAATTATGATAGGCACAGGAGATCAAGGGAGACAGCCATTATAGATACTAAATCTCATGTTGGTTATCAGATCAGCAGCTTGGAGAAACCATCAGTACATTGCCATTTCTTTCTAGGTAGCTGTTTGTAACTGGAAAGTCTGTGCTTGTTATTGACAGCAAATTCTTGACGTGGGCTCTACTGCATATTCTGGCAGTTAGGACTTCAATGATTTCCATAAATCTTTTCATGTAGTAATTAAACATATTTCCTAACATTCTATCTGGGTGGGAGTCACTGCCATCACCTTGAGACTTACTGTAGTCTCATTGTAATAGTATGCTTCCTGTCTACTTGTCTGAAAAATTACTCTATTACTGGACTTTTTGGCACCTTCCATTTAAAAATGATAACTTAGCCAACCACCAGTGATCAAGAGGAAATGAGAGTTTCTGTTCTCCTTTCTTTGCCTTATGATTTCTTTTGATGTAAGACATCTTCATGATCCGACTTTAGCAATACCGCCTCCTCATCAGGCTCACAACTCTGTGCTACATGAATTCCTTTGCTTCCTCCTTAGTTATTAACTCAAGTTACCATCTGAGATGGCAGGCCTTTTCATAAAGCCACTTAAAGTCCCTCCAAGCAGTCCTAGACTGCTCTCACTGGACCCCACCAGGAGAGGTGGAGGTGGAGGGGAGCCTCCGCCTGATCCCTCCCCACTCCATTTTCTATCTAGGAGCAAGGCCTGCTGCTGCTTTCTATCTGTTCATTGGTTGAGACCTTTCCATCTGTTAATTGGTTGGAGAAAAGAGGAAGAAAAATAAGGGATCTTGGCCCCTGCCCTCCTCTCACACTGCCACCCCCGCCCCCAACACCTTAAAAAAAAATAATAATAAAGTACACCTCGCCCGGCTACTCCCTGCAATTTTTATAGGAAAAAGTGTGCTCTTGGCAGGGCGCGGTGGCTCACGCCTGTAATCCCAACACTTTAGGAGGCCAAGGCAGGCAGATCACCTAAGGTCGGGAGTTCGAGACCAGCCTGACCAACATGGAGAAACCCTGTCTCTACCAAAAATACAAAAAAGTTAGCCAGGCATGGTCGTGCGTGCCTGTAATCCCAGCTATTTGGGAGGCTGAGGCAGGAGAATCGCTTGAACCCAGGAGGCGGAGGTTGAGGTGAGCCGAGATCGCCATGGCACTCCAACCTGGGCAACAAGAGTGAAACTCCAGCTCAAAAAAAAAAAAAAAATGTTCTTAAACTGGAAAACCTCGGTATGTCAAGGGCTGGACTTGATGTGTCCGGGGCCGGATGAACCGAGGACTGACCCCAAATGTCTGCTCACCTGGCTCCCAGCTCACCTGGGAGAAGCGTTTCCGTTCGCGGAACCTGAACTTCAGGTTCAGGGACGAGGAGGTGGCCGTCCCCTGCCCCGACCCCAACCCGACGAGGGCGTTGTGAGCCAGGGCCTGCCAGGTGTTCACTCCCATCCCAAGCACATCCTGCATCCCTGGCCGCTTGGCGCCCCACGGACCGATGGACAGACAGGCAGCGCTCCAGCCACAGCGCGTCGCACAGCAGCCACCGCACTGGCCCCGGGCCTCCGCTCACCTCCCTCCCTCTCCCCGCCTCCCCACTCTCGCTCCTTCTTCAGCTCCCTTCCCCTAGCTTCCTCCAAGCCTCCTTCACTTTTTCAAGTAACTTCCTCCTCCTCCCCGCTTCTCTCCCTGCCCCTCCCCTCCCCCTCTTTCTATGATTTCCAGCTTACGGAAGTTTCCAAAAGGGTCGGGGGAACTCCCATCTGCCCTTTTCCCAGATTCACCAATTGTTTCCTGTCTCCCCATATTCAGGCGCTTTTAATAACCTCAGGGATGGTCCCTCTCTCACTCCCCCGGACACCCGAAGGATCTCTCCGCATCATCTGTTGTTGACGGGCCTACACTTCCAGACACAGAAAGTTGACTTTAGAGTTAAAGAATTGTAAACTGCTTTATAGCTCTTGGGAACTTTTTAAAAAGAAGAAGGAAATAAAAAGAATATTCAGCTGCAAATGTCCCCCAGAGGAGGTAACATGACTGCAGGCTATCATTTTTGGACCTTAGATACCTGGGCTACTGACCTTGCTGCTATTAACAACTACAATGAATGAGTTTAGCAAACTTATTTCAAGCTGACTCTTAGCTGAAAGCATATCCTTGCAACAAAGGAGTTGATCTGCAGGGGAAAGGAAGAGACCAGAGAAGGAAAGAAAAAAGTATCCAATCTAAGAAACGAAAATAAAACAACAGCAAACCCTTAAACCCACATGTTCTGGCTTTCCACTTCCTCTTTTTGTAGTAAGGATTACCCTGAGTGATTACAAAACAAAATTCACGGACCTGATAGTCCTTGGTGTGGAAAGTTGGCTGCTAGAAGACTTTGACTGGTAGAGAAATAAATGCTTAAATCTGACCTGCAAGAAGATTATTCTGGCTTTGTCAGCAGGCCTCTTGACCTGTTGCTTCTACAACCAGCTGTGTGGCCTCCAGAGCCCCTTCCTTCTCTGTAAGGGAGCATGTGGACTGGGAGACCATTGGCACCTGCAACACTGAATACTCACAGGGCAAGCTCATGGCTTGTGGACTCAATTCTGCCAGGGTACCTGTTTTGCCGTAATTTTTAAAATTAGTTGCTAACATTAAATTTTAGGAGATTGCTTATAAAAATCTGGATTTCTGGCCGGGTGCAGTGGCTCACGCCTGTAATCCCAGCACTTTGGGAGGCCGAGGCAGGTGGATCACGAGCTCAGGAGTTCGAGACCAGCCTGGCCAAGATGGTGAAATCCTGTCTCTACTAAAAATACAAAAATCAGCTGGGCGCGGTCGCGGGCTCCTGTAATCCCAGCTACTCAGGAGGCTGAGGCAGGAGAATCGCTTGAACCCGGGAGGTGGAGGTTGTAGTGAGCCGAGATCGCGCCACTGCACTCTAGCCTGGGCGACAGAGCAAGACTCCGTCTCAAAAAAAAAAAAAAAAATCCGGATTTCCAGCCTTTTGAAAAAAAAATATGCTTTTTGTCAACGCTGGGCCTATATTTCCCATATATCAGCAAAAGACCGTTATTAGACACATAGACACAGTCCTTACCAAGCCAGATTCACACGTTGCTACCTGCCAGATCCTTCTAGGCATTTGGGGTTGAGGGGTTCTGCTCCTCCTCAGCTCTAACTCCGTGCTAGCGGGGGGAGAGAAATAATAAAAAAGTAAACAAATACATATTTTTTTTTATAAAAAAAGATAATAAGTTCTATGGAAGAAATAAAGCAGGGAACTGAGACAGAGGCAGCACTCTAGGATAGGCAGGATAGGTGATCAGGGAAGGCTTCCCTGTGGAGGTGAGTTTTTCTTTTTTTTTTTTTTTTTTTGAGGCAGGGTCTTGCTCTATCACCCAGGCTGGAGTGTGGTGGTACAATCATAGCTCACTGCAGCCTTGAACGCCTGGGTTCAAGCAATCCTCCCACTTGAACCTCCCAAGTAGCTAGGACTACAGGTGCATGCCATTGCATATGGCTAATTTTATATTTTTTTGTAGACAAGGGGTCTTGCTCTGTTGCCTAGGCTGGTCTCAAACTTCTGGCCTCAAGCAATCCCCTATCACCACCTCCCAAACTGTTACAGGTGTGAGCCACCGTGCCCAGCCTGGAGGTGACCTTTAAGCTGAGAGCTGAATAGTGAGATGGACCTGGACTAAGTGTATCTGGAGAACAGTGTTGTATGCAGGAGGAACAGTAAGTGCCTTAATATTGATGCCTCTTTGTATCATTAGCCACAGGGCTGAATATCTGAACACTTTCTTTTTTTTTTTTTTTTTTTTTTTTTGAGATGGAGTCTCGCTCTGTCGCCCAGGCTGGAGTGCAGTGGCCGGATCTCAGCTCACTGCAAGCTCCGCCTCCTGGGTTCATGCCATTCTCCTGCCTCAGACTCCCAAGTAGCTGGGACTACAGGCGCCCGCCACCTCGTCCGGCTAGTTTTTTGTATTTTTTAGTAGAGACGGGGTTTCACCGTGTTAGCCAGGATGGTCTCGATCTCCTGACCTCGTGATCCACCCGTCTCGGCCTCCCAAAGTGCTGGGATTACAGGCTTGAGCCACCACACCCGGCCATATCTGAACACTTTCTAAGAGTTAGGTGGTATACTGTTTTTTTGTTTTTTTGACATGGAGTTTCCCTCTTGGTGCCCAGGCTGGAGTGCAGTGGCGCGATCTTGGCTCACTGTAACCTCCACCTCCTGGGTTCAAGTGATTCTCCTGCCTCAGCTTCCCGAGTAGCTGGGACTACAGGCGTGTGCCACCACGCCCAGCTAATTTTTTGTATTTTTAGTAGAGATGGGGTTTCACCGTGTTGGCCAGGATGGTCTCAATCTCCTGAGCTCATGATCCGCCCACCTCAGCCTCCCAAAGTGCTGGGATTACAGGCGTGAGTCACCGTGTCTGGCCTCTGTATTATTTCTTATAAGCATGTGTAAATCTATAATTATGTCAAGTTTTTAAAATGAATAACCAAAAAATTATATTTCTCATGGAAATAGTCTTATTATGTTTTATTAATTTTTTTTACAAAATAGATTTTCCAACTGGCTCATGAAAATGAGCAAAATGTATTGTCTAAATAAAGCCATACCAATTTTTTACCTCATGAGAAATGGAAGTTAGGTTCATCTGGAATAATCCCTTCTCGGTGAAAACTTGCCGGTGCCTAGCAATGACTTCCCTTTTTTTATGTTTATAGGATGCCCTTCAAGAACTTTGCCCAGGACTCTGGCATCTATGGTTTGCAGAATCAACCTTCTTCCCCTTTTCACAAAATGGAACAGTGTGTACCCAGCCACAGTCTTCTGGCATCTCTCCCTGGCCCCACAGTCCCTGAAAAGCTGCCAACAGTCTTCTCATATATAAATGCTGTTGGTACCCCAGTCGGAATTTGTCCAAGCTTGGAGACATAAGCTCATTGAAAGCTAGGCATTCTCATACAATACCCCACTTATTTTGTGCTTCAGTGTCTTCCTACTGATATTTGTATGAAGCACATTCAACTTTAGAAGAGTTGGAACAGGGAAGCTGGTGTTTAGAGGTGGAAGCCAGTAAGTTCCGGGTGCAAATCCAGATTCTTTCATTCTGCAAAGGTCTGATCTTGGGCTAGGTTATCCAATTCTTTGAACTTCAG
Organism: Chlorocebus sabaeus; assembly: GCF_047675955.1. NCBI lineage: Eukaryota > Metazoa > Chordata > Mammalia > Primates > Cercopithecidae > Chlorocebus > Chlorocebus sabaeus. Next base: position 52,286,332 of record NC_132920.1, read on the forward strand.
TTTGCTCATCTGTAAGATAGGAATAATAATCGCTATTATTATTACCATTAGATTTCAGGTTGTAGTAAAGATTGAATAATATAATATTTGTAAAAATGCAGAGCATGAATGGATAGTAACAACAAAGCAGATGAGATGAACAGATCTGCTCCCTCATCGATACAGGGATTAATAGGATTTCAGAGTTGGAGAGCACTAGAGAAGTCACCCAGTCCTATCTCCTACTCAGTGAGAGCAGTACTCATGAGCCAGCACATTTCAGCATGAACCAGCTTCTCTGTGTCACCTATCACCGTAACAACATGCCTGTACCTTCCATGCCCCATCAGAACCTTTAGAAGGTCTTTTCTCTGTGCCAGTACTTTAAACCCTTTATCTCATTAATCGTTACAACAACTGTGTGATACATTTTTAATGTTCGTTTTACAGCTATGGAAACCGAGGCTCAGAGATATTAAGTAACTTAGCTAAGGCTACACAGTTAACAAACAGGATTCAGCCCAGGTCTGTCTGTAACCAATGCTCCTAATCTTTTCTGCAATATTACATTGCCTTTAAAAAAAAAAAAAAAAAGTGCTTATTTTTCTCAAAGAGCTCATTCTTGGCTTTATTCATTTTGACAGCTGTCCTGAAAGTCTGTCTTTTAAGTGTCTCTCTTTTAGGTGTATCCTTCTGCTATGCACTAAATAGTGTCCACCGAAAATTCATATGTCGATGTGAATTTTAATCCCCAATGTGATGGTCTATGGAGATGGGGCCTTTGGGAGGTACTTAGGATTAGATGAGGTCTGAGAGCGGGACTGTCATACTGAAGTCAGTGCCCTCATAAGAAGAGCCACCAGAGAGCTCACTGCCCCATAGCCCCAGCACACAAACAGGAGGTCATGTGAGTAAACAGTAATGGCAGCCTCCTACAAGCCAAGAGAAGAGGCCTCAGGATGAGACCTGCCTTCTCAGCACCTTGATCTTGGACTTCCCAGCTTAGTGAACTGTAAGAAATAAATTTCTGTGCCTTAAGCCATCGAAAAGTCTATGGCATTTTGTTATGGCAGCCTGAGCAGACTAAGCCACCTTCATTGCTTCTACATTCTCTCTTCTTAGTGTGGCATATTTCAAATCTGAGCTGACTAATGAGTTTGCATTTCAGCTTCACGGGTCTCTCCAGCTCTCAATTTCCTGCCTTCCCCATTGTTCATTGTATCCTCAGTGTTCAGTTTTTGACAGTTCTCTTATTCTCTGGAGACATTCTCCTGTTTAGTGTCTCAGGCCATGTAATCAGATCTGTGATTTTTCCCTGAATAGCTTGACATTTGCCTTCATAACATCTGACAGTGTCCATTCTTGTGTACTCCAGAATTTAAAAAGATACAGATCTGCTCAGTTCTAGGGCATAGTGAACAAAAGAAAGAAGGCATGGATACTTTTACCTAGGCTTCTAGTCCTTCGAGTTGACCCCACTAGTTTCTGCTTGGAGAAACTTTGGGTCCAAGTTATGCCCAGACTACAGTGTCCTCTTACTTCCTCGGCTTCCTAGGAGCTGCAGTTCTTGGCCAGGCAAATCAACGGGTTAATGGATATGACGCGTAAGCTTTCCTGCCCTTAGTGATACCTCCTTTCCCTGAATTGCTCTAGCATTTGTTGTTTATTCCTTCCAGTTTAGCCCTTGATTGCTGGGGCTTGTATCCATCAGGCAAAGTGCTCAGGACCTACAGTTCTTCTTTTTTATAATTGGCTCTTGTTGGCAAATCTGGAATCAGGCAACATCTCATTCTACAAAATAGAATGAGTGTTCCTGGACCTACAGTTCTTTCTAGGGCCCACAAAAATGTCTGAGACTTTCAGGGACGAGGGGAGAATGACCTTAAAAAAAAAAGTGTGCAAAATCAAAATTAATATATGTATCTTTAAATGTCCATAAATTTAACATGATGAAAATTAATTAACTGCAACTCAATTCTACTCTGATTATGTGGTGATATTTATGGCGTTTGATGTAAAATGTGGGTTCATTTTAATATATTTTGTAATATGTGGGTGTAGTAGAGCCTCTGAGATTGGAAATGCCTGGGACCTACCAGAGTCTTAAAACTGCTCTGCTTAATTGTTTTACCTTATACTTTGCTCTAATTTCTTACATCATTCTTGATGATTTAGTAGGATCATGAATTAATAGGTAGTCAAATCCTTTAACATATTGGTATACTGTGTGTTAAGTACTGTGTTCAGTACTTAGGGTGGGAGTGAGGGGTGAGTCATCAAAGATAAAATGGGGGCCCTGGACCTAAGGAGTTCAAGGTCTAGTTGGTAAGACGGGGCTTCATCTTTCCCCACTTTCCTTTGCCTTTGCTCGCTTCTTTCAGCTCCTCAAATTCACTGAGTTTCTTCCTTCCTACCCCAGAACCTTTGCAGATGTTGTTCCTTGGAATACTTTTCCTGCTACCATTTGCTCAACTTCCTAACTCCTATCCATTCTTCATTTTAAATGTCACTTCCACCAAGCACGGTGGCTCATGCCTGTAATCCCAGCACTTTGGGAGGCTGAGGCAGGCAGATCACAAGGTCAGAAGTTCGAGACCAGCCTGGTCAATATGGTGAAACCCCGTCTCTACTAAAAATACAAAAAAAATTAGCCGGGCATGGTGGTGGGTGTCCGTAGTCCCAGCTACATGGGAGGCTAAGGCAGGAGACTCACTTGAACCCAACAGGCAGAGTTTACAGTGAGTCAAGATCGTGCCACTGCACTCCAGCCTAGGTGACCGAGCAGACTCTGTCTTAAAAAACTAAAATAAAATAAAAATAAATGCCACTCCCTCAGAGATCTTCCCTGACCACACCCTGCCTTCACCTGCTAAGCCATCTAATTTAGGTTCTATCTGTTATTCTTTCATAGCTTCCAAATGTTTTTGGGAAGCTTTGTAGCCTTTAGCATTTGGAATTACTTTATGCTTGCTTATTTATTTACAGTTTATCCTGCCTCACTTAAGGGTAGAATGAGGGTAGAGAAAAGGTTGGTTTTATTCACTGCTGTCTATCAAGTGCTAATCACATCGTCTGGCAGACAGTAAGTGTTCATTAAGCATTTGTTTAATAAATAAAAAACGAAGGGCACACACTGTTAAAGCAGTTAAATAGCATTGTGAAAATGCCTAGAATGAAAAGGAAATCAGAAGCAAGATATGGACATATAAGGGAGGGGTTGGGAGAGTTTCTTTTTTTCTTTTTCTTTTTTTTTTTTTTTTTTTTTTGAGACAGTGTCTGGCTCCGTAGCCCAGGCTGGAGTGCAGTGGCACGATCTCGGCTCACTGCAACCTCCACCTCTGGGCTTCACGCCATTCTCCTGCCTCAGCCTCCCGAGTAGCTGGGACTACAGGCGCCCGCCACCACGCCTGGCTAAGTTTTGTATTTTTTAGTAGAGAGGGGGTTTCACCATGTTAGCCAGGATGGTCTCCATCTCCTGACCTCGTGATCTGCCCACCTCGGCCTCCCAAAATGCTGGGATTACACGTGTGAGCCACCGCGCCCGGCCTGGGAGAGTTTCAGTGAAGAGGAAGGATGGCTGGGACCTGGACAGATGGAAAGGAGGAGGCTGGGTATGCTGAGTTGGGGGCAACAGCGTGAGGAAGAGCCTGGATTGCCAGTCAGGGAACAGTTGAAACACTGGCCTGGCTGCCTGATTCATTCTCCCAGGTGGTAGAAGACCACATCAGACAAGTAGATTCAGGCCATATTGTGGAGGGCTTTGAAAGCGGTCCTAAGAGAAATGGGAAGCCATCGACGATAGTGATGAGACATCATAAAAGCAGTGAGAGATTAACTGCAGAGTGGATGGTGAACTGAACAGAGAACAGAGACAGTGTTCGGGGAGATCAACTAGCAGATCCTTGCAGTTACTCATAGTTGAGATTATTTATTCATTCATTCATTTATATATTTGAGACAGAGTCTCGCTTTGTAGTACAGGATGGAGTGCAGTGGCGCGACCTCAGCTTATCGCAACCTCCCTCTCCCAAGTTCAAGCGATTCTCGTGCCTCAGCCTCCCGAGTAGCTGGGATTACAGGCGTGTGCCACCAGGCCTGGTTAATTTTTGTATTTTTAGTAGAGACAGAGTTTCGCCATGTTGGCCAGGATGGTCTCGAACTCCTGGTCTCAAGTGATCTGCCCACCTCGGCCTCCCAAAGTGCTGGGATTACAGGCATGAGCCACCATGCTGGGCCCTGTAGTTGAGATTCTAAGGGCTCTTTGAAAGCAGGGATCCTATTTTTTAAATTCTTTTATATCCATCACTATCCCATATTAAATTCTATGTACTCTATGGTTTGAACCATAAGTGACATAGACGAGAAAACAAAATCTGACATTCATTCACTAAATAATACTTAGTAGGAAAAATGTGAAAACACAAGCATAAATTACCTTGAAACTTCAGAACAGTCTGAACCATGGGTTTATTTTGTGTTTGTTTTTTTTTTTATCATTAAGTATTTGAGATAATTAAAGCAGGAGTTTACATTTTTTCTTTCTAAATAAAAAAAGAAACAATTATTCAATCTTCGTTGCATAGATGGATAACAGGGACACAGATAGAGAAAATCAGGACTATGTTGTGTGTTTGCTGCCCAAATATTGCTGCCATTTTTCTCCCGCTGCCCAATACAGCATCATCTGCCTACTAAGCACAAATCTCTAATTACGGAGGCTCTGACTGCCACTGGGTTGACTATTGGCCTCTGTGACTGGGTGTCTACATATATTTCCTCATCTTATCTGGTTCTTTTCAAGTTTCTGTTTGAAATACAGACCTGATCAAGTGAGAAACATGTTTACTCCATGTAAAACATAAAGCTGATACTAATACAACATTGAATTAAAAGAGAATGTGAAATATAAATGTCTATGAATTTGTTAAAAATGATAATGTTGTTTGTATTTTTTGCTGCGGAAGAAACCCATGTGGCAAAGACCCTCATGTCCACTCTTCCTTTGGTTCATATAGTAGAACCCCTGTGATGAGCTGGTCCTGCCATTTCTTGCAGCTGGATGTGGACATGTAATATGCTTAAATAAGAATGTCTTATAACTCATCTTGTTATTCTTCCTAGAAGCTCAAAAATGTTTGTTTTCAAAAATAACACTTTTCATTAAGCAAAATTTCAATATTCATAATGTTCAAGGTATTATAATATTTCTATCACCAAGATACTTTACAGTTGTTTTAAAAACCAACCACTTTCCAACACACTCAAGAACATGTTTTTACTTATTTTAATACCTGTGTATGTCTTTGAAAGAAAATGGAATAATGAAGAAAAAAAGCAAGGGGTATAATTTTATTTTTAAATGTGAAATAATTTTCTTGGCAATTATTTGCACAAAAAATATTCAGACTACTTATTTAACATTTTCATGCCCAGTTTAATAATATATAATTAATAGTCCCAACATGTCACATGAAAAAACTGATGCACAGAAAATGTATGTCAATCAGGGCTCTCTGCAGTAAGCAATGGAAGCCAACTCCAGCTAATTTAAGCACAAAAAATATTTATTTTAAAAGTATTGGGGGCCAGGCGCAGTAGTTCACGCCTGTAATCCCAGCACTTTGGGAGGCCAAGGCGGGCGGTTTAGCTTGTGCCTAGGAGTTCGAAATCAGCCTCACCAATATGGTGAAACCCCGTCTCTACTAAAAATACAAAAAGTAGCTGGGCGTGGCGGTGCGTGCCTGTGTCGGTAATCCCAGCTATTCAGGAGACTGAGGCAGGAGAATCACTTGAACCCAGGAGGCGAAGGTTGCAGTGAGCTGAAATTGTGCCACTGCACTCCAGCCAGGGTGACAGAGTGAGACTCTGTCTCAAATAAGTAAGTAAGTAAATAAATAAATAAATAAATAAAGTATTGGGAAAATCATAGAATTTTCCAGGGTGTGAACACCCTGACTTAGAGGCCACATCGCAAAACTGACACTCCTGAGGAAGTTTAAGTTCTGTAGTCTTAAAGTGGAGCTCTCTAGTGGAAACTAAACATCCTGGTTGAGCAAAGGCACAATTTGGTGACTTTGGCATGCCCTTGAGGGCTAAAGGCATTCTTGATTATAAAACTGGGAAATCATGGCCTAAGGCTAAAGTTTAGTTTACATGACAGATGATGACCAATATTTCTAATTTAATTCAAGTGCAAATACATCCACCTTCTCATCAATCTTACAAAATTGAAACCACAGGACATTTTAAATAATGCATGTATCTTATCTGTTGTATTACAAATACAGATTAACATACCCAATATTAAATAGCCACCTAATTTATTTGTGCATATTCAAGCCTCAAAAAATTGCCCCCTTCAACCCCACCCCAAACTCTCACAGTCATTGAAGCCACTATTCAGAATTTAAAAGGAGTTAAAATGGATTATTGGCGACAGTTCAGGCACCGGGCAAGAAGCCAGTCCTGGCATTATGACTGAGAAGGTTGCAATACCAAAGGGCTTGTTAATTCTTCCTCTGACCAGAGCAGAAAGTACTTTTCTCTAGAAATGCTTGTTATGAGTCACCCAGATGCCTTAACTCTGGCTGATTTCAAGGTTAGAAAGATAGAGTGAGAAATAAAAGGTCTTTCAACACCCACACCTCGATTTTCACCATGCCCTTTGGGACCAGCATTTCAGGACGATGTCCACAAGGAATGTGGACTTCACCTGGAAGTGTAGTCTGATAGTTATTTGCTGCTTGTGAAAGAGGAAATGGCCCACTGAAGTTCTTTTATTGCACAATCTCACTACTTTCAAGATAAGAAGAAAGAGGATTGATAATAATAAAAATTTCTAGCATTTATTGAGCATACACTATGTGCCTGGGATTGTACCAAGCCCTTAGATGCTTTATATCCTTTCTTCCCTGCAAGAATTTCTGTGCAGAAGACACTGCTATGTCTCCATTTTACAAATGAGGAAACTGAAGCTCTGAAGGTTATGCAGCTTCTTCAAGGATAAACACATAAATAGCCAGAGGTAGCCTGGGACTGGAATCCAGTTTGTATGATGGCAAAGCTGGTGTTCCGAGTCACCATGCCACACCTCACATCTTTCCTGTGGGATCCTCTAGCTTTCTTTCCTTCTTTGCCCATTTTCTGACCAGGACTGCAGACTTTCAATATTCTCCACTCCTTACCTGTCAGTCCATGGCAAGACCTCTCTTGCCTGTCAATCCATGGCAAGACCCCAGGACTTTAATTATTAGTATGTTTTTACTAGACTCTCAAAGAATCAGCCACAGAATGATGAAATTATCATGCTAAGCACTCTCTCTTTCTCTCTCTCTCTTTTTTTTTTTTTTTTTTTTTTTGAGATAGTCTCACTCTTTTCCCAGGCTGGAGTGCAGTGGCGCAATCTCGGCTCACTGCAACCTCACCTCCGGGGTTCAAGTGACTCTCATGCCTCAGCCTCCCAAGTAGCTGGGATTACAGGCGTGTACCACCACACCCAGCTAATTTTTGTATTTTTAGTAGAGACAGGGTTGGCCAGGCTGGTCTCGAACTCCTTACCTCAGGTGATCTGCCTACCTCGGCCTCCCAAAGTGCTGGGATTATAAGTGTGAGCCACCATTCCCGGCCTAAGCTAAGCACTCTCTTAAAGGCTGCTATGCAACCTCCTGCTCCGTCTGCTCTGAGTTTGTATCTCATAAATGGAGTGTAGCCTTAGTAGTGCTGTCTGGTGTGGCTTTACCTCTGGTTGTTCGGGACCTGAGCCGTTCCTTCCAGCCAATTCCCTGGCCGCCAGGAAGAAGACCAAAAAGGAATAGAAACTTCAACTCCAAGATATATTTGGAACTTACTTCTTGGCTTGTCTGACAGAAGGAGCCCCGCAAAGTCCCCTCTGACTCAGCTTGGGTTTATGGTTTCCCTCTGGGCCCTCATCCCTGCATGCTCTGCTCCTATCCCTAGGCCTGGCAGAGGAAGGGTCTTTCTTCTCAAGCCCGGGAGATTCCCCTCCTGGGCTCAGGCCATCCTGCACTAACTCTACCCTTTCTCATTGTCTCCTTCTGGAGCGGGAGAGCCTCCAACACTGCAGGTTCCCTGAAAGGCCTACCCTCTCTCTTGAACCCTTTTTCTGGATCCACTAGTCCTTCTTAAGGCTGTATTCTCTTATCATTGACAGTTTTTTAGTTGTTTTTCTTTTTTTTTTTTTTTTTTTTTTTGAGACGGAGTCTTGCTTTGTCGCCCAGGGTGGAGTGCAGTGGCCGGATCTCAGCTCACTGCAAGCTCCGCCTCCCGGGTTTACGCCATTCTCCTGCCTCAGCCTCCCGAGTAGCTGGGACTACAGGCGCCCGCCACCTCGCCCGGCTAGTTTTTGTATTTTTTGGTAGAGACGGGGTTTCACCGAGTTAGCCAGGATGGTCTCGATCTCCTGACCTCGTGATCCGCCCGTCTCGGCCTCCCAAAGTGCTGGGATTACAGGCTTGAGCCACCGCGCCCGGCCTAGTTGTTTTTCTTACAGTTGTCAAATAGCAGTTACATCACTTGTAGGTACTAAAATTTTTGCCTCTTCTTTTCCACTTTTTAAGCCTCTAATTTTAAAATTTTGCTTAAATTGAGTACAAGATACTTTACAACACCAAAAATCTAAAACATGTAATTTACAACAAGAGAACTTTTTTTTTTTTTTTTTTTTTTTTTTTTTTTTTTTTTTGAGACAGGGTCTTGCTCTGTCTTCAGCCAGGCTGGAGTGCAGTGGGGCAATCTCGGCTCACTGCAGTCTCCGCCTCCCGGGTTCAAGGGATTCCCCTGGCTCAGCCTCCCAGGTAGCTGGGACTACAGGCGCGCACCACCAGGCCTGGCTAATTTTTTGTGTGTTTTAGTAGAGACGAGGTTTCACCATGTTGGCCAGGATGATCTTGATCATGATCCGCCTGCCTCGGCTTCCCAAAGTGCTGGGATTACAGGCATGAGCCACCGTGCCCAGCCAAGAAAGCCATTTTTACAGCAGTAGTTACTACCTTGTTTTATAGTTATAATTATATGTTGTAGTTACAATCTTTCAAGTGGCTGTCTCCATTATTAAATTATGATCTTCCTGGAGGGCAGGAACTGTTATTCACCTTCATGTCCCCAGCACTTAGCTTAGTAATCTTGACAAATGGTTTTTTGAAAAATTAAAGAAAAACCAATAATGCCACCATAAATAGGTTAAAATAACTATCATTTATACAGTGCCTGCTAATGTTGTCTGGTATTAATGTCAACAAGCCTCATTTCTCAAAGTTTTTGAGACCATGGAACATAATATGTTTTTTAGGTCAGAACTCATTCTTACCTCAGCCTAGTTCTCAGTTCTGCCAACAGAGTATCTGCTTTAGATACCCAGTAACTTTTCTCTATCACCAAACACCATCTGCCCAAGACCAAGTGAACTGTGCTGGGCAGCTTCAGTGCACTGGACAACCCAGAGAGTTGAAGACTCCAACCTTCAGGTAGAGGGCAGAAGTAATGTGGATTTTTCTGAGTACAGCTTGACACATCATTTTGTAGGGCATAAAGGGGGACTGAAATCATTCTGACCAGTCTGTAGGTTTCTTTTTTTTTTTTTGAGACGGAGTCTCACCCTGTCGCCCAGGCTGGAGTACAATGACATCATCTCAGCTCACTGTAAGCTCCGCCTCCCAGGTTCATGTCATTCTGCTGCCTCAGCCTCCCGAGTAGCTGGGACTACAGGCGCCTGCCACCACACCCAGCTAATTTTTTGTATTTTTAGTAGAGACGGGGTTTCACCGTATTAGCCAGGATAGTCTCGATCTCCTGACCTCGTGATCCGCTCACCTCGGCCTCCCAAAGTGCTGGGATTACAGGTGTGGGCCACCGCGCCCAGCCTTGTATGTTTCTTTTATGTCATTTCCAACCCTCTTTGCAAAAAAAAAAAAGGAATCAAAATGGGGTCTGGCCTACTTTGAGGTCTCTCAAATTTTTAGTAGTATAAAACATTTTCAAAATAACACAGATGGGGCCAGGAGTTGTGGCTCATGCTTGTAATCCCAGAATTTTGGGAGGCCAAGGCGGGTGGATCACCTGAGATCAGGAGTTCGAGACCAGCCTAGCCAACATGGTAAAACCCTGTCTCTGCTGAAAATACAAAAATCAGCCAGGTGTGGTAGCACGCACCTGTAATCCCAGCTACTCGGAAGGCTGAGACAGAAGAATCACTTGAACCCAGGAGGTGGAGGGTGGAGGTTGCAGTGAGCTGAGACTGCGCCACTGCACTCCAGTCTGGGCAAAGGAGCGAGACTCCATCTGAAAAAAAAACAAAAACCAAAACAACAACAACAAAAAAAACCACAGATGGTAACTGACCTGAGCCACAACTTGAGGCTGCTTCTACTAACTCCAAGTCTCCAAGTCAAGTGTGCTTTCCATTAGGAATTCTTTTTTCTGAGCAGATCTCAACTGTTGGTTTAAAATATTCAGTAAACCGCCGGGCGCGGTGGCTCAAGCCTGTAATCCCAGCACTTTGGGAGGCCGAGACGGGCGGATCACGAGGTCAGGAGTTCGAGACCATCCTGGCTAACACGGTGAAACCCCGTCTCTACTAAAAAAATACAAAAAGCTAGCCGGGCGAGGTGACGGGCGCCTGTAGTCCCAGCTACTCGGGAGGCTGAGGCAGGAGAATGGCGTAAACCCGGGAGGTGGAGCTTGCAGTGAGCTGAGATCCGGCCACCGCACTCCAGCCCGGGCAACAGGAAAGACTCCATCTCAAAAAAAAAAAAAATTCAGTAAACCATGCTGTGAGCATATGTGCTGTCATCTCAGCCTTGTTTTTCCATTTATAGAAAAAATACAGAGTAGATTTTGTATAATTCTTAAGGGCCTTTGGATTTTCAAAATGGTAAATGAGCACTGGCTTCAACTTCAAGTCACTGGCTGTATTATCGCCTAATAAGAGAGTTAGCCTGTCCTTTGAAGTTTGAAGCCGGGCACTAACTTCTCTCTAGCTATTAAAGTCCTGCATGGCATCTTCGTCCAATAGAAGGCTGTATTATCTACACTGAAAACCTGTTGTTTAGAGTAGCCACCATCATCAACGATCTTATCTATCAAATATCTTCTGGATAACTTGCTACTGCTTCTAAATATATTACCACTTGCTACTTCACCTTGCACTTTGAAGTTATGGAAATGGCTTTTTTTCCCCTTAAACCTCATGCATCAACCTCTGCTAGCTTAAAAATTTTCTCCTGGCCGGGCGCGGTGGCTCAAGCCTGTAATCCCAGCACTTTGGGAGGCCGAGACGGGCGGATCACGAGGTCAGGAGATCGAGACCATCCTGGCTAACTTGGTGAAACCCCGTCTCTACTAAAAATACAAAAAACTGGCCGGGCGTGGTGGCGGGCGCCTGTAGTCCCAGCTACTCGGGAGGCTGAGGCAGGAGAATGGCGAGAACCCGGGAGGCGGAGCTTGCAGTGAGCTGAGATCCGGCCACTGCACTCCAGCCTGGGCGACAGAGCGAGATCCCGTCTCAAAAAAAAAAAAAAAAAAAAAAATTTTCTCCTGAAGCTTCCTCACCTCTCTGTTTTCACAGAATTAAAAAGAGTTAGGGTCTTGCTCTGGATGAGGCTTTTTCCATATCAGCAATAAGGCTATTTCACTTTCTTCTTATTCATGTGTTCACCAGAGTAGAACTTTTCATTTCCTTCAACAACTTTTCCTTCGCATTCACAACTTGGCTGTTTAGTGCAAAAGGTCCAGCTTTCTGCCCACCTCAGCTATAAATATGTCTTACTCACTAAACTTAATCATTTATAGCTTTTGCTGTAAAGTGGGAGATGTGCAACCCTTCCTTTCACTGGAACACTTAGAGGCCATTGTAAGGTTACTAATTGGTCTGATTTCAATATTGTTATGTCTTAGAGAATAGGAAGGCCTAATCAGAGGAAGAGAGATGCGGAACAGCCAGTCATTAGAGCAGTCAGAACACATACAGCATTTACCAATTAGATTTACCGTCTTGTATGAGCATGGGTCATGGAGCCCAAGACGATTGTAATAATAACATCAAAGATCACTGATCATAGATCACCACAAAAGATATAATGATAATGAAAAAGTCTGAAAAATTGCAAGAATTACCAACGTGACACAGAGACATGAAGTGAGCACATACTGTTGGAAAAATGGAGCTGATAGACTTGCTGGACACAGGGTTGCCACAAACACTCAATCTGTAAAAATCACAGCATCTGCTAAGTGCAATAAAACACGATATGCTTGTATTCACGATCTCCATCTTCTATTCATGACAGAGTCCCCTCACCCTGTGGCTTTCCTGAGTGGTATGACCCAGACACTTGTCCCTCAGGGGCCTGAGCTCCTGATCACTTTGCCCTCCTCAGGCTCTGGCTGCTGCAAGGGAGTACCAAGTAGATCACCTGGGATCAGAAATATTATTTCCTTTCCCCATTTTATAACAACAGGGCTACCTCCTCCAGAAGATTAAAACCAGTTATCCCTTCATGCCTGCTGATTTCTTGGCAGGAAGGACCTAAAGTAACCTCAACAGACGATACGTCAAATTGAATGGGACTCTCACTGTATACCCTGGTGGAACATCCTCTTCGCAGGAGTGGAGATCTCTAAACTCACAGGGCCCAGACTCGTAGGAATAAAGGCGCAAACATTCTCCAGGTGGGTCCCTGGCAGTGTGGGTAAGCAGGGCCACTCCTGCTCCTATCCCTTGGTTCTCAAAACCATGTGTTCTACCTGTTTGGGACACCATACCATATGATGATGTTGCTTTAGGATATACACTATAAGGGCCGGGTGTGGTGGCTCATGTCTGTAATTCCAGCACTTTGGGAGGCTGCAGCAGGTGGATCACTTGAGGTCAGGAGTTTGAGACCAGCCTGGCCCACATGGCAAAACCCTGTCTCTACTGAAAACACAAAAAAATAGTTGGGCGTGGTGGTGGGCACATGTAATTCCAGCTACTTGGAAGACTGAGACAGGAGAATCACTTGAACTCAGGGGATGGAGGTTGCAGTGAGCAGAGATCATGGCACTTCACTCCAGCATGGGTGAAAGAGTGAAATTTCATCTAAAAAAAGAAAAAAAAAAAAAAAAAAAAAAAACAGAAGAATATACATTGTAAAGTATCACCTTCAAGCTGGCCTCTCATTTGCACCTCGACAAGCCATTCTGCTGTACTATGTCGTGCAGTGTTGTTAGTGATGGAAGAGATCTGAGTTACCACAAATTACTAGCAATAAATCCATAGGGTCCACAGCAACTTAAGTCCTTGCCTCTTTAGAAGGAAGAATTTGACTGAGGGGCATAAAGCAGAAAAAGGTACCCAGGCAAGTTTCAGAGCAGGAGTGGAAGTTTATTTAAAAGTCTTTGGAACAAGAAAGAATGGAAAATTCTCTTGAAAGAGACTCAAGGGGACACCTGAATGTCCAAGAAAGAAAAGGGAGCAAAGGAAGACAGCAAAAAGGGGATCTTTAACCTTGATCCTAGGACTTACAGGCTCACCTCTTTCCCATAATTCTTCCCTTAGGGTGGGCTTTCCACATGTGTGGTGCTTTCCTTACCCTTTGGAATTGAGCAGGTGCCGTGTGTGTAGGGAGTTATATGCATGCCCATCTGAGGCTTTCTTCCCTTTTCCAGTGGAGTGTACCTGGAAGATCATACATCACCATTTTTGCCTCTTAACATGCAAGCCCAGGAAGTTGCTTCTCCCTAGGGCCTGCATTCAATTAACATTTTGATGTTAAGAGGTGTGGACCATCAGGAATTGGCCTTTCCCTGGTGCTTCCAAATTATCATTTTTAGAGAAGCAATGCCATAATTGCTGAGCCATCACTTGACATTTCTAGTGGGTGCGCAGAGAGCCCTCTCCTGCCCCGCTCATGCCTATCTACCTGTAACAGTATGGATAGAGCCATTGAGTCCCATGCCCATGTACTCACTGTCACATCTTATGGGTTGTAAAGGATCTCCTCCCAGTGGATCAAACACTCTGTAAGCCTTGGACAGTGGTGCTGTCTGGGGCCTTGTAAACAGGAAAGACAGGGGCAAAGCTGGAATATTTGTCGATTCCAGTCAAGATGAATTGTCCCTCTTATCAGAGATTTCTTTATGGTTTTGGTAAATGAAATGTCCTCTGGACTCCACCATGGGAAATAGTCATCTGGTGGGTGTTCCAGCCTTACATAACAAACCCACTCAAACATGCCCCTTTCTATGAGATATTTGATTCCTTTTTCCACTGTTTGCAACAGAAGTTCTGATATTCACTTCTCATTTCACGTGGGCACCACTTTCTCCAAATGTGTAAAGAGCCATCCTAGCAGTGTACTGGGGTCCATGCCAGGATATTAAATCCTATATCCCAGGAGAATGCTCCCATATCAATTAACTCTCCTTCAGCCTCTTCCTCTTCATCCTATAATCTCAGAATGAATCTAAACCCATACATCATCTTATTAGCAGTGGAGGGTCTTGACTACAAGGACTTGTCCAGATCCTTGGTGTGTGTGTTTGTTTGAGACAGATTCTCACTCTATCACCCAGGCTGGAGTGCAACGGCAGGCTCTTGACTCACTGCAGCCTCCACCTTCCGGATTCAAGTGATTCTCCTGCCTCAGCCTCCCGAGTAGCTGGGATTACCAGTGCCCGCCACCACCGCTAGCTAATGTTTGTAATTTTAGTAGAGACAAGGTTTCACCATGTTGGTCAGGCTGGTCTCGAACTCCTGACCTCAGGCGATCCCCCTGCCTCAACCCCCCAAAGTGCTGGGATTACAGGTGTGAGCCACTGTGCCCAGTCCCTGACAGCTGGAATTTATTAAAGCAAGAAAACACTCCGCAGGGTGGGAGTGGGCCCAAGCAAGCAGCTCAAGGGCCCAGTTACAAACTTTTCTGGGTTTTAAGTACCCCATTTGAAGTTCTTATCGGATACCCCTTACCTGGATGAAGGATTGGGCCTGTGGCTAATTAAAGGCTGAGGTGGGCCGGGCGTGGTGGTTCATGCCTGTAATCCCAGCACTTTGGGAGGCTGAGGCGGACGGAACACGAAGTCAGGAGTTCAAGACCAGCTTGACCGAAATAGTGAAACCCTGTCTCTACTAAAAATACAAAAATTAGCCGGGCATGGTGGCGCACTCCTGTAGTCCCAGCTACTCAGGAGGTTGAGGCAGAAGAATCGCTTGAACCCGGGAGGTGGAGGTTGCAGTGAGCCAAGATCATGCCACTCTACTCCAGCCTGGGAGACAGAGTGAGACTGCATCTCAAGAAACAAAACAAAACAAAAAGAAAGAAAGACTGAGGTGAATTGGGGCCCTATGAAGATAAAAGGGATGGCCCGTGCTAGGCCTGCAGCTAATCCAAGGCACTCTCCCTTTCCATCTGGTATGTGGTGGAAGAGGGAGGGTTACAGGGAGAGTAGCCTTTGATCCTTTGTTACTCGGAGTGGGGAGATGGAGTTTTTCCCGTTTAGTTTAGCCTTAGGAAGTTTGTGTCAATTGGCTTTAGGTTGCCTGCCTTCAGCCCCAGGTGTTTTCCTTTTGATCCAACTTTGGGAAGTTAGCATGAATTGTCCTTAGATTTCCTGCCCCCAGACCTTGGCGTTTTCTCTTTTAGGAAGTCTGCACAAAGTGGCCTTCAGTTCCCTGTCTCCAGACCCTATTCTCCTGCCTCAATCTCTTTCAGCTCTGCTGGTGCAGACTGACCAGGTCCTGCAACGCCTATAGTCCTTTTCCTCCTTTAGCTGCTGAGAATTTAATCTCTTTTTTTTGGAACCTTGCTACTTTTGTGCTTCAGTGCCTAGCCTGATCTTCAACCTTGTCTGTCCTCCAGCTATAGGAGATGAGAGTCTCGTTGTACTGACAAGAAAGCCCTCTGACTTTTATGTTTAGCTGATTTAATTGCTGGTTGATCACCCTCAGTCTTTCCTTGTTTTTCTCCAGAACATCTTTTGCCCTCAGCAACAGTCATCTGATCCTACTGTCCTTACAACTGCTAATTTCCTCATGCTTCTCAAATACTGGTTCCATTGCCCCAGCCAGTGCATTCCCTTCCAAAGATATGTCCTTCCAGAAAGTGTTAGCAATCACTCTGCTACTGTGTGCAAGGCTTTATCCATGCTGTACCAACCACCCGTGATGGTTCTGTCAACCAGAAAGTATCTGAGACAGGGCTCCATCAATTTAGAAGTTTATTTTGCCAAAGTTAAGGACATGCCCAGAAGAAAGGAACACAGAATGACAGAAGTAATCTGTGGTCTGTGCCTTTCTCTAAAGATGGATTCCAGGTCTTCAGTATTTAAAGAGGGAAAGTGGGCTGGAGGTGAAAGAAGGAGGGTATGGTAATCTACATGTTGCAAGGGAAAAGGAGCAGGTAGGGGGGTAGTCAATGATGTATTCTTGTTGTGCTTGGTGAATCAGCACCTTATATAAGGTGAACATAGAGTGGAGGTATTTAGCCTTTTATTAAATATCTCCTGTGGAGATATTTAGCCTTGTATTTGTAGTTACTTGCTTAGGAACAAAAGGAAAAGGCAGTTTCTTCCATGACTCAGCTTTCAGCTTAATGTTTTTTTCTTTTGGCATAGTGAATTGCGTCCCTAGATTTTCTTTTCCTTCTTTCCAGCCAGTTGGTCGATGACCAGCTTCAGCGCCTGCTTTCTTGCACCACATGGGTCTCTGGAACTGGGATGACCCTGAACAGTTGTCCCCAAGTTGGGGACATTGACCAGTCATTGAATGGAGCCTGCCCTAGGAGGGGGAACAAACCTTGAATGAAGTTGCTATCTTCATAGGAAGATAACTGCAAGAAAAGGGCACAGTGGCTCATGCCTGTAATTCCAGCACTTTGGAAGGCTGAGGCAGGCGGATCATGAGGTCAGGAGTTCAAGACCAGCCTGGCCAACATGGTGAAACCCCATTTCTACTAAAAAAAAAAAAAAAAAAAAAATTAGCCGGGCTGTAGCAGGACAAGCCACAGACAAAACCCCTCAGACACCAAGTTAAAGAAGGAACGGCTTTATTCGGCCGGGAACTTCAGCAAGACTGATGTCTCTAACAATCGAGCTCCCCAAGTGAGCAATTCCTGTCCATTTTAAGGGCTCACAACTCTAAGGGGGTCTGTGTGAGAGGGTCGTGATTGATTGAGCAAGCAGAGGGTACGTGACTGGGGGCTGCATGTTCTGGTAATTAGAACGGAAGAGAACAGGACAAGGATTTTCACAGTGCTTTTCTATACAATGTCTGTAATCTATAGATAATATAACCGATTAGGTCAGGAGTTGATATTTAACTACCAGGCCCAGGGTGTGGCGCCAGGCTGTCTGCCTGTGGATTTCATTTCTGCCTTTTAGTTTTTACTTCTTTCTTTGGAGGCAGAAATTGGGCATAAGACAATATGAGGGGTGGTCTCCTCCCTTAGGCGTGGTGGTACATACCTGTAATCTCAGCTACTCAGGAGGCTGAGGCAGGAGAATCACCTGAACCCAGAAGGCAGAGGGTAGAGTGAGCTGAGATCACGCCACTGCACTCCAGACTGGGCAAAAGAGCAAGACTCTGTAAAAAAAAAAAAAAAAAAAAAACACACACACTAATTGCTCAGGAAAAAATGGTAACGCCTTTTGTGTTCCTTTGTTCAGAGACTTAGTAGCTTGTTCTGGGGAAGTTTCCCCACTTGATGACCCAGACCTCCCACAAAACAAATAAAAATCTGGCGGTGGCTTGGTTAATGAAACTACTGATAAGGGGTCAATTGGCCTCTTACCTTCCTAGTAAGCTACCCAACCCCGACCAAAAATAGGCTAGTGTGGGTGTGGACTCCAGGCTGTCCCATAGCAGGACAGGCAGGGAAGCTTGTGTAACCCCAACAAATAAATCAAGGCCTGTGTGCTTCTGCTTTGAGGCCTGTTGCCATGTGGAATCCACACTAATCAGACACACGAATCTGCCTCCCAAGACCCTGAAAAATAATTTATGTCTTTATGAAACCTGGTGAAAAGGAAGTTTTATCCAGGCTGTCCCACAGCAGAACAGGCAGGGAAGCTTGTGTAACCCCAACAAATAAATCAAAGCTTCTGCTTTGAGGCCTGTTGCCATGTGGAACCCACACTAATCAGACACACGAATCTGCCTCCCAAGACCTTGAAAGATAATTTATGTCTTTATGAAACCTGGTGAAAAGGAAGTTTTATCACACTTAATAAAAAAATATATACTTAAAAAAAAATCCTACTTGGACGGCTCATTCCTGAGTTCCCTCCATCCAAGCTGCTGCTCTCTAAATCTCTCTTATCTGCTGCTGGCAAACCCTAAAAGCCCCTTTCATCTACCTTCTGAGTGTATTCCTTCCTTTACAAGTATATATGCAAAAAAAAAAAAAAAATGTGCGTAAATTAAATTTGTCTTTCTCTGCACTTTCAATTCTCCTTCCCTCATAGTAAACATCACACAAAGGGCAAACACAGACTCCTTAATAGAGTGGAGTGTGTGGGGGAAGGTAAAGTTTGATCCTGTCACACTTGGATGGGTAAATATATTTTTAATGCTATATTTGACTGTGGCACACTTCACCAGGTGAGAACCCAGTAATAAATTAAAATGTTTGAATTGCCCCTTCTTTGCAGCTGCCATCTCATTCTTATGATCACCCACCCCATTCTCAGTCTCCTCATTGTCTATTAAAGTGTTTCCATGGTGCTTTGTCTGCAATAGACCTGACTACTTTCCACTGTTCCTTTCTTTTCTTTTTTCTTCTTCTTCTTCTTTTTTTTTTTTTTTTTTTTTGAGACAGAGTTTCGCTCTTGTTGCGTAGGCTGGAGTGCAATGGCGCTCTCTCGGCTCACCGCAACCTCTGCCTCCCAGGTTCAAATGATTCTTCTGCCTCAGCCTCCCAAGTAGCTGGGAATACAGGCAGGTGCCACCATGCCTGGCTGATTTCGTATTTTTAGTAGAGATGGGGTTTCTCCATGTTGGTCAGTCTGGTCTCGAACTCCTGACCTCAGGTGATCCACCCACCTCGGCCTCCAGAAGTGCTGGCATTACAGGCGTGAGCCACCACACCAGGCTCCACACCCCCTTTCAAAGAAGTCCTGTTGACCTGCCCTATAAAGGAGAACACATGAATGTGAGGTGCAGGCTTATGCATATACATAAATATAATTTGCATATCATTTCAGTGAGTTCATGGACCCCTGGATAAGCTCCATTTAAAGACCACTTATTTAGTCTTCTTGCCTAACAAGCTCTCAGTTCCTGAAATTCTGATGCCAAGATTTTATTTATTTTTATTTTCTGGGACAGAATCTCGCTCTCCCAGGCTGGAGTGCAATGGCGCAATCTCAGCTCACTGCAAACTCTGCCTCCCAAGTTCAAGTGATCCTCCCGCCTCAGCCTCCCAAGTAGCTGGGATAACAAGCATGCACCAGCACTCCTGGCTAAGTTTTGTATTTTTAGTAGAGACGGGGTTTCACCCTGTTGGCCAGGCTGGCCTCAGTGATCCTTCCGCTTCAGCCTCCCAAAGTGCTAGGATTACAGCCCTGAGTGACTGTACCTGGCTTTTGATGCCAAAATTTTAGCTAACCTAATACACACTTAGATGCCTGCAACAGGATGCAAAATCATGTTTTTTTTTTTCTGGCAAAAGACTATTGGCAAGTGAATAGTCTTTATAAATTGCATAAAGCATATGTAGATTGTGTACTAAAGAAGCCAACATTTTTATTCATTCATTTGTTCATTTGTTGATTACTCATTCGTTTTACAAATATTTGTTTAGGCACTACTATTTTGGAGTAATACATTTATGTAAAATCAACCTCCAACTTTAAAATTCAGACCCATTAATGGGAAGAACCAATATGTAAATAGACAGTTAACAATAGTGTGCTATGGCTGAGGGTGCTGAGGGAGCCTCGGAGAAAGCGAAGGGTGAGGAGAGGGTGGCGTGGAGAGGGCACCTAATTCAGCCTGGGAGTTAGGTATGGGCTGAGAGTGATTTCCGGCAGAGCTTCTGGGAGAAGGTGACACATAAACTGTATCTTGGGGGAATTCTTAGAGCTTTCAGAAGGCAAGATTGGAAGAAAGATAATCCCTCTAGATGGAGTAGTATTTTCAAAGAGCCAGAGACAGAAAAGAGCATAGTGCGTTGGAAAGCTTGTCATTGGTTTGCTTCGGCTGGAATGGAGTGTGGATATGGAGATATGGCAGGAGCTGGAGCAAGGGCCACTTCACACAGGGTGTGAAATGCTAGTTGGAGGAACTTACTCTTTATCTCAGTGGGGTGTG
Source organism: Chlorocebus sabaeus (assembly GCF_047675955.1). NCBI lineage: Eukaryota > Metazoa > Chordata > Mammalia > Primates > Cercopithecidae > Chlorocebus > Chlorocebus sabaeus. Next base: position 52,306,610 of record NC_132920.1, read on the forward strand.
GAGCTTCTGAAAGCTATTTAGCAAGGCATGATGTAATCAGATTTGCATGCAGCATGGCGAGGTACAGTGGTAATCACACCCATACATGGGGATTGTTTCTATATACATTGCATTTAAAATTGGAAAATAATAAAGAATTAAAACTGTGAATCACTTGCTTTTCATAAACTAAAGTAGTTACCAGGCTATGCCTTTAATAACAGCACTCTCAGCTACTTATTGCCCAGGCCTAAGTACAATGGTGCGATCTCAGCTCACCGCAACTTCCGCCTCCCGGGTTCAAGTGATTCTTCTGCCTCAGCCTCCCGAGTAAATGGGATTACAGGCATGCGCCACCATGCCCGGCTAATTTTTTGTATTTTTAATAGAGACGGGGTTTCTCCATGTTGGTCAGGTTGATCTCAAACTCCCCACCCCAGGTGATCCACCTGCCTCGGCCTCCCAAGTGCTGGGGTTACAGACGTGAGCCTGGCCTGCTACTTGCTTTTAAATATTATTTTGAATGGTGTTAATGCCAGAGCTGAGGAAACAGCACATATAACTCACATCCCAGGTTATCTTTGTCCTAGCTAGAACGCTGTGTAACCTCTAATACCAATGCAGATTTAAGTATTGTAGTGCTTCTTTATAATTTTATATTTATTTCCAATTTCTCTTTATTTTTTCCAATAATTACATTTTTAGTTTAAAAAAGAGAAAAAACATAAAGGAAGAAAACATTCATAAGACAGGTATATCATTAAATGAATATTTTACTTACATGTTTATAATATGCTTTTATGAATATGATACCCCTTCCCTGTGGTCTATGTCTGTGGTCTATGCTTTAACTTTCCAGCTAAATTTTAGGAAACTGCATCAGAATTTAAGTCAAGGAAGTGAGTAATGCATGTGAATATTATCTGTTATTGTGAAGGGGTGGCCTGCCCCTCCACACCTGTGTGCGTTTCTCGTTAGGTGGAACGAGAGACTTGAGAAAAGAAATGAGACACAGAGACAAAGTATAGAGAAAGAAAAAGTGGGCCCAGGGGACCGGCGCTCAGCATACAGAGGACCCACACCGGCACCGGTCTCTGAGTTCCCTCAGTATTTATTGATCATTATCTTTACCACCTTAGAAAAAGGGAAGTGGCAGGATAATAGGATCATTGTAGGGGGAAGGTCAGCAGTAAGACGTATGAATAAAGATCTCTGTGATACAAGTTTAAGAAAAAGTGCTGTGCCTTGATATGCATATGTGAACATCTCCATAAACCTTTTTAGTGCATAAAGAGCAGCATTGCGCTAGCAAGTCCCACCTTTCGCCCTAAGGCGGTTTTCTCCTTTCTCAGTAAACAGAACATATAATCATTTTACACAGAGATGTTCCATTGCCCCGGGACGGGCAGGAGACAGATGCTTTTCTTTATCTCAACTGCCAAGAGGCCTTCTTTCCTCTTACACTAGTCCTCCTCAGCACAGACCCTTCACGGGTGTCAGGCTGGGGGAGGATCAGGTCTTTCCCTTCCCACCAGGCCATATTTCAGACTATTACATGGGGAGAAACCTTGGACAATACCTAGCTTTCCTAGGCAGAGGTCCCTGCGACCTTTGGCAGTGTACGTGTCCCTGGGTACTTGACATTAAGAGAATGGTGATGACTTTTCACAAGCATACTGCCTTCAGGCACTTGTTTAACAAAGCACACCCTGCACAGCCCAAAATCCGTTAAACCTTGAGACACCACAGCACATGTCTCTTGCAAGGACAAGGTTGGGGTAGGGTCACAGATTAACAGCATCTCAAATACAGAACAAAATGGAGTCTCTTATGTCCTCTTTCTTTCTTTCTTTCTTTCTTTCTTTCTTTCTTTCTTTCTTTTTTATTTCTTTCTTTTTTTTTTTTTTTTTTTTTTGAGATGGAGTCTGGCTCTGTCGCCCAGGCTGGAGTGCAGTGGCACGATCTCGGCTCACTGAAAGCTCCGCCTCCCAGGTTCACGCCATTCTCCTGCCTCAGCCTCCCAAGTAGCTAGGACTACAGGCACCCGCCACCACGCCCAGCTAATTTTTTGTACTTTTAACAGAGACGGGGTTTCACCGTGTTAGCCAGGATGGTCTCGATCTCCTGACCTCGTGATCCGCCCTCCTCGGCCTCCCAAAGTGCTGGGATTACAGGCGTGAGCCACCGCGCCTGGCCCACTTTCTATATAGACATAGTAACAGTCTGATCTTTCTTTCTTTTCCCCACATTATTGGTATATTGCAACAGGAAAAAAATAAAACGTAAGTGACTGAGTGACTCAATGCCTATTTCAATCTCCTTTGAGTATGCCTTCCCGTAACGCAGAATTGGAAAGCCAAAAACTACATTTTCCAGATTCCTTCAGGTAGAGTTTCTAAAGATGTGACTTAGGTTGTGAAAATTAGACACATTGACATAAGACTACAATTTCAGAGTTGAATAAGTTGTTGGGGGGCAAGAGGGGCAGGACAGGAAGCATCTATTCTGCTTGTGTGGAGCAGAGCAACTCTAGGTTGTGAGTTTGCTAGCTCATTGGCACTCCCTAACTGTGGCAGAAGCAGCAAATCCCCTGGCAACTCAGTTCTGAGTGTGACTTTGTTCCTAGTAATTCAGCCTCAAATCCACTTCTTCAGCTCTCCCACTGATGGTGTAAGCCAATTAATACCTTGCAATAATCCTTTTGGCTTAAACTAGCTAGGGTAGGCTATGCTTCCTGCACCTGAACCATGACCAGTGTAGTCAGAAAAACCTGAACCTTTGAGAAAAAGCTTGAGAAGAAGCCAGAAAAGTAGCAGTAAAACCAGTACAGGCTGCTACCCTAAAATCAAGGCAGAAGAGAGTTTCAATAAGCAATGAAACACTGCGGAGAGGCCAAGATACACACAAATACGAAGTAAAAATGATTCAGCCAGGAAGTCACAGATGATGTGGAAATGAACCATTTCATGGAGTAACAGAGGAGGAAGCCATATTGCAGGTGGTTTAGGAGAGTCTCCCATTTTATTTGGACTTAATTTTTTTGAGACGGGTCTCGATCTGTCGCCCAGACTGGAGTGCAGTGGCGTGATCTCGGCTCACTGCAACCTCCGCCTCCCGGGTTCAAGCAATTCTCTGCCTCAGCCTCCTGAGTAGCTGGGATTACAGACCTGCATCACCACGCCCAGCTAATTTTTGTATTTTTAGTAGAGGTGGGGTTTCACCATGTTGGCCAGGCTGGTTTCAAACTCCTGACCTCGTGACCCACCCGCCTTGGCCACCCAAAGTGCTGGGATTACAGGCGTGAGCCACCGTGCCTGGCCTGGACTCAATTTATGAAGTAAGAGTCAGGTGCTGACTACATGATTTGAGAGGTACAGGAAGGTTTTTACATTTCCTATTAGTGTGCCTAGAAGCCGACATGGTGGCCCAATCAGGAGGTAGGAATTTTTCTTCTGTCGTCATCTATTAAAGGGGCTCTAACCCCAACTCTGCCACTGGGAGTTCTGTGAAATTGTTCTCTGAACTTCCATTTTAAAAGAGAAAAACATCTTTAGAAAATGGGCATATGGCCAGGTGCAGTTGCTCGCACCTGCAATTCCGGTACTTTGGGAGGCCAAGGTGGGAGAATTGCTTGAGCCCAGGAGTTTGAGACCAGCCTTGGCAACACAGCAAGACCCCATCTCTAAAAAAAAAAAATACAAGAATTAGCTGGGTATGGTGGTGTATAGCTGCAGTCCCCACTACTCAGGAGACTGAAGTGGGAGGATTGCTTGAGCTAAAGAGGTCGAGGCTGCAGTGGGCTAGGATTGAGCCACTGCACTCCAGCCTGGGCAATGGAGTGAGACCCTGTCTCAAAAAATAATAATAATAAATAAAAAAATAAAAAGAAAGAAAAGACAAGACAAAGAAAACAGGCATACTAATACCTGTCCTGCCTTCTGCACAGTCAGAATGGTGAAAGAGATAAGAGCACAGGATTTGGACTTGGTCAGACCCAGGCCTTAATCCTGATTTTGCCCCTAGTTAGCTGTGTGACCTTGGGCAAGTTACGTATACCTAGCTTTCTCCTCTGGAAATTAGGGATAAGAGTATCAGCTTCACAGTGGTTATGATGATTAGTTGAGGTATGTAAGGCATTCAGCACAGCGACTGGCAGGTAGCAAGCTCTCAGAAGATGGCAGTTCATTTCATAAGTGGTCCAAAATACCTTTTGGGAGACAATGCTCACTAGTGTTTTATTCACAGGGTTGCTGGCCAAATGAGAAAATGTACAGGAAAGCAAAATGTAATAGGCCTATTATCAGGATGAAAATACGCGTGAGAAAAGTCATACCTTAAACCACAAATTTTCTGGGTTCCTTGACAACTAGGTTGTGCTACAGAGTTGATAGGGTAGGGAGGAAGAGGAGAAGCTGAACTTCAACTGTTGCAGTTTTTCCTGGGACTGGCCCTTGTTAGAAAAGTAGACACTCTACCATAGACAGGCAGTTGATTCATGTATACCTGTTGGATAAAAAAGAAAACCATGTGGCTGGTGGAGCTGAGAAAGTGGAAGGAGTAAAGGGAACAGAAGATACATTGCTTGAAATTGGGCAAAAGTTCCATGTATCAAAAACTTCATTCTGACCGACTTCATCACCAAACCCCCTGCTCAGAGGCCTCTGCCTGGGCTTTTGCAGAAAACATGTACAAACGCTATGCAAAGTAAGAATCCAAAATAGCTTATTTAGAAATAAACCACCGGCTTGTACAAACAGGAAGATCTGAAATCCCTGGAGTTGGGCAAGTGAGTTCCTTGCTTCCCTGCCTAGCCCAGCCTCCTCCTGGCCCCCCAGTACCACAAAGGGGTGGAATTACACTCCATTCTCTCCGGCCTCTTTGCTTTTCTTTTTCCTTTCCTTTTATTTTATTTTATTTTATTTTATTTTATTGTATTGTATTGTATTTTTTTTGGAGACGAAGTCTCGCTCTGTTGCCCAGGCTGGAGTGCAGTGGCCGGATCTCAGCTCACTGCAAGCTCCACCTCCCAGGTTTACGCCATTCTCCTGCCTCAGCCTCCCAAGTAGCTGGGACTACAGGCGCCCACCACCTCGCCCGGCTAGTTTTTTGTATTTTTTAGTAGAGACGGGGATTCACGGTGTTAGCCAGGATGGTCTTGATCTCCTGACCTCGTGATCCTCCCGTCTCAGCCTCCCAAAGTGCTGGGATTACAGGCTTGAGCCACTGCACCCGGCCTTTTCCTTTTATTTTTAGTTGTCATGTAATAATTGTACAAATTGGTGGGATATAGAGTGCTATTTCTTTTTCTTTTCTTTTCTTTTTTTTATTTTTTGAGACAGTCTTGCTCTGACGCCGAGGCTGGAGTGCAGTGGTGCGATCTCAGCTCACTGCAACCTCCGCCTCCTGGGTTCAAGTGATTCTCCTGCCTCAGCCTCGCGAGTAGCTGGGACTACAGGTGCGCATCACCATGCCCAGCTAATTTTTTGTATTTTTAGTAGAGACGGGGTTTCACAATGTTAGCCAGGATGGTCTGAATCTCCTGACCTTTTGATCCGCCTGCCTCGGCCTCCCAAAGTGCTGGGATTACAGGTGTGAGCCACCAAGCCCAGCTGGAGTGCTATTTCAATACACGCATACAATGAGTAATGATCAAATCAGGGTAATTTGCATACCATCACTTCAAACACTTACCATTTCTTTGTGTTGTGAATATTCAAAATCATCTTGAAGCTTTTTGAGAATATACAATAAATTATAGTTAACCACATTCGCTCTACAGTGCTGCAAAGCACGAGAACTCTCACCCTCCTCCCCTCCCTCACCCACCCTTCCTATCCTCTAATACTTACAATTCTGCTCTCTACTTCCATGGGCTCAAAAAATTTATTTTATCTCCCACATGAGTGAGATCATGCAGTATTTGTCTTTCTGTGCTTGGTGTATTTCACTTAACATAATGTCCTCCAGGCTCATCTATGCCATGAAGGACAGGATTTTCTTCTTTTTTATTCCAACCCCTTTTCTTTGCTCCTTCTCATGGGAACACATCAATAAAGGCACCTACTGGTGGCCCAAGGGGGCCCCCTGATGCCACCACCCCATTCCCTACCCCACCCTTTATCCCATCCTTTATTCCTGTCAGAGACTAAACAGAGACAGGGGAATGAGTTTTCACTGTGGGTTACTTAATTTTTTCAGGTCACAGTGTTCTAATCAGCAATCATCCATCTTTCTGTTACCGCATTCTGTGAGGCGAAGAATTTAAAGCCTGCTCGAATTCAAGGTCAGGCTGCCTTCTGCAGCTGGAGGCATCCCCAGCAGGCCAAGTCTTCACTCTCTCGGCTGGTGTCAGGGACCCTTAGGGAGTGGACAGAATAGCATGTGAACAGAGGCAGTGTGACCAGCCTTGCCACCTGTTTCACACATGGCACTGCTGGCTGAGTCAGTCTGCTAAGAAATACAGCCCTGGAACTGGTCAGAGAAGGCTTAGTAAATCTCTTCTGATTGCTAACCTCTGAGACCTCACAGCCTCTAATTTCCCAAGATAGACCTGTTATTACAAACACTCAACCTAATAATCACTGCCCAAGCCCAGGTGTCCTGAAGAAGTAGGGTGTAAGCTTGCATTGAAAAAGGAAAATGATAAGGAGGTATTTGCCCAGCAAAGACATTCTGTAGAACAGATGACATGGATACATTGTACTGCCTTCCTCCAGCTTCCCACAGCACCTACCAAAGTCCTGGCAAGCCATCAAATTAGGCTTATAGGTAACTGCCCTTTCTGTAGGCTACATTCAACTTTTTCTTTTTTTTTTTTTTTTTGAGACGGAGTCTTGCTCTGTCGCCCAGGGTGGAGTGCAGTGGCGCGATCTCGGCTCACTGCAAGCTCCGCCTCCCGGGTTCCCGCCATTCTCCTGCCTCAGCCTCCCGAGTAGCTGGGACTACAGGCACCCCCCACCTCGCCCGGCTAGTTTTTTGTATTTTTTAGTAGAGACAGGGTTTCACCGTGTTAGCCAGGATGGTCTCGAACTCCTGACCTCGTGATCCGCCCGTCTCGGCCTCCCAAAGTGCTGGGATTACAGGCTTGAGCCACTGCGCCCAGCCTCAACTTTTTCTAAGAGATAATTTGATTTCATTCAATTCAACCCAGTGAGTTTATACATTTATTTTAGCATCTATTCTCTGTTTGGCACTGTGCGGATGAGGCATGAATTAAAATATCAGGTCAGCGTACACTCGACAGAATTGTAGAAAGGAGAACATTTACTGTTTCACAGTGAAGACCAAGGAAGCTGACAAGAATGCTTTTGGTCTTCCTCCCCTCTACCCCAGACTCTCTCAAAGCCATACTTTTCTCTCTGTCTCTCTCTCTCTCTCGCTCTGGGGAAAGAAAAATTTAAAATTTTTATCTAAAGGTTTTTCCAAGAATTTGAACCTCACAGGGAACATTGCTTCATCATCAACATTTTCTTTCATTTCAACCTCTTTCCACCTGCCCGAAAAACATGTTTGAATCTAACCCACCCTTACTGTTCTTTCTCCACCTTAATTTCTTCCTGGGATACAGTTTTTCATCTTTTGCTCATGCAATTAATCATTCACTCATTAATTTAACAAGCACTTAGTGATGCACTGTATGAGTGAGGCCCTTTCCTAGGTTGAGACAAAAATGAAGAAAGCCTTGTTCCTGTAATGAAGCAGTCCCCAACCTTTTTTGACACCAGGAATTGTGTGGCCTAAGTGGGTTACATATTCCCTCTGAGACTCGGTTTGCCCAAAGATTCTATCAACTGGAAATAACTATGTATTTGAGAGTTATTGTGAGGGTTAAATGATATGTTGCGTGAAAAGCTGTCACATGGTCAGTGCTAAACAAATATTAGTCACTTTTCCTTTCATGACACTATACATTCTTAGCTCTTTGCCTATTTCTCAGACTGCTTAACCTAGAATTTCTTTGCTGGATCTGTGTCCTCCCTATCCCCCTGAATTGTAGGCATTACTTAATAGAAATTTGTTTTTACGGGTTACCCAGGATCCCCTCACCAAAATTCCAGGGAAAGTTCAGGATTGTAGTTTGGAGACCCCGCCCCTTCCCACTTCCAGCACCATCCCTCATCCCCAGCCTGAGTGGTCTTGGGAGAGCAGAACTAGAGTGACATGTGACCCAGGCTTGGCCAATCAGAGCCTTGCATTCTCCTGAAAGAACAACGATTCATTCAGTGATGGGCACGAGACTCCTCTAGACTTCTTGGCTTATGTGAGCCACGAATTCCTCTTTTTGCTTAAGCTCTTTGGATTGGGCTTTCTAACACTTACAAGCAAAGGAGCTTGAACTGAGAGAGAAATAAGTTAACACTCACTCCTCATTCATTTAACAAATGCTTACTAAGCATGTTCCATGTACTAAAGACTGTGCTAAGAACTGGAGATATAATAGTGGCTAGATGCCATCCCTATCTTCAAGAAGCTTATCGTTTCAAAAGAGAAAAGTGAGTAGGTAATGATAATACCGTGCTGATGGAACTACAGAAAGGGGCTGTACCACACGCTACTAAAGCCCATAGAGGGGACAATCTAAGTTGGTGTCATGGAAGGCTTTCCAGAGTGTGTAATCTACATGGAGACCCAAAAGATACATGGCTGGGCAATGATAAGGGGAGGGGTGAAGAGTGTTTCATGCAGTGAGAAATAGTAAGCAAAGGCTTAGAGAAAATAGCACACAGCATTTTTGGAGACCTGTAAGGAGTGTAATAGTGTTCTAGGGAGAAGGTCAATCAAGAATCTAGAGAGGTAAGCAAGAGCTAAACCATGAAAGACTTTGTAAGCTTAAGGAGTTTCAGTGGCAATTTGAAAGGCTTTGAGCAGGCATGTAGGAGGAAATGGTCACCTACTGCTGCATACACGAATGTGTCATCCATTCCCACAGCTGTAAATCTCCTCCACTTCTAGGTAGATTATGTTCCAATCTATGTCTCAGGCCTTGTCCTGAGCTCCAGGTAGGCAACTCCATGTGGATTTCCTATGGGAACTTCAGATAAATCTCCATCTTTCTCCCTTCTCTTAAGTCCTCAGATTCAGTAATAGCATTGTCCTCTTTCCAGTCTGACTGGCTTTCAGGCTCTGAGTCATCTTTATTTCCTCCCTTCCCTACACCATACTCAATGGCTGCCAAGTCATGGCAATTGTATATTCAGAATGTCTCTTCCATTTTTATGTGAACTGAAGGAATTATATTTTTAATTTTCCAGAAAGCTTTTTTATCTTTCTTCTTCTGGTAACTGAGCTGGGTATGTGACCCAGGCCTGGCTGCTCATAGTGTATGTGGCAGATAGACGCTAGGGTGACCCCCACTGGATCCCCACTTCCTGGCATTCACGCCTTCGTGTGACTCTCTCTCCTTAAGTGTGGGCAGAAACTATAACTTCCTTATATGCAATAGACTATGGCAAAGGTGAGACGATGTCACGTTCATAATTACATTACATTGTATGAGATCCATCTTGCTAGGAGACTTGCTCTGGAGACTTTAAATGCTGTTCTGATGAAATAGTAGCCATGTTGGGGAAAGCCCACCTGACAAAGAACTGTGGGCAGCTTCTAGGAGGTGAAGACAGCCTCCAGCCAACAGCCAGCAAGAATGCACAGACCGGCTGGGCACGGTGGCTCACGCCTGTAATTCCAGCACTTTGGGAGACGGAGGCGGGCGGATCACGAGGTCAGGAGATAGAGACCATCCTGGCTAACATGGTGAAACCCCGTCTCTACTAAAAGTACAAAAAATCAGCCAGGTGCGGTGGCGGGCACCTGTAGTCCCAGTCACTCGGGAGGCTGAGGCAGGAGAATGACGTAAACCCGGGAGGTGGAGCTTGCAGTGAACTGAGGTCGCACCACTGCATCTAGCCTGAGAGACAGAGCGAGACTCCGTCTCAAAAAAAAAAAAAAAAAAGAATCCACATACCTCAGTCCTACAGCTACAAGGAAATAAATTCTGTCAACAACCTCAGTGAGCTTAGAATAAGATCGTTTGCCATTGAGCCTCTATGTGAAAACCCAGCATTGGCCAACCCCTTGATTTCAGCCTTGCAGAAAATCCAGGTAAGCTGTGCCAGGAGCAGTACTCCTGACCTATAGAAACTGTGAGATAAGAAAGCATCTTGGGTTGAAAAATTACCTATTGGTTACAATGTGCATTATTCAGGTGATGGGTACACTAAAAGCCCAGACTTCACCACTATTCAATATATGCACATAGGAAACCTGCACTTGTGCCCCCCAAATATAGAAAAATAAAGATAATAAAAAATAAAAAAGAAATGCATCATGTTTTAAGTCACTAAGTCAGTGATAAATTTTTATGCAGCAATAGGAAACAAATACGATGTTCCATTCTCATTGCCTGGAAGATACGTTAGTTGCATACATACTGACCATTTTTCTCTATGTTCTTTCCGTTAGAATACTAATAATGTTTTAGATATTGGAAACCCATGCACTTTGAGAGCAACTCTCCTACTCTAGGAGGGTATAGGATTAATTGGTCCAAGCCAACCATATTTTATCCAATTTGCCTCACCAACGACAGGCTATGCCAGCATGTGTATCCTAATTCATATTTAAGAGGATATTTCCTGGGACACTTTCCTCACCCTTAATATGGAGGCAAGTCAAAGACTTGCTTCTTCCTGCCCTGGACTTTTGCTACTTGATATGATTCTGGGATATACAGCAGCCATCTTGCGCTTGAAGGGAAAGTTAAGAGAACAGCAGAGAAGCCTACCAGGGACCCTGATGTTATTGAGTCACTATATATATCTGTCTGTCTATCTATCTATCTATCTATCTATCTTTTTTTTTTTTTTTTTTTTTTTTGAGACAGAGACTTGCTCTGTCTCCAGGCTGGAGTGCAGTGGCGCAATCTCGGCTGGCTATAACCTCCGCCACGCTGAGGTAGGAGAATTGCTTGAACCCAGCTGAGTAGCTGGGATTATAGACACGTGTCACCACACAAGGCTAATTTTTGTATTTTTAGTAAAGATGGGGTTTCACCATGTTGGCCAGGATGATCTTGATCTCTTTTTTGTTGTTGTTGTTTTGAGGTGGAGTCTCACCCTGTCACCCAGGCTGGAGTGCAGTGGCGCGATCTTGGCTCACTGCAAGCTCCACCTCCCAGGTCCATGCCATTCTCCTGTCTCAGTGTCCCGAGTAGCTGAGACTACAGGTGCCCGCCACCACGCCCGGCTAATTTTTTGTATTTTTAGTAGAGATGGGGTTTCACCATGTTAGCCAGGATGGTCTCGATCTCCTGACCTTGTGATCTGCCCGCCTCCACCTCCCAAAGTGCTGGGATTGCAGGCATGAGCCACTGCGCCCAGCCTGAGTCACTGTATTAACCTCATAACTTCTTGTAAGTAAAATAGTATATCGTCCTCATTATTTTAGCCATTTTTAAATGGGTATCAGTAGCTCCCAGCCAAAAGCACTCTAACTGAAACCTTGTAAAAGATTCAGAGCAAGGAATGGGCATGTCACCAAAACAGGGCCTCTCAGAGTTGATTGATGTCCGGATTCTGGACAAAGTTCTTTAGGCTTGCTAAGTTGGAGAAGGAAGTGAATCCCAAACTAACGGGCACTGTCTTTACCACCACATTCACAGGGCCTCTGTGCAGAAATGAATGAGGCCAAACTCATGGAGAGAGGGAGAGACATAGCAGTAATAAGTCGCCATGCTGTCACTGAAGCTTTGGTGTCCTGTAGCTCATTTTGTTTGGTTCTTTTAAATAACCTCACATTCTCTCCAGCTATGTCAACTAATAAATGCATTCTTTTGCTTACCTGAGGTTGCGCTGTATTTCTATCACTTGCACTGAAAGTAACCCAAGAATGCACTTTCTTTTCTGCCCCTTTAGAGTCCACAGCCAGCTGACATAATGTATCGCCCATTAGTTGGTCTCTCTCACCCTTTAGTCCATTCTTTCTCTGTGTATGGTTATGCCATTTCCCTCCTGAAAAGCCCCCAGGGCTCCTCAAGGAAGGCAGCTTAAAACCAGAATTCCTCAGACTGACATTCACAATCTAGCCACAGCCTACGTTTTCAACATTTTCTATTACAGTGTTTCTTAAACTTTTCACTTTTGACTATCACTCACAATAGGAAATATTGTATATACAAGCATTTTAAACTTTTATTTTTTTTTAACTTGAGATGGAGTCTTACTCTGTCGCCCAGGCTGGAGTGCAGTGGCACGATGCATTTTAAACTTTTATATTCAATTGTTAAAAAAATATTAAGAGCTCCTACCTTACCTTGAGATGCATGATAGTAATAAGGTTTTCTTTCTGTCTTTAATTTTATTTATTTATTTATTTTGAGACAGAGTCTCACTCTGTCGCCCAGGCTGGAGTGCAGTGGCATGATCTCTGCTTACTGCAACTTCTGCCTTCTGGGTTCAAGCGATTCACCTGCCTCAGCCTTCCAAGTAGCTGAGATTACAGCATGCACCATCTTGCCCAGTTATTTTTTGTATTTTTAGTAGAGACAGGGTTTCACTGTGTTTTTCACTGTGTTGGCAAGGCTGGTCTCGAACTCCTGACCTTAGGTGATCCACCTCCCTCGGCCTCCCAAAGTGCTGGGATTACAGGCATGAGCCACCGCACCTGGCCTCTTTCTGTCTTTAATTTTAAGAATCAGTTGTTTAGTGACATATTGAATATTTTAAGAAAAGTCATGTTTTTTTGTCTTTTACATATATGAACAGGAAATGAAGTAAGTAGCATTTTCAATATAAATCAAAGTGTTTATACATTCAAAGTTTCCCCCAAGAAGAGCTCATTTTTAAAAATTTAATTGAAGGGAAGCCAGTAGAAAATGTTCTGTCAGGTTACCTAAAATATAGCAGATCTTTAGTCACTTGAAATAGAATTAAGTGAGTAAAAAGGAAGTTTGCATTAGTGTTGATATAACAAGTTTCAGTTGAAAGGAGTTGGCTTGCTGAACATTGATATTCTCAGCACTCCCAATCTCTGTTATGAACACATTCCTCTATCTTTCAGTAACATCTTGTATCCTTTTCTCATAGACCTTGCCAACCTCCAGCCACCATGTTGTGTTTCACATTTTTTTAACTTTTTATTTTGAGATACTCATAGACTCACAATTGTGAGAAATGTTACAGAGAAATCTCCTATACCCTTCACCAGTTTCCCTCAATGTAACATCGTGTTTAACTACAATACTACAACTAGGAAGTTGATGTTGATACAATACACTCATCTTGTTCAAATTTCACCAGTTTTACATGCACCCAGTTTTGTGTGTGCGTGTGTGTGCGTGCACATTTAGTTCTATATAGTTTATCACAGGTGTAGAATTGTATGACCACCACAAGAGTTGGACATGGAAAAGTTTCATCCTGGGGATTCCTCATGCTGCACTTTTAAAACCACAGCCACATCCTGCTCTTCCTCCTCCCCTAACCTTTGGCATCTCCTAATCTAGGGCTCCCCAACCTCCGGCCACTTTCCAATACCAGGCTGCACAGCAGGAGGTAAGTGGCCGTTGAGCAAACATTGCTGCCTGAGCTTCACCTCCTGTCAGATCAGCCACCGCATTAGATTCTCATAGGAGTGGAACCCTATTGTGAACTGTGCATGCTAGGGATCTAGGTTGCATGCTCCTCCTGAGAATCTAATGCCTGATGATCTGAGGTGGAACAGTTTCATCTCAAAACCATACACCTACTCCCCATCCATGGAAAAATTGTCTCCCACGAAACTGGTCTCTGGTGTCAAAAAGTTTGGGGACCATTGGACTAACCTTTTCTCCATTTTTATAATTTTGCTATTTCAATGATATTGTGAAAATTGTGAAAATGGACCATTCAGTAAATAACCTTTTAAGATTGCCTTTTTTTTTTTTTTTTTTTTTGCTTAGCATGATTCCCTTGAGATTCATTCAAGTTGTTTCCTGTATCAGTGATTCATTCTTTTTTATCGCTGAGTAGTACTCTATGACATGGATGTAACACAGTTTAGCTGTTTCCCAGTTGAAGGACATTTGGGTTGTTTCCACTTTGATGCTATTATAAATAAAGCTATTAAAAATTCGTGTAGATAACAGAACTAAACAAATGCTGGTTGCAGCCCACTAAATTGATTTCATGGCCAATGAATGGGCATGACCTACATTTTTATTTTTATTTTTATTTTTTTGAGACAGAGTCTCACTCTGTCTCCCAGGCTGGAGTACAGTGGCACAGTCTCAGCTCACTGCACCCTCCAATTCCTGGGTTCAAGCAATTCTCATGCTTCAGTCTCCCAAGTAGCTGGAATTACAGATGCCTGTCACCACGCCCAGTTAATTTTTGTATTTTTAATAGAGATGGAGTTTTGCCTTGTTGGCCAGGCTGGTCTCGAACTCCTGACCTCAGGTGGTCCACCTGCCTCGGCCTTCCAAAGTGCTGGGATTATAGGCATGAGTCACCACACCCGGCCTGACCTGCAATTTTTTAAAAATATTTTCAGTTACTTGGCTGTAGTAACCTTGTTTTCAAGCCACACTAGAGGTCTTGCTTTCCTCATACATGGCCCTTAGGCTCCCTATTTCTGTGCTTCTGTTCAGGCTGTGATTTGTGCCAAAAATTCTCTCCCTGAAGCATCTTTGGCTATTGAAGTCTTACTTATTAATATAAGTTAGGAATGCTTTTGGCTACAAACCACAAAAAAGGTTGACTAAAGTATTTGATATCATTTGGATATTTGTCCCTGGCCAAATCTCATGTTGAATTTTAATCCTCAATGCTGGAGGTGGGGCCTGGTGGGAAGTGTTTTGATATGGGGGTGGACCCTTCATGGCTTGGTGCTCTCTTTGTGACAGTGAGTTCTCGTGAGATTTGGTTCTTTAAAGGTGTGTGGTACCTTCCCCCCACCACTCTCTCTCTTGCTCTGCCCTGTGACCTGCCTGCTCCCCCTTTGCCTTCCTGCCATGATTGTGAACTTCCTGAGGCCTCCCTGGAAGCCAAGCAGATGCTGGCACCATGCTTCCAGTAAAGCCTGCAAAACCATGAGCCAATCAAACCTCTTTTCTTTATAAACTACCTAGTCTCAAGTATTTCTTTCTTTTCTTCTTTTTGAGGCAGAGCCTTGCTCTGTTCCCCAGGCTGGAGTGCAGTGGTGCAATCTCAGCTCACTGCAACCTCCGGCTTCTGGGTTCAAGTGATTCTTCTGCCTCAGCCTCCCGAGTAGCTGGGATTACAGGTACCTGCCACCACACCGGCTAATTTTTTAATTTTTAGTAGAGATGGGGTTTCGTCATGTTAGCCAGACTGGTCTTGAACTCCTGACCTCGGGTGATCGGCCCACCTTGGCCTCCCAAAGTGCTGAGATTACAGATGTGAACGACCGTGCCCGGCTGTATTTCTTTATAGCGTTGCAGGAACAGCCTAATACAGGAAAGAAAGAAAAGAAGAAAGGAAAAACAGAAGAGAGGAAGAAAAGAAAGAAGGAAGGAAGGAAGGAAGGAAGGAAGGAAGGAAGGAAGGAAGGAAGGAAGGAAGGAAGGAAAAGGAGGGAGGGAGGGTGGGAAAAGAAGAGATTTTTCAGCCGGGCGCGGTGGCTGAAGCCTGTAATCCCAGCACTTTGGGAGGCCGAGACGGGTGGATCATGAGGTCAGGAGATCGAGACCATCCTGGCTAACACAGTGAAACCCTGTCTCTACTGAAAAATACAAAAAACTAGCCGGGCGAGGTGGGGGGTGCCTGTAGTCCCAGCTACTCGGGAGGCTGAGGCAGGTGAATGGCGTGAACCTGGGAGGCGGAGCTTGCAGTGAGCTGAGATCCGGCCACTGCACTCCAGCCTGGGCGACAGAGCGAGACTTCATCTCAAAAAAAAAAAAAAAAAAGAGGTTTTTCTTTTGCCCTAACAAGTATTGCCTAGAGCAAGGTTGACAACTTTTTCTATAACCAGAGAGTAAACATTTTATACTTTGCAGACTAAGCAGCAAAATTGAAGATATTGTGTAGGCACTTATACAACAGAAAATAAAAGTCCTCCCTGTCCTATTTGCTTGAGGTGGGCATGCTTTGCATCCAGTTGCCTTCTGCTGGAGACAGTCTTGGAAGAAAGAGCTTGTCAGCCCAAGGAGGGGGCTGGCTAGCCAGGTGTGTAATAAATATTGACAACCCCCCATGGTCAGTTTCACTCTCCACCCTGGTAACTTCCAGTGCCTGTGCACTCTTCTTTACTCCTGGCGAGCCCAGCCACATCAATTTGGGCAGCTAACCAGAGGCAAGGTGGCTTGCATGGTCACCAACTTCCAGAGTGAGATTCCAGCACTCAGTGCCCAACAGCTGTCAACAATGGAGTCCCCAATGTGTTGGAGGCAACCAGCTGGGCCCTGGGCACTGCAGTGTATACCTGCCTACTGGCCTGGGGGCAAGTGCTGGGAGCAGAAGGGAAAGTAGGGGCAGAGGATGCCTTGGCTTAGTCTCTTGGCTCCCAGTGCTAGCCTGGTCAGTCGTGCCCCTGAGGCATATAAACAGATTTGCCATGGGGGCTGCAGTTTGCCAATCCTTGTTTACAGCAAGTGATTGCTAGTTATTGTTTGGGTAGCTTGAAGATATCAGGACTGACATCTCTGTGATTCTGTGATTCTCTTGGTCTTTCCCTCGTGGTCTCAAGATAACTGCTTCAAATCCAATCTTAACATTTGCATTCAGTTCAGGAGGGAGGATAAAATAGAAGGGACCATAGACTGTCTCCTTTACTAACAGTTGTTTTTCCGGAGCCATAACCAGCAGATTCTCTTTATGTCACATGGGCCAGAACTGGGTCCGTGGCTTAATGCTCAATGTCTCTCAAAATGGTGATCTGCATGCCACAGCAGCCTTGGGCTTCTGTGGTCCTCACTTAGCAATGAAGCAGAAAAAAAAGTTTATCTCTTTACTAATGATCCCTGCCAGTCCTGGTGGTCCAGTTCAAAGGGTCCAGTTTGAGTTACATTCCCATCCCTGTGGCCAAGGGGATAAGAAACAGTGCTTGGCTAGCCTGGGTCTATTCCCTCCCCATAAGCCAGGGGATGTGATTGTCAGTGCTGTAGTATGAGGGAGGGTGTGTTTCTAAAGGAAAATGTGCCAGACAGAAACAAATATGTACTCCAGAAGGGAGTCAATATGGTTTTGCCAAATTAAATTGAAGTATGATAATGAAGTAGCTATATGCAAGATTTTAATGGATTCTTAAATACTGCTATCCTGGCAGAATTCTGGGCTGTATACAAAATAATTGATAGTATTTGCCTTCAAGAAGTATACAGCCAGCTGGGCATGGTGGCTCACACCTGTAATCCCAGAACTTTGGGAGGCTGAGGTGGGCCGATCACGAGATCAGGAGATCAAGACCATCCTGGCCAACATGGTGAAACGCCATCTCTACTAGAAATACAAAAAACAAATTATCCAGGCATGCATGTGCCTGTAGCCCCAGCTACTTAAGAGGCTGAGGCAGAAGAATCACTTGAACCCAAGAGGCAGAGCTTGCAGTGAACTGAGATCGCACCACTGCACTCTACCCTGGGCGACAGGGTGAGACCCCATCTCAAAAAAAAAAAAAAAAAAAAAAAAAAAAGAAGTATACAGCCTGGAATAGACAATGGTTATTTAGCTAGAAATAATTATTTTGGTGACAATTGAAAAATAATGGCCAGGCATGGTGGTTCATGCCTGTAATCCCAGTACTTTGGGAGGCCAAGGCAGGGGGATTGCTTGAGCTCAGGAGTTTGAGACCAGCCTGGGCAATGTGGCAAAACCCCATCTCTACAAAAAAAACAAAAACAAAAAACAAAAAGTTAGTTGGGTGTGGTGGCATGTGCCTGTAGTCCCAGCTATTTAGGAGGCTGAGGTGGGATAGCATGAGCCCAGGAAGTTGAGGCTGCCATGAGCCATGATCACGCCACTGCACTCCAGCCTGGGCGACAGAGCAAGACCGTGTCTCAAAAAAGAAAAAAGAAAAAGATATAGCATAGACAAAGCCATGAGATTCTGAATAACAGGGACTCAGAAGTCAAAAGTATATTTTGCAAAAACAAACTGAAACAGAGAAGATTTAAATGATGTATCTATAGGTGCACTGAAAGTCATGATTCAGGTTGGGTCAAAATACAGAATTCTTACCTGGGAAGGATTGATTAAACTTCCTGAGTTCATCCGGTTTGGAGTTTTTCGAACAGGCTCTTAGATGAGAGGTACTCTGTCCTGGCAGACATAGGGAGTCCCTACAGACTGATCATGTTTTACCTTGGCGTGCCCAAAGCATCTGGCTAGACATTAGCTGTTTTCTGTGCCTGGCAAGACACATGCTATCTGCAGCCCGTTTGGGACTCAGCCATGAAAGAACCATTTCACAACCAGTAATACAGTACATCCTTCATGACTCAAGACATTCTAGGTTTCTTCTTTTTCCTTTGCCAAGTTTAGACTAGGACAGGGGATGGGGTGAGTGGCAGTGGAAACCATAAGGCAAAGAGAAGATAGTTGCTAAGTATGTCACATTAAGGTGGGGTTATTAGGTAGAGATGGTCAGAGGACTTGGTAATAACAAAACAAAGAGCAGAAAATCCTCATAATGTGTCCTATCCAGTTCAATGTTGTCTTTATTTAACAATTACCAAATTAAACCACTATGCCACAGCATGTAGAAATTCTCACTTGTCAGCCACAGTCAAAATCTCCTAAAAATTCAACAAGATTTGATTCAAAAAATCACACACACTCCCTAAAATGCAATTATACCCTCCTTACTAGTGACAATAATCAGGGTAAATAGCACAAACACCAATTCATATTTGTCATTAAATAATGCAAGAATCTTCCAGATTTCCATGATGCTGGGGGCGTGAGACTTAAGAAGAACGGAGTATTGAAGGGAGAGGCCCCTAGAATGAATATAAGAAACCCTTCAGTCTTCACTCAGACACATTTGTGTGCTATCAGACCAGGTTCTTTAGCTTTCTGGATCTCAGTTTCCTCATCTGTCAAATGACAAAGTGACTTCTAACGTCTCTTCCCACTCTATTTTTAAAAATCTTTATGCCTATATTAAAGGCATTCTGAATGCTTTTAACTCTTGGTTATTGGCAACATGAACTCGAGCTAGCTAAAGATCAAAAGAGATATTTATTAGAAACTCTAGTGTGCAAGGAATGGGACATTAGTAAATTTTCTTTGGCTCAAACAAGATCTAATTCTGTTCTTCCACCTTGTTGTGCTGGGAGGAGCATGTAGGGTAGGGTGTGTGCAGATGTAGGGGTCAAGGGTTGAGAAGGGATGCTATTCAAAGTATTTAACAACTGCTATAACTAGAAAGATGCGTACCAGGGGAACATAAGTCTGGGTGAAAGGGTTTGGGAGTTAGTGAAATGGTCAGAGGAGGCAGTGAAGGAGAATGGATAAAACAAATGCTCGTCTCCTTTCTGATTCTTTGCCTCCGATAAACAAGAATATGGGTACCTCAATACATTAGCTCTATACATAAAGATACATGGGCATGTAATGGAAGTCAAGGGCAGAGATGCAGCCAGCTTGCCAGAATGAATGGAAGCAGGGGCTTGAATGCCCCTAAGACTTTAGATTCATCTCTTGTAGCTGCTCTTCTCTTTAGGACTATTTCACTCTCTTATCTCTATCATCTGCTGAGGCAAACTTCACCTGGTTTTCCAGTTAGCATGCTGCCAACATCTCCCGACTTTACTTTTTGTTGTTGTTCAAAATATTACATGGCAAGGATGAACCTAATCCAAATTCCTCATGAAGGGGATCTAATTGGCAAAGTTTGGGTCAGGTAACCTTACTTGGACAATCTAACTGTGACAAGGCTGGGATCCTATTGATATTACTATGTGGATGGTGGCATGGGAAGGATATTCACAGTTTTAACAATTGGTATGGTATGGGCAGAATCATTGAGGATGGACACAAGCCATTAACAATCCACTGGTTCCAGAGCCAGACCAGGACATTCTAGCTAAATACCAGCCTGGGATGAGGAAAAATGAGGACTGATTTTCAGAAAATGGAGAATAATTGTTGTGAATTGAGTAGTTAATCCAAGAGTATAAGAAAGAGTCCGGGCCGGGCACAGTGGCTCATGCCTGTAATCCCGGCACTTTGGGAGGCAGAGGCGGTGGATCACGAGATCAGGAGATCGAGACCATCCTGACTAACATAGTGAAACCCCAACTCTACTTTAAAAAATAAAAACAAAAAATTAGCCGGGCATGGTGGTGGGCGTCTGTAGTCCCAGCTATTTGAGATGCTGAAGTGGGAGAATGGCGTGAACCCGGGAGGCAGAGCTTGCAGTGAGCCGAGATCTCACAACTGCACTCCAGCCTGGGCAACAGAGCGAGACTCCATCTCAAAAGAAAAGAAAAGAAAAGAAAAGAAAAGAAAAGAAAAGAAAAGACAAGAAAAGACAAGAAAGAAAGGAAAGGAAAGGAAAGGAAAGGAAAGGAAGGAAGGAAGGAAGGAAGGAAGGAAGGAAGGAAAGAAAGAAAGAAAGAAAGAAAGAAAGAAAGAAAGAAAGAAAGAGGAAAAGGAAAAGGAAAAGGAAAAGGAAAAGGAAGGAAGGAAGGAAGGAAGGAAGGAAGGAAGAAAGAAAGAAAGAAAGAAAGAAAGAAAGAAAGAAAGAAAGAAAAGAAAGAAAGAAAGAAAGAGAAAGAAAGAATCCCAGAGTACATTACGGAGTATAAGAAAGAAACAGCCAACCCTTTTAAAAAATGAAGTAACAATGTTCCTGGAAACTTTTTAGCAATAGAGGGATTAAGTGCCATTTTGGTTTTTATTTGATTATAGGTAAGAGTTCCATACAATAGTGTGCTAAGTATTGCAAACAAAGGAAAAATACAGCATGAGATGCCTCTTACACTCTGCCCCCAGAAGTTTTCACTCTGATTGGAGAAGTCAGACACAGTGAACATTTACAGAACCAGGCATTTAATTATATAGTCTACACAGCGAGTGCCCCAGGAGTCAGAAAAAGAGTTTCCTGTGGCTAGACTAGTCAGGGACGCCTTCAGGGAGTAGCTGAGGATGCTTTCTACGGCTCCTTTCAGCGTAAAGATTTTCCAAATAATATGGATTAATAAAGAGACATTCCTCCATTTGGATTTTGAAGGATGTACTCAAAAGGTCTGGGAGAGCCTTCTAAGTCAAGGATGAGAATGCAAAAACTTTTGCTAAAAGTTAAACACCAGTCTTCTGAATAAAGTACGGATGCATTCTACAACATGGATGAACCTTGAAAACGTTATGCTAAGTGGAAAAAGACAGACACAAAAGCCACATATCATATGATTCCATTTGTATGAAATATCCAGAATAGGCAAACTCACAGACACAGAAACATAATTAGTGGTTGCCAGGAGCTAGGGGGAACAGGGAACGTGGAGTGACTGCTAATGGATGTGGGATTTCTTTTGAGGATGACGAAAATATTCTGGAATTAGATAATGGTGACCATTGTACAACCTTCTAATTATACCAAAACCCACTTACTTAGATGCTTAAAAAATGGTGAATTTTGGCTGGGCATGGTGGTTCATGCCTGTAATCTCAGCACTTTAGAAGGCCAAGGCGGGAGGATCACTTGATACAGGAGTTTGAGACCAGCCTGGTTAACACAGCAAGACTTCATCTGTGTGAACAAATTAGCTGGGTGTGGTAGTGTGCACCTCTAGCTCTAGGTACTCATGAGGCTAAGATGGGAGGATCCCTTGAGCCCCAGATATCAAAGCTGCAGTGAGCTGTGATTGCGCCACTGTACTCCAGCCTGGGCGACCGAGTGAGACTGTCTCTAAAAAGAAAAAAGAAAGGTGAATTTTATGGTACGCGAATTATAACTCCATAGAAATAAAAAGTGACAAAACCAAAATAATTTGCCAGCCTTCTGATTAGAAATAACTTCTTTGGGCTGGGCGCGGTGGCACACACCTGTAACCCCAGTACTTTCAGAGGCCGAGGCACATGGATCACCTGTGGTGAGGAGTTCGTTATCAGTCTGACTAACATGGTGGAACCCTGTCTCTACTAAATACAAAAAAAAAAAAAAAAAAAAACGGCTGGGCATGGTGGCTTATGCCTGTAATCCCAGCATTTTTGGGAGGCCGAGGTGGTGGATCACCTGAGGTTGGGAGTTCAAGACCAGCCTGACCAACACGGGAAACCCCGTCTCTACTAAAAATACAAAATTAGCCAGCTGTGGTGGCACATGCCTGTAATCACAGCTACTCGGAAGGCTGAGGTGGTAGAATTGCTTGAACCTGGGAGGCGGAGGTTGCGGTGAGCCGAGATTGTGCCATTGCACTCCAGCCTGGGCAACAAGAGTGAAACTCCATCTCAAAAAAAAGAAATAACTTATTTGGGCTGGGCGCAGTGGCTCACATCTATAATCCCAGCACTTTGGGAGGCTGAGGCAGGCGGATCACAAGGTCAGGAGATCAAGACCATCCTGGCTAACACGGTGAAACCCCATCTCTACTAAAAATACAAAAAATTAGCCAGGTGTGGCTGCACACACCTGTGTGTAACACACCTGTGTGCAACCTATAGCGGAGGTTACAGTAAGCTGAGATCGCACCACTGCACTCCAGCCTGGGCGACAGAGCGAGACTCCGTCTCAAAAAAAAAAAAAAAAAAAAAAAAGAAATATTTGTCATTTGTCCTCTTTTTTTACTCTCTATACCTGTACTTGTCCTACCTATACCTGTGCTATGAATATCCACTGACAACCTCCTCATCTATCATACCAGACCAAAACTCCCCCGAGTCTTCAGTTGCAGCTGAATATTTTCCCTGGTGATCCCATAGATACCCCAAACAAAACATGACAAAAATGAAACTGCAATTTTTGAATCAAATCTCCTTTTCCTCCTCTACTTCCTCTGTTATTTGGTAATTTCCCCTAACCACCAGTCACTTAGGCCTTCTATGTGCAGGTACTTCATCTCATTTATTCATTTGTTTGTTGATACATTTAGCTAACTTTTTAAAAGACTTGTATCTATCAGGCAGTGTGCTTTGTCCTGGGAGCATAGCTGTGAACAAGATTCACATGGTTTTAGCTGTCATAGAGAAGGCTTTAGTAAGAAATTCCAACATAGATGAAAAACTACAATATGGAAAATATGGAAATCTATATGAATGCACAGCATAGAATCCAGCTTCCTACCTATAATTAGCCACCAAATGCTATTGACTTTGCCTTTAATTATAAATACGTCTTGGATCTGGTGTTTGCTCTTCAGCCACAATAACCTTGCCTTCCTTCAAGCTCTTAGCATCTCGCACCTACAGTTGCTTTCTAACCAGTGTCCTTGTCCCAGTTTCTCATGCCTGGAGCCTTGCTAAATCTCAGACCCTTCTCCCACACTGCTGCCAGCAAGATTTTTCAAAAACAAAATATCTCTTCATGTGAATTCCGTGCTTATAATTTTTTTTTTTTTTTTTTTTTTTTTTTTGAGACGGAGTCTCGCTCTGTCGCCCAGGCTGGAGTGCAGTGGCACAATCTCAGCTCACTGCAAGCTCCGCCTCCCGGGTTCACGCCATTCTCCTGCCTCAGCCTCCCGAGTAGCTGGGACTACAGGCACCCACCACTGCGCCTGGCTAATTTTTTATATTTTTAGTAGACAGGGTTTTACCGTGTTAGCCAGGGTGGTTTCGATCTCCTGACCTCATGATCCACCCGCCTCGGCCTCCCAAAATGCTGGGATTACAGGCGTGAACCACCGTGCCTGGCCCCCTGCTCATAATTTTTTATCTCCTATAGCAAGCAACCCAGCACCTTGGGCTATAACTTGCTGCCATCAGAGCAGAGGTCCACATCAATAGAGCTTGAGGACATGAAGGGGGTTGACCCCTCTTCCCCTGCTCTGGTGGAGAATCATTGTGTAGTTCAAGTTCCTTCTCAGGATATGCAAAGTCCTTCAAAATGTGATCCCTGCTTACTTCTCCAGTCTCATACCTTGCAATGGTTCCTCCCATTCGGTGGGATAGATTTTCTTTCTCCTTAACCTTTCCCAGGATCCATGGTTTGCACATCACCAAGCTGAGAATGCTCTCTAAGGCAAAGAAGTTGACAGATTTTCTTTTAATATCCTAAGTTATCAGGTGGCTAAACTAGACCACATGAAAGTCCTGATGATCTTTTTCAGATATTTGAGCCTAAGGCCAGTTCATGGGCTCTATCTCCCCACCTACTTGATTTGAAACTCCTGACTCAGTCCAGTAGCAGCAGTGGATGAAATTGAGTGACTTAAAATGTACCTAAGACTGAACATAAGAAGAGGCCAGGTGCAGTGGTTCACACTTATAATCCCAGCACTTTAGGAGGCTGAGGTGAGAGGGTTGTTTGAGGCCAGGAGTTTTAACCCAGCCTGGGCAACATATGGTGACTCCATTTGTACAAACAGTTAACCAGATGTACTGGTATGTGCCTGTAGTCCTAGCTACTTGGTAGACTGAGGCAGGAGGACTGCTTGAGCCCAGGAGTTCAAGGCTGTAGTGAGCTATGATCGTGCCACTGCACCCCAGCCTGGGCAACAGAAAGAGACCCAATCTCTAAACAAAGCAAAACAAAAAAAAGAGAGAGAGAGAGAAGAGAAGGGAAGGAAGGGGAAAGGGAAAGACAAGAGGAGGAAGAGGAAGAAAGAAGGAGGAGGAGAAGAGGACAGCAACAACACTGGGCAGAGCAGGGAGTGGAGGGAATGAAAAAGTTTAAGCGGGCCAAAGAAATGGGGAAGGAGAGAGGAAGCAGAGAGCCCAGAGGAGAGATGACTCTCCTGCCCTTGCTTACACAAGGTGCTGACCACACAGCCACGATGAAAGTTGATACTAAATCTTGGTGCTAGTTAGAGGAACTGGTAGGGTGAGTGAACTAGGAAGAGGGGCTGCTCCTGAATATCTGTTCCCCTGAGGATTTTATATGAGTCAAAGCATGCCATGGGAACCCAAAGTAAAGGACTGTGTTTACTTTCTTTTATACTCCATGTGTGTGATGAAGTGACTAACAGTCAAACTGTTTGGTCACGGACTGTATATCTCTCTCTTCCATGCTGAGGGGTATAAGCGGGGGTTGCACCCATATTTTTTTTTCCTGCAAGTGTCATGCTGCTGTATGCCTCCGTGCTTTTGCACCTGCTATTCCTTAGCCTGGAATGCTTTCCTTCCCTCTTGTCTGCTTGTTAGTCTCAGCCTTCATAACTCATCCTAACTTTTGCTGACCCTCACAACACTAAAAAGCTTGGTAACTAGAGAGCTAGGTACCGCTCTTCTGTTTTTTTTTTTCATAGCATCTAGTGTACCTTTCTTGTAGCCCTTGTAACACTGCATTGTCATCAGTTCTTTAAGTATATCTTCTCCACTAGATCAGAAAGTGAAGATTGCATCATGTTCATTTCTTTGTCCTGAGATCTTAGCAAAGTGCTTTTAGCACCTAGGTGGTTTTCAATAAATATATTCTGAATGGATGAAATAATTAACAACAGAACATTGCATATTGAGCAATAGCCATGTGTCCCCTTTGTCCCCAGACTCAATTTTATTTAGTGTCTTCATGGCATTGTAATAAGGTGTTTCCCTTCTGACCTAAACAATTTGCTGACCCCTTGTCAGAAATGTGGAGTGATCAGCGCTAATTGGATTTGTCCAAAGAGAAAGAGAGAGAGATTTAAAGCAGCCAGGTCTCATCCTGCTGCAGTATTGGCTGGACTCAATCTCAATAGAATTGGATCTGCTGGCACAATTCTTTTCCAGTCCTGATTTAATAGAGGGGACAAGAGATGTCAAATGCACCATTAAAGAGAAGCATGGGTGGAAGGCAGACTGCTCAGATCCAACGTTGCTAGTCAAAGGACCAGATGTGTCCATTAGTGGCTGTTAAAAGGGGACTCATTGCCTATTACATTTAGTGTCCCCTCCAAGAATCTCAGGTTCCTGGAAGTCTGAGCACGCCAAGACTGACCTCCCTGCCACCCACGCCTGCTGTACCACAGATGATGAACTGACTCTGACAGTTTTTGGTTGCCTGTAGCAGGTTACCTCTTTTAACATCTAATTTAAAAGAGGATAAATATTATATTTGTTGTTGTTATGAGCTCAGAAGCACAGGGTGCTCACAAAGTACCCCACACATCACCATCACAATTGCTATAGTTAACTTTACTGTATTTTTGTTCTATAATAATCTACAACTAATTATAGCCCATTAGAATTGTATGTACATATGGAGCAATTAGCGACAGCCATTTATGTATATATTTATTTTATAAAGAATATTTGGAAAATATTGAAAATTTTTTTAAATGTTCTCCTGGAAATATTATAAATGTAGCTTCTTTCTCTTTTCTTTATTTTTTTCTTTTTTTGCAGTGCATGTACAGCGTATCGTCTTTTTTTTTTTTTTTTTTTTTTTGAGACGGAGTCTTGCTCTGTGCCCCAGGCTGGAGTGCAGTGGCGCGATCTCGGCTCACTGCAAGCTCCGCCCCCCGGGTTCACGCCATTCTCCTGCCTCAGCCTCCCAAGTAGCTGGGACTACAGGCGCCCACTACCACGCCCGGCTAGTTTTTTGTATTTTTTTAGTAGAGACGGGGTTTCACGGTGTTAGCCAGGATGGTCTCGATCTTCTGACCTTGTGACCCGCCCGCCTCGGCCTCCCAAAGTGCTGGGATTACAGGCTTGAGCCACAGCGCCCGGCCGCATATCGTCTTAAAAAAAAAAAAAAAAAAAAAAAAGGATCACTTGGCCGGGCATGGTGGCTCACACCTGTAATCCCAGCACTATGGGAGGCCGAGGCAGGTGGAACACCTGAGGTCAGGAGTTCAAGAACAGCCTGGCTAACATGGTGAAACCCTGTCTCTACTAAAAATGCAAAAATTAGCCAGGCATAGTGGCACACTCCTGTAATTCTAGCTACTTAGGAGGCTGGGGCAGGTGAATTGCTTGAACCCAAGAGGTGGAGACTGCAGTGAACTGAGATCGTGCTACTGCACTCCAGACTGTGCAACAGAGTGAGACTCTTTCTCAAAGAAAAAAAAAAATGGATCACACTGCACTATAATCTGCTCTGTTTTACTAAACCAAAGAACCACAGACTGCATATTTCTCTGTGCCATACAGTCTATGTTATTTTTGAAGACTGCACAGTATTCCACATCATGCATAGACCCTAGTTAATTTAGTCAGTCCTCAGTCATCATTCCTTATTGCAGGGAATACTTGCTTTGTAAGCCTCCTGCTGGAACTTCCCATTGACACTGCCAGGATTTGAAGTCTCTGGTAAAAATCCCCAGGCTATCAGATGATTTTTGGAGGCTACAAGGAACGTTGAGGGAGAAAGACCCAATAAACCTGGCTTTCACACTCAGAGTAGCTTCCAGGGTTCTTCCCAGATGTCCTCAGGGCTGGAGGATCCCAGGCTAGTGGGAAGGATAATCAGATTAATTTAATTGAGAGGGAGAACAAAGGAGAATTTTACTTTAGTTTGAACTACTCAGGATACTTCTTCAGTATGTCAAATTCTTGCAACTCAGTTTACCTCAGTTTTTTGTTTGTTTTTTCAGACAGAGTCTCACTCTGTTGCCCAGGCTGGAGTGCAGTGGCGCGGTCTCGGCTTGCTGCAATGTCTGCCTCCTGGGTTCAAGTGATTCTCCTGCCTCAGCCTCCTGGGGAGCTGGAATTACAGGTGTGCCCCACCACAACAGGTTAATTTTTTGTGTTTTTAGCAGAGACAGGGTTTCACCATGTTGGTCAGGCTGGTCTCGAACTCCTGACCTTGTGCTCCACCTGCCTTGGCCTCCCAAAGTGCTGGGATTACAGGCGTGAGCCACCATGCCTGGCCAGTTTACTTCAGTTTAATTCAATTCGACAATTTAAAAAATTGAGCAGTCCATTACTATAGCACCGCCTGTGGGACCAGAATCAACTCCCGTTCATTCGTTTCCTTTCTCTCTCGCTTCCTCTCAGATTGGAATATATGCTTCCCCTTAACTGCTTCTTCTTGTCCTCCTTGTTTCCACCCCTGGGGCATGTTTTCCTCTTCTGGTACATTTGTAGGTCATTCTAGCCTTCTCTAAGGGTTCTACAGTAAATGATGATAGACTCCTGGACTAAGTGGATTCTCAGTGTGCCAACAATTTACATTATTTGATTTACACATTTAACAAATATATGTTGAACACATACTATTTGCTATGTCATATGGGTAGGACAATGATTATCATGTATACAAACCTCTCTCCGTAGGAGCTTACAGTCTAGCAGAGGAGCCAAAGAAGTAAAAAGAGATTTGCAAAATGAAAGTATCACAAGAGAGGTCAGCTCAAGATGCTATTTCCATCAGATCAGAAGTCACCCTTGACTCAAACCACAACTTTAAACTTGGCCCAACATCCAGTGCCCTGTCCCCAGGGGTACAAATATGGACTGGAAAGGACTCCAATTTATCTGCCCTGCCCTGCAGTCTGGGCTGAGATATAGCCCAGGTCTCATCTATCCTGAGGCCTTCCAGATGGACACGTGGACAGCCAGTTCTGGCCCCCTGACTTACTCCTCTGTAGTGAAAACAGACTCAGTAAACACATGCTGAATTAAACTGGTTAATTGTTGCATTGATTTTTTTTTTTTCTTTTTAGATCATTAAACCCTGAAACCAAGCCAGAGTCAAGCGTGAATAATGCAGTTGCTACTCATCTTGTCCAATACTGCCGTTTTCACCGTCCCATCCTATTTAAAGAAAGAGAGAGCCAAGATAAGTATCCCTGAGAAAGGCTTCAGCTAAAGAGCTGTGGACAGGACACTCTGTCACTTCCTGGGATTTTGACCCCCAGCTGTCCAATAGAGGAGGGTCTGTGCCTTTGCTCATTAGCCTAACTTAGATGATAGGTGAGAGACTGAAATGAGCTATAGGGAGTTGTCCACTTCCAGGCTGCTATGAGTATACCAGCTGGGGTGTGACAAAGTCCAGAGGTTCAGGCCTCAGTTTTTCATCCTGGGTGAGTTCACATGGCTTTCTTTTTCTAGTCCTAAGCCTGAGAAGTTTCTCTCCAAAATCTTTTAGAACACAGTCCAAATTGAATTGAAGTTGGGCAGAGTGAAAGGTGTTTACTTCTGGCTGGGCACAGTGGCTCACGCCTGTAATCCCAGCACTATGAGAAGCCGAGGTGGGTGGATCATTTGAGGTCAGGAGTTCAAGACCAGCCTGGCCAACATGGTGAAACCCCATCTCTACTAAAAATACAAAAATTAGCTGGGTATGGTGGCAGGTGCCTGTAATCCCAGCTGCTTGGGAGGCCGAGGCAGGAGAATTGCTTGAGCCTGGGAGGTAGAGGTTGTAGTGAGCTGAGATTGCACCACTGCACATCAGCCTGGTGACAGAGTGAAACCCTGTCTCAAAAAAAAAAAAAAAAAAAAAAGAAAGAAAGAAAAAAGAAAAGAAAAAATGTTTACTTCTCGAAACTTTTGGTATCAGTCTAAAGTTCAATCTTTCTGATTTTCCCAGTGCTCAGGAATTGCCCATCTCCCCCTCTGCCCCAGGATAAAATGACTGAGAATCAGAAGCAAAGTGGACGGAAGAAACAAAATTGTCAGACCCTTTAAAGAGGAGGGAAACCAAGTCCCTTTACCCTAAGGCTTTTTAGTTACAAATTTCTGCTGGAGAATGAGGAAAGGCCTCGTGCTTTGATATCCAAACTCTTATTTGCTGTTAAATTACCACGATCCAATTATACACTGTATTTCCTAAATCAGGGTTTTGTTTAGGAACAGGTGTTAAAACGAACATTTACACACATCAAATGTTGTTGGATTTTAGGAATTCATATTATTTTATTAATACTATTCAGCCATAAAAAATGAAATCCTTTGCACCAACATAGATGGAACTAGAGGTCATTATGTTAAGTATAATAAACCAGGCACAGAGAGACAAATACCATATGATCTCACTCATGTGTGGGAACTTAAAAAGTTGATTTCATGGAGGTAAAGAGTAGAATGATGGTTACCAGGGGCTGGAAAGGGAAGGGGAATTGAAGAGAGGTTGGTTAATAAGCACAAACATACAGTTAGGTAGAAGGAGTGAGTTCCAGTGTTCAATAGTGCAGTAGAGTGACTATAATTAACAACAATATATCATATATTTCAAAACAGCTGTAAGAGAATATTTGAAGTGTTCCCAACACCAATAAGTGCTAATGGTGGCTCACGCCTATAATCCCAGCATTGTGGGAGGCCACAGCAGGAGGATCGCTTGAGCCTGGGATTTTGAAACCAGCCTGGGCAACATCGTGAAACCCGGTCTCTACAACAAAATACAAAAAATTAGTCAGGCGTGGTGGTGTGCACCTGTAGTCCCAGCTACTTGAGAGGCCGAGGTGGGGGGATCACCTGAGCCCAGGAGGTTGAGGCTGCAGTGAGCTATGATCGTGCCACTGCACTCCAGCCCTGGAGACAGCGTGAGACCCTGTCTCAAAAAAATAAAAATAAGGCCGGGCGTGGTGGCTCAAGCCTGTAATCCCAGCACTTTGGGAGGCCGAGACGGGTGGATCACGAGGTCAGGAGATCGAAACCATCCTGGCTAACACGGTGAAACCCCGTCTCTACTAAAAAAAATACAAAAAACTAGCTGGGCGTGGTGGCGGGCGCCTATAGTCCCAGCTACTCAGGAGGCTGAGGCAGGAGAATGGCGTGAACCCGGGAAGCGGAGCTTCCAGTGAGCTGAGATCTGGCCACTGCACTCCAGCCTGGGCGACAGAGCGAGACTCCGTCTCAAAAAATAAAAATAAAAATAAAAAGTAAATTGAAATAAAAAATTAATTTCAAAATATTTTTCAAAAAATAGATGTTTGGGGTGATGGGTACCCTAAATACCCTGATTTGATCATTACATATTGTGTGCATATGTCAAAATCTACATGTACCTCATAAATACCTACAACTATTAGTATCAATTAAAAATTTAAAAATAAATATATTAGATAAGACTTTTAAAATAATAATAATATTAAAGCTTCCTGCTCAGTCCTTTTATCATTTATTCTTATAGCTTGCCATCTGAAACTCTTCAACTAGGAACTAGTTACCTTAGAGAATGAGAGATCAGATATAAGGCCTCAAAATCTCACATGTGCCCAGGGCTTACTGAGGGCCCAGGAGCAATTTCTACATCTTCTCTTTTTTGTCTGCATGGGTTAATTTATTTGCTCCCTGAATTGTTATTATTATAAACAAACAAAAGGAAAAAATGACATGAGCAATTCCTAATGAAAATCAAATTAGCTTTAGTGAGCCCCTACCATTCCACCATTAAATGAGATAAAATAGACAGACAGTACAAGAAAATCATGATTTTTATTTTTAATCTGACTCAACCGCAGTTCTTTAGCATCCTGTATGTGAAATTAGTATCGTGGTTACTTTTCCCAGTTGGCCATTTGGCAGGGGATCTAAATAGAAACACTAAGTATGGATGTCTATCTGATCATGGAATGTCAAGGAATGATGGATTTGACTTTAGGGTAAAAAAATACAGATATTCAAGTTTTCCCAGATTCTTCCTGTGTAGTCCACTGGGATAGTATATCTTTGCTGCAAGTAGAAAGTATTGAAACAAAGATTCCATAAACAACCACTTAAGCTGGGCACGGTGGCTCACACCTGTAATCCCAGCACTTTGGGAGGCTGAAGAGGGTGGATCACCTGAGGTCAGGAGTTCAAGACTAGCCTGCCCAACATGGTGAAACCCTGTCTCTACTAAAAATCCAAAAAAAAAAAAAAAAAAAAAGCAGGGCATGGTGGCAGGCGCCTGTAATCCCAGCACTTTGGGACCAACATGGCAAAACCACATCTCTACCAAAAATACAACAAATTAGCCAGGCGTGGCGGTGTGTGCCTGTAATTCCAGATACTCGGGAGGCTGAGGTACTGAGAGGCCAAGGTTGCAGTGAGCCGAGATCATGCCACTGCACTCCAGCCTGGGGCACAGAGTGAGACTGTCTCAAAAAAAAAAAAAAAAAGAACGAAGAAGAAAAGTTAAGTTACCTACTGAAGGCTCTCACTCCCAAGGCCACACTTTTAACCACTGTGCAAAGTGCCTCTCCTTTTCCCTGCCAAGATAGTGAAGAAATTAATAGTCCTCAGTCCTTTCATAAGATGTAAAAAGAAAACAAAAATAGTAGAGCTTTTAAATAACTCTTCACTGTAGCAGTTTTCACAAATAGGTCTACTTTTAATATAAACCAGTATGTATACCAGAATGTTCCAGGCAAGTGGTTTTAACTATTTCATGCTTCCATTTCTCCGTGTTACAGTAAGACTACCAGTTTTTACCCCTTTCCTACTTCATATAAATGTATGAAGTTGAGTAATATGATGTCATCAAACACACTTTGAGCTCCTTGGAAAAGTGATACTATGTAAACACAAAGTGGAAGGTTTATAAAAACAGTGTCAGTGTGGTATGTATCCAATGTAAAATAGATCAAATCATTTTATAGAGATTGGGACAAAAATAGCTCTTTAATCTTATCTATTTCTTTCATCATTTTGCATATTGCCTGTCTCTGTGGCTTTCAAGGGCAATCTGAAAGGGAACTAGGTCTGATACATGCTGATTGGATTAGCAGTTTAGCATTCTCCTTGTTAAGGAAATACTGCAATATCCAAGATCTTGGCTGTTTCCAGGTTTTGGAAAAATCTCAGGTCAAAATTTTGTTGCCAGATGGGGTTATTACATAGAGGAAAGTTGGCTGTGAATTTCCATATACCAAAGGCCATCCTAACAGTCTTTTATGAGGGACCCAACAGGCTTTTATTATAATTCAAAAATAGCCAGGTCACCCTAGGACTTTTTTCAGTGTTACCAAAACATCACTTTTACTGCCCAAATGGAAGTAGGCCATTACCTCACAGTAGAAAATAAAAGAAGCTAGCTAGCATGAGACAGGGGTAGTTTTAAAAGGCATGAAGGATGAGAACCACCATTCTTATCTAGTGACTCTGGACAGCGTCACTTGCAAACAGAACTGCCTCATGCACAGATAACAATGCCTGACACCCATTACACTTTACATGCACGTTCACATCTGCCTTTTGGATAAAGGGCAAGAAAGGAACATTGACCATTGAGAAAGAATTAGAAGACTTGTTAGTCTTCTTTTAAAACTTCTTCACATTCCACATGGAGTAACTCTTAGGGAGAAAAACACTGCCAAAACAATCAGCAAAGCATTTTGGAGGCTCATCAGCTCCTGGCTGACAGTTCACATTAGTTGGATGAAGGCTGTGGATAGGCTTTTAGATTTGCTAACCTGTAATTTTGTTTTTAGAGTGGCCCAAAGTGGAAGGAGTTTTCACCCCCTCTCAATAAGCCCTGTTGTACAGCTGTGACCTCTGGCCTATTATAGCTTTTTGAGGATAAGGGAGAGTTCCGTGACATGTTTGGGGTGAAGAAGAGATGGAGGGAGCAAAGCTGCCAAAGACCTCTTGTGACATTTCCACTAGTATCCACCTATAAGTAAGTGCTGGACTATGATTCCCTGGGGAGAGCAGTGGCTCTGAAGACAGGCCCCTGGGCTCTTTCCTGGCTCTGACTCAGCTTCAAACCTGCCATGTAACTGCTCACAGTCTAAATGTCTTCATTTATGGAACTGAAATAATCCTGCTGAGATTACCTACTTTCTTTGCTTCATAATGCTTGCCTGAGAATAAGAAGCTGGGACTACAGGCGTGTGCCACCACACCCATCTAATTTTTGTATTTTTTGCAGAGAAAGGGTCTCACCTTTTTGCCCAGGCTGGTCTCGAACTCCTGGACTTAAGCAATCCGCCCACTTTAGCTTCCCAAAGTGCTAGGAATACAGGTGTGAACCATCACGCGGCTAAAATGTCTTGAAAAAGAGAAACATTGTACAAATGCGAGATGTTGTGCGACATGTCACTGAAACACGGTGGTATAAGAGAAGTTTTGGGAACCAGCAGACCAGAATTAGGCCTGAGAAAATCTTACAGTAAGCAGACCAGAATTAGGCCATCTGAGAAAATCTTACAGTAAGCAGACCATAAAATCTTACAGTAAGCAGGCCATCTTCCCAGGCCTTTTCTCCAGATAGTGAAGAAGGCTTTTTAAAAGCAAAGCCAACTTGATTTGTTAATTGATCATCCAACTTCTTAACTATCTTTTTCTCATGGTAAAATACAGAGAACGTTGTGGGTGAGGAGCAAGTCGGGAGGTGGAATCCACCCCCGCCATTCCACCCCCAATAGATTGTGTGTGTGGGTCGCTATTGCTAGGACTCACGAGGGCTGGGGATTGAGGGCACAGGGTAGAAGAGGGATCCTCTGCAGGGCAGTGTCAGATGTGTCTGTGTGATGTAATCATGGGAGAGGCACGAGTCTTGGGCGGGTGTATCTTAGGGGTGTGGAAGTGTCTGCAAGGGCCTCCGTAGTATGTCATCACATTATTTATATCATGGGCATGACCCTGAACGTTCACTCGAGAGTGGTGAGAGAGAAGGCCAGGATTTAAATCAGTCTTGACAGCGCAGATGAAGTTTGTTATTGTTTTCCGCCCTTCCCGAGGGACTTTGGAAATGGCCCCCTGGGAAGTGAATTCTTGGAAAGAATACGAGGGCGGTTAAGGCGTCCCTGTCTCAAAGTCCGGTTTTTTTGCAGCTACCAGGGACTGCGAGGGTCTGCGTCCTGGGTGGAAGGAAGCGGCGTCAGTCAACTTCCTCGCAGCGGCGGCAGCGGCGCGGGCAGCGGCGGAGCGCGCGGATCTGCGCATCCCGCCCCCGGGTTGGGAAGGGGCGGAGCCGGGCGTCACCCGCCCCCGGCGGTCTCCTCCTCCCGGCCGCTCCCCCAAGCCGAGCCCGCCGCGGTCGCAGCCGCCTGCGGGAAGCTAGTGGCCGGGAACCCGAGGCGGGAGTGCGGGCTGGGCCGGGCTGGGCTGCGCGCACGGGCTCGGCCGCCGCCCCTGCCGGTGAGTCCCGCCGCGGGAGGCGCGGAGCGGGTTGAGTTGGGTATCGGGACCGCGAGGTCGGGGAGCCCCGGGGTCCGAGATCGGGAGGCGGGGATGTCAGGATTGCGGCTTTGGGGAGTCCTCGCACCCCGAGCTCGGAGGGGAGGTCCAGAGCCGCAGCGTTGGAAACCTGAGGCCAGGGGCCGGAGTTTAGGGCCCCTATGTTGAGTCTCAGAATCCAAGCCCGGAAGAGGGGGGACGACGGGTTAGGATGTTGGGGAGCCCTGGAGCTCTGAACGACTGTAGGGGGGTGGCCAGGACTACGATGCTGGGGAGTCATGGAGCCCGAGCCTGGAGAGCTGGCGGGGGTGTGGGGACCGCGATGTTGGGAAGCCTGAGCCCATAGGGCGGGAGATTCAGGACCGCGACATGGGGGAGTCCGACAGGGCGGAACGAGGGGCGCCCTGTCCGCATTTTTGGGGCGCCCTCCGCAGGGCGGAGGGGAACGGAACCCGGGAGGGGAGTGCGAAGGGGAGGAAGCCCGGGGTGGGAGGGGGAGCCCGAGGATGGGGAGCCCGAGGTAGGGGAACCCCGGAAAGAGTAGGGTGGGGCTAGGCGTGTGCTTTCTCCCGGGAAAGATGGAGGGGGCTTCTCTGAGAGGGTGAGAGGGTTGGCGCGAGGAGCGGAGTTGTGATGAGAACCGCCGGCAGCTGGCTAATGGGCAGATGCTGGGGCTTGGCGGGATGGGAACGCCGCGGTGGGGTGTCGGAGGTGGCTGGTGGGGCTGGAACGCTGGAAGCGTCTGTCTCGGCTATGGGAACGAAGCGCCCTCGGTGGAACAGGGTCGTAGACAACTCGAAAGGGAATCTACTCTAGGCAGCAACACCGGGCATATCGGGGCCGGTGGGGACCTCGCACTCAACGCGCTTGGGGAATATTCGGAGCCTGGGTTTGGGGGGCTGCTGCACCTCGCCGACCCGGTGCGGGGACCTGGAGGCAGCCGGGCACCGCAGCTTCTTGTGCAGCTGTAGGTGCGCCAGGCACTGGCAGACTAGCGGGAGGTACAGGGGCCTTGGCAGACTCATTGTCTTGACCTAAGTTGCATCCCATATTTCTTAGCTGGGTTAGAAATGATTTTGTCCACAAACCCGATGAGAAGAGCCTAGGCTAAAAAGAATAGTTATGGAGTGAGATTTCAAA
Organism: Chlorocebus sabaeus; assembly: GCF_047675955.1. NCBI lineage: Eukaryota > Metazoa > Chordata > Mammalia > Primates > Cercopithecidae > Chlorocebus > Chlorocebus sabaeus. The sequence goes on from NC_132920.1 coordinate 52,342,786, forward strand.
TGTACAGGTAATATCTACCTGTGTGTGTGCGCGCCTTAGGGATAACTCATATAACACACCGTATATGTGATTTTTAGACCCACGTGTGTACTACTTGTTCCAGTACTCTGTGAGAAGCTGTTTCTGCGTAAAAACGAGGAAAATCCACTACCCATACACACACCAAACAATGCCCACAAACGCACTGCATTCCAGTCGAGTTAAACATGAGAGTATTGTGCAGTTTGGGAGTATTTGCTTGTCAGTGAAGACTCCTGTTAGTGAAGTTAATAGGTGTTTCCTGCATGGAATGTGGACTGCCCTTGACTGCCCTGTTAAGATCATCCACAGCGTGTACCCAGCCCTGAGCTGCTGCACCCTTGACCAGGTCAACTGGAAGGGAGCCAGACTGCTTAGGACCTCAGTGGATGAGTATCCAAGTGTGTATCTAAAAACAAGAGACCAAGGCATGGCTTTTGTTTTTTGTTCTTGTTTTTTATTTCTGTTGTTTGTCCTTGGGTGCATGTCCTTCAATTATTAGTTAAATGTTGACTATCTTACATTAACCCATCTTGTATTGTTAATTATGTATGGTAATTAGTTCAGTTATTTGGCGTAACAACCAATTCTAGAAGACCCAGGGTAGAGGAATCTTATTAAGTGGATATATCCATTGAAAGATACCTGGGTTTTTCTTTTCTTTGCGGGTGTGTGTGCACCAGATTTCCTTCTGGTGCATATAGGTCCATCTTCTGACACACACTGAGATTTGAGCTTCATTGGAGAAACAAGGATTATTTTGGCAACTAGCATTTGTTGGGTCTGTTTTTCAATTCATGAAAAGGAAATATTTAATAGTTATGCAAGTTAACAGGATAGAAAGCGATTTATTCATTTTGCAAGAATCATTTCAGGACAAGCATGTTTCCATTAAGGGTGTGTGTATACCTTACTGAGTGGTCAGGACCTTGCATCAAAATCTGCATTATCATTCCTGCAGCAGTGTACTTATTCACTTGGACGTAACACTTGCTGATGCTTCCAGTTCTTTATCCAAATGTTAAAATAAATATGCCAGTATTTATACATTCAAATCAGTATTTCTCCCCTTCAAAAGCCTGCTCTTGGCAAGCTGTGTACTAATTCTAGTGATGCTGTCACTACTGAGAATAATTTTGGAGCTCCTGCTTTGGAGTTGCCTTCAGAGTTTGCAACACATTTCCTGATTGCCTCAGTGATGGCAAACCTTCTTCAGCTGGGAAACAGCCAGGCACTGTGCAGGGCCAACTTGGGCTTCTGAGGTGGGGAATCGAGGTTGTCAATAAGAAGTATGCTCATTAAAATAATGAAAATTCTCTTGAAGGACCAGCAGTTCTAAAAGGGGCATTCAGTAATGGCATGGAGTGTGTATTTAGGATTGGAAGGAATTACAGTCGATCCCTGAACAACACCGGGGTTAGGGGTTCCCATCATCTCCACAGTGGAAATTTTGAGTATAACATTTAACTCCTCAAAAACTTAACTACTTTGAAGCACAACCTTCATTTTGGTGTTTATGCTCTGGTATGTGTGTAAAGTAATTGGTCCTGTCACTTTATTGTTATAGCTTATGGCATATTGGGCTAGAAAAAGTAAGCCTTTCTTTTCCCCTCCTGATATTTGTTACTAGGCAGTCTCCATCATTGTGGATTTTTACAGAAAGCAAAACAGAAATACAAAAGACTTGTTGTCTCACCAAAAAAAGAGGTACCCAGAAAGCCATTTGCCCCAGCTGTAGGTAATGCCTGGTGCTTGATTTTTGATGTGAAAAGATCTACAGAAGTAAAGGGAAGAGAATGATTTCTGAAAATTAATTTCAACTTTGAGATTTCATGGCACACAGTATAAAAAATGAACTGAACATATCCCTTTTTAAAATCCGCATTTTTTTTTTCAGGTTGTATTGCATAAAGCTTCACACAACCACAGCTTGAATTTTGATCTAGCTGTGGTTTGGGGGCAAGTTTCTTCTCTTTTGGCCTCAGTTTTCTTACCTTAAAATGAAGATATCAATGAGCATGTACCTCATGGGGCTGTGATGAAGATGAAATAGCATTGATGCATGTAGAACACTTGAGTTCGGTGCCCAACACATGAGTGCTCAATAGAGTCTAGCTATTCTTGTTAGGAATATTATTTATTGATAGTCTTATGTTAAAATTCCTTTGAAGCCATGTGGAAATTTATCATTTCCCAGGTAATGATATTCCCTTCAGTTAGGTTTTGCAACTAACTACAAATAGAACATTTTGGTTTTTGCTCTCCTGTTCTTTTAAGAGTTTTTAATGGGTGGTCTTTTAAGAATTTTTAAAGGGTAACCTTTAAAAGCAACCACAACTACTTACTTTTTATTTATTCAGAAACGAGGAAATACAGACTCCAAATAAATGGGGTCAGTGCTCCCAGTTACTTTCTTTTGAATTCAGATTTTTTAAAATGAGCGTTCCTGTTATGATTGTATATTAGGTATAACAGTTTGGTGTGGTAAGGCAAATCTCAAAGAAAAAAGTTTAAAAGCCTCTCCTCTAATTTTTTTTCCTTCATCCAATGAAAATATTATTCTAACGAAACAGCTACAGTTCTCTTGGCATGTATTGAAAGAGATGATTCTGGTAAACATTCCCTTCATTCCAAATGTGAGTTTTGCTCTGCTGTGTTTTTTAAACAATAGGGAAGAATAGCCTGGCACTGAAATCTCAGCTCTTCTGTAAATGTCAACACTAGTTTTTTTTTCAAGTTTATAAGTGTTATTTAATATATGTACGTCCATATATTAGAAAGATGGGAAAGTTTCATCTTAATTTTAATCAGGTGATTAGGGGCTGCTATGAAATAGTTAATGTTTCATGAAATGTTGACCGTTTAGTGAGAATTCTCTGTTTTAGGCAAGCAAGTGCTGGAGATGGAGAGGCTTGAGACACAGGCTTTGCCCTTCAGAAGTTCTTTCACATCATGTGCTCTCTTACAACGATGCATGAACAAAAGTTTCTTCTCCTAATGGCCTGTGGAGCTAAGAATTAATATGGATTTTACTACATGATCTTTTCCCTCAATTTCTCAAAGACAGGTAAATAGGTGGATCTCTCAATAGTGTTCGTATTTTTGAGGTGGATTAACTCTTTCAAAATTAGATCCCGATATGCACTCAGAGGCCATAAAAGGAGATAATAGCTATAATTAGTGAATTACAAAGTTATATATCTGTAGGATAGGGTGGTATTATTGCTTTACCAAACTTTCCTGGAATGTTGTGTTTGGTTCTTGCTCTGTCTTCTGAGTAGCGGTTTATGTACTTGTAAAGGACAAGGAAACAACATACGTTGTGGCTTAGACTGGAGCTGTGATGATGATGATTATTTTGAGACAGAGTCTTGCTCCGTCACCCAGGCTGGAGTGCAATGGCGTGATCTCGGCTCACTGCAACCTCCATCTCCCGGGTTCAAGCAATTCTCCTGCCTCAGCCTCCTGAGTAGCTGGGATTGCAGGCACGTACCACCAGCCCAGCTAATTTTTGTATTTTTGGTAGAGATGGGGTTTCACCATGTTGGTCAGGCTAGTCTTGAACTCCTGACCTTGTGATCTGCCCGTCTTGGCCTCCCAAAGTGCTGGGATTACAGGCGTAAGCCACCGCGCCCGGCCTGGAGCTGTGATTCTTAATGGGGAGAAGGGGGTGGTGAATTTGCCCCTCTTTCCCTCAGAGGATGAAATTTGGCGATGTCTGGAGACATTTTTGATTGTCGTAACTGGAGGGGGAGGGATGTTACTGGCATCTAATGAGTGGAGTCCAGAGATGCTGCTAACCATACTATAATGCACAGGACAGCCCCTCACAACAAACAATTATCTGGTTCAAAATATCAGTAGTGCTGAGAAGTCCTTGGCTAGAGCATGGGATTTGGAGTAAAAATAAACCTACATTAGCACCCTGACATCACCATTTCTTAACTGTGCCACCCTGGGTGTGTTACTTAATCTGAGTATCCATCGAATGCATATCTGAAGAGATGTGAATTAGAGTGTGTATGAAATGCTTAGCATATGGCCGGGCGTGGTGGCTCAAGTCTGTAATCCCAGCACTTTGGGAGGCCGAGACGGGCAGATCACGAGGTCAGGAGATCAAGACCATCTTGGCTAACACGGTGAAACCCTGTCTCTACTAAAAAAAAGTACAAAAAACTAGCCGGGCAAGGTGGCGGGCGCCTGTAGTCCCAGCTACTCGGGAGGCTGAGGCAGGAGAATGGCGTAAACCCGGAAGGCAGAGCTTGCAGTGAGCTGAGATCCGGCCACTGCACTCCAGCCTGGGCGACAGAGCGAGACTCCGTCTCAAAAAAAAAAAAAAAGAAATGCTTAGCACACAGAAGGATCGCAATAAGTGTCAACTCTTAGTATCATGACTGGTTAGTAGATCTAGGTCAAAATCCAAAGACTGTGCTTTAAACAGACACAGATTTTGTTTCTTAACCTATTATGTACAGAAAGAATTCAAGTTTCTTGTTTCCATTTGTGTGCCCAAGGATAGGGCAGGGGCACAGATGTAGGGCCTCCAGCGTCCCTGGTACCTTCTGCATTCTGGCCTAGGTTCTGCCAGACAGCTAAGTGTAGTCTGCAGATCAACCAAGCAAACAGGACAGTCCCCTAGACTTGTGTAGAGGAAAGATGAGGATGGAGGAGCTTTCTCTTCCCTCTGGGCTACACTTGGAAGGAGGAGATAGCCAGGCCAGGAAGCTCCTTCTGATTGAACTTATCTCCCAGGCTTCTGAAGGCTCTTCTCAGTCCCCTGTCTAGGCATGATCAGAGAGTTACCTTTGCTGTGTGAGCAGGTGAGGGGGTCTGGCCATTTCCCCTTCCCTTTGCTTTTCTTTAGCTGCGTATGGTGGTTTATGCCTGTAATCCCAGCACTTTGGGAAGCTGTGACAGGAAGATCGCTTGAGCCCCAGGAGTTCAAGACCTGCCTGGGCAATATAGCAAGACCCCATCTCTACAAAAAATACAAAAATTAGCCAGGCGTGGTGGCACGTGCCTGTAGTCCCAGCTACTTGGGACGTGCACACACACACACACACACACACACACACACACCGGAGCCACATGAGTAATCAACTCAGTAACAAGCAGATCTTCAGCAAAATGGGTTGGGGGATGGGCATGGTGGAGCAAACTCTGGGCACAGAGAATGTTTAGCAGACAAGGATGTAAATAAGTAACAGTGTTTTCTTAGCTGTGATCTAGAAACCATTGGTACTGTGGTTCTCAGTCCTGGCTGTAGAATAGAATCACCTGGGGCTGTCTAAGAATATTGTTGCCCGAGCCCCACCCCAGGCCATTGTTTGTGAGTCAAGGTGAGTAGCTCCTGGGTATCAAATTTTTTTAATTCTCAGATGATTCTGATGCCCATTGTGAGTTGAGGGTCAAGGACTACTGCCTTGTGAAATGCATGACTTGCATTTAAAAAAAAAAAAAAGAAGAAAAGGGAATAAAAATATCTAAGTAACATAAGTATTGTTTTCTAAACTTTTGTTTAGTCTTGGGTGTATGCTGACTTCTAATTGGTTGTGGTCAAAGTTTGAAAAACATTGTTTTAGAACCTTAGGGGTGTTTAATTAATATTGATAAATTTACCTCATTCAGTATTTCTGCATGCACATCTGCTGGACAGTTTTCAAAGTGCTTTTATATATCTTCTCAAATATGACTTTTGCTACCATCCCATGAGGCATAAAGAGCAAATATACCGATTTTTTTTTAACAGATGAAGAGTGATGTGGTTTAGCTCTGTGTCCCCCCCACCCAAATCTCATCTTGAATTGTAATAGTGCCCACGTGTCAAGGGCAGGACCAGGTGGAAATAATTGAATCGTGGGAGCAGTTTTCCTCTTGCTATTATGGTGATAGTGAGTTAGTTCTCTCCAGATCTGATGGTTTTATAAGGGGCTTCTCCCATTGCTCAGCACTCATTCTCTCTCCTGAGGGATAGATTTTTCTTTTCTCAATGTCTTGGAGGGTATAGGCTTCCAAACCATCTAGGTGGCAAATAAACTTCATATTTTCTTATGTGAAGGATATGCAATGCCATATCAGAGCAATATTTGTTGAATGAGTAAATTAATAATTATGATGAATGTTAATATACAATGGAGGTAATAGGGCACTTCAAAATTTCAAGACAAGTACACCTAGGGAAGACCCAAGGCTGGTTCACCTCTCTTTCCAGGGTGACCTGGTTCCTGACCTCAGTTCCTAGGGCTGTAAGAATTTGAGAAAGACCAGAGCTAAGGTTATTGATTTAAGAGCTTTTTGTTGATTTTGAGACACAGCTAACAGTAGAGGTGGTGACGTTTATCCTTTTAGGGTTCAAGATTAAAAGGAGCAAAGAAGAATAAAAAAATCTCTATTCTCAAAGAATGGAGAATTGGGTACTTTCCGACAATATTGTGAAACTCTGTATTTGCCATGTCCTTAACACCTACTCTTTTGAGTCCAAGAAAATACCAAAAGATTCAAAATAAATCTATAGTCAGGAAACTGGAGGTGAGCTACACTTACCCAAACCAGGTGAAGATGGAAATAAAATATACATACTCTGCTGAATAATGTCTGTGGATCATAATTTTGGGAGAAATGACTTTTTTGTTGGTGAAAAGTATAAAGAGAATTTGGTAAATCTGTATAAAATATGGATGAAAAGAGCAGATAGTATATAGTCAGTGGTGGAGTTTAATGGCTCTCACGTTAGAACATTTATATTTTCCATAGTGAATTCATTCCAGAAATCCCATCTTAGCTTTTTGATTCCTGCACTTAAGCAAGATAAAGGCATTACTATTATTCCCTTGAGTTGTCAGAGACCCTGAGCACTTTAGAAAGTGGAATTAGTTTCACGGGCTAATACTCAATTGCCTGCAGTACTAAAATGTTACCCAGATAGGTTCAAGAATGTCATTGAAACTGGGTGGCATTTCAAGAAAGTAGAAACCGATTCCTCAAATATTGGTTTGATGAAAAGGTTCAGGTTAATTCATGAAGTGCTATAGGTGTTTCTTGGATTGCATGGCCTTTTTTTTTTTTTTTCCCCTCTTTAAAACATACTGAATAATGACTTGTTTATGACTTACATCTCTGGAACTATTGCCACCTTCTGAGAAACTTCTGGTCTGAGGGTCTCAGACAATGTCTTTGTCTCATATGGGATGTCAATATTTCAGATTTTTGTAGCTCTCAAGAATCAGTCTAACTCAGAGGGACACTAGGGAAGGAGGGGGAGAAAAAGGCAATAGATGTTGGGGCATAAATGAAATAAGGCTGGAGCAGCAGAGGTGGGGTTCAAATAGGAAATTTGTCAGTTCATTTATAGGGATATTTTTGTCCACTTAATAAGTACCCAACACTGTTAGATTCCTTGAGAGATGTAAGAGAAGTGTAAAGCATGTCTTTCTGTGCTTAAGGAGCCTAACACATTTGAAGGGTCTGCTATTTTTTTTTTTTTCCATGAAGGAGAAAACTTTAGAATGTTTATAGTTGTGTGTAGGACTCTGAGGCACTGGTAGTATGTGCAGTACTGCTCAGTGTGAGACAGGGTAAAGTCAATGGGGGCTCTTGTGGTTTGAGTGTAATTCAGGAGAAACAACCTGACTGAGATCTTGAAAGAATAATATCCAGAAAGGGGGACATTTATGGTGGGAGACATACCTATTGCAATGGCACAGAGGCAAAAATCAGAATAGTACATGGTATGTAAGGCCCTGAGGAAATCACTTTATTTGGCTTCATTTTTCTTCATATCACTTGGCACCACTTGACGTGTGTGTGTGTGTGTGTGTGTGTGTGTGTGTGTGTGTGTGTGTGTATGTGTTTATTCCCTATCTTCTGCACTGGATTGCAGTGGTCAGCTACATAAGGAATACATAGAGCAGGACCTCAGATATAGATACCTTTTTGCAACTGGGTGTTTGCAGAAAGGAAAAAAATTAAATCATTCATTAAAAAACATTTTTCAAGGGTCTACTTTACTATGTGCTTGGTTGGCACAGTTCTAGGTACAGGAGATACAGAAATGAACAAGGTCCCTGCCTTCATGCAACATATATTCTCTTGGGGGAGGCAGACAATAAACAAGTAAATCAGGAAATGTATGATTTTAGGTAGTGAAAAATGCTATGAAGTATAATAAATCAGGATAAGGGGAAAGAGAGTGCCCGTTTTAGGTAAGGGTGTAAGTTAAGGGTAAAATTTTAGATTAGCTTGCTCTTAGCTTCCCTAGAGAAGCCAAAGACCACTAAAGTCTTTGCTAATGGAGTTCCAGCTTTATTCTATGCTCGTCTTGTCCATTGACCCTCTCAACAATATATATACAGTGGACATTCAGCAAGTATTTCATAATAGTAATAACAGTGGTCTTGCTAGACTTGAATTGGAGCACTTTTTTCTCCTTTTTACTTTCTATAAAATGTTTTTAAGTTTAAAATGTATTGTCACAAGACATTTACAGAAGAAGCACGAATCACATAGGTACTGTTGACAATAACACAGTGATCCATATATCATCTCTGGAAGAGAAGATTGAATGCAGTTGCAACAAAATTTTGTTACATGAAAAAGAAAGAAAATATTAAACTGTTTATAATTATGTGGCTGATACATCTCATGGCCTGGAGAACCACTGGTTAACCAAATTTCAAAGGAGGTGATAATATATCCATGCATACGTAAAAGCATACAAAGACATAAAATAGCTACCATGTATTGAGCAATCACTGTGTGCCAGGCATTGTGCAATGTACTTTACTTGCATTACCTTTGGTCCCTGCAACAACCTTAGGAGGGAGATATCCCAGTACAAATGAGGAAACAGATGAAGTGGCTAGTGCAAGGCTATTACAGTTAGTGTCAGAGCAAGGATGGCAGATTCCTTGTTTGTGTGGGGGCATGGAATCGAGTTTGGAAATGCTGGTGTAATTAAGGGATTCCTTGGAGTGCATACCTAGCCTGGCGTTACTCAAGGGTGGAGTTCCCTGTCTGTGCAGCTCAGCATCCTATCTAAGAAATCCTAGAAGCTGGGAATTTCTGGGGCTGGCTCTGAATTGACGTAAGTGGTTCCCTGAACCCATTGCAGGCATGGAGTGCATTGAACATTTTTTCACTATTTCGTATGCCTGTGAAACCACATACATGTCTGTCAAGCAGCTGCATGTGCCATTAAAACTTGGAAGTGCTTAGCTTTTGGCTGGGGATGACAGCAGCTCAGTTTGGAGCCACCAACAGCTCAACTAAAGCTGACTTGGAAGTCTAACTTGGGATTCTGTATATCTGTAAAAGATCTAGGTAATGAATATTGGAAGGATGTGAGATTTAGTAAACTTCCAAAGCATAGAGAGCCAACAATAATCAACTTACTATTGTTACTGATAGTGAAAAGTTTGGGCAGTAATGGATGATCTAGAGTGACAGTGAAATTCTCTATGTGTTTAACTCCCTCATGTTGGCCCCAGAGCCCACCCATGTTTCTAGAGAGGCAGGCTGGTCTCTTGGCACCTCTGTAACCTGGAAACAATGCCCTCAAAACCTCTGATCTACAACAGATTACATTTAATTAGCACATGTTGTGTGCTAAGAGTTTTACATGTATTTCTCTCTCTGTTTCTCTCTCTCTCTTAAACTTTCTATTATTGAAATTTCAAACAGGCAGAGGTAGACAATATGGTATAATAAATCCTCATGTGCCCGTCAACCAATTTCAGTAAATATTAACTCATGGCCAACTCCATATATATCTTCAGATTATTTTGAAGCAAATCCCAGATGTCATATTATTTGTGAACATTCCAAAATGTGTTTCCAAAAGATGAGAACCCTTTTATTATAATTCTTTAAACTTCACAATAACCCTGTTAGATATCACTATATCCCTATTTGACAGATGAAGGCTCTGAGACACAAGGAATTTAAATTACTTGCCCCTGGTCACCTAACTTGTAACTGACTGAGTCAGGATTCAAATCCAAGTTGCCTAACTCCAAAGCCCATCTTGTTTACTACCATGCTATATGGTTGCTGCCAGACTCCACTGTTGTAGCTAATCTTTGCATTACAGAATTGGATCCTGGGATTAACAAACTCCCACAGACATGACTATTGATTTCTGTGAATTCAACCATTTTCCCATTGCTGCAAATTGGGTTCATTTAGGTACACAGGGACAGAATAGCTGTGAAAGGCCTGCCTGAAAGAAAGAAAGAAAGAACCAGTCTGAAATATTAATGGATTCTATTAGGGCAACAAAACTGATAAAGCAGTCAAACCCTTCTTGTGATAGTGTTTTAAATCTTGGAGAAATCCACAATGAAAAAGGACTTAATAGAAAATATGACTGTCATTGGGCCATAACTGCCAAGGGAACTAAAAGGTTTCTTTTAAATGAATTATCCTTTGGTTTTCTTTTGGCGGAAGGAATCAGCCATCCCACTGAGTCTTTTCAGTTTGTTTCTAGCACAGCTAATTGTGTTTATTTGTCTCTGGAATCACATGCCTCTCTCCTCTCCCTTGCCCTTTCTTAGGGTCTTTTGCCTGCTGTGTACTGCTTTTACTGCCAGAAATGTTCTCACCTGGGAGCCAGTTGGCTGCCAACACTGAATGGATGCTGGGAGGCTGATTCTGCCTCTCTAGAGATCTGACCTGGCCTGGGTGTCCAAGGTTGCCTTAGGGTAGAGGGAGAGAGTGGATAAGCTGGCTACAAAAGGATCTGTTTTTTTGCCTCAGATGTGTCCACATGGTCCATAACAGCATTAAGAACAGAGCAGACAGCAAGAAATAGTATTGATTAATTGATCAAGTAGCTTTGCTAGTTGATATGGTTTAGATCTGTGTCCCTACCCAAATCTCATGTTCAGTTGTAATCCCCAGTGTTGGAGGTGGGGCCTGGTGACTGGATCATGGGGGCAATTTCTCATGGCTTCACATCATCCTCATTGAAGCTGTCATCCTGATAGTTCTCATGAGATCTGGTTATCTAAAAGTATGTGGCACCTCCCCCTTCCCTCTCTTACTCCTGTTCCAGTGTTGTGAAGTACTTGCTCCCCCTTTGCCTTCTGCCATGATTGTAAGCTTTCTGAGGCCTCCCCAAGAGCTGGGCAGATGCCAGCTTCATGCTTCCTGTACAACCTGCAGAACCATGGTCAATTAAACCTCTTTGCTCTGTAAATTACCCAGTGTCCAGTATTTCTTTATAGCAGTCCAAGAATGGGCTAATACACTAGTCAAGTCCAAGAAATTGGTTCTCCATTTTTCCTATCAAAACATCACATCGACTGCTTAATAGTTTTCTTTGTCATTGGGATCACTGCACTGATATTTACTTGATTCTTTCCTTCTTTCCTCCTTTCTTCCTTTCCCCTTCCTTCCCTCCCTCCCTGCCTCTCCTTTTCTTTTCTTTTCTTCTTTCGACAGGGTCTTAACTCTGTTGCCCAGGCTGTAGTACCGTGGTGTAATCATAGCTCATTGTCACCTTGAGCACCTGGGCCCAAGTGATCCTCTTGCTTCAGCCTTCTCATTAGGTGGGATTACTGTCACATACAACCATGCCCAGCTAATTTTTTGTAGGGTCTTGCTGTGTGGGTACCCAGGTTGATCTTGAACACCTGGGCTCAAGCAGTTCTCCTGCCTTGGCCTCCTAAAGTGCTGGGATTATAGGTATGAGCCTGTAGGTATTTTCTTGATTCCTAAACCTCTCTTTCCTTTCCTTCCCCCTTACCTGTCCTGTCCCATCACAGAAGCCATATAACTGCTGGAGAACTTCTTAGCTCTTTTTTAACCATCTTACCCATGGAGTTCTAGAAGATGGTAGTTGTCAGGATGCAATTGAAGAAAAGCCTACAAATTCCACCTTTGGCTCCCTATTGCACATGCCAAGGAGGACCTCATTATTATTAGAGATAATAATTATAATATTTAATTATAATAAGTATATTGTTTATATAATATAATGTAATATAATATATATAATATAATATAATAATTCTATTAGAGATAATGAGGGGAATACATTTTCAGGGAAAATATTTAAAGATGTTATTGCAAATATTTTGAAATAGTTTTTTATTATTGATATGATCACTACTTTTTAAAATAGTTTTAGAGGGAAAACAGTAGACCACAAGTCACTTAGCTGTCTATAGTAGAGTCAGCTCAGGGGTGGCAAATGTGTGGTTCTGTGCCACTTCTCCCTCCTGAGCCCCACCTCCCTCAAGAGCTTGTGGCAAACATTGTAAATCCATAACACCTTGCCTTCTAAGCTCCATCCAGTCCAGGCCTGGAATGCCACTCAACACGTGACTCCAGGAAGCCATTACCAAGCAATAGAGGTTGGCATGACGAGTGAAATCTATTTGCCGTCTCCTAAATAAGTAGTCTATAAAGCCCTTCCCACACTAAAATTCAGTGAGCTTTTTAGCCTGTGGTCATATTAGGTCCCTAACAGCTAGGGAGCACGTCTCCTCATTCATTGATTTTACCACATAGATGCCAAACCCTCTCTGGAAAACAGATGAGAAAGGGAAATTTTTTTAATTAATTTTTTTTTTTTTTAAGATGCAGGGTCTTGCTCTGTCACCTAGGTTGGAGTGCAATGGTGTGATCATAGCTTACTACAGCCTCCTTTCCTGGGCTCAAATGATCCTCCCTCCTCAGCCTCCCGAGTACTTGGGACTACAGGTGCATGGCACCACTCCTGGCTAATTTTTATTTATTTATTTATTCTTTTGTAGAGACAGGGTCTGTGTTGCCCAAGCTGATCTTGAACTCCTGGGCTCAAGTGATCCTACTGCTTTGGCCTTCCAAAGCACTGGGATTACAGGTGTCAGCCACCATGCCTAGTTGGGATGCTTTAAACACTGATGATTCATGGAAGATTTGGAAGTCACAACTCTCCCTTTGCAACTTATAGTAGGTCCTTCAGTGGTTTGTCAGTAAGACTAAATCAAATCATTCTTATGGAAGAAACAGAATGCTAATGCATTGCTGAAGGGGAAGAAGAGGAATTGAAACCCAGAGCCTGTCCTGCAGGAGTTCCTACTCTGGTATAGTAGTTGTGTTAAACTGAATCTAGATTATGTGTAGTTTAATGAGATGGGAAAGCAAAAAACTCAGTGCCTGGTTATAACTAACTTGCTATCACCTAATAATTCTCTTTACTTTTGAAGACATTTGGACAGTATTAAGATAATACCTATGACGCATCAAGACTTCCTTGACGAGGGCCGGGCGCGGTGGCTCAAGCCTGTAATCCCAGCACTTTGGGAGGCCGAGACGGGCGGATCACGAGGTCAGGAGATCGAGACCATCCTGGCTAACCCGGTGAAACCCCGTCTCTACTAAAAAAATACAAAAAACTAGCCGGGCGAGGTGGCGGGCGCCTGTAGTCCCCGCTACTCGGGAGGCTGAGGCAGGAGAATGGCGTGAACCCGGGAGGCGGAGCTTGCAGTGAGCAGAGATCCGGCCACTGCACTCCAGCCTGGGCGACAGAGCGAGACTCCGTCTCAAAAAAAAAAAAAAAAAAAAAAAAAAGACTTCCTTGACGAGGTTTTAAGTGTTCATGACCATATTATAGACAATGTGTTGGACAGCAGTAATGGCTTAGGCCAGTCCAGAGTCACCAAAATTATGAGCTGGTAGGCTGTGCAGGCAGAAGCTGTGTGGGCTGCTCCAGGCCTGCCTGTCTCTAGGAGGCTTGACAGAGGATGCCAGGCTGCTTTCTGGGTGGTTAAGATCGGCTGTGTATGCACTGGTGTGGTCTTCTCTTGTTTTATTCAACAGTACATTCTTTTTGCAAGGAAAAGTCAAACTGAGGCTCATTTTGGAATGCTTTGGATTTCAGAGCAAGGACAGGCAGAGATACTTTTCCACTTTGGAAACCTCAACTGAATATTGGGTATGGGGTGAGGAAAAGCAGAAAGGAAAACCCATATAGGTTAGATAAAGCATTAGATTAGCCAAATATTTTAAAAGTATTTTCTAAAAATTAGATAAGATTTAGAGCTTATCCCCACCCCATTAATTGGATACGTTTATCTAGTAATGTGTATGTAACAATCATACTTAAGCCGAAATCACTTCTGGCTTACTGTTGTTCTTTATTTTCTGCATCTTTTTGGATGTCATATAAACAGAGGCCCCCCCCCCCAAACATCATTTGCTTGTTATTTGGGAATGCGAAAGTAATTGAATTCTCTGGAGGGGTGAGTGGTGGGTGACGCTGAAATAGCGAGTTGGAAATGAATGCAACTTTTCAGTAGATACTATAATCCTTTGTCAAAGGAAGTACTGGGGTGACGGAAATGAAACTACAAGTGCTGACCTTGAATTTCTGGTAACATTGAGTGCTTGTCTCTTCCTAGCCTATATGATCTATGGACTTGCCCAAATAGCTTCTTGCTGGTACTGTATCCTCTGTTTTCTAAAGGCACCTTAGGGACTTCAAAATGCATATTTTTGCTTTAAAGTGCCGTATTTGAATGTTAACTCAATGGCAAACTTATATAACATGGGGTGTTAGACACTGAATAAGCTTAAAATGCAAAAGTGACACTTTCTCGACCTGCATTCATCTTACTGCTTGTAATTGCATTCATGTTTATTTTTTTTTAACTTTAATTCAGAAATCTTAAGTTGTTGGCCTTTATTATTCTTTTCAGTTTACAGATGGCATTACTGGTACCAGAAGGATTGTGGTTTATTTTAAGTATGTGATTCATTTAATCTGATGGGACTCAGGCTGGGGCTGTCTGCTTTCCAGCCCACTTTGCCTCCAAGATCAATGCAGCCTCAAAGAAGGAAAGTTGTCAGTTTTTTTTAATGGTACTTATGATTGATGTACCTTGTTGATATTAATAACTGTATCTGCTACATTATAACTTTGATTAATCACAGTCTTCAAGTAAACTGACTTGCTGACATACTCCACTTTGGAGAAAAAAATACCAAAACACAGGAAAATCAAATGCTATTAGAACTTTTGTTTAAGAGCAATTTCCCAGGGAGAACATCCTTGGGAATTGTTTAAGAAGCAACTTCCCAAAACCCTAGGAAGTTTTGTTTAAGAACAAAACTTAAAAGGGAAACTTAGTTTTGGTTAAGAGCAAAACTTAAAGGGGAAACTTAACTTCCCCCTTAAGTTTAGCTCTTAAACAAAACTTCCTAGGCTTACCACAGACACAGTCCTATCTTCTTTGCATTGGTATCTCCATTAGCCAGACTGCATATGGAAAGAAACAAAGGACCTGGACAAAATTATGTTCACTTACACATTTAGGAAAGTGGACTAATACACTGATAGAATGATTTCCAATAAACGAGGTTGAAACAGAAAGCATTTCCTGAATAGCGTAAAAGTTTAGGGCATGGACTCTGGAGCCAGACTACCTGGGCACGGATTCTGGCTCTACCATTTCCTGTCTGGATTTTGGGCAAGGGACTTCACCTGTTTCCTCATCTGCACAATAGCTAAAAATAGTAGATTCCATTTCATAGAATTAAGAGGAATAAATGTTTTATTTAAGTCACATGCAATGAACTTAGAACCATATGTAGTAGAGAGTAAGTGCTCAATATATGTGAGTCATTTTAGTAATTATTACTGGCAACTGGGTAAAGAACGGTAACAGTGAAGAACGAATGCTATATATCTGGTTTCTGGCTTGAGCACCTGGGTGCAGCTATTTACTGAGATAGGAACAAGAAGCATAGGACAGAGGTAGGGTTACTGGGAGAAGCTTGATTCTGTTTTGGTAGTGTTCATTTGAGGTGTCTTTGTTACAGCTGAGTAGAGCTATCAAGTGGGCATCAAATATACCCCATTCCAGATACAACAACATTTTGTGGAATATTATTCAACCTTAAAAAGGAAGAAAATTGGCCAGGCATGGTGGCTCACACCTGTAATCCCAGCACTTTGGGAGGCTGAGGTGGGTGGGTCACCTGAGGTCAGGAGTTCAAGACCAGCCTGACCCATATGGTGAAACCCCCTTTCTACTAAAAATACAATGTGGTGGTGGGTGCCTATAGTCCCAGCTACTCAGGAAACTGAGACAGGAGAATTGCTTGCACCCGGGAGGCAGAGGTTGCAGTGAGCTGAGATTGTGCCACTGCACTCCAGTCTATGTGACAGAGCAAGACTCTTTCTCCAGAAAAAAAAAAAAAAAAAAGGTAAGCCAGCCACAAAAGGAAAGCACTGTATGATTCCACTTATATGAGGGACCTAGAGTAGTGTTCTCTAAATTCATAGAGACCGAAAGTAGGATGGTGGTTGCCAGGGGATTGGGAAGAGGGAGCAATGGGGAGTTGTTTAATGGGTACAGAGTTTCAGTTTTGCAAGATGAAAAGAGTTCTGGAGATTGGTTGCACAACACTGTGAATGGATTCAACACTACTGAACTGTACACTTAAAATGGTAAGATGGTAAATTTTATGTTATGTGTATTTTACTTGTATTTTTTTTTTTTTTTTTCCAGACAGAGTATCACTCTGTTGCCCAGGCTGGAGTGCAGTGGCGCAATCTCCGCTCACTGCAACCTCCGCCTCCTGGGTTCAAGCAATTCTCATGCCTCAACCTCCTGAGTAACTGGGACTACAGGCATGCACCACCATGCCCAGCTATTTTGTATTTTTAGTAGAGATGGGGTTTCACCATGTTGGCCAGGCTGGTCTTGAACTCCTGATCTCTTGAGATCTACCCGCCTTGGCCTCCCAAAGTGCTGGGATTACAAGCATGAGCCACCCTGCCTGGCCCGGATTTTTTTTAAAAGTGTGAGCAAGAAAATAACATGTTAAGTCACAAGGTGATAAGTAGTGCTATGGAAAACAAAGAAAAAGTAGAGCAGAGTTGGGTGTTGTGGAGTGCCAGGGAGAGTAGAAATGCAGTATTAAATCAATAGGGTGGTTGGGAAGCCTCCTTGAAGAGGTGAGATTTGAGCAAAGACTGGAAGTAGTTGTTTGTCTCTTGGCTGCTGTTAAAATCTGTGTCTACATCTGCCAGGGTCCACTTGTGATATGGCAATGCAAGTCAATAATCTAGCGGTATATATCTGTTCAAGTACATATTGGTGGGCAGCTGTGGACGTGGACATTTCAACTCATTTGGAAAAACAATCCAGGCACTCAGGTAGCACTTCACAGATTGTAATCAGATGTCATCTGAGACTTGAGGTTATGTTACAGTAAAGACAAATGGTTATTCTTATATGTGACCTTTTCTAAAATCAACCTATAACCTAGAAACAAACACCAAGGGTTTGATTTCTTTAGTTATTCCAAAATTTGCATGTTGTTGTTTGCCCTGAGAAGTGGTGCCTTGGGAGCTGAGAAAACATACACTTTTCAATATGAGTATTAAACACCTTCATTAGACCAGGATTTTCCAGGCTTCAACTGACCTTCCTGTCTAAGACAGCAGCTTAAAAATCCTTATTTCATGTATTCTTTATTTGATGGATCATATGGCATGGAATGGTGAGCTGCTTATAAAAATCCTGTGACCCGGACATGTTTTATTATAAATTTATAAGGCTGGTACAAACAGGTATCAACTTGCTATCATTTAAGCCAATACTTTATACTCACAAACAAACTGAAAGAGGTTTGCATCCTTGGATACTTGAACTGATTTTTCCACATATAATTTCTTAATCTCATTTTTCTAGATCTAATAAAAAGAAGTATACTGAGCATAAATCTCGACTTTGGAATCAGCAAGAAATCTCCCCCACCCTCCTCCTCCCACTGAACTTTGTGGGTAAATTAATATCTATGGATGGACAGGCCCCTTTGCTTCTCCCCAATCCTGCTTCTCCCCAATCCTGTCTTCTGGTCAAGAATTCTAAAGCCACACACTAGCAGCCATTCAGAACACACATGGCTGTTTGTAACTCTTGCCAGGCCACATTTATAGAATAATTGTTAAGGTGACAGGTAGGTGGGGGAAAAGGAAACGGATTCTCTCTATAGGTCCTTTCTACACTAATGGCAACAAGCATTGGTGGATTTAAAAAGCACAGCAACGACTGGGTGTGGTGGCTTAGGCCTGTAGGCCCTATACTTTGGGAGGCCAAGGTGGGTGGAATGATTGAGCCCAGGAGTTCAAGATCAGCCTGGTCAACATGGTGAAACCCAGCTCTACAAAAAGTACAAATATTAGTCAGGTGTGGTGGTATGTGCCTGTAGTCTGCACTACTCAGGAGGCTGAGGTGGGAGAATAGCTTGAGCCCAGAGGTTGAGGCTGCAGTAAGCTGTGATTGCGCCACTGCACTCCAGCCTGGGTGACAGAGAGAGGTCTTACCTCAAAAGAAAAGAAAAAAAAACTCAGCACCAATCTCAGAAATTGCCCCCTTCTCCAAATTTTGGTAACATTCTTATCCCCCAATGTTTGATTTCTTTTAGTTCTGAACACAATTCTTATAAAATTACTGGCATAAAAATGTAGTATTTTGGGTGATTTAACAATAAAGGAGGAGAAATATTTTTCCTTTATCTTTATGCATACACAGCTCTATATGGGCGTTTAGCCCCAACTGGTCATTGAGCTCAGGGTATACCCTAAATATTTAGTTTCTCCCAACATACAGTGTTGATGGAGACCCCCATGAGAGTACAGAAACAATAACACATGAGAATGTAGCAGCCATTAGGTGTATATTATTGTCATGAGATACATATCATTAGATAATGATAGCAGTACTTAGTAGCAAAAGGAGAGTTTAGTGGATTCAACAGATGTTCACTGAGGGGCCACTCTGCTAAACATCTGTGCTAGGGTCTAAGCAGGGAGGTGAGGGAAGTTAGTACCATACAACATAGTACTTGCCCATAAGAAACTTATGGCCTACTTGCAAGTACCCAGATAACTACAGAACAAGGTTGTATATGGTGGCATCATTTAAGTGATACAAACTGGAGGATGCAGGAGAACGGATGGAAGAAGATATTACTTTGACCGGGTAAGTTGGAAGGCATGGAAGAATTGGCATGTGAGAATTGGCATGTCTTCAGGGACAGATAAGGTTTGCTGAGATAGGAAGCCATTCCAGGTACAGGGAACAGCTTGGGCAAAAGTCTGTAAAGGAATCCCCTTCTAGTCACATACATATCCAAGAAGACATGGGCAAACTAGACCGCAGCCTAGTGTGTCAGAGCAAATCACTAGAAACAACCTCCATGTCCATCCACAGGAGGATGAACTAAAGAATTGTGGTATATTCACACAGTGGAAGTAGTCAGCAAAGAAAATGACTCAACTAGAGAATCATATAGCAACTAATGTGGAAAAACACAAAACATAGATTAAATGAAAGGCAGAAGAATGTTAGGTACAAACTTTGTGGCTTTATTATATCGTTATATGTAGATATAACTATAATTTCATAATGTTTTCATGTAGGAAGATGTAGGGAATGGGTAGATGTACGAAGCTACATTTCAGTTGAATCCACTTTTTTTTAAGACAGGGTCTCACTCTGTCACCCAGGCTAGAATGCAGTGTCACTATCATGGCTCACTGCAGCCTCAATCCCCCAGGAGCAAGCAGTCCTCCCCCTTAGCTGGGGCCACAGGCACATACTACCATGCTCAGCTAATTTTCTTTTTTCTTTCTTTCTTTCTTTTTTTTTTTTTTTATGAGGTGGTATCTGGCTGTGTCGCCGAGGCTGGAGTGTAGGGGCGTGATCTCGGCTCACTGCAAGCTCCGCCTCCCGGGTTCACGCCATTCTCCTGCCTCAGCCTCCCGAGTAGCTGGGACTACAGGTGCCCGCCACCACGCCTGGCTAATTTTTTGTATTTTTAGTAGAGACGGGGTTTCACCGTGCTAGCCAGGATGGTCTCTCTCCATCTCCTGACCTCATGCTCCCCCTGCCTCGGCCTCCCAAAGTGCTGGGATTACAGGCTTGAGCCACAGTGCCTGGCCATGCTCAGCTAATTTTCTAAAAGTCTTTTGTAGAAACAGAATCTCCCTATGTTGCCCAGACTGGTCTCAAACTCCTAGGTTCAAGTGATCAGCCTCCCAAAGCGTTGGGATTATTGGTGGGAGGCACTACGCCCAGGTAATTGTATCTATTTTAGAGAGAAGAGGATAAACAGATAGATACACTAATATATTTTATACACATATAAACACATATACTATGTACATATATATTTTAAGATCTAAAGTAAACATCACATGTTAACGTGATAAATATTACATTATCCTCTCTTTACACTTGAAATATTTCATAATACAAAAATGAAGGAGTAAGTCACAGTTCAGGTTTAGGAACAGCAAATGGTATAGAACAGTGATTCTCAAACTTTAACCTGACCCTTGGCAAGAAATACATTTTATTTTAGAAACCAGAAATTCCATGACAGGACTTACCCTTAACACATTGGATGTACTCTAACATGTTCTATTTGCTCTTCTATTCTGCATGATATCAAGCAGTGGGTGATGCCTACAGATGCAGATAAAGGCTAGGTCCTGGAAGGCTTTGACGGTCAGGCTCAGGAATGTAAGCTTTAGTTGGCAACGAGGGAAGGCCCACTGGTGGCTTTGGGGCATGTTATGTGAGCTAAACTTTAGCTAAATCAAAAAAAGATGGAACAGGCCAGAGCTTGGAAGATCCAAAATCATTCAGGAGGTTGTCACCATTAATGTAACTGGAACAGGATATGGGTCTGCAGGGGAAGTGAAAAAAAGGGACAGGTTTAGCATCTGCTATGATTAAAAATAATACTGATAATAGGGATTTGATGACTGGGGTTTCAGGGAAGCCAGAGGGAAATGAGATAAATTTCACTCTTGATTTGAAGGCTCGATGCCTGGGAGATTGGTTACATCAATAACAACTATGTATATCAGGAGACATTTGGTTTTAAACACAATATTTAAGGTGCTGATGGGGGACATCTACACATATGTAGTGAAGCCATGGCTGAGGTTAAAAGGAATGCATAATGGTTTCACAATGTATTATGGCTTTCTATAGCAGTATACAGTACCTGGTGAGGGAAAAAATGGAAGGTGTAATCAAGGTGGGGCAAGGCAGGCAGACCTAGCAAAGGTGTGGCGGGTGGAGGGTGAGGAGTGCTGGCTAGGGCAGAGTGAAATGGCTAGCACTGGGTTGGGTTTGTGTTGGGATGGCAGTGAGTCCAAATGCAATGGGTGCACTGAGAGAAGAAGGGTTGGAAGACTGGAGGTTATGAGACACCCAAAAAGTATCTTTAGCAGGTGTGATGAAATATTACAGGTGGAATTTAGGAGTGTTTTAATCAAGGAGGAGGAATTTCAAACTTGAAATCTTGGAGCTAAAATAATTCTAAGTTAGAAAACAAATATTCTGAAATTCATGTGGAAACAAAGAGCCTAAATAGTGAAAGCAATCCTAAGCACAAGGAACAAAGCCAGAGGCATCACATTACCCAACTTCGAAATACTACAAGGCTATAGTAACCTAAAGGCTACAGTAGCATGGTACTGGTACAAAAAAAGACACAGACCACTGGAATAGAGAACCCAGAAATAAAGCTGCACACCTACAATCAACTGATCTTCGATAAAGTTGACAAAAATAATGGGGAAAGGATACCCTATTCAATAAATGGTGCTGGGAAAACTGGCCAACCATATGTAGAAGAATGAAACTGGTCTCCTACCTATCACCATATACAAAAATTAACTCACAATGGATTAAAGACTTAAATGTATGATATGGTTTGGCTGTGTCCCCACCCAAATCTCATCTTGAATTGCAGCTTCTATAATGCCTATGTGTTGTGGGAGGGAGCCGGTGGGAGATAATTGGATCATGGGGGCAGTTCCCCCCATACTATTTTCATGATAGTGAATAAGTCTCACAAGATCTGATGGTTTAATAGGGGAAATTCCTTTCACTTGGTTCTCATTCTGTCTGTGCTGGCTGCCATTTAGGACATCCCTTTGCTCTTCCATCGTTTTCTGCCGTGATTGTGAGGCCTCCCCAGCCATGTGGAACTGTGAGTCAGTTAAACCTCTTTACTTTATAAATTACCTAGTCTCAGGTATGTCTTTGTCAGCAACATAAAAACGGACTAATACAATGTAAGACCTCAAACTATAAACATCCTTCAAGAAAATCTAGGAAGTATCCTTCTCGACATAGGCCTTGGGGAAGATTTATAACTAAGTCCTTAAAAGCATCTGCAACAAAAACAAAAAATTGACAACTGAGACCTAATTAAAGAACTTCTGCACAGCAAAAGAAAACTATTGGCCATGCACCATGGCTTATGCCTGGAATTCTAGCACTTTGGGGGCCAAGGTGGGTAGATTGCCTGAGCCCAGGAGTTTGAGGCCAGCCTGGGTAACATGGTGAAACCCCCTCTCTATAAAAACATACAAAAATTAGCTGGGCATGTGGCATGCACTGGTAGTCCCAGCTACTCGAGAGGCTAAAGTAGGAGGATCACGTGAGCCCGGAAAGGTTGAAGCTACAGTGAGCCATGATCACACCACTGCACTCCAGTCTAGGTGGCAGAGTGAGACCCTGTCTCAAAACAAAAAAGAAAATTTCAACAGAGGAAACAGACAACCTACAGAATGGGAGAAAATATTCATACATTATGCAAAAGTCTAATATCCAGCATCTATAAGGAACTTTACATCAACAAGCAAAAAACAGCTCAGTTAAAAAGTGGGCAAAGGAAATGAGCAGACACGTCTCAAAAGAAGACAGACAAGTGGCCAAAAACATATGAAAAAATGCTCAACATCACTAATCATTAGAGAAATGCAAATCAAAACTACAATGAGATACCATCTCACACCAGTCAGAATGGCTATTATTTAAAGTTAAAAAGTAACAGGTGTTGGTGAGGCTTCAGAGAAAAGGGAACATTTATACACTGTTGGTGGGAATGTAAATTAATCTCAGTCACTGTAGAAAGCAGTTTGGAGATTTCTCAGAGAACCAAACACAACTGCCGTTTGACCTAGCAACCACATTACTGGGTATGTACTCAAAGGAAAACAAATTGTTCTACCAAAAAGACACATGGATGCATATGTTCATCACAGCACTATTCACAATAGCAAAGATCAACCTAGGAATCAACTGCAGTGCCCATCAACAGTGAATTGGATAAAGAAAATGTGGTATATATACATAATGGAATACTATGGAGCTATAAAATGGAATTTGCAGCAATATTAAGTGAATTAGTGCAGAAACAGAAAACCAAATACCACATGTTTTTACTTATAAGTAAGAGCTAAACCTTGGGTATACATGGACATAGAGATGGGAAAAATAGATATGGGACTACAAGAAGGGAGGAGGGACTGGGGCAAGGTTGAAAAACTACCTGTTGGGTACTATACTCACTACCTGGATGATGGACTCAGTCGTACCCCAAACCTCAGCATCATGCAATATACTCTTGTAACCTGCACATATATCTACTGAATAGAAAATAAAAGTTGAAATTTTTTAAAAATGAAGTAATTCTGAGTGATAAATAATCACTACCTTCGTAGATACTACAGGTTAGGCGGGTAGGTAATTGTAATATCATGGAGCTGAAAGCTGTAGCTGTGTGATAGTTTACAATTACTGATCTGAACTGAGTAGATTGACTTTTCAAATGAAACTCTTCTATGGAATAATTAATGATTTTTAACCAGATCTGCTACTGATTATGAGTTACTACTTCTAATTACAGAAAAGCCCACACTGGGAAGTGGAGCAGGGTCTTCAGGGGTGCCCTTAGAGAAGAGTCCTGATGGGATGTCTTGGGAGAGGAGGCTCTGGATAGTGCTCCTGGGTCACTACAGTGAGTCGGGATTCCGAGTCCATCAGCAGCTCAGAGATGGACGAACACTATCTTCTCATCTAATACTTCCTTTTCATTCACAGCTGATAGACCTTCTTCTCCAAAGACACAGTCAGTTGGCTGGACTCTTGGGACACGGGTCAGAATTATTGGGGTCTGCCCATACATTATTGCTGATTTGGTTTAGGGCTTTGAATAGGGTCACTTAAATTCACTGTACCTCAGTTATTCTCACAATCTAGTAACACAAGCTAAAATCTTTGAAAAAATATTTTGAATAACTTCCTTATGCAACCCAATGAATTTCACAATTTAAAGGAAGACATATGTACAGCCAGTTATAGCATAATGCTAAGAGGATGTTATAGACTGAAGTGTCTCCCCAAATTAATATGTTGAAATCCTAACCCCTAATGTAAGGATATTAGAATGTATAGCTGTTAGGAGGTAATCACCTAGATTAGGGATCCCCCAAACCCCAGTACCCGTCTGTGACCTGTGAGGAACTGAGCTGCACAGCAGGAGGTGATCAGCGGGCAAGCAAGCAAAGCTTCATCAGTATTTACAGCTGCTCTGCTTTGCTGGCTTTACTGCCTCCTGTCAGATCAGCAGCAGCATTAGATTTTCATAGGAGTGCCAACCCTATTGTGAACTGCACATGCAAAGGATCTAGGTTGTACTCTTCTTGTGAGAATCTAATGCCTGATGATCTGTTACTGTCTGCCATCACCCCAGATGGGACCATCTAGTTGCAGGAAAACAAGTTGAGGGCTCCCACTGATTCTACATTATGGTGAGTTGTATAATTATTTCCTTATATATTATAATGTAAAAATAATAGAAATAGGCTGGATCCAGTGGCTCATGCCTGTAATCCCAGCACTTTGAGAAGCCAAGGTGGATGGAACACTTGAGGTCAGGAGTTTGAGACCAGCCTGGCCAACATGGCGAAACCCCATCTCTACTAACAATACAAAAATCAGCCAGGTGTGGTGGCGCATGCCTATAATCCCAGCTACTTGGGTGGCTGAGGAATGAGAATGGCTTGAGCCTGGGAGGTGGAGGTTGTAGTGAGCTGAGATGGCATCACTGCACTCCAGCCTGGGCAACAGAGCGAGACCCTGTGTCAGGGAAAAAAAAAAAAAAAAGCAATAAATGTAATGGACTTGAATCATCCTGAAACCATACTCCTCAACCCCCAGCCCTTGTACATGGAAAAATTGTCTTCCATGAAATTGGTCCCTGGTGCAGAAAAGGTTGGGGACCACTGACCTAGATGAAGGGCATTACTGCCTTTATAAAAGAAACTCAGGAGAGCTCCCTTGGCTCTTCTGCCATGTAAAGACATAGCAAGAAGACAGTTGTGTTTGAACCAGAAGTGGGCCCTCACTGGACACCGAAACTGCTGGTGCCTTGATCTTGGACTTTTGCAGCCTCTAGAAACTGAAAAATAGATTTCTGTTGTTTATAAGCCCACCTAGTCTATGATATTTCCTTACAGCACCAGTGAATGGACAAAGACAGAGGGTTTAATAAGACATGATGAATTCTACTTCAGGCTGTTGCTAAGCTTCACAGGGGAGGGGTTATATCTGAGCCTGAATTTGAGAGAGAAGTGGGTTTTGCCAGGCACAGCAGGCTACAATAACATTGGCGATGTCAAGTGTGTGGCTTGTTCAGGCAATCAGGACAGTCTGTTCTGCCCTTTTGTATGTAACAAGAATAAAAACGAGTTCTAACAGTGCTCCAGTGTTATTTTACATTATGTTTCTCTGCCTGACCCCTCCTTTTCCTAAATCTTTGCTTAGGCATTCTTGGTCATAAAAGTGACAAATGGTAGGAGATGATAGACCAAAAACAAGCTGATGGTTAGAAATTCGGCCAGCAATTTAAATATTGGTGTGGATACCTCTCAAGTGCATGAACCACATAAATAAGATCCAATTCAAATGGTGTTTTCTTTTGAAAACTCACATTTTCGTTATCTTAGATCTCACTGGTTTTTACCTTTAGAAGCAGGCAAAGGATAGTCATTTCACTTTGTTTTTGAACAATGATCTATTGACACATTCTGGGGCATCTTTCCTCTGACTGTTTGCTGATAGAAATAAAGCATAGGTAAGCCAGTGTTCCTGTCTCCAGAGGCTTGCAACTCAATAAGCAGAAGAGAGAAGGCTCTGTACACACACAGTAGTGAAGTAATGGGCAAGCCCGATGTTCTACTTACGAAAATATGTGGAATAGATAGATAAGCATTGGGTGTGGGGAAGGAATCAAGATGGCCTGGAGAAGGCTTTGTGGTGATTTGGAATTGAACTAAGGCCTTGGGGATATCTAAGGGGAAATGGAGAATAAAGTGACTTGCTTGACTCTTTATAGCAAATAAAAATGCTGGGTCTTAGAACCACCAGGAGTGTACTGTTGTCACTGCAGAAGAGTTAATGTTTAATTGCTAGGGAACACAGCTTTCTTTATATGGTGCTCCAAACCCTAGCTCAACTTGTTATCTGATTTTTCTGCTATGGAAAGGACATTTCCAAGATTGATTTCCTGCCAGTGGAAATGAGCAGCTCTCTTCATGTTCACCCGGGCTGGCCTAGGTCCCAGCTGGTTTGCAGATCATGATGAAGCTTCCTGCCGGTGAGAAGCTAGATCTAGTTGAGAGGTTGCCTGACTGAAGCCAAACCACACCTAACGAAGCCGATGGTTACACTCATGTAGAAAGTCCAGGGAGACACCTGTCCCTAGGCTTTAATTAGTGGGAGTTTCAGACAGCAGTTTACCTTTACTCAAACAAGAAGTCTCAGAGGAACATGATCCTCACACCTGAACTGTTGATTGGCCGGAGACTGCTTAGTGTGTTCTAGTAAATTGTTCCCAGCTCCTCTGACTTCTCCCACTTGACAGATTAAACACAGATACTATTTGTTCCATGTGGCAGGTGCATTCTGTGTCTGTAATGATGCATTTTGAAACCAGTACTTTCTCAAGTGAGATTAGCTGAGATGTGGAAAGTATAGGAAGTGATAGAACAGCGAGAAATTCTAGCTTAGAGAGTTCTAGTTGGACAAAGAGAAAAAGGCGCTCAGAGGAAATATGCTCTGCTCATCTTCCCCAGGGCACAGCAACAAATTAAGGCTGTCTTTTCTTTCTCCTCTTAGGAATATTATAGGACACCACAGAGGAAAAGATTCATAAGTGGAGAGGTCACTGAGCCCAGAAGGACACATCTTGCTGCCACATCTGTGGCAAAAAGGTGTACCTTACTTGTTTTTTATAGGCATGGTTCAGCTGTACCACAAACCCACATGGTCAGGAAGTGACTCACTTACTAATGCCGTTTGAGCTTGTGTGTTGTGGGAAAAGTCTTTTGACAATATCGTGTATACTGGCTTTTCCAATCCAAGAGAACATCTTTGCTGCATTAACAGTAGATGTTACATATTTTTTTCCCTTTAAACCCCCCATGACCAATGGCTTACACTATGGCAAGTATAGTTAGGTTACTCCTCATAATTAATATGGTATGCTAACTAGTTGAACTCACAGAATAATGCAAGTATGCATGTATTCCTTTATAATGCTGGGGTGTTTATTGGGGAGGGTCTTAATATTTTACCAACTTATGTTTTGCCAATTTTTGCATATTTATGTCAAATATTCCTGTTTGCAGAGTAGTACTAACATTTGCTTTCCAATTACAAAAGTCATAAAATGTTTGTTAAAAAATACTATAATGATAGTATTTCCAGAAGAAAAGTAAAATTCCCCACAATCCTCTCATGTTAATAGCTGTATTGTTTTGATTATATGCACTTCCATACTTCATCTGTACCATGTTTGTATATTTACAAAAATAGGGCTGGGTGGGACACATACTTTAAGTCTGTTTTTTCCTTTACATGTCTTTGACTCATTTATTCATTCAAGAAATCTGTTTTGAGAATGTACAATGTGCTAGTCCATCACTTTTCTAAGTGCAGTGGAGACTACAGTGAAAAACCAATGGAGCACACATATCATGTATCTTTGTATAACAATGAATGTCAATATGCTAGTTATTTTAATAAGTGTAGAGTATTGTATAGATTTATCTTAATTTACTCAATCAAATACTCCATTTTTGGATGTCGAGATTCTGTTTGTTAGGTTTTGTTAAATATAGGGGGGAAATATGCACTGACCATTGGTGAATCTGAACCGATGTTCCAATGATCTCTGCTAATAATAGGATTGCACTGGTAGTGCCACTCTTTCAAATGTCACTTTACAAATAGTGATATGCTCCTTGGAAGATGTGGCTGTAAAGATCAGTATGAGCCCAGAGGTCTCTCACTTAATGACTATGGAGGCATGTGAGGCTGTTTCCAACTCTACCTCTGGCTCAAAGGCTGCTTAAAGCACAGTTCCAGTCCTTATAAATGGACACCAGGTTGTCATTTTGGCTGCTATTCCTTTGCAGCCATTTATAGTTATGCAGTGATGTGTGAAGCTGGGCTTCTGTGAATTCTGGAAGCATTTCTTCTGCCTTTGATAGGAACTGCTGCTTGTTTGTCCTCTATCCAACAACCAGCAGGTCACTTTCCTGCCATCTGTGTGAGTCCCACACACAGTGACATGAAGTGATGTCACAGGATCTGTTTGTTGGTGATTTCAGCATGCTGCTTGATGTTCAATACAAAGCAAAACATAGCCCAGGTGAATTGTGGAATTTTACATTATTAGAGGTTATATAGATTACACCCCCATCTTATGGGCAAGGGCAGCAAGACATAGAGAGGTTGAGTAATTTGCTTAAAAGTCACTTAAAGCACTTTGGGACGCCTAGGCGGGCAGATTGCCTGAGCTCAGGAGTTCGAGACCAACCTGGGCAACACGGTGAAACCCCGTCTCTACTAAAATACAAAAAAAAATGTAGCTGGGTGTGGTGGTATGCACCTGTAGTCCCAACTACTCGGGAGGCTGAGGCAGGAGAATTGTTTGAACCCGGGAGGTGGAGGTTGCGGTGAAGTGAGATCGTGCCACCATACTCCAGCCTGGGTGACAGAGCGAGACTCTGTCTCAAAAAAGAAAAAAAAAAAAGTCACATAGTGGTAGAGCCTAGAACTAAACATTGGGACTTCTAATTTCTTGCCCAGCGTTCTTTTCAGGGAATCAGCTATTCCAAGTTTGTGGTAGATTCACATAGCATCCTTGTAATAAATAGGTCAGGAAACACTATTGCTTTGGAGTGCTTCTATTTGGCATCCAGATAAAATGTCTTCAGTACCAGACAATGCCAGGTTCCCAAATATGGAGCTTTTCTTTAATTCCCCCACTTTGTTAATTTGGGAGAGGCTTTTTAGGTAGTTTGCTATATGCATAGCAGATTTAGTGATCTCATTGCCATTGTGCGTTCCACCAGTAGGCTGATAAATGACCTCAGGTTTATGATTGGAATGTCTCACCCCACCAGTTCTGTAAAGCTAGCCACAATGAACCATGTGTCTCTTTAATATGAAAGAGGCCCATCAGATTTATGATCATATTTATCTGGGCTAATAGACCTATTTGGATTATTTGATAGATTCCACTCAGATTTTGTGGAAGTCACATTTTATTCTCTTAGGGAGCATTGGAATCTGATTTACAAGTAAACTCAGTGTCAAAGCACTGAGAAACTTTGCAGTACTGATTGTTTTTGTAAGGCCAACTGCAAGTTATCTTTGTTAATGAAGCAAAGCAGTATTGCAGCAGCATATTTGAAGTTGTATTTCAAAAAATACTGGGGTTTAGTCATAGAGTGCGTTTTTTTGAGGCATAGTGGTTAAGAACCCAGACTTTAGAGTCCACTGCTTAGTTACCTCCTGGATCTATCACATACTGTGTAGCCTCGGACAAGTTACATAATCTCTCTGTGACTCTGTTTCCTTATCTGTGAAATTGGAATGATAATAGTACTGGTGTCAGGTAGTTGATGGGAAGTTTAAATAAGTTAATATTTTCAAAGCACCCAAAACACTGTCTGGTATGTGCTAGACATCATGTAAGTGTTTGATACTATTATTCTGACACTTTCTTTTTTTTTTTTTTTTTTTTTTTGGGACAGGGTCTTGCTCTGTTGTCCAGGCTGGAGCACAGTGGCATAACCATGGCTCACTGTAGCCTCAACCTCCTGGGCTCAAGTGGTCCTCCCACCTCAGCATCCTGAGTAACTGGGACTACAGGTGTGCACCACCATGCCTGGCTAATTTTTAAATTTGTTGTAGAGATAGAGTCTTGCTGTGTTGCCAAGGCTGGTCTTGAACTCCTGGGCTCAAGCTATACTCCCTACTCAGCTTCCCAAAGTGCTGGGATTACAGGTGTGAGCCACTGTACCTGGTCGATTTGGACACTTTCATTCCATCCATTCATTCATTCGTTCATTCAACAGCGATTTCTTGGAATATCAATGTGCTAGGCACAATGCTAATGATAAAAATATTCTCAGCCCTCAAAGGATCTTGCAGTTTAGTGGTCACAGAGACATATGCAAACCATGTAGGCATACAGTAAGGAAAGTCCTATAATGAAGGACTATAAGTGCAGTGGCAGTTAGGTGAAGGAGCACCTGAGGGGAAGGCTTCACAGGGGCCATTTGAGATGGGACATAAAGCATGAGTAGGAGTTGGCCAGTGGACATCAGTGGTGTGGGCATTCCAGGCATGCACAGAAGGACAGAGTCCTGAGAGGATGGCAGAATAACTGGAACACAAAGTGGCAGAGTGGGAGATGCTTTGGGGACAGTTAAAGAGACACACAGGTAGGGACCAGGAAGGCCTCCTGTATCCTACAGAGGTTCTTGTGAGAGATAGTAAGGACTCAAATTCAGACAGGGGCCAGTGAGAGGGAATCCAGCAGATGGAGGAGATGGCCAGGAGCAGTGAGTGCAGTGGGCATACCTGTTAGACACGGTTACACCTGTTTCTCAGGTGATAGGAGATGTGCCCAGGTGCTGCTCTGCTTATCCATAAAGTTCCTCTCTGGAGGTTAAATGGTCTCTTATGGGTACTTGACATATTTTGCTGTGTTTTCAGGGGATAACAACTATCACCAAAAACGTGTCATTTCATTGTTTTATTGAAAGTTACTGAAAAGGAAATGCATGTTAGGTAGTTTCCATCAGTCAGAACTAGGAAAACAAAACCAAACCTTAAGAATACAGATGATCCCCAACTTAGGATGGTGTGAAAGTGATACACATTCAGTAGAAACCATACTTTGCATTTGGGGTTTTGATTTTTTCCAAGGCTAGTGATAGGCGGTGAAATACTCTAGCAATTCTGGGGAACAGCAGTAACCTGCAGCTCCCAGTCAGCCATGTGATCTCAAAACAACCAATACCCTACAGTGTCCTCTGCTGCCAGATGACTTTCCCCACCTGTAGGCTAATGTGTGTTCTGAGCACATTTAAGGTAGGCTAGGCTAAGAGTGGTTAGGTTCAGTGGATGAGGTGCATTAAATGCATTTTCAACTTAACAATGAGTTTACTGGGCTATATAACCCATCATATGTCAATGAACATCTGTATTTAGCTTAGTTCTGTGATTTTCTTTTAAAAAGAACACCTAAATGCACAATTTTTGGCTAAAATGTCAAATTATTACCATGAATTGGGATTTTTACCCCATTTTTCTCTTTCCATTAAAAAAAAAAAAATTTGCAGGGCTCTTCTAAGATAAATCTTTAAGATTAGATCCTGGCTGGGCACAGTGACTCACACCTATAATCCCAACACTTTGGGAGGCTGAGGTGGGTGGATCACCTGAGGTCAGGAGTTTGAGACCAGCCTGACCAATATGGTTAAACCCTGTCTCTACTAAAAATTCAAAAAATTAGCTGGACATAGTGGCATGCGCCTGTAGTTTAGTCCCAGCTACTCGGGAGGCTGAGACAGGAGAATTGCTTGAACCCGGGAGGCAGAGGTTGCAGTGAGCCAAGATCGCGCCATTGCACTCCAGCCTGGGCAACAGATTGAGACTTCGTCTCAAAAAAGAAAAAAAAAAAAAAAAGATTTGATCCCTACATAACGCAAGGCATTATTCAACATTTTCTAACACTTTCTTATAAACATTAAGTGAATTCATGGTACATATACTCAGTAAATAGAACTTTTAATTCCAATTCCATTGTAATCTGAATCTAATTAAAAATCCTTAAAGGAGATAGGGCAGTTCAAATGTCCCACTGCTCTAGATGTGTCCAAATGAATGTCCCCCATGGGCACTTCAAACTCAACATTTTCAAACATGTCATTCAGCCCAGACTTGACCCAGGGAGGCAGTATTATGACGATTCCCAGAAGTGTTACAAAAAAAAAAATACTCCTTTTTGATTTTAAAAAAGTACATTAAAATCAATTATAAAGTAGAAAATATGTGTGGATAGATTTATTTTTACTAAGTTATATCCTTCAGTGGGCTCTTTATTTGAAATATTACTAGGACTTTATGTGCATGTTTTGCCTCTTGAAAGTACTGTTCCATGACTGACCATTTTGTTATTATTCATTCTGTTTTCTTTCTTAAAAATGGATAGACAGGAAATCACTTCCTCCCACCCACCCTTTTTTATGAGGACAATGACTCTGAGTAATTGATTGTCTTAGGCATAGTCACACACCTGAGTAGAGCAAATACTAATAGCCAGACTTCCTGACTCCCAATCCATTACTTCTTTTTTTCTTCACCTTTGCAGAAGTATGGGAAATTGGTGCCATGAGCCTGGGCCTAAAGAACTGTTCATTCAGTAAATAATTGTAAGGTGTCCTGTGTATGCCAGATATTATTTTCAACATGGGGACTTCTGCACCTAACAGTTCCTGCCTGTAAGCAGCTTATGGCTAATGGGAAAGTAAGTGGAGTAAATGAATGAACCCAGCTCCATGAATGAAGCAAACTGGGAGTCTAATGAGGGCTGGAGAGAACCCTAAGCCAGTCTGGGAGTTAAGAAAAACTTCCTGGTGGAGCCGACTTCCAGGTAGAGTGTTGAAAATGAGCCAGAGTTGCTGGGCTAGAGCGTACTGTGTTTGCATGCATGGGAGATACAGTGTCAGGAGCTCCCAGTATTCAGAGTATTAAGATCTGGGCCAACAAAGTGGCCTTAGAGGTATGGGCTCTGGGAGAGGAGGCTGGAATAGGAAGGTCAACAGAGAAAGGATCTGTTTGAATAATTAGGGCTTAGAATTTGTATTGTAAACAAACAATGGTGAGCTGTTGAAGAATTTTGAGGAGGGAATGATAATCAGATTTCCATTTTTAAACTGTTGCCCTGAATGAAATGAGGGTTGGGGATGTGAGTTAGGAGAGCCATTATTGATGAAGAAAGGTCAGTTATGAGACTGCTATTGTCATCATTAACATAAGTTAATTTTGAAGGCCTAAATTAAGGGAGAGCAGTAGAAATGGAAAAGGCAAATGGATTCCAGAAATGTTAAGATAAAATCAGCAAACCTTGATTCTGATTAGATGTAGGGAATGAGTCAAGTCTGGGTTGAAGGAAATGTCTGAAGATGAGTTTGAAGTGCCCATGGGAGACATTCTTTTGAACACATCTAGAGCAGTTGGATATTTGAATTCAAACCTCAGGAAAGATCTAGCTGGAGGCAAATTTGGAAATCAGTGGATACAGGTGCTGGCTGAAGCTAAGGGCCTCGCAGAAGTGCCCATCCGAGAGACACTGTGGATGGTGAAAAGGGGGCAGATACCACAATTGATAGGGATGGTGGGAGAAGAAAGCCAAGGTGGGGCCAGAGAAGGTCGTGTCATTGTCACTTAAGCCAAGAGAGGAGGCATTGGTTAGCATTGGGAATCCTTGCAGAGCTCAGGGGAGATGAGCACTGAAACAGGGTAATAGTTTCAGGGGAGAGAAATGACTCCCATTTCCTCTGTGACATCAAACCTAAACTTTCACTAATTCCACTGCACCTAGCCCACTCCCTTCCTCATTACTCCCCAGTAGCCCTCTGCTCATAGACCTACCAGGAAGTCATACCATTCCTATGCTCTTTTTTTTTTTTTGAGACGGAGTCTTGCTCTGTCACCCAGGCTGGAGTACAGTGGCCGGATCTCAGCTCACTGCAAGCTCTGCCTCCCAGGTTCATGCCATTCTCCTGCCTCAGCCTCCCGAGTAGCTGGGACTACAGGCGCCTGCCACCTCGCCCGGCTAGTTTTTTGTATTTTTTTAAGTAGAGACGGGGTTTCACCGTGTTAGCCAGGATGATCTCCATCGCCTAACCTCGTGATCCGCCCGTCTCGGCCTCCCAAAGTGCTGGGATTACAGGCTTGGGCCACCGCGCCTGGCCTTCCTATGCTCTTATTTTGCCTCTTTGCTAGAATGCCCCAGTTCTCACTTGTCTGAGCTCTATCCAGCCTTCCAGGGCTAACACAAGCCGACTTCCCCCCAAGGCTGCCCCAGCATACTCCGAGTGTGTTCTCTTCTATAGATCTATTTGTATTTCACTCTACTTTACACTTGATTATGTGTGTCATCTGGTGTTGGCTATTGATTCATGCATGAAGTTTGACTCTTCCAAGCTTCTTGAGGTAAAGGGTCTTATTGTATTCTTCTGCGGCTTTTGTAGCTTAGAATAGTGTTGAACAGATAATCCTCGCTCTGAAAAAGATTTCTGGTTGATCAAAATTATAAGACTTGAAATTATCCAGTTCATAAAAATTCTTGAGGAAGATTTAAATTTCAGCTGTCCAGGAGTTGGAGTGAACCCTGTACAAAGGAGATTGTTCTAAGGTAGAATCTTGGTCAGCTGATAGTCACATCAGGTTAGGTAGGAGGGCGTGGGAACAGAGGTCAGAAGTGAGGGAGGGGCTCTTTACTCAGTGCAGCCACATGGAAGGCTGGGAGGATTCAACATCATGATGACAGTATGTGGTTTCCTCTAAAACGGGCTCAAACTTTGCAACTCGTCCTTTGAATCATGGAAGCATTGCCCATTCCTGCTTGGTGAAAGTGAGGCCTAAGAGGGAGGGGGGCAGACCCCACTTCACAGTGGCTTCTGAAGTTAATGAGGATAAAAGAATTATAACTCATGGTACCATTTTTGTAGCTGTGTTAGCTGCTCTCAAAGGGAGAATTTCATGGCAGGGGAAGAGGTGGTTGCTAAGGAAATGACAAAGAGGGGAAAAAAGAAAAACAACCCAAACCCTCTTTCTGACCACAAGTTTAGAAGTTTTCTTTCCTTTTTTTTTTTTTTTTTTTGAGGCAGAGTTTCGCTTTTGTTGCCCAGGCTGGCGTGCAATGGCGTGATCTTGGCTCACTGCAACCCCCACCTCCTGGGTTCAAGTGATTCTCCTGAGTAGTTGGGATTACAGGAGCCTGCCAACACACCCAGCTAATTTTTTGTATTTTTAGCAGAGACAGGGTTTCACTATATTGGCCAGGCTGGTCTCAAACTCCTGACCTCAGGTGATCCGCCCACCTTGGCCTCCCAAAGTGCTGGGATTACAGGTGTGAGCCACTGCGCCCAACCTTAGAATTTTTCACGACCTCGCACTACCAAAGGGAAATTTAAGTCCTTTGTTGCTGTTCTTGTTTTTGAGACAAAGTCTCGCTTTGTCACCCAGGCTGCAGTGCAGTGGCACGATCTCGGCTCACTGCAACCTCCTCCTCCTCGGTTCAAGTGATTCTCCTGCCTTAGCCTTCGTAGTAGCTGGGATTATACGCACCGGCCACCATGCCCAGCTAATTTTTGTATTTTTAGTAGAGATGGTGTTTCAACATGTTGGTCAGGCTGGTCCCGAACTCCTGACCTCAAGCAGTCCACTCGCCTCGGCCTCCCAAAGTGCTGGGATTACAGGCATGAGCCACTGCCCTTGGCTGGGAAATTTAAGTCCTTTTTACCCTCAGATGACAGATCTTTGCGACCCTCTCATTCCTGAGAGAGGTAAGGAATCATATTCTGAGTTACAGGCCATGGTATTTGTATACCTGGACTCTCAGATTCCTTTGTGGGTATTGAGTTACACACTCCAGGAGGTGGAGCTGTTAAGAAGACCCTGAGATCTCGGTGGCTGCATTTTAAATATCTCATTTGTAAGGGAAATGATGATTCTGCCAATTTATTTCCCCTGTGCACCTTTTCTGTTGAAGTTAAAGTTAATATCCTTTTGGACTTGTACCTCTCTGCTTCTTAGTTCTATAAATCTCTTCCTAGTTTTATTTTCTGTAAGAGTGAAGTAGAAATAATTTCCAGAAAAGAACTTATCAACATAAAGTCATGAGGGAGGCTGGTGATGTGAGAACTAGAAGGAACTGTCAGAGCTCTGCAGTCTTGGTCTTCTGCAGACCAACAATAAGGCAGTATCATGTTCTGTCCTTTCTCCCTCAGAACAGATAGATATGCCAGTTCTCAGATCTGAATTGTGCTCTCTTCCGATCACTAAACTACTAAAACCCTAAGTTTTAGTCTTTAGAAATTCAGTTGAGTTGTCAGTTTATAAGAACCTGCTATGTGATGGATATGCTATTTTAAGGATATGAAAATAAGTAGGAATTGTGTGGTTATATATTATTTAACTCTGGATGCAAGAATCGTCTGATTGGTTTGGGTTGCCAAAGATGAGAGAAATAGCCTTGATTTTAGACAGCATGCAGACAGGGCTACTGGGAGCATCTTTGGGGATTCCTTCTTGTATAGCTTTATAACCCCAGTGACTCACTTTGATTTCTCCCAGCCATAAAATCAGACTGGTAATGTCATCTGGTTTGCTCTCTACTTCACAAGAGGGTAGTAGAAGATTATATCTAAACAATAGAGCACTTTAATTCCCCAGAACTCCAACAAGCCCAGCACCTCCAGATTATATGTTGCTAACAGCAACAGGACAACTTGAGAAATTATCCCACGTCCCGGGCCCATTCCTGTAGTTCGTCCACCAAGGTCAGTTGGAGAAACCTCCATCCAGAACTGAACTCTCAGGCACTCGGATCCCTCTGCTGGCTGATAGCAGAAGCACTGCTTAGCTTTTTCTTTTCTTTTTGTTTTTAAATGAATTCAGGTATTCTAATTAGCATTTTCTTTCTCTCTCCCACACTCCCTCTTTCTGTGTTTCTCTTTCTGGCCGACTCTGTAATCCTTAATACATTTCTCTTGGTGTCTTTAATTCCTACATTGAGCATGAGTTCATAGCTCATTCCTGGTAGAAGACCACTGTCTGATGGGTGCTGGCTAAATGAATGCCTCAATACAGGGTTATAGGGGCTACCATAGAAATACGTTCAAGGTATGGAGGGGACATTAGGCCCTGACCTCATGAATGATTCCTGCATCTCATATCAGTGATGGTCATAATAATGGCAAGTACTTATGCAGACTTGGAACCAAGCACTTTGTTAAACACATTACAGGCATTATGTCACATAGTTCTTTTTCAGCCCTGTAAGGGAGCTTCTCTGTTGTTTACTCCACAGATAACAAAGCTCAGGCTGGATTCATGCAGCTTGTTGATGGTGGGGCTCAGGATGTGCGCTCAGGTCTCTCTGGCACCAATGTCATAACTGCAAACTACAGTGACCTCAGATGCTCCAGGCTTTCCAAGCCCTTATCTTGGCAGAAGTTCTTTGACCTTGCTCTCTGCCTACAAGTCTCTTCCGCCTTTATCTTTTCTCAGGAATTCTGATTTTTCTTCAAGATTCAGTTCAGGGTCACCTCGAGAGGGCTGTACCCCCATCCTTTCCCTGTTTTGGTTGTTTGCTGAGACCCCTGTGAACCAGTACTTGTCTCTAATGGAGCACTTATTGCACATTTTTGTGTTGATTCCCCTACATGTCTGTTTCCCCAGTAAACTTTGATCTCTTTGAAGGCAGGAAGTGTATCTTACCAGTCTTTGTATCCCTAGTACCTAGTACAGAGCCCAGCTCATAGCAATAAAAATGACAATAATACTTCACATTTACTACGTACTTATCTTGGGCTGGGCAAAGTGCTAAGCACTTCATTTTTTAGACCCTCTCATTTAACTATCATACAACCCATATAATATATAGAATTATGAAGAAACTGAGGCTGACAGAATTCTATAACTTGCCCAAGGTCACCCCAGTAAGTGGCAAAACTGGAGCTTGACTCCAGGTCTCCCTGAACTTCTTTACATTTTATTAATTTTCA
Source organism: Chlorocebus sabaeus (assembly GCF_047675955.1). NCBI lineage: Eukaryota > Metazoa > Chordata > Mammalia > Primates > Cercopithecidae > Chlorocebus > Chlorocebus sabaeus. The sequence continues at coordinate 52,380,764 of NC_132920.1, forward strand.
TGCCCTACACTTTTTTACCTGATTAGGTATTTTTTCTCTTTCAATGTTGATTGAGATGTATGAGTAGGAATTACATTTTCTTTGCTAAAATTAGTAAGCACCTTGAACAGTACTTGCTGTATGTGCTCCAGTTGAGGGTCTTTGAAAGAAGGGGTGCATTTAGATAAATCAGATATTGCATTTTTCTGAAGAAAAAAGCTTGGGAAACATAATTACATAAGGTAACTAGAAATGCTCAAAATCTATTTCTTTACCTAGCAACTTCACATGAAATTTTGTAGCAGTTTTATGAAATATTTTATGAAATAATTGCTGTATTCGTCTGTCACCGAGAAATGCAAGTGTAAGTTAAGCATTTCTGAAGCCTGAAATCACCGAGTACAGTTTTAATTACCCAAGAGAGGCAAATCTAAAGCTACTTGCTTTTCAGAGCATAATTTTAAAAAATGAACAACAGTCTTTGCAATTAGATTTTATGTTAAATTTAGGTCACATGTTAATTTTAACTGTTAGGATATCCTAGAATGTGCATTGTTCTTTACCAACCTAACTGATAAGTCAATTTGCCTGTCTTAAATATGAGGCTTAGTCAGTTGCTCACCTCATGTTTTCAAAGTACCAGTGAAATTAGTGGATAGTTTAAGATTAGGTAGGTGCTAAAGAAATACAGTCTATCATTAGCGATATCAAGATTTGTAATTCTTATATTTCAATACGATATTTCATGCTATTAAAGCCTATTACATTTTAATATTGAGAAAATCCCATATCCTTTAAAGGCTACCTTACTTATAGATATAATTAAATCTTGATAATCATTAAGTCATTGATATCACTAAATTATGTTAGGGTAGCTAACATTTCCATTTTACAAGATGTAACTTTGCCTCACACTAAGTGTAGTAAACATAGAATATTGGGACAGGCCAGGCATGGTGGCTTACATCTGTAATTCCAGCACTTTTGGAGACTGAGGCGGGCAGATAATTTGAGATGAGAAGTTCGAGACCAGCCTGGCCAACATGGTGAAACCCCATCTCTACTAAAAACACAAAAATTAGCTGGGCATGGTGGTGCACGCCTGTAATACCAGCTACTTGGGAGGCTGAGGCAGGAGAATTGCTTGAACCCGGGAGACGGAAGTTGCAGTGAACCAAGATTGCGCCACTGCATTCCAGCTGGGCGACAGAGCGAGACTCTGTTTCAAAAAAAAAAAAAACAGCTTCGGGAGGCCGAGGTGGGCAGATCACCTGAGGTCAGGAGTTTGAGACCAGCCTGACCAACATGGAGAAACCCCATCTCTACTAAAAATACAAAATTAGCAGGCGTAGTGGCACATGCCTGTAATCCCAGCTACTTGGGAGGCTGAGGCAGGAGAATCGCTTGAACTCGGAAGGTGGAGGTTGTGGTGAGCCAAGATGGCGCCATTGCATTCCAGCCTGGGCAGCAAGAGTGAAACTCTGTCTCAAAAAAAAGAAAGAAAGAAAGAAAAAAAATATATTGGGACAGTAAGAGATCTTGGTCCAACTCCATTATTCTACAGATGAAGAAAAGGAGGCTCAAAGAAGCTGTCTGCAGCTCCTTGCTTCCTCTACTGTACCAGAGAGCCACGTTCCATTAAAATAACCACAGATCCTAGCCGGCCTGGTGGCTCACGCCTGTACTAACACTTGGGGAGGCTGAGGAGGGAGGACTGCTTGAGCCCAGGAGTTTGGACCCAGTCCAAACATAGCGACACACCCGTCTCTACAACAACAGCAGCAACAAAAAATTATCCCGGCGTGTTGGCGAGCATCTGTGGTCCTAGCTACTCTGGAGGATTACTTGAGCCCAGGAATTAGAGGTTGCAGTGAACTGTGATCGTGTCACTGCACTCTAGCCTGGGCGACAGAATGAGATCCCGTCTCAAAAGAAAAGAAAACAGCCATAGTTCCTTGTCTATCTTAGCTGCATTCGTGTCTCACTGCCGCTTTGCCAATTTTCCTTTCTTTTCTGCAGGTTGCATCCCCTGTCCTGAGTGCGTGGCACGGAGCGCAGGTGGGCCGCAGCCATGACGACCGCCATCTTGGAGCGCCTGAGCACCCTGTCGGTCAGCGGGCAGCAGCTGCGCCGCCTGCCCAAGATCCTGGAGGATGGGCTTCCCAAGATGCCTTGCACTGTCCCGGAAACGGATGTGCCCCAGCTCTTCCGGGAGCCTTACATCCGCACCGGCTACCGCCCCACGGGTCATGAGTGGCGCTACTACTTCTTCAGCCTCTTTCAGAAGCACAATGAGGTGGTCAACGTCTGGACCCATTTACTGGCAGCCCTGGCTGTCCTCTTGCGATTCTGGGCCTTTGCCGAGGCTGAGGCCTTGCCATGGGCGTCTACCCACTCCCTGCCCCTGCTCCTTTTCATCCTGTCGTCAATCACTTACCTCACCTGCAGCCTTCTGGCCCACCTGCTGCAGTCCAAGTCAGAGCTCTCCCACTACACCTTCTACTTTGTGGACTATGTTGGCGTGAGCGTTTACCAATATGGCAGCGCTTTGGCTCATTTCTTCTACAGCTCTGACCAGGCCTGGTATGAGCGGTTCTGGCTTTTCTTCTTGCCAGCAGCTGCCTTCTGTGGCTGGTTATCTTGTGCTGGCTGTTGCTATGCCAAATATCGTTACCGGAGGCCTTACCCAGTCATGAGGAAGATCTGTCAAGTGGTGCCGGCAGGGCTGGCCTTCATCCTAGACATCAGCCCCGTGGCACACCGTGTGGCGCTCTGCCACCTGGCTGGCTGCCAGGAGCAAGCAGCCTGGTACCACACCCTCCAGATCCTCTTCTTCCTGGTTAGCGCTTATTTCTTCTCCTGCCCAGTGCCTGAGAAGTACTTCCCGGGTTCCTGTGACATCGTAGGCCATGGGCATCAGATCTTCCATGCCTTTCTGTCCATCTGCACGCTCTCCCAGCTGGAGGCCATCCTCCTGGACTACCAGGGGCGGCAGGAGATCTTCCTGCAGCGCCATGGACCCCTATCTGTCCACATGGCCTGCCTCTCCTTCTTCTTTCTGGCTGCCTGCAGTGCTGCCACCGCAGCCCTGCTGAGGCACAAAGTCAAGGCCAGACTGACCAAGAAAGATTCCTGAGGCTGGCAAGTGGGGCAGCGTGTGGAGGAAGCCCCTCATAATTTGGAGAAAACTTGATACAATAGAAGTTGACTTTGAAAGGATTGGCTTTTAAATTAATACATATATCCAAGGATACGTTATAGCTGCAGTGTTTGAAAGCCAAAGGATTTAAGAGTTTGTTGTTGTTAATGAAAGGAATACTCCTTTTCCTTTTGGATCATAGCTTAACAAGGCACAGGAAGGGAAGGGATCTCTCATAAGATTCATGAGACATTGAAATAAGGAGAATCGTCTTCATGCCTGAAAATTTAGCAAAATTCTGACTATGGCCTCCAGGGGCAATTCCTAAAAGCTGAATGGATAATAAAATCGGACTGGAAAGTAAGTAGGTGGCTGGTCCTCACCCTGTTGGAATGGCTATCCTACTATGCTGTTCTTTGGTAATGGAATAAATTGACCCAAGGACCCAATTTCATTTGGATTTCAAATTGTCCAGAGTGGAAAAGCCTTCAAGATGACATAATTAATTACTCAGTTCATCTGATTTCTGGTCTCTCCTTTCTCGACAACTATAATACTAACTCTTTTCTCAGGATAACTGTCTACCTGGCAGTTTTCTCTGAAGTGCTGTTCACTCCCATCCCTACCTTGCATGGTGATATAAAGGACTAGGAAGCAGTCATACTTCCAGGAAATGCTTGGATTCATGTGGACATTCAGAAAGCTTATTCTCATATAATACTAATGTAAACAGTACTAGAAATTACAGTGCCAAGAGCCACCAGGAGGCCCAGCCAATAAGCGTAGATACTACATGGTGTCATGGGACCCGTTCTATTTTATACCGGTGGACAGCAGGATTACTTGGGAGTTATCAGGGCTGCCTAACAGACCAGGAGATCTGGGGGTTGCACCAGGGAATCTCCATATTTGACCAGCATGTTTTAAAAGCTCTTGGTAATATTAGTTGGTTCTAAGGATCCCTCTAGGGACCTCATTATTTCAAGAGGAACCCAAGGTCCAGTCTCCTACATAGATGCTGTCCCACAAAGGACCCACATAACTAACCCAGTTCAGGGTTCTCAGGCAGGCAGTTCTGCGTCAGCTTAGAGCAGAACCCTTAAAATACTCAAGTACTGGCATAGGCAAGCATGTGTGTTTACTGTGGGTTTGTCCTTGAAACCTCCTTTGGGTGAGAACGTGTGAACCAGGCACCCTGGTTTGTTTGGAGCATTGCTGCCCAGAAGTTTCTATGGGATAGGTGGTGCTTGGGATTGATGTGTTCTGGCCATGCAGCCCTCCCTGAGGATTGACTTCTGCACTAATCCAGTGAAGGAGGCTGTGGCAAAAGAAGGGCTCAGAAGCCCTCTTTTCAGAGGCAATGATTCCTGTCAGTATGAGGTCCCTTATCTACTAAAAAGGGACATGATTTAACTCCAGTTTGATGAACCTCCTCTGAGTTTACATTGTTGTCTTCAAATCTTCTGTTTTCTTCCTTTCTCTGAGATTTGTGGGTTTTGTGCCTTATAAATGGAAATGTATGAACACTTAATATATGCCCATGTAGAATTTTCTGTTTTGGGTTATTGGGATAAGAAAAAATATATATTGCTCTTCAACTAGTGAATGAAAGAAACTTCAGAAAGCTAGAATTGCTTATTAATCAAAAGACTTTCTCAACCTGTATTTCGGCCACAAACAAAAACAGATATTCAACTGAAGCTTTCCAATAATCTTTATATCAAGAAAGCATGCTTCTTGTCAGCTACATTGTTTTCTTAGATGGATTTCTCCTGTTAATCCTCAAATATCTGAACTTCTGTGTTACCCAAGTGTCTTATACAAGCTTCTGGTGTCTAGGACAAATTTATGGCAAATAAAATTAGCAAAACTGAACTGGGTTGAACTGAACAAGAGGATGGGGGAATTGTGCAAATACGTTGTTAGTAGATGGTCAATTTAAACTAAGGACTAGAAATTGTTTGAAGTTTTCTTTATTACGGATTCAAAGACTGTATTATTTTGAAAGTTGGAAGGAGAAGGGAGGGAAGAGAGCAGAAGGGAAGAGGGTGTAAGTCAAACTCTTGAATATAACTGGTGGTATTGTGGGCAGAGATCTTTAGTTCAAATCCACGTATTTTTAAAAAGAGAGAACCGGAGATAGAGCAGTGATCAGATGGGTGCACAGACCAGTGCCACTCTGAACGTTGTTAATGGCCTGTGACATGAAGAGCACAGGAAGAGGCATTAAGATATTGCCATACAGTTTTAATTTATACAAGTATTGGCCCCTCAACTGGTTGGAAATTTTTTTTTTAAACCTCTTTTTCTGAGACAGGGTCTTACTCTGTCGCCCAGGCTAGAGTGCAGTGGTGCAATCACGGCTCACTGCAGTCTCGACCTCCCCAACTCAAGCAATCCTCCCACCTCAGCCTCCTAAATACCTGGTACTACAGGTGCATGCCACCACACCTGGCTAATTTTTGCATTTTTTGTAGGGACAGGGTTTTGCCATGTTGCTTAGGCTGGTCTTGAACTCCTGAACTCAAGTGATCTGCCCACCTCAGCCTCCCAAAGTGTTGGGATTACAGACATTAGCCATCACGCCCGCCCTAGAAACAGTTTTTTAATAGGAGATATTTGAGAGGCATTGAGGTAGGAGACTCTATGACATGCCCTCAGAATATCAGAATCTTCTAAGAAATCAACTAGGAAATGCAGTTGTTTTTAACTACTCAGACTTTTGAGGAATTACTCCTTTTGAAACATTTTTGTTAAAGTTTAGTGTATCAGTAAGAAAACAGACCTAATTTAAAAGGAATAATTAACGATTTTATAAAGAAGATGGCTGTCTTATTCCACCATAGCCCTTCCAACATGTCTACTGGAAATTCTGCTAGTTAACTTTCTCTTTCTCTCTCTGTTAATTTAGACTTTCAACCTATGAAAATGTAAATGCCTTTGAAAAAACTAAACTATCAGTCATTTACATCTTCTCATGAATGAAATGCAGTATAGGGAGAGGAGATGGCAGGACACACTAAACTGGGGACTCATTTGCCTGCTTCTCTCTTGCCTAATTCTTCCTGACCTGTATTTACTGATGAGCTAATAATATTAGTAAGACTCTAGGGGTTCATTTCCCATTTCAGCGGAAAGTACTTCACTCAATAACAATATTCTCAAGAGTCTTCTACTGGAAGCTAGAAAGAAATAGGAGTTGAAGTCCATAGAATGAAGGTAGTTATTCCTGCCTCTGTTGCCCACCTGTTCACAAAAAGTACCTTTATGCTTGAAAACATTAGGTTCTTTGGTTACTGCACTGTAGTTTCAAATGGATCCTCCAGATGGCATTCATGTCTTAGAAAGGGCACAGCCATTGTCCCCAAGGCTTCTGCCTACTAATTCTAGTGGTCTTGTGTTTTTCTTGATTGCTTGGCAAAGTAAAAATGGAGCTATTTTCTGTCTATATAAATCTTCTTATATGAGTAACCATTAAAGTGATTTTGTATATGCATTGTTGTAGTGTCAGCAGTTTAAAGCAACAGCCACCTTGTTTCTTTGACAAGGTCCTAACAAGGACTACCTTGAAGAGGCCCCCTCTAAAAGGTTCTGTTTATACAAACATTGCTAGGAAAAGGAGGTCAGGACACTTTACCTCCACCAAGAAGGAGGAAAGTATAAAAACTTTAAAAAAACTATATATCCCATCCCCCATACACATATACACACACACACCCTAACACCTACTCGTGAGTAGAACAAATTGCTTCCCCACAAAATGCTATGAAGTTGATTTCTCTGAAGATTTCAGTGTAATTAAATAAATACTCCTAGTTTCATAGATAATAGTGTAAAAGATTTCAAAATTTTTAAGTCATTGGCTACAATTTTATAAATGTAAAAATGATGAATTATACTATGATTCAACTATAGCAGGTACTACAATGTACGAGTTGTGAAATGTGGCATCTATCAACTAATTTTGTAGCCTTCACAGATTGCAAGAGCTGTGTAAAAGGTGATTCTTTAAGCAACTGCAGCTTCAGGCTATAGTACCATCACAATCACTAAGAAAACAGCATTTCTATGGCTGGAGGCTCCACTGGTTGAATTATGGTTGTCATTCTTGCCCAAACCCTTTGTTTGTCACCAGCAGGGGGGCCCTAGGCAGTTTGAAAATGCTTCTGTTGTTACTGTGACTAGTTTAACCACTCTTCAGTTATTAATTTAGCAAGAATTTATTGAGCACCTATTGGTGAAAGGTACCACATTGGCTCTGGAGACACCACAGTGTGGAAAACACACCCTGTGGGCAGAGTCTGCCGTCTGCTAAATGAGTGCCGGCATCTTTTCCTTGGGCCATGAGGGTCCCTCTCTCTAGATCATGGTTCCAATCACAGCCTGAGGGCCAAGAAGCTGGGACCTGGTTTGGGCCAGAACCTCTTCATAAGGATTAAGCTGTCTCTCCCCTTTACCTCCAGAGATTGAAAACCTCTTCCCCTGTAGCAAGACAGTCACCTTAAAGCTGCCTCTACTTCCTGTTACTCCTGCTACTTCTCCAACCCTTCTCACTGCCCTCTACTTGTTTTAACTCAGTCCTGGGGATCCTTGACACATCCAAACAGAGAGAGGAGCCCTAAATTTCCACAAGCAGTAGAGACTTCCCAGGTACATAGTCCCATCCTTCAAGGAAGGGGATGTGTGGTTCCAACCTGAGTACAGGTTCCTGACTTGGTAAGTTGAAAACAGCATGCTGCACTCTGGCTACCTCCTTTAAAAAGTAACAACCATATCCTTTGTGGAATTATTATAGAAGTAATTTAATATGGAAGGAAAATCATTGCATTAAAAAGATAATTCATTTAAATATTAACTTTGGGAGCATATCTATCTATGGTAAGGGCCTTTGTTACATAACAGGATTCTCACTGGAAAAGGTATTCAATATATTTTAAGATTGCAGGAGGTCCAGACCATATGGAAGGCTACAGAATAACAGCTCAAATTTTATTGTGCATTATGATTTCTAAAACATTTCCACATCTATGTGAGCTTCTAAACTACGAGGTAAGTAAGGCCAAACAGGTCTCCATTGAACTAGGAAACACTAGAAAGGTAGAGTGACTGGTTTGAAGCCACACAACTAGTTATAACGTTTAAACTCATTTTTCCTTCAGATAAATTCATGGTCCAGCCAATCAGAAACATCAGCACCAAATACTTGCAGAGCTTTTTACAGCAAATGAAGCACTTTTATGCATTGTGTACACTTTGACATAATCTTTTAACTTTTGATCCTAATATCTCATGCATAGCCAGGGTTGCATCATTTCTTTTTGAGTTAAAGCGATTTCACTCCACTCACATCCTTGGATGCAAAATAAAGCATTCATTGCATCACAAAGGCTTCTCAGAACCCCAAAGTTCATTGTCCATGGACCCTTGGTGGCTGGATTATAAAGTCAAGTCCTACTCTCCAGTCAGTTTCCTGAAAATATGTTTGGATCCTTGGATGAGAAAGTCCTGCCAAATCTCAAATCCTCCCTTTTATCTTTTGATGGGATTGTCAGTTCTTTAAACAGTCAGCTTTCCCAGGGATTTTGACAAGAGATATGAACTTGAACATGGGATTTTAAAAATGTTTCTCTGCCATATGAAAGAGTTTTGCAGACTTAATAGAAAGCACAAAAAAATCGTTAATTATTTCTTAAAGCAATATATGCTTATTAAAGAAACTAGAAAAGTAGGAAGAAAAGATAATCCCTGGACCCATCAGTAAACTAAAATCCCTGTTAGGGAAAAATAAGACTTATGTCAAAATATTGTCAATGGTAAAAGGTATAGCAGTGTCATGCAAAGATTCCTGGAAAAAAAAATAAACTAGAAAATTTTTTTCTTTTCTTTCTTTTTTTTTTTAGAGGGAGTCTCGCTCTGTAGCCCAGGCTGGAGTGCAGTGGCACGATCTCGGCTCACTGCAAGCTCCACCTCCCGGGTTCACGCCATTCTCCTGCCTCAGCCTCCCGAGTAGCTGGGACTACAGGTGCCCGCCACCATGCCCGGCTGATTTTTTGTATTTTTAGTAGAGACGGGGTTTCGCCGTGTTAGCTAGGATGGTCTTGATATCCTGACCTTGTGATCCACCTGCCTTGGCCTCCCAAAGTGCTGGGATTACAGGCGTGAGCCACCGCGCCCGGCCGTAAACTAGAAATTTTAAGCAGCCTAGTTAGTACTTTATTCTCTAAGTTACAAAATCAACCATCTGGCTCAGTTTACAGGAGCACCGAGATAGTGACATTACACTCCCTTCTGACATTACATTATATAGGTAATTTGATGTTGTTGTGGCTGATACTGTCTCATTAATCCAAGCCAATGATACATTATCGCTCATGTTGAAAGAATTGTGTGGAATGTTTCTCCTGAATGAAGCTCTCAGAGAGGACTGTGCTAGAAATACCTTCACTGGAGGTAAGGACTGGTCCATTGAACCGGTGAGTATGTAGATTCATTGACAGCCCTTCCACAGTGAGCACTACTAGGTATCAGCCTCTGTTCTAGGCACCCGGGATACAGGAATGAACAAAACACTAATTCCTGCCCTTATGGAGAAACAGTGAACCAAATCAATAAATTATATATTAGAAGGTGATGGTGCCAAGGAGAAACAGAGAGCAAGGAAGAGAGACTGGAGGAGTGGGTAAGTGCACCATTTTAAACAGGATCAGGGAAGAATACCAAGAAAGGTGATGGAGCCAGCTCTGTTTCTCACCCAGGCAAAGGGAAGAAGTTCAAGGGCTCTGAGCCCAGGGCATGCCAGGAATGGCCAGGAGGCCAGTGTGAACAGAGAGGGAGAGTACAGCAGAAGAAGAGAACAGGTTGTATAGGTCTTGTGAAGACTTTTGCTTTTACTGTGACTTTGGGAATGGGGTATGTGGGGAAGAATTCTGTCCAAGGAAATTCAGGGTAGCTATCTATCGATACGGATTAGTTACTAATTGCACATTACTTTGCCTTTAGAAAACAGAGCAAATTCTATTTCCTGCAATATGCACAAAACCAGATTGGCATCAAGTTATTCCATGTGTAGGCCTGGCCCAGCAAACTGTGTTCCTGTGGCCACACTCTTATGCTTGCAGAATTCTTCCCAGATTCCTCCCAGGGCCTTTTTAAAGTGCCCAGAATGTTGACCTCTGCTTCCGACATAGTCTTTGAATGTTTTCTCATTCTTTGGACACTAGTTTGTACTCTGGACAATCCTCTGGGCAGAAATGGAATGGCATGTCTAGGGCAGAGCCTGTAAATTGGGGATAATAACAGTTTACATTATCTAGTACTCACCACTTGCCAAGAACTGAGCCGAGCTGTTTTCCTAGATTCTTTCATTTAACCCTCATAGTAGCCCTGTGAGGTAGGCACTAATATTGCCTCCATTTTGTAAATGAGGAAACTGAGGCATAAAGTAAATTTGCCCACAACTACCTGGCTCTTAAGTAATGGAATCATCTCACAGACACTCAGGCCTTGGAATCCAGAGTCTATATTCTTAGCCACCAAAATTAAGTGAGTGTAGAAGATTCTTTTGTCTAACTTCTCACATTGTCACTTGTGCGAACCAGAAAAAGTTTAAGAGGGAAGTGTAACATAGATTTCCATCTCCCCACCCCTGATAAATGAAGTAAACCTAAGGATGCAGTTCTCATTTTATTTCTAGACACTTTAACCAAGCAAAAGTCCTTATACTGTTATTGCTGAATAGTACCAAGGCTGAGATTCCTAAGTGTATTTTGTGCTAGAATACAACATGGAGCTACTCACATTATAAACAGTCTCAGAAGCCCTCTGTAATGACCTGAAGGATCTGAAGGACAGAAACTCACTTTGAGAACCACTGACTTCAAATTATTTTCGCATGCTTCTCTAATGTTTATAAAATGACTCTAGTGAATACTTTCTCATCTTTAGGACCTTTTAATGTATCTTATTCCTCATTAAAATAAATTTGAGCATGATTCCAGGCTAAACCAATTTCTTAAAGACAACAATGGGAACATGCAAAATATCTCCATCTAGTGTTTTTTCTTTTCTAAACAAGGACAAATTATCTTAGAATCTGACTGATTTTACTCTAGGAGAAATACCTTTGCACACAGTACCTGGCACAAAATTTGTATTCAGAAAGTGCTAGTGGTAATCACACAGTCATTATTTCTTTTTCTTTTCTTTTTTTTTTTTTTTTTTTTTTTTTTGAGATGGAGTTTTGCTCTTGTTGCCCAGGGTAGAGTCCAATGGCGCAACCTCAGCTCACCGCAACCTCCACCTGCCAGGTTCAGGCAATTCTCCTGCCTCAGCCTCCCGAGTAGCTGGGATTACAGGCATGTGCCACCATGCCCGGCTAATTTTGTATTTTTAGTAGAGACCAGGTTTCTCCATGTTGGTCAGGCTGGTCTCGAACTCCCGACCTCAGATGATCCACCTGTCTCAGCCTCCCAAAGTGGTCGGATTGCAGGCATGAGCCACTACACCCAGCCCACAGTCATTATTTCTATCACTTCACGCTGAGCAGGCTGTTGTGAATCCTGCACAAATTCATCCACACTCTCCACGGGCTCCCAGACGTCTCACTAGAACAGGAGCTCTGTGTCCTTGAGAGGGATTTTTCTCCACCCACAACAGAATAAGATGTAGTTTATCTTCCCCCGGGAAATGGGGGATTTCTTGCTTTCCTCCACATTCCTTCCCTGACATTCAGTCTCCATGATCACAGACTCTCCCAGGCATTAGGAAGAACCTTGCATTGGTACTCACACATACCACCCAGACATTCTGGCAGCACCGCCCTTTCTCACTATGGCCCCAAGTGTTCTCAGACTACAGAAGAAACCTACGGGTCCACGTACTCATTTTTTCTACCTCTTGATTCCCATCTATTATGTGTTTGTGTCCCTTCGATATATTGAAATCCTAAACCCTGCTACCTCAATTAGTGCCCTTATTTGGAGACAGGGTAGTTGTACATGTAAGCAGTTAAGATGAGGTCACACTGGACTATCTCTTAATTCAATATGATTGGTGTCCTTATAAGAAGAGGAGAAGACACAGAGGAAAGACAGCCATGTGAAGACACAGAGACACATACAGGGGAGAGCACCATGTGACAATGGAGGCAGAAATGGGAGTTATGTGTCTGCAAGCTAAAGAGTGCCAAGGATTGCTGGTAATAAGCAGAAGCTAGGGGATGGAGTGTGTGGGTTAGGGTGGTGGGGCAGGCAGAGAGAGAGAATGGCCTTGCCAGCACCCTGATTTCAGACTTCTAGCCTTTGGAACTGTGACAGAAAAAAAATTCTGTTTTAAGCCACCCAGCTTGTGGTACTTTGTTATGATGACCCTAGAAAACTTCATACAGCATCCAGGGCCAACCTCAGTTTTACCTCCCTGTGAAATTGACACAGTTTTTCCTAACAAGTAGCTCTTGGTCTCTCAACTCCTTCCCCCCCATCTATACCCTATTTAAGGGAGAAATGGGATTTGCAGATCTCAGAAGAGATACAGATGGGAAGCTTATCACATGTAGGAATACAATAGAACCTCTGTGGTAGGGAGTTAAGTACAGAGAAAACGTTGTGAACAGCCAGGTTCAGTGTGGCTGTGTTTCCCATCTGAGTCTACCCTGTGTAAGCAGGTGCTCCTGGGTTGCACCTTGGCAACTTCCCACCTGGGTCTTTGCCTCTACTCTTGGTACTCACAACCAACTCATCTACCTGCAAGCACCTTCATCTTTGGGTGCAAAGGTTTTATATTCACCGTCTGCCTCGCATTCTAGTGGTGATTTTTTAAAAAATAGTAAACCAAACAAATAGGGAAAAGACCATGGCTCGGCAGAAAGCTCCAGCCATCTAGCCTCCTCTGTGGCCCACCAGAAAGCCGTTGTGCTCTTTTCATAAACTCTATGTTGAAAAGAGATTAGATGCCCTGTGTGTGTGTGTGTGTATGTGAGAGATGTTTATTCAGAGTTGGTGGGTAGGGGGCGTGCATAAAAAGGAAAGAAAGACTTAAGTCACACAAACCAAACCCTTCTACATGTTGCATTCTCTAAAGTACCCAACATATTTCCCCCTTTCTCCTTTCTTTTTACCTTAATCTGTCTTTAATTTTCCATGATTTTTCCAATTCCTAGTCACTGACCAAACTGTCCATTTATCATGCTCCCCCAGACAACGATAATAGCAAACAGTCAGTGAGCGCTTACTACATGCTAGGCACGGCAGTAAGTGCTAACATATATGAACTCATTTAATGCTCACAACAACCTTGTGAACTGGGAATAACAATTATTATTCCTGTTTGTGGCTATTAAAATGTTAAGAAACTTCTGCAGGGTCACTGAGCTGGTAAGTGATAGGATTTGTACCTCTGCAGTCTGACTCTGCAGTCCATACTTTTTTTATATATATTTTTTATTATGAAAAACCTTGAACATATACAAAAGTAGATAGAATTGTATGATGAATTCCTATGTAATCACATACACAATTATCAAATCACAGGGAATCTAGTTTCATCTATATCCCTACTCACTTGCTTCTGTCCATATTATTTTGAAGCAAATCCCAGATATAATTTTTTCTACAACACATGCTTTTTATGTATCCTTAAAAGATGAAGAGTCTTTAAACAAGAATATGATATCATTATCATGTCTAAAAAACTGAAGAACAATTCCTTACCATCAAATATCCTGTGTTTGAATTCCCAATGGTCTCATGTCATAATTATTTTAAAGTATTTAGTTTAAATCAGGATCCCAGTAGGACCCACACACTGCAATTGGTTGACTTTTTACTTAGATCTCTTTTTAATCTATAGGTTTCCCTTCTACCTCAGTCTTTTTACTCCTTTCCAATTCAGTTGTTGGCAAAACGGAATCATTTGTCTGAAGAGTTTCCTACAGTCCACACACTTTACCGCTATATCATTCTGCCTTTGGGGTACTATATTGTAGACTTTTCATTCCATAGATTTTAGAGAGGGGAAAACTCAATGGAGTGATTTCTAGACTCACTGGAGCTTTCATGAACTACATGAAATTATAAGTACATGTGAATATGTGCATTTTAGGGAACCATAGTCTAAAACTTTTACAAGATTTTAAAAAATGATCCCATGACCCTCAAACAATCAATGATCATTAGCTCTGGTCCTGGCTTTTCATTTTAGAGATGAAAAGCAGGAGACGGCCGGGCGCGGTGGCTCAAGCCTGTAATCCCAGCACTTTGGGAGGCCGAGACGGGCGGATCACGAGGTCAGGAGATCGAGACCATCCTGGCTAACACGGTGAAACCCCGTCTCTACTAAAAAATACAAAAAACTAGCCGGGCGAGGTGGCGGGCGCCTGTAGTCCCAGCTACTCGGGAGGCTGAGGCAGGAGAATGGCGTGAACCTGGGAGGCGGAGCTTGCAGTGAGCTGAGATCCGGCCACTGCACTCCAGCCCGGGCGACAGAGCCAGACTCCATCTCAAAAAAAAAAAAAAAAAAAAAGAAAGAAAAGAAAAGTAGGAGACTTGGGTAAGTAAATTGTCCAAACTCACATAAATATTCTTAACAGGACAGGAATGTGGCTCTCAGGACCTAATCTGCTCCACTTTCCGTTTCATGCTGCATATGTGAAAGGGGAAAAGGAAAAGTGGTTTGAGGTGCTCAATAGAAGGTGTCAATTTCACCACTGTTTCAAAGTTGTCATTTACCTGAATTAATGAATTCACTTCTTGTCCACATTTGGAATCTAAAACTGTAGTCAATATTACTACCACAACATACTCACACTTCTCTTTCTCCGTATTATTGAGAGCTATATTATGCCAGAGATGTCTCACAAGCAGGATGCCAAGATCAATTATCTATCCTGAGCTAAATGAGGACTATCTTTCCTAGATGTGAGAGGATTGAGGTGGAGTGTAAGAATACTCAATTGGGAACCAGTCATTAATTGATAGTTCCTTGATCTCTTTTGGTCTGGAGATTTCTCATTAGTAAAATGAGCTAACTGGATTGTGTCAATTACTTTTCAAGCATTTTGACTGTGACGATATTCATAGTGACGATATACTCTCACTATGAATATATATGTATGTATATATCTTGAAAAAACTTTCACTGAATTATTCTTACAAACAAAATGGAATGCATCCAGATAATTTCTATTCTATTATTTTTAAAAAATAATTCTGGTTGTGGTCACAGCCTCTTAAGTTGATTGTAAGAACTGCTAAAGGAAATCTGCAGCAGTTTGAAAAATACTTTCCCAGCTGACCTCTGAATCATTCATTCATTGACTGTAGTAGGTCAGTCATTTTACAGCTATTTAATGGGCATCTATGTAGTACTAGGCACTGCAATGAGAGTTAGGAAAATGGCAATGAAAAAACGAAGACCCTCTTATGACGCTTATATCTGTGAAGTATGTTTGATCAGCTTTGACAAGGAAAGAGAATTCCAATGGAATCAGCTAAAGCTATTGAATAGGTTGGACTTAAGGGAGGAAAAAGCAGAAATACAGGTTTTTCCAAACCTCAAGCAGGAGCCCACATCAAGACTAAAATAGTCTAGACCCAAATGATGTAATTTTTGTGTCAAATGAAGATCTCCTGTGGATCCTAAATCTAATTACTGGATGTTTCTCCTTTTCCCATACTTTGCAAAGATCGAAGTGGTTGACGGGGCCCTCTTTTTAGATAAAATATTTCAGAGGCCATGGAGTGATGGAAAGGAATTCTAGAGAGCACTCTGACTGAGGGACACCCCCTGGCCATCTTATCCCCATATTCACGTGCTCACCACACCCACACCCCCAGTACCTGCAAAACCTGCTGGTATGTAATCGGTTGTTTTCTTTTCCAGAAATTTTGCTGTACCATTTTTATCCAGCAGAGGGAAGCAGAACACCAAAATCACTGCAGAAATAGTCCAGGACACATGCACACACAGCCCTTTGCTATTTTTTGTCCTGTGAATTTAGGTACTATAAAATAAGAATGTCACAGTTTTGAAAACAAATTCTGGGTAAAGCCAGCTATGGGCAAAATGCTGAAAGAGGAGAGGTTTATTTTAGCTAACTACTTATGGCCTGTCCCATCAGGATTGCCTGGAAGACATCACCCAGCTCACAAGGCCCTCTTTCAGGCTTGGCTCCTGGCAGTCTGACCTTTCAATTTTTTTCCATTCCCCAAGTTTTGGAACACCTGCTAAAATCATGCAATATTTCTGTGGTCTTCTGAGTCAGGCTTTATGCAATGGCCTTTCAATCACGGCATTTCCTACTTTAACTGCCAGGAATGGTCAGTTTCTTGTCCTCTTTTATATATTCCACAAACTGGGAAATGGTGGGTACAAACTGAAGTGCAATGCATGCTAAGTGGTCATGTAGATTGGAGTGCAGTGGCACGATCTCTGTTTACTGCAACCTCTGCATCCCCAGTTCAAGTGATTCTCCTCCCTCAGCCTCTTGAGTAGCTGGGACTACAGGCATGCACCACCATGCCCAGCTAATTTTTGTATTTTGAGTAGAGACAGGTTTTCGCCAGGCTGGTCTCAAAATCTTGGCCTCATGTGATCGGCCCACCTCAGCCTCCCAAAGTGCTAGGGTTACAGGCATGAGCCACTGCACCTGACTGAGATACAAACTCTTAATCATAGCAGACCTTCTGAAGATCCAGGTACCTTTCTGAAGCTGTACCTTTCCTCCTGCCCCACTTCTTTACAGACTTGTCCCTGTGCCTTTTAAGACTGATGCAGTACTGTCTGACTTCCCCTCCTCAGAGATGACAGCATTTTTAGGAGGCCATAGACCAACAGAAGTTGTCTTCATGCATTTCTGGGGTCCGAAAGTAGTTAAAACAAACCCCTTAGCCATTTAACTGGTGTGCTTTTCTGGAGAGAAAGGCATGAGCAGAGAGCACTCCTCAAACAGAAACAGATGCAATAATGGACAATAGACTTGGGCATGACTCAGCCTTTCCAGCTCCACACGCTCCTTCTCTACCCAACCCAGGAATATAGATCCAAGTGCAACCATGCACTTAGTCAAAAAGGGCTCTTCAAAGTGTGTCCTAATGCCATGAAATTTACTTTTATTAAGAGAGTGGGTAGGGAGGGATCATGGAACTTGTAACAGTTTAAGGTTATCATGAAGAGTCAGCAAGAATTACAGTAACGCGTGATTCTGGGTAATCAGAACCAATGAGGTGGAGAGAAGTGGGAGAGGTGCCTTATCTTTGAAAGTTTAAACTTGCCATCTTTTTTTTTTTTCTTCTTTTTTTGAGACAGAGTTTCACTCTTGTTGCCCAGGCTGGCGTCCAATAGCGCAACGTTGGCTCACTGCAACCTCTGCCTCCTGGGTTCAAGCGATTCTCATGCCTCAGCCTCCCAAGTAGCTGCGATTACAGGCACCCGCCACCACGCCCGACTAATTTTGTATTTTTAGTAGAGGTGGGCTTTCACTATGTTGTCCAGGCTGGTCTTGAACCCCTGACCTGAAGTTATCCACCTGCCTTGGTCTCCCAAAGTGCTGGGATTTCAGGCGTGAGCCACTGCACCCAGCAAACTTGCCATATTGACATATTCCTCCAGTGACTGGCATCCATCCTCGGTTGGTGTCTAAGGTATAATACAACGGACAGGTACTTTAAACGTTTTCAGTAACTTCCACAACACTAATCCATGTTTTAGGGAAAGGATTACATTTCCTTTTTAAAAAATAATTTAAGCAAGTTTTGTAAAAAGCACCAAAGGCAAAAAAAGTCATTGAAGTTTTTAAAAAATGTATTCAACTGCTGCATTAAAATACCGTACTTACAGAAAAAGAAAAAAAGGTTTAAAAAAGGACAAGAACAGGAAACAGATGCAGTAAGGGGAGAAGAGTTAGAAAAGAAACTCTGTGGGCAGGGTATGGTAAGCAGCCATCAATAACTGCCTCAGGTGCCACTTAATGCATTAATGTCCTGGGCCTCCTGAGCATCATGCAAATTAGTGAAACCCAACAGGGGGATTTGCTCTGACAAGCAGCAATAAAAGTAAAGCTGCTGTCTGTATTGACAGTAAACTACCTGTGACACTGAGATATGCCTTCTGTGTCTGGCTTATTACTCTATCATGTTCCTAAACTGGCTTGTCACAAACACCTGTTACAAAAATCAGATTCCTGGCCTCCACGTCAGACCTAATGAATCCAAATCTCTCGGCACTTGGGTTTGGATTACTTTTTATTTTTAAGTTCCTCAGCAATGATGGATAGCTTTCTTCCCCCCCACCCAACTAAAAATGTTTCAGGAATAGGATTACGTTTAAGAAAAAATAATTTAAGCAAGTTTTGTAAAAAGCATCAAAGGCTATACCTATGATGCTGACAATATTTCACCTCACTTATCTGCTTCTTTCCCAAGACTTAGTCTTTCTCTTTGAAGGAGCTGTGTTTCTCCTAGTGGTTCTGATCTTTTCATTGAAGCTGCAGGTACAAACGATGGATTGAAGTGACCACCCTTCAATCTCCAGTTCTTCAGTCAACAAATATCAAGTACCTATCAGAGTGCATCCTGTCCTGCAGCAGATATTCAAGGCTCTCCCTACAAGAATGAAGAAGGTGTTTAACCGAACGGATTGGTGGTAGAATAAAGAGAGCTGGGCGCAGTGTCTCACACCTGTAATCCCAGAATTGTGGGAGGCGAGTTGGGAGGATCGCTTGAGCCCAGGAATTCGAGACCAGCTCGGGCAACATAGTGGGACATCATCTCTAAGGAAAGAAGGAGGGAAGGTTGGAAGGAGGGAAGGAGGGAAGGAGGGAAGGAGGGAAGGAAGGAAGGAAGGAAGGAAGGAGGGAAGGAGGGAAGGAAGGAAGGAAGGAAACAAACAGAAAGATTTTAAAAAAGAGTTAAAAGGGGAAAAATACAATGTGGCAGTGGGAGAATTAAGGATGAGATGATTGCATTAGTTCATTGACCATCCCTGAGCAACAGAAACACAATCATGAGTAATCCTCGGCCCCTGCCTACAAGAAGCACGAGTCTAGGTTAGTAGCACTGCCAACCGGACCAACCATTTACACTTCTGTGTGAAATGGGGCAGAGTGGGGAGAAAAGAGTGCCTGAGCTCACAGCGTTGGCGGGGCGCAGTGAGGTCCGCCGGGACTAGGTGGAGGGAGAGAAGGAAAGTCCCTCTCTGCAATTCATCTAAGGGCCTGCTTGGACCCCGGATCACACAGCGAGAACTACCGCCTCACTACACTGGCCTTTCCCCGCGCCACCCAACAGCTCTCACGTCTCATCCTCAGGGAGCGGGGCGGGGCGAAGCGGAAGGGGAGGGGCCGACACAACCAGGCCCACTAGCCGCGCTCCAAGGCCGCGGCCCCCTTACCGCGAGAAGCGGAGTCTCGCGGGCGGCGCACGCGCAAACCTCCTGTGACGCCTGCGCCTCCTGGCTCCGCCCTCCGCTCGTGGGAGTTCCGGATGTTTAGCGTTACCATGGAGCCTGCAGGTGCCCGCGAACGCTGCTTGTCGCCTGGGCAACTGGAGAGGACGAAGCAGGACCTAGGTGGCGGCGGTGGTACCGGCTGCAATGGTGTCCAATCCCGTGCATGGCCTGCCCTTTCTTCCAGGCACGTCCTTTAAGGACTCTACGGTGAGAAGTTATCTGCCAGACTCCCACCTGTCCCCACCTTCCAGCAGCCCAGGAGGGTTCCCCGCTCAGTGCACCTCCATTCTCCTCCACTCAAGTCTGCTCTCCAAACACGTCTTCTGTCCTGACCTTGTTCTTTCTTCTCGGCCGAACTTCTGCCGTTCTTCCCTAGCCAGCTTCATCCTTCCTCTCCAGTCCTTTGCCCTCCGCCTCATCCCTTTCTAGTTTTTTCCCCACTCCATCTTGACAGTGTGTTGGCGCCTTCATTCTCATCCCGTTAGCCGCGTTCTTTCTTACGGCTCTGTTCCTCCAACCCGCTGCCTCTTTTCTCTTTAGATCACTGTTTCCCCCACGCTACTCCCAAGCTATCTGGGCCCTCTCCCTAGCTCATTCTCTCACATCATAACCTGTCTCCGTCTGCCTCCACCCTTAAAACCCTCCGCCACTATGCACCTTCATCCTCATTCCCACAGGTCCATCATTCCCGCCCCACCTGCTTCCTCTTCTGAATCCTGTACCCGATAGTCTCTCCCACTCCCAGCTCCATTTCCTGTTTTGTATGTATATCGATTCCGCTCCTCTTCTTTCCGCCAGGTCTTTTTCCTTTCTTCTTTATGCTTGCTTCCAACCTCATTCTTTTCTCTCCATCTTCTACCTTTCCATAATTTAGTCCCATCCTCTCCCCATTTTTTTCTTTCTCCATTCGGTTTTTCCCCCAAAGCTTGCTCACCTTCCTCCCAAACCATCTTTCCCTGCTTTGTAAGAGATATTCCTCTCCAGTTCCCTCAAGAATTGATTAGTTGCTGTTTATTCTTCCCCGGCTCTATTCTTTTTATTCTAACGTTTTTGTAAAAAGATTCCTGTTTAGATTTTGTTTTGCTCATTCCCCCAACCTTGTATTTTTATTTGCATTTTCTAGACAAAATTTTTTAAACAGCAGCAGCAGCTTGGATTCTTTTTTTTTTTTTTTTTTTTTTTAGCTCTTAAAATTATTTAGTATTTGTTTTAATCCTAACAGGGCTACTGAAATATGTGCTGAAAAATCAATAATGAGATTCAGTAGACTGATCATCACAGATGAGCTAACAGTAGTTTATGTTTATATAGTTTAGTACTTTAAATTCTTACCTTCCTCTCCAGCTTCACAAAGTTAAGATAAAATATTTTGTCAATTTATTTTCTTTGGAAGAATAAATTTAGAATGAAATCGAAAGTTTGATGAGAGAATTTGTATTCTGAATCTCTTTGTAATTATCCCTGCATTAAGACAAAACATCATAGATTTTTAGTTTCAGTGGACTTTTCAGTTTTATGTCATTTAGAAAATGTTGTAGGCACTTGCCTGCCCTATACAGGATGAGCTTAAGCTTTTGGTGTTGGTGAGTATAGACAGGGCTGAGTTGATACAGGGAATTACGGAGGCGTGGATGGAAGTGCAAAGCTCTAAAAACATATTGCTGTATTACAAGTAAGATGAACTGTGCATTGGACATATTTCAGATTTTAAATACACTGACCAAGTGTCAACCAATTTGCCCTATTTGAAATTTGAAAAGCATCGTCAGTATATCTTCAGCAGTGAAGGACTGAATATGTGTGAATGTAATTCTAAAGACATGCAGATAAGAAGTTAAAAACTTTTTAAAGGGGAATGGGAAAATGATTAAAAAAAAAAAAAAAGACACACAGAAGGTGAACCATAATGGACAAGTGGGGTGGAAAGGGCCGAGGTTGCCTTGCCTGGTGTGTCTGTGAGTTATGGCTGAATGGTGGTAGAGACGAGACATTTGTGTAAAACAAAGAAATAAACGGAAGTTACTGATGTTGCTCCTGTCTTTGGTGGTGGAAGAAGAGCTTGAAGTTCCATAAATTACCCAATGAGGATGTCAACTCAGCGCATTTTGTTCTGTATCATGTTTACTATGTACCTGGAGCAGTCCCTGTCAACTGACTTGTGACTCTGAATACATGACCTTTAAAAACAAATGTCCAAGTTTATAACCCTTTTAGCAAAAGAAGTTTATTCTGTTGTACCTTTCATGTTAGTACAGTTCTTGAAAGATGGTAGGCTGGACTCTAAAGCAATTAGGATGTAGAAAGTTTTTTTCATAAAAATATATTTTATGATTAATCCTAAATTGTATCTATGTAACTTTATATATTTGAATGTTGTATATATAAAATTTTGAAAGTATTCTCACAACAGAAAAAGGAAAACCATTAACATAACCTCTAATTTACCTTTCTACTCTTCTTTATGTAATCTTTTAAATAAAAATGTGTTCATTGTAAAAAAAATCAACATAATTTAGAAATGTATAATACAGAGGACCAAACCAGTCTCTTCGTGCACATATTTCCATGCTTATAATTGTAGTATACATATAATTTTATATGTTGCTTTTTCAGGCTTATTAAATCATAAATATTTTCACTAAGTTGCCACATAATCTTTAAAATCAATATTTTAATGACAGCACCATAATCCATTGAGTGAGTTTTCGATCATTTACTCATGTCTTCATGTGATTGTCTTTTAGACTGTCTTCAACATTTACCATTGTAATAGGCAGCTTCAGACATATAGCTCTTTCTCATAATTCTGGATCATATTCTTAAATAAATGGTCAGGGGTAGAATTGAGTTCAAGACTTTAAATATATACCATCCAGTTGCTTTCCAAATAGTTGTAAGAATGTATCACTGTCATTGTGACAAGGGGAACATGTAAAAATAAATTCATTGCATGTAAAAATAAAATTCACAAAACCATATCTTCTAGGTTCTACAGTTTTTATGGTCACCAGATATCAGATGAAAAACATGAGAAGACTAGTGAAAAACTTAAGAGTATAGATGAGATACTCTTTTAATCTCTCGTGCAAGGTGAATTGATAGTTAAATTGGGCATTACAGAGCAGGGCTTTAAATTTTACTTTAAGCTCAGGTGGCTACTTCGCTCCTTGTTCTTGTTCAAGTGTTATAACTTAAAATACACAATCTTTTAAGGTAGGTAAGCTTTTTTTTTTTTTTTTTTTTTTAAGACAGAGTGTCACTGTTGCCCAGGCTAGAGTGCAGTGGTTCAATCATAGCTTATTGCAGCTTGGACCTCCCCGGCTCAAGTGATTCTTCCGCCTCAGCCTCCCAAGTAGCTGGGACTATAATAGGCATAAGCCACCACACCCAGCTAATTTATTTATTTCTTTTAGTTTTTGTAGAGACAGGGTCTTGTTGCCCAGGCTACTCTTGAACTCCTGGGCTGAAGTGATTTCTCCCTCTTCAGCCTCCTAGAGTGCTGGGATTATAGGCATGAGCCAGCATGCCCAGCCTTAATATTGGTAAGCTTCTTGGTGTAAGTTTCGTGATGCTTATAAGCAAATATTTAGGTTATATTTTTAAAAGTTAATTTTTTTAACCTAAAAAATATTTGTCTAATGTTATTAATGACACACTTCTTTTCTTCAGAAAACAGCCTTCCATAGAAGCCAGACGCTGGGCTACAGGAACGGCTATGCAATTGTTCGACGTCCCACAGTTGGGATAGGCGGAGACCGGCTCCAGTTCAACCAGCTGTCCCAGGCTGAGCTGGATGAGTTGGCCAGTAAGGCACCAGTCTTAACTTATGGCCAGCCTAAACAAGCCCCACCTGCAGATTTTATTCCTGCACATGTGGCTTTTGACAAAAAGGTATCATCTGGAATTTTAGGGTACCCCTTGAATTAGGGTCTGAGAGCCAACTGCTTGCAGAAAAGTTAAAACAGTAAACCACAGAATTTCCAAAGTGCTCTGAGGAGAAAATTGTTCAAATGCCTTAACCCTTAGTCATGGACAGCTGAACTCAGGCTAAAAAGAGGCTTTCTTTAGTCAGGAAGCTGATTACAGGGAGTAAAGTAATTCCCTGTAGCCTTCACCGGACTATTTTCCAAATGCAGTTAAAGAAAAGTTGGCTATAATTCTGAATTCCTGAATTTATATTCTATGTTTATCGGCCATGTGTTTTCCCCTTTTTAAAGGTACTGTATTCTGTAATGGGGACATATCTAATCTTCATGAGATGCAGAATATCATAATGAAAACAATGACTCCATCTATTGTCAGTTTTTTGCAGGCAATCTCCGTAAGTTGTTTTTCAGGGAACATTTCATGTTTGATATTACATAACCAATGGGTGGTATAACATTTTTGTTTGTTTCTCATTTATCTTTATGTTTTTGCAATGTGAGTTTCCTCATTTCCATCTGTTGACATTACCACATCATTCTTGTTTTTCCTTGTCAATGAGCCTCCTCTTTTCACTAAAGTGACCTAGCCCTGACCATGTAGCAGAATCACTGGCGAGATTTTTAAGAAAATTACATGTTATTCCAACCCTCATCAATTCTAATTTCCAGATGAGCTTTATGTGTAACTGGTTCTGAGAACTACTGATCAGTTTTGATAAGTTAGCTTTCCTAATTTACTCTTAGTCTGTTTCTTTTCTTGTCTTAATTGTTATGTTATCATTCCTGTTAAATGCCTGTAACATTTTCATCCAGCTAACCAACTTTTATTGAGTACCTGTTGTAAGCTAGAGGCTGGGGAGGAGCTATGTCATTTACATTGATAATCACTTATTTTTAAACAGTTTTAATCTCTCAACTAGAATCCATATCATTTCCTCTTCCTCACTTAACTCATTTATAGGGACACATTCACATCTGCATTCATAGGCCGAATCTAAACATCCACGAAACAGTATGATTTATATAATTGGATATATCTTTTCCTTTTGCTTGTTTCTTTTGTTTATTTGTGGCTCTGACAGGCACTGCAAAATCAGCAGAGAAGGGAGAGGGCTGAAAATACAAGAGAGAAGTGGGATAGGCACTAAATAATTACCAAGATATGAATCCTGGTATGTTTAATTTTTACCGAAAAGAATAGTAAGTAACTGTGATAAAGTAAAAGGTGATAAAGTGATACCTGTCGTAAGAAAGTATTAGTAAAATTCAGCGGAGAAATTGTGCTTGAGTAGGAAATAGGCTTCCTATGTTTTGTTTTTCTATGTTATTTTACACTAATTGTTGTTACTTACTTTGTACTTATTTAATATTCATAATTCATTTATTTAAGGATAGTGCACATAAAATACTATTTTTATTTTCCAATTAATTTTACTTGGATCATCACAATTTCTAGATAAATGAGCCTTAGCGTAGATAATGGGGTTGAGAGAAGCTAAATGCATGACTTTGAAACTAAGTTTGTTTGTTTATAATAAGGGAATTATGGTTTCTTTGAATTAAATGAAGGTTCTAATTTTTTTAGGAATACCTGGAGGTCCACATAATAGCCAACATATTTGTTTATATTTTGGAAATTCTTAGGACTGTTCCTCATAAACAGAATATAACTTCATTTCTTACTTAGGTAATAAAGACCAGGACATCTATTCCAAGTGCCCTCATCTTTTCCCGTTGCTCCCATATAATTCTGGCATCACCTACTATATTCTGTTTCCCAGACTGACCTCCAGCTCTTTATTTCTGATGTTCTTCTTTCATCCTTTTCATCTTCAAGTTTCATATTATTTCTATTTCAGACACTCTAGTGACTACTTCTCTAGCAAGAGTCATATCATCCTGTCCTCTTTCTATAATATCTTGTGACTCCTTTAAGCAAGATAACTTTGTTTCTCACTTGACTGCCAAATCACTTACAATCTGACTTCTCCCTACCCACAGCCCCAACATACTTTTTCCTAGGTAGCCAGTGCTGTCCCTTTTACCAGATCTGGAGAGGTTTACTTTGTCAGCATTCTCTTTGGCCTGTTTGTGCCACCTGACACTGTTGACCCTCCCTCCCTTCTTGAAACTGCTCTTCTTTTGCCTCCATGACTCTCGTTTTCCTTCTCCTTTCTATGTGATTGCTTATTCTTTAGCCTCCCTTCCTTTTTTCAATTCTTAACTTACAAGTATTTTCAAGGTTCTGTCTCATTCTTTATATAATTTTCTTGAGATCTCACACACTTTCATGTTTTCAGCCGTCACCTCGCTGTAGACAATGTCACTATTTAGTTCCAACTCTGACATCATTGAGACTCAAGACCTATATCCCCCTGGCCCATGGGATATCTTCACCTGGATTAACTGTTGGTACCTCAAGTTCTGTATGTCTCTAACTTATCTCTATCCCTCACTCTTTCCCATAGATCTGCTTTCCCTTTGTGATTCCACTAGGTAATCCAAGCTTGAAACCTGAGCCATCTTTGGCTTTTTCTCTCCTCTATTCTCCACACTTAATGAGTTGCCAAGTCAAATGTCTCTCACTTTCATTTCCTTTGCCACTATCGTAGTTCAAACAAGCCAAATGACTACCTAACTGTTGTTTTAGTCTCATTCCTAGTCCTTATGCTTATAACAGGTATGCTGCCTGGTTTATTCTCTAGAGTTCAGCTCTGATTATGTCATTTTTCTGGGAAAATGCCATCAGGCTTTCTTAACCAATACAGTAAGCATTACCACTATTCACCTTGCTGTTCTAGCCCCCAACTTGAAAGTCATCTTTCATTCTTCTTTCCCCTCACAATCCACATCTAATCTACTAGCAAGCTCTATTGTTTCTGTTTCTAAAATGTGTAACTAATTCATTTACTTATTTTCATCTTCACTATTACCATAAATTTATTTTCCACAGAGCAGCCAAGCTTATTTTTTGAAAATCCGATTATGTCAAATACTGACTGAAACACTTCCATGGCTTCCCCATCATCTATAAAGATCCAACTCTACAGGTTCCTCACAGGCCTACTGGAGCTGACCCTCCCTGCTATCTCCCCAGCCTCATCTTGGGTCCTTTTTCTCACCTACCATGTTTCAATACATTGGGTTTATTTTTACTGATTTCCTTGAAATGGCAGCATTTGAAAATTCCAATTCGGGACCTTTTTGTACATGGCGTTTCTCCTATCTGAAATAGTTTCCCCACCATCCTTAAGTGGCTGACTCCATCTTTCCTTTCAGTGAGGCTTTTCCTGACCACTCTACTATGGCAGTTCCTCCTCATTTTTCTATATCACTTCCCTCTCTTTTTTTTTTCCCTTCGCAGCACTATAATTTGTGTTGCTGATTTGTTTAGTGTTTGTCTGTCCCACCTGAGTGTATACTTCATGAAGGTAAGGACTTATCTAGTTTATTATATATTTAGTGCTCAATAAATGTTAGTTCTAAAATGACATGAATAATTAACAAATAAAATTTATTTCTTGTCTGTGTCACTGCTGAAAATTGACAAACTGAACACGTAACATATATGCATATAATAATGTAAAATTAAAAATGTGACTTGGCTTTTTATAGTTGTGTGTGATATGAAAATATTTATGCAGCATTTCCCCCCTTCATCTTGAAGTAAATAGAAATATTTTTATGTTTATTGTGGCATTCTGAGAACTTCCTGGGAGTTAGGAGACCTGTATTATAATTATGGGTCTCCTACCAGCTAGCATTGTGACTTTGTAGAGTCACAATCTCTAATTTCCTCATCTGTAAACTCAGAAGGTTAGACTACATGATAACCAGGAGCCCATCCTGCTATAAAATTCCATGAAAAGTATATATTTTAAACACAGTATTTAAATATAATTTTTCTTTTCTTTCTATGTAATAATCAAGTTCTTATTCTACCTGGGAAAGGTGATGTTATCCCACTACTTAAAAAAATGTTTTTTTATTTCCATAGGTTATTGGGGAACAGGTGGTGTTTGGTTACATGAGTAAGTTCTTTAGTGGTGATTTGTGAGATTTTGGTGTACCCATCACCCAAGCAGTATAGAGTGCCCCCAATTTGTAATCTTTTATCCCTTACCCCCTTCCCACCCTTTACCTGGGTCCCCAAAGTTCATTGTGTCATTCTCATGCCTTTGCATCCTCATACCTTAGCTACCACTTATGAGTGAGAACATACAATGTTTGGTTCTCCGTTCCTGAGTTACTTCACTTAGAATAATAGTCTCCAATCTCATCCAAGTAATTGTGAATGCTATTAATTCATTCCTTTTTATGGCTGAATAGTATTCCATCATATATATCACAGTTTCTTTATCCACTCATTGATTGATGGGTATTTGGGTTGGTTCCACATTTTTGCAGTTGCAAATTGTGCTGCTATAAACATGCATGTGCAAGTATCTTTTTTTGTATGATGACTTCTTTTCCTCTGGGTAGATACCCAGTAGTGGGATTGCTGGATCGAATGGTAGTTCTACTTTTAGTTCTTTAAGGAATCTCCACACTGTTTTCCGTAGTGGTTGTACTAGTTTACATTCCCACCAGCAGTGTAGAAGTGTTCCCAGTTCGCTGCATCCACACCAACATCTAATAATTTATTATGTTTTGATTATGGCCATTCTTGCAGGAGTAAGATGATAGCACATTGTGGTTTTGATTTGCATTTCCCTGATCATTAGTGATGCTGAAGATTTTTTCATATGTTTGTTGGCCATTTGTATATCTTCTTTTGAGCATTGTCTATTCATATCCTTAGCCCACTTTTTGATGGGCTTGTTTTCCTTGCTAATTTGTTTGAGTTCATTGTAGATTCTGGATGTTAATCTTTTGTCAGCTGTATAGATTGTAAAAATTTTTTCCCACTCTGGGTATTGTCTGTTTACTCTGCTGACTGTTCCTTTTGCTATGCAAAAGCTCTTTAGGTTAATTAAGTCCCACCTATTTATCTTTGTTTTTATTGCATTTGCTTTTGGGTTCTTGGTCATGAAATCCTTGCCTAAGCCAATGTCTAGAAGGGGTTTTCCAATGTTATTTTCTAGAACTTTAATAGTTTCAGGTCTTAGATTTAAGTCCTTGATCCATCTCGAGTTGATTTTTATATAAAGTGAGAGATGAGGATCCAGTTTTATTCTCCTATGTGTGGCTAGCCAATTATCCCAGCACAATTTGTTGAACAGGGTGTCCTTTCCTCACTTTATGTTTTTGTTTGCTTTGTCGAAGATCAGTTGGCTGTAAGTATTTGGCTTTATTTCTGGGCTCTCTGTTCTGTTCCATTGGTCTATGTGCCTATTTTTATACCACTACCTTGCTGTTTTGGTAACTATGGCCTTATAAGTATAGTTTGAAATCAGGTAGTGTGATGCCTCCAGGTTTATTCTTTTTGCTTAGTCTTGCTTCGGCTATGCGGGCTCTTTTTTGATTCCATATGAAGTTTAGGATTGTTTTTTCTAATTCTGCGAAGAATGATAGTGGTACTTTGACAGGAATTGCATTGAATTTGTAGATTGCTTTTGGCAGTATGGTCATTTTCACAACATTGATTCCCATCCCATTGGCATGGAATGTGTTTCCATTATTTGTGTCATCTATGATTTCTTTCAGCAGTGTTTTGTAGTTTTCCTTGTAGAGGTCTTTCATCTCCTTGGCTAGGTATATTACTAAGTTTTTGTTTGTTTGTTTGTTTTTCAGCTATTGTAAAACGGGTTGAGTTCTTGATTTGATTCTCAGCTTGGTCGCTGTTGGTGTAAAGAAGAGCTAGTAATTGTGTATATTAATTTTTATCCAGAAGCTTTGCTGAATTCTTTTATCAGTTCCAGGAACTTTCTGGAAGAGTCTTTAGGATTTTCCATGTAAACAATCATATCATTAGTGAACAGTGACAGTTTGACTTCTTTACCTATTTGGATGACCTTTATTCCTTTCTGTTGTCTGATTGCTCTGCCTGGGACTTCTAGTACTGTGCTGAAGAGAGTGTGCTGTGAGTGGACAGAGTGGGCATCCTTGTCTTGTCCCAGTTCTCAGAGGAAATGCTTTCAACTTTTCCTCATTCAGCATTATGTTGGCTGTGGGTTTGTCATAGATGGCTTTTATTACGTTGAGGTATGTCCCTTGTATCGATTTTGCTGAGAGTTTTAAACAGAAAGGGGTCCTAGATTTTGTCGAATACTTTTTCTGCATCTATTGAGATGATCATGTGATTTTTTGTTTTAATTGTGTTTATGTAATGTATCACATTTATTGACTTGCATATGTTAAACCATCCCTGCATCTCTGGTATGAAACCCAGTTAATCATGGTGGATTATCTTTTCGATATGTTGTTGAATTCGGTTAGCTAGTATTTTGTTAAGGATTTTAGCATCTATGTTCATCAGGGATATCGGTCTACAGTTTTATTTTTCGGTTATGTCCTTTCCTGGTTTTGGTATTAGGGCGATACTACCTCCATAGAATGATTTAGGGAGAATTCCCTCTTTCTCTATCTTGTAGAATAGTGCCAAAAGGATTGGTACCAGTTTTTCTTCAAATGTCTGGTAGAATCCTTCTGTGAATCTATCTGGTCCTGGACTTTTTTTTGCTGGTAATTTTTAAATTATTTCAATCTCGCTGCTTGTTATTGGTCTGTTAAGGGTATCTAATTCTACCTGAATTAAGCTAGCAGGGTTTTCTCTTTCAGGAATTTATCTGTCTACTATAGGTTTTCTAGTTTATGTGCATAAAGGTGTTCATAGTAGCCTTTTGTATTTCTGTGGTGTCAGTTGTAATATCTTCCATTTTGTTTCTAATTGAGCTTATTTGGATTTTCTCTCTTCTTTTCTTGGTTAATCTTGCTAATGGTCCATGAATTTTATTTATCTTTTCAAAGAACCAGCTTTTTGTTTCATTTATCTTTTGTATTTTGTTTGTTTCAATTTCATTTGTTTCTGCTTTGGTCTTGGTTATTTTCTTTCTTCTGCTAGGTTTGGCTTTCGTTTGTTCTTGTTTTTCTAGTTCCTTGAGGGAGATGTGACCTTAGATTGTCTCTTAGTGCTCTTTCAGACTTTTTGATGTATGCGTTAAGGGTTTGAACTTTTCTCTTAGCACTGCTTTTGCTGTATCCCAGAGGTTTTGATAGATTGTATCATTATTGTCATTCAGTTCGAATAATTGTTTAATTTCCATCTTGATTTTTTTTTTACCCAAAACTCATTTAGGAGCAGGTTATTTAATTTCCATGTATTTGGATGGTTTTGAAGGTTCCTTCTGGAATTGACTTCCAATTTTATTCCACTGTGGTCTGAAAGACTGCTTGATATAATTTCAATTTTCTTAAATTTATTAAGGCTAATTTCGTGGCATATCATATGGTATATCTTGGAGAAAGTTCCATGTGCTGTTGAATAGAATGTATATTCTGTGGTTGTTGGGTAGAATGTTCTGTAAATACATTAAGTCCATTTGTTCCAGGGTATAGTTTAAATCCATTGTTTCTTTGTTGACTTTCTGTCTTGATGGCCTGTCTAGTGCTGTCAGTGCAGTATTGAAGTCCCCCCCTCCTCATTATTGTGTTGCTGTCTATCTCATTTCTTAGGTCCATTAGTAATTGTTTTTTCAGTCGGGTGCTCCAGTGTTAGGTGCATATATATTTAGGATTATGATGTTTTCCTATTGGACAGGCCTTTTATTATTTAATGTCCCTCTTTGTCTTTTTTAATTGCTGTTGCTTTAAAGTTTGTTTTGTCTGATATAAGAATAGCTATTCCTGCTCGCTTTTGGTGTCCATTTGCATGGAGTTTCTTTATCCACCCCTTTACCTTAAGTTTGTATGAGTCCTTATGTATTAGGTGAGTCTCTTGAAGGCAGCAGATGGTTGGTGAATTCTTATCCATTCTGCGGTTCTGTATCTTTTAAGTGGAGCATTTAGGCTGTTTACATTCAACATTAGTATTGAGATGTGAGATATCATTCCATTCATCGTAGTATTTGTTGCCTGTATACCTGGATTTTTTGGTTTTTGTTTTTAATTGTATTTTTGTTTTATAGGTCCTGTGAGATTTATGCTTTACAGAGGTTCTGTTTTGATGTGTTTTGATTTGTTTCAAGATTTAGAGCTCTTTTTAGCAGTTCTTGTAGTGGTAGCTTGGTAGTGGCAAATTCTCTCAGAATTTGTTTTTCTGAAAAAGACTGTATCTTTCCTTCATTTATGAAGCTTAGTTTCACTGAATACAAAATTCTTGGTGATAATTCTTTTCTTTTAAGAGGCTGAAGATAGGGCCCCAATCCCTTCTAGCTTGTAGGGTTTTTGCTGAGAAACTGCTGTTAATCTGATAGGTTTTCCTTTATAGGTTACCTGGTGCATTTGCTTCACAGCTCTTAAGATTCTTTCCTTCATCTTAACTTTAAATAACCTGAGGAAAGTGTGCCTAGGTGATGATCGTTTTGTAGTGAATTTCCCAGGTATTCTCTGAGCTTCTTGTATTTGGTTGTCTATGTCTCTAGCAAGGCTGGGGACATTTTCCTTGATTATTCCCCCAAATATGTTTTCCAAACTTTTAGATTTTTCTTCTTCAGGAATGCTGATTATTTTTAGGTTTGGTTATTTAGCGTAATCCCAAACTTTTTAGAGGCTTTGTTCATATTTTCTTATCCTTTTTTCTTTGTTTTTGTTGGATTGGGTTAATTAGAAAACCTTGTCTTTGAGCTCTGAAGTTCTTCCTTCTGCTTGTTTGATTCTATTGCTGAGACTTTCCAGAGCAGTTTGCATTTCTATAAGCACATCCATTGTTTTTTCCTGAAGTTTTGATTGTTTTTTATTTATGCCATTTCATTGAAAAATTTTCCCTTCACTTCTTGTATCATCTTTTTGATTTCCTTAAATTGGGCTTTGCCTTTCTCTGGTGCCTCCCTGATTAGCTTAATAACTAACCTTCTAAATTATTAGGTAAATTAGGGATTTCTTCTTGGTTTCAATCTATTGCTGATGAGCTAGTGTGATTTTTGGGAAGCATTAAAGAACCTTATTTTGTCATATTACCAGAGTTGGTTTTCTGGTTTCTTCTCATTTGGGTAGACTCTGTCAGAGGGAAGGTCTAGGGCTCAAGGCTGTTGTTCAGCTTCTTTTGTTCCATGGGGTGTTCCCTTGATGTAGCACTCTCTCCCTTTTCTTATGGGGATGTGGCTTTCTGGGAGCCGAGCTGTAGTGATTATTATCTCTCTTCTGGATCTAGCCATCCAGCAAGTCTGCCAGGCTCCAGGTTGGTACTGGGGGTTGTCTGCAGAGTCCTGTGCTGTGAGCCATCTGTGAATCTCTCAGCCATGGATACCAGCACCTGCTCCAGTGGAGGTGGCAGCGGGGTGAAGCGGACTCTGTGAGGGTCCTTAGCCTTGGTTGTTTAACGTACTATTTTTGTTTTGGTTGGTCTCCTGCCAGGAGGTGGTGTTTTCAAGATAGCATTAGCTGTGGTAGTATGTGGGGGAACAGGCAGTGGGTGGGCCCCTAGAACTCCCAAGAGTGTATGCCCTTTGTCTTCAGTTACCAGGGTGGGTAGGGAAGGACCATTAAGTTGGGGCAGGGCAAGATGTGTTTGAGCTCAGACTCTCCTTGGGCAGGTCTTGCTGCAGCTGTTGTGGGGGCTGGTGGTGAGGGTCTGAGGTCAATGGAGTTGTGTTCCTAGGAAGATTATTGCTGCCTCTACTGTGTACTTCAGGTTGTCAGGGAAGGGGGCGAAAGCCAGCAGTCACAGACCTCACCCAGCCCCCATGCAATCCAAAGGTCCAGTCTCACTCCCACTGTCCCGCCCCTCTCCAACAACACCAAGTCTGTTTCCAGGCAGTGGGTGAGCAGGGCCGAGAACTTGCCCCAGGCTACTTGCCTCCCGGCTTTGAAAGCAAGTGGGGCTTTCCTTTTTCCCCAACCTGTGGAATCTACACATTGGATTCACACCCTCTCCCGAGTTCTGGCCAGGAGACTTCTTGATTGGTTCAAATTGTTACAGAGTTCAGCTGGAGGTTCCCTTCTTCCTGTGGCCTTTTCCCAGTGCCTCTGGCTGCCCTCCCCAAGTACCCCTGTGAAGCAAGGCAGAAATGGCTTGGTAGGGGACCCCAGCGAGACCACAAGACTTTTCCTGCTGCTTCCTCTACCCCTGTATTTCACCCGGCTCTCTGAATTGACCCAGCTCCAGGTAAGGTCAGAATCTTCTGTAATCTAGACCTTCAGGTTCCTCAGTGGGGGTGTGTGTTTGGGGGCAGTTGATCTCCCTTTCCCACTTCCATGGTTTGGGCACTCACAGTATTTGGGGGGTCTCCTGGGTCCTGCAGGAGCAATCTGCTTCCTTCAGAGGGTCTGTGGATTCTCTCCGCTTTCCTAATTTACTCCTGCAATCATCCTGTAGCAAAAGTTCACCGTGTGAGCCTTCACACGCTGCTCTGCCTGTCTGAGTGGGAGCTGCAATCTAGTCCTTCCTTCCATCTGCCATGATTCCAGGGAAACTTTCCAAAGACCTTTTCTTTGTTAACTCTTCTCCCCAAGTCATTCTTTGTGGGAGGAGCATAGAACTCTTAATTCTGTTCTTAATAAATAGATAAATGCCTTTTAAAAATTAACAATCAATTAAGTAATTCTTTTTGGTTAGCGTATTCTTTACCTGAGACCTTACACACACACACACACACACACACACACATATATATCAAGGAGATATATATATCTCTCTCTCAAGGAGATATGTGTGTGTGTATATATATATATATCAAGGAGATATAGATATCAAGGAGATATAGATATAGATATCAAGGAGATATATCTATATATCTCCTTGCCTCCCATTCTGAGGCCAACTTCCTGTGGCCATAGGCATTTTCATGCCCACCAGTCTTAGAAAACAGACGGTTTGACAACATGGCTATGGCCACAGACTCGATCTTTGGTTGTCTTCTCTGTGATTCTCTTCTTACTCCTTTGGTGAGTTGCCCAGGTTCATGGCTTGAAATGTCCTCTTTATGATGATAAGTTGTTCTCTAAACATATGTATACATAAATGCCTATTTGACATCTCCTCTTGAATGTCTAATAAATATCTCAAATTAAGCATATCTAAAACTGCACTCCCAATTTTGTCTTCTTACCCCCAAAATCTGTTCTGCAGCAGTCTTCTTCACATCAATTTGATAGTAATTCTGTTCTTTCAGTTGCTTGGCCAAAAATGTTTGTATTATCCTTGAATGTTCTGTAATATTTACTTCTTCCCCTAAACCCAGTCCTGCAGTATAAATTACCCCCTGCAGTATACAACTTGTGCTGTCATTTAAATTCAGTAAGTCTAAAATCAAACTCACCATCTGCCATACCCAAATTATCTTCCTATGTTTACATTTCTATGGGATCACCACTATATCGCCAGCACTGGGTTTTCCTTAATACCTCATCTGCTTCCATCTTCCCACTTCCTTACTATCAATCCAGTCAGACTTCTGCTTTTCCATTGCTGCTAATTAATTACTGCAGACCTAGACTATTCAAGGGGCTTTCAATCTGATTGCCATACCTAGTACTTCCTCCTCCATCATAGCCTGCATACTGCTGCTGGGTTTCCTTCCTCTGCTTCTGTTATTGCCACTGCTTACAAACCCCCCTTGTATCCTCTGCTGATCTAAAATCTTCCCACTCTTCAAGTCTAATACGTCTCCTGTTTCCTCCTAGTTAAGCTTTCTCTGACTACTTTAGCTCACACGGATTCCTTCTTGGAACCACTATAGCATCTGTTATCTGAGAAGTAGCAAGATATGTGGAGAGAATATTGGGTTGTGAGTTAATAGTCTGAATTTTAGTTCCAGCTCTGGCCCTAACCCCTTACATGGCCTCAGGCAAGCCACCTTACTACCCTGGGTCTCAGTTTCCTCCTTATATAAAATAAGTGGGGTTCGACTAGCTGAACGGTTCAGCTTAAACATTTTATGTATTTATAAATATATGGCTCAGATACAGGCCATTTTATATATGAATTACTATGATCATGTCCC
The DNA here is from genome assembly GCF_047675955.1 of Chlorocebus sabaeus. Classification (NCBI taxonomy): domain Eukaryota; kingdom Metazoa; phylum Chordata; class Mammalia; order Primates; family Cercopithecidae; genus Chlorocebus; species Chlorocebus sabaeus. Next base: position 52,416,289 of record NC_132920.1, read on the forward strand.
CACTTTCAGTTCTTTGCAGTTGATCTAAAATATTACTTCAACATTATCTGTCCTTTGTTTTTACCGTGTTATTTTTCTCCTTCAAACATTCCACTGCACTTATCCATTTTATCTTTTTATTATGAGTTTTAAGGCCTTCATTGTATTCATATTTCTTCTATGCAATTGCCAGTTCTCTTTTGGTTTTTATCTTGTTTTTCCACAGTAGTTATTCTACCTTTTTTTTTTTTTTTTAGTAGCAGTGCCCATGTATAGAATTATTTCATCTTTCCATTTATCAATTCATATTTGTGTTTCATTTAGGATCTTCTTGATTTGTTCCTCCTATTCTAGTAGAGGCTTGGGTAGACTATCTTGCCTGCTTAGAATCCCATTCTAATACTTTCTCTCCTTGAAAAGACACATTAAAAACAGAGACAAAATAACAGAAATTTAAAAATCCCAAAGCATGTCAATATATGCTTTTTATAATATTGTTTTATGTTTTTATTTTTTATTTTTTTGAGATGGAGTCTCACTCTGTCACCCATGCTGGAGTGTGGTGGCGCTAACTCAGCTCACTGCAACCTCCACCTCCTGGGTTCAAGTGATTCTCCTACCATAGCCTCCTGAGTAGCTGGAATTACAGGCGCCCACAACCATGCCTGGCTAATTTTTGTGTTTTTAGTGCAGACGGGGTTTCATCATGTTGACCAGGCTGGTCTCGAACTCTTTAACTCAGGTGATCTGCCTGCCTCAGCCTCCCAGAGTGCTGGGATTATAGGCGTGAACCACCGCGCCTGGCATGTTTTATGTTTTTTAAATGTATAATCTATATATTGATACCATTTTGACTTCACATTGATGATGATGCTCCCCAGAGGACCAAGGGTTTGCTTGATGTAATATATGTGTTCCTGAGCACAATGAGGGTATTTACACACACCTTTTAGAGATTCTGTAGTGGATTGATGATGAGGGTATGTACACACCCTGCAAAGATTCTATAGTGGATTGATGATATGAAAGTCATTCATATAAATCTATAATAATGAATGCAATTAATATACATTTACAAAGGACTACACTTCTAAAGAAGTGCAATTAACCCTCATTTTCAGTTTGAAACCAAAAATCACAATCTTTTCCAAGACTTTTTACTCTTCCCAGAAGTTCTGGGAGGGACTTTTGACATGGAGGTGAAGCCAGTAGAGTTAAGATGTATTTGAGATATATTCTCACCAAGGAACGTATGCAATAACTGTTTATACACATTGTGAGTATTTAAGGCAGATGTCAGCAAACTTTTTCTGTAAAGGGGCAGATAGCATATATTTTGGCCATTGCAGTAGTTTTAGTCTGCATAGTCTGCCACAACAAAATACTACAGATTGAGTGGCTTAAATAATAGAATTTATTTTCTGACAGTTCTGGAAGTTGGAGGTCCAAGATCAAGGTGCCAGCTGGTTTGAATTCTGGTGAGGGCTCTCTTCCTGGCTTGCATACAGCAGTCTTCTTGCTATGTCTTCATGTGGCCTTACCTTGGTGTGTACATGTGGGAGTTGGGGGAGGGAAGTAACTCTCTTTCTTTTCTCCTTCTCTTCTAAGGCCACCAGTTCTATGGGATTAGACTTAAAGGTGGCATACCCCTATCCTTAAGATCTCGTTTAACCTTAATAACCTTCTAAGGATCCTGTCTCCAAATATAGTCACATTGAGGGTTAGGGGTTCAACATATGAATTTTGGGGATGAGGGGGACACAATTTAGTCTGTGTATTTCTGTCACAACTGTTCAACTCTTCCCTTGTAATGGGAGAGCAGCTGTTAACAAAAAGGCATAAATTATTTACATAGTTATTTGTGGATTGAGAATTTAAATTTGTATAATTTCCATGTGTTATGAAATTTTTTAAAAATTTTTAAACCATTTAAATATGTAAAACCCATTCTTAGCTTGCAGGTCATAAAAAAAACAGGTGGCAGGTTAGATTTGTCCCATGGACTATAGTTTTCAGTGTCTGTAGTTTTAGAGTATCAAGATTTATAGGATAGGAGTGATGAGTGTTAAAATCTCCCTGTGTGGTTCTGTTTTCAGGAGGGTACTTGATATTTTTCAGATGACTATGACAAGCTAATAGTACACCATTTCTCCTTTCCTTGCATGTTACAGGTACTGAAATTCGATGCCTATTTCCAAGAAGATGTTCCTATGTCAACTGAGGAACAGTATAGGATCCGTCAAGTGAACATTTACTATTATCTAGAAGATGACAGCATGTCTGTCATAGAGCCTGTTGTAGAAAATTCTGGAATCCCTCAAGGCAAGTTAATAAAACGCCAGCGGCTAGCCAAGAATGACCGGGGTGACCATTACCATTGGAAAGACCTAAATCGAGGAATAAACATCACAATTTATGGCAAAACTTTCCGCGTTGTTGACTGTGACCGATTCACACAGGTATAGCATATATTTTTGACAGTTGTGGGGTCTGAGGCATCATTGTAATTTATAGAAGGATACATTTCATTTATTAGGGTAAGGGGAGGACATTGGTAATCTGTCCTGCATGAATTATTATGGTTGGGTAGATATTTGCATGTGTGTATGTGCTGATATGTGCCAACACTAGTAGTAACATAATTTTTTCAGAATGATATTGATACTTATTCACTCAAAATCAAACTCTCATCATAGATGAATCGTTTGGTAAGAAACCAGGTTAAAATGGCAGTTCAAATAGAGAGTAGGGGAATAACACCCCTGCTGGGATGGAAGTATAGAAGAGGGATTAAACGTTTTATCTTAAGTGTGAGCTTACAAAAATAGCACTACTTCTATTAGCCGATATGAGCCTAAAACTTTTTGTGTAACTCATATATTTTTGGTAAATGATACTCGCTATATTCTAGGAAAGCTTACCATCTAAAGAATTTCTGAAATAAAACCACTTTTAAATGAAAAAAACTCTTCTATATGTAAAAAGTCCTCTACTTTCTTTATTTCATAAGTTTGGATTTTTTAGTACAAAGGAAACCCTTCTTAAAGTTACATGCATAGAGGCTGTAGATGGCCTTTCTTTACTACAAAGTGTAGGAATTAGGAAGTCAATTCCAATTGTCTTAGTTAAAAAAATATTTCTAGCAGCAAAGATATAGTTTCTGAAGTATTTTATGTCCTTATTCCAGGATACCTAGTGCCATATTTGACTAATTTTTACATGCAGTGAGCTTCTATGAATCCGTTATTATTTTCATTTAGTTTATTTAACAAATATTTATTTGCATGCCTGCTTTGTTCCAGGCAGTGTTCTAGGTGCCAGATGTAAGGACTTGCCTCTATAGAGGTTCCAATCTTGTTGGAGGAGATAAACAATAGCAAATAAATAGATTGATTATATGTCAGATGATGATAAGAGCAATGGAGAAAAGTAAAGCTGAGTAAAGGGAATGGAAGTTGAGGGGCTCTTTATAAAGGCGGATCAGAGAATGCCTCAGTGATAAGATTACACATGAATAGAGGCCTGAAGGAAGTAAAGAAAGGAGCCATGGCATCAGTGCCATTCCAAAGCATTAGAGACAAATAGCTTCAAAAGTAGAGGTGCTAGACCGTCTTTGAGATATTCTCCTGTTCCAACATATTTTTATCTCTTTGTTTTTTAGGTGTCTGAGGTCTTATATATCATAGGCAGTTTCACAATTGTACCAACAGTGAGAAATTATAAAATGTTATCTAAACATAAAGGTATTAACAATTATTTTTACTGTTGTGTTTTCATAACAATTATTTTTACAGTTGTGTTTTTATGGGCAATTTGAACATTTGCAAATTAATCACTGAACAGTTGATCTATTCTATTTATAGTCAGTTCTCATTATTCACAGTAATTATGACTATAAAGTCACCACAAACACTGAATTAGTGAATACTGAACCACTGGTCTTAGAGGAAATACAGGGTTGGGTTCCCACCAATCTCTGGCCACATTTTTGTCAACTGATCAATACGTAAGTTTGATTTATATGTGTTTCTGTTTAAAAACACCTTATTTAATATATACGGTTGATTCATTAACATTAAACTCACACCCAACAGCACTATAACTCATGTCTGAACAAAGCTTAGATATGAGGTGTGTTACAGCCTTCTTGTGCTTAGAAACACTAAATAGCACTTCAGTGCTAGGCATTGGGACCCTTTAAACAGCAAAACCACCAACGAAAAACAAAAATGCAAAAAACGTGGCACGTTCATGTATATGTATGTGTATGTGTATATGTATATGTATATGTGTATGTATATGTGTGTGTATATGTATCACATTTTCTTTTTCCAGTTTACCACTGATGGGCATTCAGGTTGATTCCATGTCTTTGCTATTGTGAATAGTGCTGCAATGAACATACTTGTGGATATGTCTTTATGGCAGAATGATTTATGTTCCTTTGGGTATATACTCAATAATGAGATTCCTAGGTCAAATAGTAGTTCTGTTTTCAGGTCTTTTAGGAATCACCACACTGCTTTCTACAATGGTTGAACTAATTTATACTCTCATCAACAGTGTATAAACATTTCTTTTTCACCATGACCTTGACAGCACCTGTTATTTTTCGACTTTTTAATAATAACCATTCTGACTGGTGTGAGATGGTATTTCATTGTGGTTTTGATTTGCATTTCTCTAATGATCAGTGATGCTGAGCTTTTTTTTTCATATGTTTATTGGCCGTGTGTATGTCTTCTTTTGAGAAGTGTCTGTTTATGTCCTTTGCCTACTTTTTAATGGGGTTCTTTGCTTTTTTTCTTGTAAATTAAAGTTTCTTATAGATGGTGCATATTGGACCTTTGTCAGATGCATAGTTTGCAAATATTTATTTACCATTCTTTAGACTGTCCTTTTACTCTGTTGATGCTTTCTTTTGCTTTGCAGAAACTCTTACATTTAATTAGATGCCATTTGTCAATTTTTGCTTTTGTTGTGATTGCTTTTGGTTATGAAATCTTTGCCCATTCCTATATTTAGAATGGTGTTGCCTTAGTTGTCTTCCAGGGTGTTTATAGTCTTGGGTTTTACATTTAAGTCTTTAATCTATCTTGAGTTGATTTTTATATCTGGCGTAAGAAAGGAGTCCGGTTTCAATCTTCTGCATATGGCTAGCAGGTTATCCCAGCACCTTTCCCCATTGCTTGTTTTTGTCAACTTTGTTGAAGATCAGGTAATTATAGGTGTGCAGCCTTATTTCTGAGCTCCCTGTTCTGTTCTATTGGTCTGTGTGTCTGTTTTTGTACCAGTACCATACTGTTTTGGTTACTGTAGCCCTGTAGTGTAGTTTGAAGGCAGGTAACGTGATGCCTCCAGATTTGTTCTTTTGCTTAGAATTGCCTTGACTATTCGGGCTCTTTTTGGATACCACTGCATTTTGAAGTATTTTTTTCTAGTTCTGTGAAGAGTGTCATTGGCAATTTGAAAGGAATAGCATTGAGTCTGTACATTGCTTTGGGCAGTATGGTGACTTTAAAGATATTGATTCTTCGTATCCATGAGCATGTAATGTGTTTTCATTTGCTCATGTCATCTGATTTCCTTAAGCAGTGTTTTGTAATTCTCATTGTAGAGATCTTTCACCTCCGTGGTTAGCTGTATTCCTAGGTATTTTATTCTTTTTGTGACAGTTGTAAATGGGATTGTGTTCCTGATTTTGCTCTCAGCTTGGCTGTTGTTGGTATATAGGAATACTAGTGATTTTTGTATGTTGATTTTGTATCCTAAAATTTTGCTGAAATTGTTTATTACCTTAAGGAGTTTTTGGGATGAGGCTATGGAGTTTTCTAGATATAGAATCATGTTGTCGCCAAACAGGGATAGTTTGACTTTCTCTCTTCCTACCTGGATGTCCTTCATTTCTTTCTCTTGCCTGATTGTTCTGGTCAAGACTTCCAATACTATGTTGGATAGAAGTTGTGAGAGAGGGCATCCTTTTCTTGCGTCAGTTTTCAACAGGAATGCTTCCAGCTTTTCCCTGTTCAATATAATGTTGGCTATGAGTTTTTCATAGATGGCTCTTTTTATTTTGAGGTGTGTTCCTTTAATACCTATTTATTTATTTATTTATTATTATACTTTAAGTTCTAGGGTACATGTGCACAACGTGCAGGTTTGTTACATATGTATACATGTGCTATGTTGGTGTGCTGTACCCGTTAACTTGTCATTTACATTAGGAATATCTCCTAACACTCTCCCTCCCCACTCCTCCTCACCCCACGACAGGCACCGGTGTGTGATGTTCCCAACCCTGTGTCCAAGTGTTCTCATTGTTCAATTCCCACCTATGAGTGAGAACATGCAGCGTTTGGTTTTCTGTCCTTGCGATAGTTTGAGAATGATGGTTTCCAGCTTCATCCATGTCCCTTCAAAGGACATGAACTCATCCTTTTTTATGGCTGCATAGTATTCCATGGTGTATATGTGCCACATTTTCTTAATCCAGTCTGTCACTGATGGACATTTGGGTTGATTCCAAGTCTTTGCTATTGTGAATAGTGCCGCAATAAGCATACGTGTGCATGTGACTTTATAGCAGCATGATTTATAATCTTTTGGGTATATGCCCAGTAATGGGATGGCTGGGTCAAATGGTATTTCTAGTTCTAGATCCTTGAGGAATCACCACACTGTCTTCCACAATGGTTGAATTAGTTTAGAGTCTCACCAACAGTATAAAAGCATTCCTATTTCTCCACATCCTCTCCAGCACCTGTTGTTACCTGACTTTTTAATGATCACCATTCTAACGGGTATGAGATGGTATCTCATTATGGTTTTGATTTGCGTTTTGCATTTCTCTGATGACCAGTGATGATAAGCATTTTTTCTTTCTTTTTTTTTTTTATTATACTTTAAGTTCTAGGGTACATGTGCACAACGTGCAGGTTTGTTACATATGTATACTTGTGCCATGTTGGTGTGCTGCACCCATCAACTCGTCAGCACCCATCAACTCGTCATTTACATCAGGTATAACTCCCAATGTCATCCCTCCCCCCTCCCCCCCACCCCCCTCCCCATAATAGGCCCCGGTGTGTGATGTTCCCCTTCCAGAGTCCGAGTGATTTCATTGTTCAATTCCCACCTATGAGTGAGAACATGCAGTGTTTGGTTTTCTGTTCTTGCGATAGTTTGCTGAGAATGATGGTTTCCACCTGCCTCCATGTCCCTATAAAGGACACAAACTCATCCTTTTTTATGGCTGCATAGTATTCCATGGTGTATATGTGCCACATTTTCTTAATCCATTCTGTCACTGATGGACATTTGGGTTGATTCCAAGTCTTTGCTATTGTGAATAGTGCTGCAATAAACATACGTGTGCATGTGTCTTTATAGCAGCATGATTTATAATCCTTTGGGTATATACCCAGTAATGGGATGGCTGGGTCATATGGTATTTCTAGTTCTAGATCCCTGAGGAATCGCCATAGTGTTTTCCACAGTGGTTGAACCAGTTTACAATCCCACCAACAGTGTAAAAGTGTTCCTGTTTCTCCACATCCTCTCCAGCACCTGTTGTTTCCTGACTTTTTAATGATTGTCATTCTAATTGGTGTGAGATGGTATCTCATTGTGGTTTTGATTTGCATTTCTCTGATGGCCAGTGATGATGAACATTTTTTCATGTGCCTGTTGACTGTATGAATGTCTTCTTTGGAGAAATGTCTATTCATATCCTTTGCCCACTTTTTGATGGGGTTGTTTGTTTTTTTCTTGTAAATTTGTTTGAGTTCTTTGTAGGTTCTGGATATTAGCCCTTTGTCAGATGAGTAGAGTGCAAAAATTTTCTCCCATTCTGTAGGTTGCCTGTTCACTATCATGGTAGTTTCTTTTGCTGTGCAGAAGCTCTTTAGTTTCATTAGATCCCATTTGTCAATTTTGGCTTTTGTTGCCATTGCTTTTGGTGTTTTAGATATTGAAGTCCTTGCCCATGCCTATGTCCTGAATGGTATTACCTAGGTTTTCTTCTAGGGTTTTTATGGTTTTAGGTCTAACATTTAAGTCTCTAATCCATATTGAATTAATTTTCGTATAAGGAGTAAGCAAAGGATCCAGTTTCAGCTTTCTACTTATGGCTAGCCAATTTTCCCAGCACCATTTATTAAATAGGGAATCCTTTCCCCATTTCTTGTTTTTCTCAGGTTTGTCAAAGATCAGATGGCTGTAGATGTGTGGTGTTATTTCTGAGGGCTCTGTTCTGTTCCATTGGTCTATATCTCTGTTTTGGTACCAGTACCATGCTGTTTTTGTTACTATAGCCTTGTAGTACAGTTTGAAGTCAGGTAGCGTGATGCCTCCAGCTTTGTTCTTTTGACTTAGGATGGTCTTGGTAAGGCGGAGTCTTTTTTGGTTCCATATGAACTTTAAAGCAGTTGTTTCCAATTCTGTGAAGAAAGTCATTGGTAGCTTAATAGGGGTGGCATTGAATCTATAGATTACCTTGGGCAGTATGGCCATTTTCACGATATTGATTCTTCCTATCTATAAGCATGGTATGTTCTTCCATTTGTTTGTGTCCTCTTTTATGTCACTGAGCAGTGGTTTGTAGTTCTCCTTAAGAGGTCCTTTACATCCCTTGTAAGTTGGATTCCTAGGTATTTTATTCTCTTTGAAGCAATTGTGAATGGAAGTTCATTCATAATTTGGCTCTCTGTTTCTTTGTTACTGGTGTATAAGAATGCTTGTGATTTTTGCACATTGATTTTGTATCCTGAGACCTTGCTGAAGTTGCTTATCAGCTTAAGGAGATTTTGGGCTGAGATGATGGGGTTTTCTAAATATATAATCATGTCATCTGCAAACAGGGACAATTTGACTTCTTCTTTTCCTAACTGAATCCCCTTGATTTCTTTCTCTTGCCTGATTGCCCTAGCCAGAACTTCCAACACTATGTTGAATAGGAGTGGTGAGAGAGGGCATCCCTGTCTTGTGCCAGTTTTCAAAGGGAATGCTTCCAGTTTTTGCCCATTCAGTATGATATTGGCTGTGGGTTTGTCATAAATAGCTCTTATTATTTTGAGATACGTTCCATCAATACTGAATTTATTGAGCGTTTTTAGCATGAAGGACTGTTGAATTTTGTCAAAGGCCTTTTCTGCATCTATTGAGATAATCATGTAGTTTTTGTCTTTGGTTCTGTTTATATTCTGTATTATGTTGATTGATTTGCATATGTTGAACCAGCCTTGCATCCCAGGAATGAAGCCCATTTGATCATGGTGGATAAGCTTTTTGATGTGCTGCTGGATTCGGTTTGCCAGTATTTTATTGAGGATTTTTGCATCAATGTTCATCAGGGGATATTGGTCTAAAATTCACTTTATTTGTTGTGTCTCTTCCAGGCTTTGGTATCAGGATGATGTTGGCCTCATAAAATGAGTTAGGGAGGATTCCTTCTTTTTCTATTGATTGGAATAGTTTTCATGTGTCTGTTGGCTGCATAAATGTCTTCTTTTGAGAAGTGTCTGTTCATATCCTTTGCCCACTTTTTGATGTGGTTGTTTGATTTTTTTCTTATAAATTTGTTTAAGTTCTTTGTAGATTCTGGATATTTGCCTTTTGTCAGATGAGTAGAGTGCAAAAATTTTCTCCCATTCTGTAAGTTACCTGTTCACTCTGATGGTAGTGTCTTTTGCTGTGCAGAAGCTCTTTAGTTTAATTAGATCCCGTTTGTCAATTTTGGCTTTTATTGCCATTGCTTTTGGTGTTTTAGTCATGAAGTCCTTACCCATATCTATGTCCTGAATGGTATTGCCTAGGTTTTCTTCTAGGGTTTTTAAGATTTTTAGGTCTAACATTTAAGTCTTTAATCCATCTTGAACTAATTTTTGTATAAGGTGTAAGGAAGGGATCTAGTTTCAGCTTTCTACATATGGCTAGCCAGTTTTCCCAGCACCATTTATTAAATAGGGAATCATTTCCCCATTTCTTGTTTTTGTCAGGTTTGTCAAAGATCAGATGGTTGTAGATGTGTGGTGTTATTTCTGAGGGCTCTGTTCTGTTCCATTGGTCTGTTTTGGTACCAGTACCATGCTGTTTTGGTTACTATAGCCTTGTTGTATAGTTTGAAGTCAGGTAGCATGATGCCTCCAGCTTTGTTCTTTTGGCTTAGGATTGTCTTGGCAATGCGGTCTTTTTTTTGGTTCCATATGAACTTTAAAGTAGTTTTTTCCAATTCTGTGAAGAAAGTCATTGGTAGCTTCATGGGGATGGCATTGAATCCACTTGGTGCAGAGCTGAGTTCAATTCCTGGATATCCTTGTTAACTTTCTGTCTCATTGATCTGTCTAATATTGACAGTGGGGTGTTAAAGTTTTCCATTATTATTGTGTGGGAGTCTAAGTTTCTTTGTAGGTCTCTAAAGATTTGCTTTACGAATCTGGGTTCTCCTGTATTGGGTGCATATGTATTTAGGATGGTTAGCTCTTTTTGTTGAATTGATCCCTTTACCATTATGTAATGGCCTTCTTTCTCTCTTTCGGTCTTTGATGGTTTAAAGTCTGTTTTATCAGAGACTAGGATTGCAACCCCTGCTTTTTTTTTGTTTTCCATTTGCTTGGTAGATCTTCCTCCATCCCTTTATTTTGAGCCTGTGTGTGTCTCTGCACATGAGATGGGTGTCCTGAATACAACACACTGATGGGTCTTGAGTCTTTATCCAATTTGCCAGTCTGTGTCTTTTAATTGGAGCATTTAGCCCATTTACATTTAAGGTTAATATCATTATGTGCGAATTTGATCCTGTCATTATGATGTTAGCTGGTTATTTTGCTCACTGGTTGATGCAGTTTCTTCCTAGCATTGAGGGTTTTTACAATTTGGCATGGTTTTGCAGTAGCTGGTACTGGTTTTTCCTTTCCACGTTTAGTGCTTCCTTCAGGAACTCTTGTAGGGCAGGCCTGGTGGTGACAAAATCTCTCACTATTTGTTTGCATGTAAAGGATTTTATTTCTCCCTCACTTATGAAGCTTAGTTTGGCTGGATATGAAATTCTGGGTTGAAAATTCTTTTCTTTAAGAATCTTGAATATTGGCCCCCAGTCTCTTCTGGCTTGTAGAGTTTCTGCTGAGAAATCCGCTGTTGGTCTGATGGGCTTCCCTTTGTGGGTAACCCGACCTTTCTCTGTGGCTTCCATTAACGTTTTTTCCTTCATTTCAACTTTGGTGAATCTGACAATTATGTGTCTTGGAGTTGCTCTCCTCAAGGAGTATCTTTATGGCGTTCTTTGTATTTCCTGAGTTTGAATGTTGGCCTGCCTCACTAGGTTGGGGAAGTTCTCCTGGATAATATCCTGAGGACTGTTTTCCAACTTGGTTCCATCCTCCCTGTCACTTTCAGGTACACCAATCAGACGTAGATTTGGTCTTTTCACCTAATTCCATATTTCTTGGAGGGTTTGTTTCTTTTTACTCATTTTTTCTCTAAACTTCTCTTCTCGCTTCATTTCATTCATTTGATCTTCAGTCACTGATACCCTTTCTTCCACTTGCTCAAATCGGCTACTGAAGCTTGTGCATGCATCACATAGTTCTTGTGCCATGGTTTTCAGCTCTATCAGGTCATTTAAGGACTTCTCTACACTGTTTATTCTAGTTAGCCATTCATCTAATCTTTTTTCAAGGTCTTTAGCTTCTTTGCAATGGGTTCGAACATCTTCCTTTAGCTCAGAGAAGTTTGTTATTACTGATGGTCTGAAGCCTTCTTCTCTCAACTTGTCAAAGTCATTCCCTGTCCAGTTTTGTTCTGTTGCTGGCGAGGAGCTGCATTCCTTTGGAGGAAAAGAGGCGCTCTGATTTTTAGAATGTTCAGCTTTTCTGCTCTGGTTTCTCCCCATCTTTGTGGTTTTATCTACCTTTGGTCTTTGATGATGGTGATGTACAGATGGGGTTTTGGTGTTGATGTCCTTTCTGTTTGTTAGTTTTCCTTCTAACAGTCAGGACCCTCAGCTGCAGGTCTGTTGGAGTTTGCTGAAGGTCCACTCCAGACCCTGTTTTCCTGCATATCAGCAGCGGAGGCTGCAGAACAGCAAATATTGCAGAATGGCAGATATTGCTGCCTGATCCTTCCTCTGGAAGCTTTGTCTCAGAGGGGCACCCAGCTGTATGGGTGTCAGTTGGCCCCTACTGGGAGATGTCTCCCAATTAGGCTACTCGGGGGTCAGGGACCCACTTGAGGAGGCAGTCTGTCCGTTCTCAGATCTCAAACTCCATGCTGGGAGAACCACTACTCTCTTCAAAGCTGTCAGACAGAAATGTTTAAGTCTGCAGAAGTTTCTGCTGTCTTTTGTTCAGCTATGCCCTGCCCCCAGAGGTGGAGTCAGAGGCAGGCAGGCCTCCTTGAGCTGCAGTAGGTTCCACCCAGTTCGAGCTTCCCGGCTGCTTTGTTTACCTACTCAAGCCTCAGCAATGGTGGACGCCCCTCCCCTAGCCTCACTGCCACCTTGCAGTTTGATCTCAGACTGCTTTGCTAACAGTGAGAGAGGCTCAGTGGACGTGGGACCCTCCGAGCCAGGCGCGGGATATAATCTCCTGGTGTGCCATTTGCTAAGGCCATTGGAAAAGCACAGTATTAGGGTGGGAGTGTCTGATTTTCCAGATAGCATCTATCACAGCTTCCCTTTGCTGGGAAAGGGAATTCCCCGACCCCTTGCACTTCCCAGGTGAGGTGATGCCCTGCCCTGCTTCGTGGGCTGCACCCACTGTCTGACAAGCCCCAGTGAGACGAACCTGGTACCTCACTTGGAAATGCAGAAATCACCAGTCTTCTGCGTCACTCACACTGGGAGCTTCACACTGGAGCTGTTCCTATTCGGCCATCTTGGAACCTCTCCTACTTAGTTTATTGAGAGTTTTTCTCATTAAGGGATACTGAATTTTATCCAAAGTCTTTTCTATAGCAATTGAGATAATCATGTGGTTTTTGTCTCTAGTTTTGTTTATGTGATGAATCACATTTATTGATTTGTGTATGTTGAACCAACTTTGAATCCTGGGAATGAAGCCTACTTGATTGTGGTGGATTACCTTTTTGATGTGCTTCTGGATTCAGTTTGCAAATATTTTGTTGAGTATATTTGCATCGATTTTCATCAAATATATTGGCCTGAAGTTTTCTTTTTCTGTTGTGTTTCTGCCAAGTTTTGGTATCAGAATGATGCTGGCCTCATAGAATGAGTTAGAGAGGAATCCTTCCTCCTCAACTTTTTGGAATATTTTCTGTAAGAATAGTACCAGCTTTTGGCCAGGTGCGGTGGCTCACGCCTGTAATCTCAGCACTTTGGGAGGCCGAGGTGTGTGGAGCATGAGGTCAGGAGATCGAGACCATCCTGGCTAACATGGTGAAACCCCATCTCTACTAAAATTACAAAAAATTAGCCAGGTGTGGTGGCAGGTGCCTGTAGTCCCAGCTACTCAGGGGGCTGAGGCAGGAGAATGGCATGAACCTGGGAGGCAGAATTTGCAGTGAGCCAAGATAGTGCGACTGCACTCCAGTCTGGGTGACAGAGCAAGACTCCATCTCAAAAAAAAAAAAAAAAAAAAAAAATTGAATAGTACCAGCTCTTCTTTGTATATCTGGTAGAATTCAGCTGTGAATCCATCTGGCTCTGGGTCTTTTTTGATTTATAGGCTATTGATTACTTATTAAATTTCAGAGCTTGTTATTGGTCTGTTCAGGGAATCAGTTTCTTCCTAGTTCAGTCTTGGGAGGGTGTATGTGTCCAGGAATTTATCCATCTCTTCTAGGTTTTCTAGTGTGTGTGCATACAGGTGTTCATTATATTCTCTGATGGTTGCTTATGTTTCTGTGAGGTCAGTGGTAACATCCCCTTTGTTGTTTCTAATTGTGCTTATTTAGATCTTCTCTCTTCTACATTAGTCTAGCTACTGGCCTATCTTTTCAATAAAAAACAACTCTTGGATTCATTGATCTTTTGAATGGTTTTTTGTGTCTTGATTTCCTTCAGTTCAGCTCTCATTTTGGTTATTCCTTGTCTTCTGCTAGCTTTGAGGTTGATTTGCTCTTGCTTCTGTAGTTTTTTCAGTTGTGATATTAGGTTGTTAATTTGACATGTAACTTTTTGACATGGGCATGTAGTACTATAAATTTCCATCTTAATATTGCCTTAGCTGTGTCACAGAGATTCTGGTATGTTGTATCTTTGTTCTCATTACTTTCAAAGAAGTTCTTGATTTCTGCCTTAATTTCATTATTTACCCAAAAGTCATTCAGGAGCAGATTGTTTAATGTCCATGTAATTGCATGGTTTTGAGTGTTTTTTTTTTTTTTTTAGTTTTGACTTCTGTTTTTATTATGCTGTCATCTGGGAGTGTGTTTGCTATGATTTTGATTCTTTTGCATTTCCTGAGAATTGTTTTCTGTTTGATTATGTGGTCGATTTTAGAATATGTGCCATGTGCTGATGAGAGTAATGTATACTCTGTTGTTTTTGGGTGGAAAGTTCTGTAGAGGTTGGTCAGATTCATTTGGTCCGATGTTGAGTTAGGTCCTGAATATCTTTGTTAATTTTCTGCCTCAATGATCTGTTTGATACTGTCAGGGAAGTGTTAAAGTCTCCCACTGCTGTTGTGTGGGAGTTTAAGTCTCATTTTAGATCTCTAAGAACTTGTTTCTTGAATCTGTGTGTTCCTATGTTGGGTACATATGTATTTAGCATAGTTAGGGTTTTTTTGTTGTTGGGTTGGATCCTTTACCATTATACAGTGCCCTTCTTTGTCTTTTTTGATCCTTGTTGGTTTAAAGTCTATTTTGTCTGAAATTAGGACCACAACCCCTGCTTTTTTCTATTTTCCATCTACTTGGTAGATTTTCCTCTATCCCTTTATTTTGAGCCTTTGGGTGTGAGATAGGTCTCTTGAAGTCAGCATACCATTGGGTCTTCCTTTTTTATCCAGCTTCTTATTCTGTGTTTTGTTTTCAGTTTTTTGTTTTGTTTAGGTTTTTTTTTTTTTTTTTTTTTTTTTTTGAGACAGAATCTCACTTTGTCACCCAGGCTGGCATGCAGTGGCGTGATCTCAGCTCACTGCAAACTCTGCCTCATGGGTTCAAGTGATTCTTCTGCCTCAGCCTCCCTAGTAGTTGGGATTACAGGTGTGTACCACCATGCTTGGCTAATTTTTGTATTTTTTAGCAGAGATGGGGTTTCACCATGTTGGCCAGGGTGGTCCTCAACTCCTGACCTCAAGTGATCCACCCACCTCTGCCTTCCAAAGTACCGAGATTACAGGCATAAGCCACCATACCTGTCCTCTGTGCCTTTTAAATGGGGCCTTTAGCCCATTTATATTTAAGTTTAGTATTGATATGTGTGGATTTGATCCTGTCATTGTGTTGTTAGCTGGTTATTATGCTGGTGTGTTTGTGTGGTTGCTTTATAGTATCACTGGTCTGTGTACTTAAGTGTGTTTTGTATTGGCTGGTAATGGCCTTTTCTTTCCATATTTAGTGTTCCTTTTAAGATCTCTTGTAAGGCAGGTCTGGTGGTAATGAACTCTCTCAGCATTTGCTTATTTGAAAAGGATCTTATTTCTCCTTTGCTAAGAAACTTAGTTTGGTTAGATATGAAATTCTTGGTTGAAGATTTTTCTTCTTTAAGAATGTTGAATATAGGCCCCCAATCTCTTCTGGCTTGTAGGGTTTCAGCTAAGAAGTCCAGTGTTAGCCTGACGGGGTTCCCTTTGTATGTGACCTGCCCTTTCTCGGTAGCTGCTTTTAACATTCTTTCTTTCATTTTGACCTTTGAAAATCTGATGATTCTGTGGCTTGGGGATGATCTCCTTGTGTAGAATCTTGCAGGGATTCTTTGTATTTCCTTAATTTGATTGTTGGCTTCTCTGGTGAGGTTGAGGAGGTTTTTGTGGACGATATCCTGAAATACGTTTTCCAAGTTGTTTGCTTTCTCACTTCCCTTTCAGGAATGTCTGGTGAAATCTGAGCACTTGGTTTGTCTTTCCTATTTTGCTAAAATGTTTTCTGGTCTAATATAACCAGTGGGTATGTTTTTGTTTTTTTCTTTTTTGGTGAGGGGAAGGGACTTAATCATACACAGTATTTGTTTTAAGTGAATTAGAAAATTGGGAATATGATTTCAGCCTAACTTGGCCATTGTGCAGCTTGCCTTCAGATCTAATAGGAATTACATATTGTTTGAAACCATGGTTAGGTTCCAGATATATGGAAGTAAGCAATCCTAAGACTTACTCTGTTACAGGCACCAAACTAAATTTGATTGATTTAAATTCATATTTGAAAACAGTTATTTTGCCATTGTGCATCCCAACTAGCTTAGCAAATACCTAGCAATATAACAATATAAAATACTTCAGGTAACTCCCGATTATTATCTGCATTATGGAGTTGGCTCAGTTGGAAACTTAATACAGCTTACATGTGCTCAAGCAGCAAACTAATGTTTAACTTGAGCATAGAAATCATGATTATACTTTTTCTTTCTTTTTTTGTTTTTTTGAGGCAGGGTCTTGCTGTCATACAGACTGGAGTGCAATGTCATGATCATGGCTCACTGTAGCCCCGACCTCCTGAGCTCAAGCGGTACACTCATTTCAGCCTCCTGAGTAGCCTGGACTGCAGGCAAATGCCATCAAACCAGTCTAACTTTTAATTTTTTTTGTAGAAACAGGGTCTCACTATGTTGCTCAGGCTGGTTGTGAACTCCTGCGTTTCAGGAGTCCTCCTACCTCAGCCTCCCAAAGTGCTGAGATTGTAGGCCTGAGCCACAGTGCCTGGCCCATACACTTATTTTTATATCATCAGTTTATAACTTACTCTAAAAAGCTCTAAGAAAGATGATCATTGTTAACTTTCAATTATTTAGGTATTTTTAGAAAGCCAAGGAATTGAATTAAATCCACCAGAGAAGATGGCTCTTGATCCTTACACTGAACTCCGAAAACAGCCTCTTCGTAAGTATGTCACCCCATCAGACTTTGATCAACTCAAGCAATTTCTCACCTTTGACAAACAGGTAAGTGACAGAGGAACTGCAGTAGGCTTACTTATTTCCAAATGTGACCTATACTTATTGGCAAAAGGTTTGGGTAGCTGTATTGGTAACTATTTTGAAACATTACAGCTATAATTGAACTGTTCGGACACAGTACTGTCTTTCTGCTTTCATCAAGGATTACAGGTACAGGAATGCCTACATTTCATATGGAGATCCAAAGAAGATTGTGAGTTGCGGAGTTGTTTTGTGAATCCCACCAAACATTTAAATCTCAAAACAATTCCTGAGCTACATCTGCTTCCCACCTTACGTTTCCAATTGACAATTTCTTTCCCTTAAAATGAGCTAATTTCATAGACTCCTTTGGGAAACCATAAATCGATTATTGGGAAATTTCAAAAATATGCATATATGTAGGTTCTAATGTTAAAATGTTTAATTTCACAGAAACCCCACTACAGATGCTTCGTTGTTAAATGTTATATTAATATTGGAGTCCAGAATGTTCTGAGCATTTTCCAACTCCGTTCCAACTTTCCTAATCCTCTCCCTTGTGAGCTGATGTGTATAAGCAGATTTAAATCCTTTCCTTTCTGTACTAAAGGGAGAGAGAAAAGGAAGAGATCACCCTCAGTGCTTCTTTGCTGTTCCTTTTCTTTAGACATTTAACCCCTTTTAGTTCAGAAAATGTAAACTAGCACTAGTATGGTCTTTTAAGGATTTTATTCATATCAGTCATATATCTGTTATTATTTTGTATTTAAAGATTGTGTTTATTCCCATGATTTGAAGAAGCCTAGCAAAAAAAAAAAAAAAAAAATTGTGTTTATATTATTGCTAGAAGATATGTGTTGATGGAACCAGAAAAAGACTGGTTAATAAATAAAAAATTTTTCTATACTAATTATATATATACTATATTCACATATACCTTTATTAATATTTATAAACCACTATGTAAATAACTTCATTGCTCTTTTAATTTAGCTTCTCTTTCACTGACTAATATTTTGGATCAAAGTGAGCTCTTCTTTTCTGGCACAAACTTATAATCCTATTATTTATTTATTTCCGGCTGCTGACATATGGTACATAATTTCAGATGTTTTAGTATCTTTGATGAATATTTCTTTTTTTTTCTCAATTTACCCCATCTGAAATTACTTCATAGTCTTTCCAGCTAATCTTTTCATCATTGATACATAATTGCCAAAGTAGTCAAGTTGAACTCCCTACTTTTAAGATTCTTGAGTCACTACTTTGGATTCTTCAAAGGTCCTTCGATTTTATGCGATCTGGGATGATACAGACAGCATGTATGGTGAATGTCGGACCTACATCATTCATTACTATCTTATGGATGATACGGTGGAAATTCGAGAGGTCCACGAACGGAATGATGGAAGAGATCCTTTCCCACTCCTAATGAACCGCCAGCGTATGCCCAAAGTTTTAGTGGAAAATGCAAGTATGTTTGATTCAGTTTATTCTCTGTTACTTGGGATATTTTTAGGTTCTTAAAGGAATTAATCAGTATCCATAATTCATTCATACTTGGAAGCCTCTAGCTATTTTTGCTTAGATGCTCAGAAAATGGCTTCCCACAGCTTTCCTCCTTTACTTGCCCCTTGGTCCAGGCATGTCCCCAAGACAGTCTGGTACCCAGGTCAAGGAAACAAAACCAAAACAACAGGGTTTATTTAAAGTGCAGTAGAGCAAGGTTTCTGAACTGAAATGATTTAATATTAGATTTTTAATGCATTTTTCAAACAGGCTTGTTTTCATTCAAGGATGTGAATGAAAGCTTAGCTTTTCTTTATATGCTTTCCTAACTTTGCTTCTCATTTCAACTACCTCCTAAACAGGAAGTTTCTTTTTTTTTTTTTTTTAATTTAGTTATTATTATTATACTTTAAGTTGTAGGGTACATGTGCATAACGTGCAGGTTTGTTACATATGTATACTTGTGCCATGTTGGTGTGCTGCACCCATCAACTCGTCATTTACATCAGGTATAACTCCCAATGCAATCCCTCCCCCCTCCCCCCTCCCCATGATAGGCCCCGGTGTGTGATGTTCCCCTTCCCGAGTCCAAGTGATCTCATTGTTCAGTTCCCACCTACGAGTGAGAACATGCGGTGTTTGGTTTTCTGTTCTTGTGATAGTTTGCTAAGAATGATGGTTTCCAGCTGCATCCATGTCCCTACAAAGGACACAAACTCATCCTTTTTTATGGCTGCATAGTATTCCATGGTGTATATGTGCCACATTTTGTACCATATGACCCAGCCATCCCATTACTGGGTATATACCCAAAGGATTATAAATTATGCTACTATAAAGACACATGCACACGTATGTTTATTGCAGCACTATTCACAATAGCAAAGACTTGGAATCAACCCAAATGTCCATCAGTGACAGATTGGATTAAACAGGAAGTTTCTATGTGGTTTAACTTGAGATTGGAAAAGGCATGTCTGTGACTCATAGAGGTGAGGTCCATTGTGTCAAACCCAGCTCATTATTTGCAGTTTAAAATTACTTAGCATGGGCTGGGCACAATGGCACACTCCTGTAATCCCAGCACTTTAGGAGACTGAGGTGGGTGGATTGCTCGAGCCCAAGAGTTTGAGACCAGCCTGGGCAATGTGATGAAAACCCATCTCTACAAAAAATACAAAAATTAGCCATGCTTGGTGCTGCACACCTATATTCCCACCTACTTGGGAGGCTGAGCTGGTAGGATCATCTGAGCCTGGGAGGTCGAGGCTGCGATGCGCTGTGATTGTGCTGCTGCACTTCAGCCTGGGCAACAGAGTGGGACCCTATCTCAAGAAAAAGAAAAAAAGTTACCTACTATGTTTGAGAGTGGCAGTGCAACAAAATGGCAGCAGATATCTGCTGTTCACTAGTTCCTGGGATGAGTAGGCTTGCTTTAGTTATTGTTCTAGTAGTTTTTACATTTCTCTTAGAATAAAGTCATCTTGGTCACATGTAATGACTGACAACTCTCATGTTTGGGTGGCTGACAATTCTGTAAATGTGTTCATTGATTTTTTTTCTTTTTACTATATTTGTTGGGAATTAGGATATAAGAAATTTCAGGTATTGGGGCCGGGCACGGTGGCTCACTCCTGTAATCCCAGCACTTTGGGAGGCTGAGGTGGGTGGATCGTGAGGTCAGGAGATCGAGACCATTCTAGCTAACATGGTGAAACTCCATCTCTACTAAAAATACAAAAAATTAGCTGGGCGTGGTGGTGGGCGCCTGTAGTCCCAGCTACTCAGGAGGCTGAAGCAGGAGAATTGTTTGAACCTGGGAAGTGGAGGTTGCAGTGAGCCAAGATTGTGCCACTGCACTCCAGCCTGGGCAACAGAGCGAGACTCTGTCTCAAAAAAAAAAAAAAAAAAAAAAAAAATAGGAAAGAAAGGAAAAGAAATTTCAGGTATTGAGCAAGAAGTTTATCTACATTAGAGGTTATAAATAAACGTGTAGTCTGAGGCTAAATTCAACCTGTCCACGTGTATTGCTTCTCTTGCACAGTGCTTTTTACATAAAAAATGCATTGTTATTTGTGGGCAAGGAGTTGGAGGTTCCCATCATTGAAAGAATGGATAAGCAAAATGTAGTGAAGGTACATTTTGATTAATATACAGTAGTTAGAAGCAGTAAACAAGATGTTCCCAGAAAGCAAGTAGATCTTAAAACATAGTGCTGTGTAGGAAAAATACATAAAATTAGATATATAATGCTATAACACATGCAAAACACAGTACACATAGGACACATTCAGTCACATAGCTGCATTAGAATGATTGCATGTGAGGGGAGGAGAATGAGATTGGGGAAAAGGATAAAAGGGAGTGAAAATTGTCATCATTTTAGAATTAGGAAAGTTTATATTATATATATATTAAATGAAAATAACTGCTAATTCAACTTGTATGCTCAAGTAGAAACAACTGGATCTGTGCCCTAGTTCAACACAGTTTGGTTTCTACCTACTGTACATATTCTTATAATCAGTTCTCTATAGAACCGTCTTAGAGTTCAGTGACAATGGGACTAATATACTAATTTTGGCCTTTCAGAATGGTTAAACAAGCCTGAAATCCATACAGTTCGGAGCTAACAAACATTAGATTTACAATAGATAAAGAAAATAAATAGGAATATATTCAAGGTGGCATGAAAAGTCTCACTGAAACTAAATCCCTTTAAATGACAGATTCCAGGTTTGTCTCTGCCTTATCAATGTGACCTATATTGAAAACTTAATATATAATTATCCTCTTCTATAATTTCCCAATTAAAAATTTTTATCAAAGTTGCATGGAGAGGCAACCTGGTGACATATATAGGGTTCTTTTCAAAAGTAGGAAACGCTGGGTGCTGTGGCTCATGCCTATAATCCCATCACTTTGGGAGGCCAAGGCAGGAGGATCACCTGAGGTCAGGAGTTCGAGACCAGTTTGGCCAACATGATGAAACCCTGTCTCTACTAAAAAATACAAAAGTTACCTGGGCATGGTGGGAGGTGCCTGTAGTCCCAGATACTTGGGAGGCTGAGGCAGGAGAATTGCTTGAACCCAGGAGACAGAGGCTGCAGTGAGCGGAGACTGTGCCACTTCACTCCAGCCTGGGCAACAGAGCAAGACTCCATCTCAAAGAAAGAAAAAAAAAGTATCAGTCATGAGGTACAGAAAAGGCTATGTTTCCATCAGCTACATAATTCCTTTAACTAGAACGGTAGTGTTAAAAGAATGATGTCTAACTGACTCTCAAAGGCATTTATCCAATGGGTGATTTTTATTAAATTCAATTAAACAAGAGGTAAGTAACTTCTATGGGAACCATTTCACATGCTATGTATTATGGAGGACAAAATGTAACTCCCATTCCTAGAATCCTATCTTTCAGTCATTTCTAGTATCATTAAGAAGACAAGGCATATAAAATACATAAAGCTATTAAGTAATAACATGAGTATACCAGATTATCTGATTATGTAATTAGTTAAGTCATGCAGACAGAGGTCAGAAGGAGAAAGGTGTGGGCCTGAAAAACTAAAGAAGTCTTTGTCAAAGTGCTGGGATTGGACCCAGATTTAGAATGGCAGAGAACAAAGGGCACACTGGAAAGAAGAACAAGAACAAAGGTTGGGAATTAGGAACAAGTATGGCATGTTTGGGGGCGTCCAAGAGATGGTGGCTAGGCAGAGTTTGTGTTAGACAGTAATAGGAAATTGTGGGAGTAACTTTCAAAAGTCCTCTCAACCAGGGCCTCCTGTTAAGTAGCTAAGATGAATCAAAATTATATATTTATAATGGATGGAGTTAAAATATCAGAAATTCTGGAAGTTATTTCTTTGTCAAGGACAATTGCAGATTACCAATAGGTGGCAGGTAATGTCAAAATGGGACATTTTTTGGCTTACCAAAAGCTTTTTATTCAGCTCTTGAACTCAAGGAACCAGGTTCTGAAAGTCTAAATATGTCGGTTATCCTTCAGAGTGGCTTTCATTGTTTGATCTTGCCCTTGCCTGTTAGGTGAATCTTGAACACCCCTTGGACCTTTAGTGTTCCAGAAAGTTGAATGTTTTTCCTCACTTTCTGTGCGTCTTTATTGGCTCACTCAGTCATTCAAATAATATTAATCGAACATCCATATAGATGAAGGAAACACCATGCTAGGCAATGGAGATCTGAAACTACTATAAGCCCCATATCTCAAAGACTTTACAATCTGATGAGATCAACATACAGATCAATGAAATAGAACACATTGTCCAGAAATAGATGCACACATATGAGGTCATTTGATTTTTGACAAAGGTAAAAAAGCAAGTAGGTGGAGAAATGATTGTCTTTTTAACAAAATGTGCTAGAACAATTCAATAGCCATATGCAAAAGTAAATAAATG
This sequence comes from Chlorocebus sabaeus, assembly GCF_047675955.1. Classification (NCBI taxonomy): domain Eukaryota; kingdom Metazoa; phylum Chordata; class Mammalia; order Primates; family Cercopithecidae; genus Chlorocebus; species Chlorocebus sabaeus. The sequence goes on from NC_132920.1 coordinate 52,439,233, forward strand.
AATAAACATCAACCCTTACCTCACCATACATAAAAGTTAACCCCAAATGGATCGTAGACCTGGGCGACAGAATGAGACCCTGTCTCAGAACAGGGGGAAAAAAAAGCAAATGTAATCAAAACAAAAATTGACAATTGGGACCTAATTAAACTAAAGAGCTTCTGCATAGCAAAAGAAACTATCAACAGAGGAAACAGACAGCCTACAGAATGGGAAAAAATACTTGAAACAGTGCATTTGACAAATGTCTAATATCCAGAATCTATAAGGAACTTAAATCAACAAGAAAAAAAAACAAATAACCCCATTGAAAAGTAGGCAAAGGACATGAACAGACACTTCTCAAAAGAAAACATACAAATGGACAGCAAACATTTTAAAAATGCCCAACATCATTAATCATCATGGGATGCAATCATACCAGTCAGAATGGCTATTATTAATAAGTCAAAAAATAACAGATGTTGGCAGGGTTGCAGAGAAAAGGGAATGCTTATACACTGTAAACTAGTTCCGCCCCTGAGGAAAGCAGTTTGGAGATTTCTCCAAAAATAGAATTACACCAATCCCATTATTAGGTATATACCCAAAAGAAAATAAATTGTTCTATCCAAAAGATATTTGCACTATGGCCAGGCGTGGTGGCTCAAGCCTGTAATCCCAGCACGTTGGGAGGCCGAGACGGGCGGATCACGAGGTCAGGAGATCGAGACCATCCTGGCTAACATGGTGAAACCCCATCTCTACTAAAAAAAATACAAAAAACTAGCCGGGCGAGGTGGCGGGCGCCTGTAGTCCCAGCTACTCGGGAGGCTGAGGCAGGAGAATGGCGTAAACCCGGGAGGTGGAGCTTGCAGTGAGCTGAGATCCGGCCACTGCACTCCAGCCTGGGCGACAGAGCGAGACTCTGTCTCAAAAAAAAAAAAAAAAAAAAAAAAGATATTTGCACTCATGTTTATTGCAGCACTATTCACAATAGCAAAGACATGGAATCAACGCAGGTGCCCATCACTGGTGGATTGGATGAAGAAAATGTGTTAATGGTACATATACACCATGGAATACTACATGGCCATAAAAAATAAAATCATGTTCTTTGCAGCAATGTAGATGCAGGTAGAGGCCATTATACTAAGTGAATTAACACAGAAACAGAACATTGGGTACACATGGACACAAAGATAGGAGCAATGGACACGGGGGACTCCAAAAGGAAGAAGTAAGGGAGAGGGGCAAGGGTTGAAGAACTGCCTATCAGGTACTCTGTTCACTATTTGGGTGACAGGATCAATAGAAGCTCAAACTTCAGCATCATACAATATACCTGTGTAACCAACCTGCACATGTACCCCCTGAGTCTAAAATTTAAAAATAAATAAATAAATAACAAAAGTTTTGCTTTCCAAAAGACACTGTTAGGAAAGTGAAAGGAGAAGCTAAAGATTGGGAAAAATATTTGTAAAACATATTTTACAAGGTACTTGTCATAGGATATATAAAGTGGCTTTTAAAACTTAGTAAAACAACCCAAATAAAAAAATAGGTAAAGGATTAGAATAGATACCTCACCAAAAGCATGCAGGTATGACAAGTGGGCACACAAAAAGACATTTAGCATAGTTACTTATTAGAGAAATGAAAATTAAAACCATGTAAGATACTACTGTATACCTACTAGAATGTCCAAAATTAAAAAGACTGACCATACCAAGTGTTGACTATGATGTAAAGCAGCTGAAAATTTCATACACTGCTAGTGGAAGATAAACTGAAATAACCACTTTGAAAAATAGTTTGTTTTTTCAAATTGCATATATATCTACCACACAAACCAGCCATTCTTTTCTTGGGTATTTGCCAAGAGAAAGGAAAACATATGTCCACACAGAAACTTATGTGAATGTTTATGGCAGCTGTTTTTGTAATAGCCAAAAGTTGGAAAGAATGCAAATGTCTATCAACAGTTAGTGAATAAACAATTATTGTGTATCAGTACTTTGGAATACTACTGAAAATAAAACAATTATTGATGTATGAAACAACATGAATGAATCTCAAAGTAACTATGCTAAGAGAAAGAATTCAGACAAAAATACATGCCTTATAATTCCATTGTTGTAAAAGTATTGAAAACACAATATAAATAAGCAAAATAGATCAATGATTGCATGAGGATGGTGAGGAGAGTTAGATTATAAAAGGGCATGAGGAGCTTTTTGGATGTGATAGGTATGTTTATTATTTTGATTGTAATGATGGTTTCATGGGTAAATACATATGTCAAGCAACATCAAAATTGTATACTCTAAAAATGTGCAGCTTATTGTAGTCAATTACACCTCAGTAAAGTAGTAAAAATATAAATTCATATCTAGATATGTCATAGTCAAATGTAAGAACACTAGATTCAAAAAGATCATGAAAGCAGCTCCAAAGAAAAAGGGAACCCATACAGGATGGCAGTTAGAATGACAACTGACTTCCATAGCAACAGTGATTACCAAAAGACAGTGAAATAATATCTTCAGAATGCTGAGAAAAAATGGAATTTAATGCCTAGAGAAACTGTCTTTCAGGAAGAAGGTGAAATACATTTCCAGGCAAACAGATGTTACTAACAACAGACCCTTACTGGGAAAATTCTAGAGTATACTTCAAATGGAAAGAAAATGATTGCAGAAGTAAGGTCTAAGATACAAGAAGTCATGAATAAAGAAAATAGCAAAGTGTGGATAAATCTAAATAATTATTAACTATACAAATTAAAATAACAATATTGAATTTGTGAGAGTTAAAAATATCAAACTAGAACCAAAATGTATTACAGTAATAGCATAGGAAAGGGTGATAGGATTAAATATATAACAAGTTTTGAAAAATGTTGTTTTTTTAACTTTTATTTTAAGTTCAGGGGTACATGTGCAGGTTTGTTTTATAGGTGAGCTTGTGTTGTGGGGGTTTGTTGTACAGATTATTTTGTCTCCCAGGTGTTAAGCCTAGTACCCATCAGTTATTTTTCCTGATCTTCTCCCTCCTCCCACCCTTCACCCTCCAATAGACCCCAGTGTATATTGTTCCCTCTCATGTGTCCATGTGCTCTCATCATTTAGCTTTCACTTATGAGTGAGAACATGTGGTACTTGATTTTCTGTTCCTGCATTAGTTTGCTAAAGATAATGGCTTTCAGCTGCATCCATGTTCCTGCACAGGACATGATCTCATTCTTTTTTATGGCTGCATAGCATTCCATGGTGTATATATACCACATTGTCTTTATCCAATCTGTCACTGATGGGCATTTAGGTTGATTCTATGTCTTTGCTATGTGAATAGTGCTGCAGTGAACGTACACTTGCATTTCTTTATGATAGAATGATTTATCTTCCTTTGGGGATATACCCAGTAATGCGATTGCTGGGTCGAATGGGTAGTTCTGTTTTTAGGTCTTTGAGGAATCACCACACTGCTTTCCATGGTGGTTGAACTCATTTACACTCCCACCAACAATATATAAAACCGTTTTTAAAAACATACTTAAGGTATAGGCACGTATCTTTAAAAAGATAGACAAATAAGTATCAAAAGAAACTGATGAAGTATAAAAACTGATGAAGCTATATTAATATAATACAAATAGACATTTGGGCAAAAAGCTTTGATTGACATGAAGAGGATCATTACCTATTGCAAGAATATTTTATTTACTAGGAAAATATAATGATTCTAAACTTAAATGCAGTTAATAACATGGATTCAAAATATAGGAAAAATTCATAGCACCATTATTCAATGAGACTGGAAAAATACACCACAATAGTTTGAGCCATTAAAACATTTCTTTCAATAGTTATTATATCAAAAAGACAAACCAATAAACATATATAAAACTTGAATAACATAATTATTATTCATTTAATAAGTATGTATATACTTACCCAACACCTAGAAGATTATCATTCTTTTCAAACACAAATATCTGTAAAAATCAGTCTTAAGAATTTTTAAGGCTAGCTATTGTATACCATACTTTCTGATTTCAACAAAATTAAGTTAGAAGTCAGTTTTGGAAATATAACGTGAAAAAAACCATGTATTTGGAAATTGAAAAGCATATTTTCAAATAACCCATGAGTTAAAAAAAATATTGTCAGAAAATACCTAGAACTGAATGGTAGCAAAGACTCTTAAAACTCTAAAAAAAGAGGTACTTGGAGGAAAATATATAGCTTTAAATACTTACTAAGAAAGAAGAAAGATGGCAATAAGTTAGGCATATTTCTTAAAAAGTTAGAAATCTAAAGAATTTAAAAATTAAAATATTAAGAAATTAAAAGGAAGGAAATCATAAAATAAGAGTCTGAAAATAATGAAATTGAAAACAAAGGTAACAGAGAAGATTTGTCAAGTCAGAAGTCGTTTCCTTGAAAGGACTAATAAAATGACAAACTATAGACAAGATTTATGAAGGGATAAACAAAAGAAGACACATATACACAATATTAAAAATAAAAGAAGAGGCCAGGCACAGTGGCTCACACCTGTAATCCCAGCACTTTGGGAGGCCCAGGCAGGCGGATCACTTGAGGTCAGGAGTTGAGACCAGCCTGGCTAATGTGGTGAAACTCCATTTCTACTAAAAATGCAAAAATTAGCCCAGCGTGGTGGTGCGCACCTGTAGTCCTAGCTACTTGGGAGGCTGAGGCAGGAGAATCGTTTGAACCTGGAAGGCAGAGGTTACAGTGAGCCAAGATTGCGCCACTGCACTCCAGGCTGGGCAACAGAGCAAGACTCTGTCTCAAAAAAAAAAAAAAAAAAAAGAAGCATTCTTTAAAATGCCATAGCTATTAAACATAAAATAAAAGAATAATACAACTTTATGCCAATAAATTTAAAAACCTAGGTAAAATGAGCAGTTTTTTGTTTGTTTTTGTTTTTGAGACGGAGGCTCGATCTGTCGGACAGGCTGGAGTGCAGTGGCGTGATCTCGGCTTACTGCAAGCTCCGCCTCCTGGGTTCATGCCATTCTCCTGCCTCAGCCTCCCGAGTAGCTGGAACTACAGGCGCCCGCCACCACACCCAGCTAATTTTTTTTTTCTTTTGTATTTTTAGTAGAGACGGTGTTTCACTGTGTTATCCAGGATGGTTTTGATCTCTTGACCTCGTGATCCGCCCACCTCAGCCTCCCAAAGTGCTGGGATTACAGGCATGAGCCACCGCGCCCAGCCAAAATGAGCAGTTTTTAAAAAGTATAACTTGTTTATGAAGAAATAGAAAACCAAATATCTTCAACATTAAAGAAATAGATTTAGTTTACACATTTCCCACAAAAAAAGTCAGCAGATCCAGATTTTACAGAAGATTTTTGACAAATATTTAAAGAACAGATAATTCTAAGCTTAACACAAACCCTTTTAGAGAGAAGGAGAACTTCTTAATTCTTTCATTTAAAAAGGCCAGTGAAACCAAAGTCACCATGAGAAAGAAAAACTATAGTCATTCTCACTTAAGAAGATATATGCAAAATCCTAAACAAGATATCAGTAAACCAGATCCAGCATTATATGAAAAAATAATTTGTTGAGCAAACAAAGGCAGATGACTGGACAGCACACACACATATACCAGATCTGCTGGAATATTGTATACTAAGGGAAGTTCATATAGTCAGAAGCTGTGTCACCCATTGCCCATCACTTCCTGGGGAAGCTCAAAGGGAGGTAGTAGGGTTGGGAGCAGACATAGGGAGAAGGATCCCTTGGACTGTAGAGCTTTTATTAATAAGATGCATTATTAGGGAAATAGCAGGCCCTCCTTTGCCATGATCAAGGGCTGGAGTTCAAATTTTATGCCTGTTATAGCAGAAAGTTAGCCTTATTCCTGTTTTTCAATCTTAGTAATTACCAGTTAGGAGAACATCAGCGTACTTTTCATCCCCGTTGTGATCAGGGTTCTGTGCCAAAGCTTTGTGGTTACAACTATAGGATGTGGCACTCTACTAGAACTGATTGACTCTTAAGATTTCCTTGGATGCCAAGCTGCAGGTAATCAATCTTTTTTTTTTTTTTTTGGAGACGGAGTGTCACTCTGTCGCCAGACTGGAGGACAATCTCGGCTCACTGCAACCTCCGCCTCCCGGGTTCAAGCGATTCTCCTGCCTCAGCCTCCCAAGTAGCTGGGACTACAGGCGCCCGCCACCATGCCCGGCTAATTTTTTATATCTTTAGTAGAGACGGGATTTCACCATATTGGCCAGGATGGTCTCAATCTCTTGACCTCGTGATCCACCCACCTCGGCCTCCCAAAGTGCTGGGATTACAGGCGTGAGCCACCGCGCTTGGCCCAGGGAATCAATATTAAACAAGTTAATTCTTAGTTCTCATGAAACAGTAAGACAAGACTGGAATTATTTCACAAATGCAAGATTGATTCTACATTTGGAAATTATTTATTCCCACATGAATGGATTATTGTCATCATCTCATTGACTGTCCCTGCCTCCTATCTCCAGGACTAGCTTACAATGTCCTAATAGCAGTGATTACAACTGAAATGAAACCATTATTTATATAATTTTTTAGTATCTGTCTCCCTAAACAGAATATTTTCTCCATGAAGTCAGGAATTGTATCTACAGTGTTAATTATTGTAATCCCAGTATTTAGCAGTGCACCTAGTACATGATGGTCACTAGTAATTGTTGGATGAATGGATAAACGGGTAGGAAGTTGAGCTAAATGACTTCGATCTTTCCTAGACCTAAGACTTTATCCTTATAGAAGGACATTTGTTCTTTCCTCCTGTAGTGATTTCTTCTAAGCATTAATTTGCTAAAATTAGTGATTTGTAGTGATAGTTTGAGCTGAATATGGGAGAGAGACTTTACAAAAACTTTATTATGTATGTGTCCTATCAACAGATGGAAATACACAGCCATGTGTTCTAGTGGGAATGTAGGGGAGACCCTGACTCTTGACCAGAGCAAAAGACTGCACTCCCTCAGGTTCTCAAGTCTTTCTTGACCCACTCATTCCTTCTTCTTTTCTCTCTAACACCATCTTATTTTAGAGAACTTCCCTCAGTGTGTGCTGGAAATCTCTGACCAAGAAGTGTTGGAATGGTATACTGCTAAAGACTTCATTGTTGGGAAGTCACTCACTGTCCTTGGAAGAACTTTCTTCATTTATGATTGTGATCCATTTACTCGACGGTATTACAAAGAGAAGTTTGGAATCACTGATTTACCACGTATTGATGTGAACAAGCAGGAACCACCTCCAGTAAAACAGGTAATCAGATAGTACTTCTTAGGGTGGTGAGAAAACTAATTTTTTGAGGTAGAAATTTAAGAAAAAGAAAAAAGACTTCTATGCAAATATTCGATAAATAATGGACAAAGTATATGTAATACAGTAGTTCACAAAAGAAGAAATACAAATGGCAAAAAAATTATGAAAAGATCCTTAATGTAACTCATAATCAATGAAATAGAATGAAAATAATGATGTTTTTGGATCTGTTCAATTTTAAAAGATTCACGATATTCAGTGTTTGCCCTATATGAAGAAATGGGAATTTTCATATACTGTTTGTGGGAAAGCCAATCAGAGTAAACTTTCTGAAGGGCAATTTGTTGTCTATTTTATTTTTATAAATAAATAACATATATATTTTCTGGCCGGGCACAGTGGCTCATGACTGTAATCCAGCACTTTGGGAGGCCAGGGCAGGCAGATTACTTGAAGTAAGGAGTTAGAGACCAGCCTAGCTAACGTGGTGAAACCTTGTCTCTACTAAAAATACAAAAATTAGCCAGGTGTGGTGGTACGCACCTGTAATCCCAGCTACTGGGGAGGCTGAGGCATGAGAATTGCTTGAACCTGGGAGATGGAGGTTGCAGTGAGCTGAGATCACGTCATTGCACTCCAGCCTGGGCAACAGAATGAGTGAGAGTCTGTCTCAAAAAATACATAGCTATATCTGTTTCGATATATATATTATAAATCATTATGGTTTATAATATATATGATATTGGATATATATGATGATAGGACACATACATAATATGGTTTATATTATGATATATAGATATAGATGTATCTCATATCTTTTACCTAGAAATATACTTTGGGAACTCTAAAAACATGTGGAAGAATGTGTATTGTAGCATTATTTATTTAAAAAAGTGTGAGGAGATTGACAAAATAAATGATATCCATTCATGAAATGGATGTATGAAAATACATCTATTCATACAATTAAAAGATAATTAAAATACAGCCATTCATAAATTAAAAGACTACTGTGTGTGTAAAATATCACTGGGCCCTTTCTCCTCAAAAGAAAGGCATGAATAAAACGATGAAATGATTGAGTGCTTCCAGCCAGGGCCCTGCCTTCCCCTCCAACAGCTGCTCCTCTTGCTTGCACTTGGCCTCCAGTCGTACTGAGTTCTGTGGTTCTGCCAGTACAGCATCTTGTTTTACTCCCAGGAACTTTTGCTTATGCTCTTCCTCCTTGAACCACTTTTCTGTTGTTCTTACATGCAGCTCTTTTTTATCCTCCAATACCCAGTGTAGGCTTCCTCTCCAAGAAGTCTTTTCTAAAGCTCCAGGTAGGGCTAAAAGCCTTTCGTCTCTATTCCTGGGGTATTCTCTGCCTCCCTCCACTAGCTCTTCTCTATTATATTAAATTATCTGCTAGTGAATCTTTTGTACTAGATTATAACTCCCTTGAGGTCGGAGACTATGTCCTACTCATCTTTCTCTCCTAGTACCTAATACAGTGCCTAAAAAATAGGAGGCATATGTTTCTTGAACTGGACTGAAGAAAATTGGCTATGAAGGTGTTCTGCAAAAAAGAAGTGGTGTCTTAGGCAAAACTTTTAGAAACAATGTTTTATAGAAACGATTACAAAGAAGGATTTGGATTTTGGTATGCTGTGAGTTCCCAGAGGCAATACAATTTCTGGAAGGAAGTGTGGGTGATAATACCTCTTGCTGTCAGTTTTTTCTCTGGTATATTTCTTTATCAATGATGTGTTAATTGATTAAGAATGATGATAAACCCTCTCCTTGTGTATATGGATTGTGAAAAGAAAAATAATTATGATAAACCCTCTGCCCCCAAGTTTTTTGGCAGCAGTTGATGCAGTATACAGGGGAAAATAGCTTGGGATCAGATTTAGATTTTGATCAAGGGAACTATTTTACCTCTTCAGTTTATAGATAAGGATGGTTGTCTAACCAGGAGGTAGAGTAGTGAGAGACTGCAACATAGTGATGCCCTTTGCTTAGTGAAAGGACTTCGACTTATTTATTTATTTTTTTTTAAAGACTGGGTCTTGCTTTATCTCCCAGGCAGGAGTGAGTGGTGCAATCTTGGCTCACTGCAACCTCCACCTCCCAGGTTCAAGCTATTCTCATGCCTCAGCCTCCCCAGTAGCTGGGACTACAGGTCGTGCTACCACACCCAGCTAATTTTTGTATTTTTAGTAGAGACAGGGTTTCACCATGTTGGCCAGGCTGGTCTGGAACTCCCTACTTCAGGTGATCCACCCACCTTGGCCTCCCAAAGTGCCAGGATTACAGGCATGCGTCACTGCACTGGCCTGATCTATTTTTGAGCCAATGAAAGCTTTTGAGTCTTAGAGTACCTCTGTTCCCCACCTTTATTACTATCATCTTTTTTTTTCTCCTAACCTATCTTGAAGTAAAGAAAAGAGAGGGAAGCCTTGTATAAAGAGCAGAGGGAACTGAAGATCTACTGTAGATTTTAGTTGGTTATTTTGCTCTATCCCAGCCCCTATGTATAATAAAACTAATTTTATATAATAAAACATCTATACATTTGGCACATTAATTACAGTATTTGGTCAGTTTCTTTCCCGTACTTTCTCTATAATAAATAGCTCTATAGTAAACAAATTCCATCTGTCCATGAAATTTGTTGGAGATAAATCGAATGCCAATTACTAATCAGCAAACACTTTTTAGTCATTACACCTCAGTCGTTTTAACCCTAAATAACATAAATGGAAACCAGGCATAGGAATTTGTAGCAGAGTCTAGAGGGATAAAGCTAGAGCCAAGCCAGTGGAGGGATAGAAGTAGGTGTGAAATGGATATATTCAATTCGAGAGGCATGGCACTTGTAAGTCAAGCTTCTCTGCTCGATCAGGAATTAGTAAACATAAATGCAATAGCCAGATGTGTTTTCTCTCAGGCTGGCTCCATCTGGAGGCATAGTGGTAGGGAAAAGAAAGAAACCAGAATTAGGAAAGCTAATCTGCTGTGGAGATGGCCCCTGAAAGCAGTATCTGAAGGTTGTGGTGCTCTTGGGTTCTAGGTATACTACTAGCTCAGTTGAAGATGTCCAGACAGAAACTGTGGTAAGTGGATCATATGAGCGGGAGTATCTAGGAGTGATGATATCCATAGTCAGATGAGTGTTCATCTAGTTTACAACAGGACCCACCCAAGCAGTAGCTTGAAGTATGAGAAGCAAGATGCCAGGATACCATGCATACGGACTGATATTTAGGGAAGGTCTTTATTCCAGGCAGGGAAAGTGAGGTATATTCAGGAAAAACAGGTAGTCTGTTAAAATACAATAGGAATTTGAGAAGAAGGCCCAGAGGCTTTATAGCTACCTTCTTATTGCAAAATCTTCAACCCTCAGTGACCTCCCTACTGGCACCCGCAGCCAGGATGCTCTCATTGTGTGTTGTTGGTGTAAGTGCAAAGCAAGTTCAGATACCACCACTTTGCAGTTTGTGCCTAGCCTCCAGAGAAAACTCAACTGCTTAGCACATAGGCCATCAGCTCAGGGTTCCTCTGCCCATAGTAACCTGTAAATTCACTGAGTAGTGGTTTTGCAATAGAAGCAAATTAGGTCATTTTCCATCTGCTAAATCTACTAGTCATATTCTAGCCATGACTACCACCTTAACTACAGTCCCAACAAGTGATTTTGGGGTCAGTGTTCCAAGTAGTACGCCGTGGACAAATTTAATGGTCCTTTGTTGTTGAAGAAATACTCTGTTATGGATGGTACTAGGGACTATATGGACTTACTTATTAAAGTGCCTGAAAATAATATATAAAAAGATTTTGTGGAGGTATATACAAGAGAAAATGTGTGTTACAAGCTGAATTTCCTGAGAAAGCATAGCAAAGAGGAGTCAGGAATAAATAACCCTGCCGATGTTTGCCTATCATTAGATGAGGAGGAGGAAGACTTAGTCTTTGACCTAAAGTTCTTAGGGAAATAAATCTTAGCATTCTACAGTGATACTTCAGGCTCTTCATGGAGCCTAAATGAAACATACAAGCTCAACCTATATCTTCACGCAAACTCATTAAATAACCTTTGTATCTGAAAAATAATTTCCTAAATTGAACTTTTTCATGAAGAAAGGGGGTCCTGTGTGGAAAAGGGATCTGAGTTCTCAGAAAACTATAACTGTCATCCTGTTCTGTGAGGCAGAAATTAAGAAATAAAAAGATTAGAAATATGGATGTAAGTAGGAGAAAAAGTAGCTTGAATCAAGTTCTTACCACCGTTCCCCTATCACACATACACTCACTCACTCTCTCTCTCCCTCTCCCCCTCCCTCCCTCCCTCCCTTCTTCCTTCCCCCCGCCCCCCGTCCCTTTCTCTCTCTCTTACTTTGAGTGAACTGAGGAAACAGTTTCCAGGTCTGCTAGGGTGAGGTCCACATCCTAGAGCAAAGAAGTCATAGACAGAACCATGCTAGGATGACTACAGGGTCATTTGCATTGGGACTGGGGTGGGACTAGGTCTTGCTTTTGTAGTAAGGGGTCAGTTTACATCAGCAATAGTTTCTCTCTAGCCCTGAGAGTTACTTTAGAGCATCATCACTTACATCTGTGATCACTGAACATGATGCAAAATCCACAAAGAGGAAGGGGATAAGTTGTTTTTTCTGACTGTATTTGTTTATATAGAAAATATATTTGAATAAGTATTTTCTAGAGTTTTTTTCATTAAACTTATAGTTACCTTTAATGTAATTTTAACACAAGTAGCATTTGCCTTACGTCTTGCTTCCTATGTATCTCCAGGAGTTGCCTCCTTATAATGGTTTTGGACTAGTGGAAGATTCTGCTCAGAATTGCTTTGCTCTCATTCCAAAAGCTCCAAAAAAAGATGTTATTAAAATGCTGGTGAATGATAACAAGGTGCTTCGTTATTTGGCTGCACTGGTGAGGCTAATTTTTATATACTAAAGATTCTCTTCTATCTCAGTACTGTGTACGATTGTTTATTTTGTCTGTAAGCTATAGATTAACAGCTGTCAGAGTTATGTGTTGACTCAACCAACCATTGTATCATTGTATCTGTATACATTGTATACAACCATTGTATCTACCCTGAAGTACCCAGCCTTCAGGGAGGATGGATAGTATTAAGTATGGTGCCCCTGAGCTAAGACCTAGATCAAGTCCTATCTCTCCCAATAATCTTTCTTAGATCATTAATCTCTCACTCTTAACACCTCAAATGTTGACAGACCTTTTGCCTCTTTTATTAAGTAACTATGAAATTGCTTAATATTCAAACCATGTGTGTATCTGTGTCGCTTTTTAGTATACTGTGATTTCCTTGAGGTTAGGGACCATGTCTTAGTAAGTTCTGCATTTACCTGTGATATCTTGCCTGATATCTTGAGAGGTTATGTGACTAATAGTTAAGAGCATGCAGTTGGAAATAGACATACACTCAAGTTCTGCATATCCCATTAATTAGCTGAATTGTATGAGATAAATGATTGATAGAAATTCAAAGTATAAGGTCTTTAAAATGGAAAAAAAATGTAGACTAGGAACCTAACCATTTTATTAGAAATATGGACATAAATAGCAGAAGTTGAAATAAGTTATATCTGGGAATAGGAATTAGGAGCTGGGGGTAGGAGGTGTCAGGTGACTTTTCAAACTACATACATGTATTTGAAAAGATAAAAACTAAGGTAAAGACAACTGAATAATAGATTTTAGAAAATGATTGTACAAAGCTTTAAATAAAAAGGGAGTCCTGGCTAAAAACAAAATTTTTTAAGAAAACAACATAACAGCAAAATGTAGGCCAACTAGAGCACTCTCCATAAGAATTCTGACCAACAAAGGTTTTGTAGTACTAGATTCTTTCAGTTACTGTTAAAATTCAAGCGCCTTGTCGAATTATGATATGGTAACTGTAACTCCTTGAAGGGCAGGAATCATGTCTTTCTAGACTTTGTAGGTACTCATTAACTGCCCGTTCAGTAGGCAAAATAATTTATTTCTGCACACATTATCCATGAGTAAGGCAATACAATATTTTACCTATTTTATGTTTCAAAACTTAAGAAACAGAAAGGCTAGTTATCTTGTCCCAGATCCAGTGCTGCTTAGACAGGGGTAGGACTAGAACTCAGCCTTCTGGCTTTCAACCCAGTATTCTTTTGATGAAGAACTAGTTTAATACTTAGGATTAGAAAAGGGAAAGGAACTCATACGGATTTGTAAACTGCAAAATTGTAAGCTTACCTTTGATACATGAAAAACCTGGAAAAATTAATACAAAGTTGATTCAAAAACGGCTATGAATAGTGTTAGATATTGCTAACTAAGGAGAAAGGATTAATTTCTTTTGATTGCAGCCTTCTGTACTCACAAACAACCTGGTCAAACATGATATATTACAAAAAGTTAAAGCGTTTGCAGAGGACTTCTATTCCTAGCCATGATAGACCGGATAATTTGGATCAGCCCTCTTGCTGAGGGGGGTGTGTGTGTGTGTGCACGCGTGCGTATGTGTATGTGTATGTGTATGTGTATGTGTGTTACCACTTGAAGGTGTTGAACAACTAGCAAGATGTGAAGAATCACAGAACAAGAACCAGGGAAACAATGAGAACCACAGAAGTGAACCTGACATTTGGGGCCATTTTTCCGCTAGGTGCATTTGCTGATTTCAGAAGACCCACCTGTGAGGACAAACATTGGAATCTATTTAGGGCCTGTCAAAGGCAGAAGCTCCTGGTAAACCCTCTGTGCTTCAGTCTGTCTGTAGCTAATTTTTGAAGGGACTATTGTCTGTCTTTGAATTATAGTCCCTGATTGTCTCAGTTTTACAAATCAGATTAAGGTGATCCTGGATTCTAATAACCCCAGGTGACTGTCAGAAACAAACAAATTCTCTGCAGATGACATCATTTTCGGCTTCAATTTATTTCTAGAATTTTAAAAATACAATGTAAGAATATTAATAATACAGTGTTCAGAAACAAGACAAGATAACATAAAGTGACCAGAAATAAAAGACTATAGAATATACCTATAGGGACTTCAGATACTGGCATTATGAAACTTAAACTTAAGCCGGGAGCAGTGGCTCACGCCTGTAATCCCAACACTTTGGGAGGCCGAGGAGGGTGGATCACTTGAGATCAGGAGTTTGAGACCAGTCTGGCCAACATGCTGAAACCCCATCTCTACTAAAAAAATACAAAAATTAGCCAGGCATGGTGGCACGCACCTGTAATCCCAGGTACTCAGGAGGCTGAGACATGAGAATCACTTGAACCCGGGAGGCGGAGGTTGCAGTGAGCCAAGACTGCATCACTATATTCCAGCCTGGGTGACAGAGCAAGACTCCGTCTAAAAATGAAATGAAATGAAATAAACAATTTAAAAAATTTAAAAAGCCTTTGTTTAACGTGTTAAAGAATAAGATTGAGATTTTCAGCAAAAAATGAGAAATAAGCCAAAAAAGTCTGTTTCAGTTTTGAAAAATCATCACATTAACAGAATAAAAGAGAAAAATTAGATTTTGAAAAGCATTGGCTAAAATCAATCTGATTTAAAAATAAAACTCACATATACCCCTGAACCTAAAATAAAAGTTTAAAAAAGTAAAAAATAAAAGAAAAGAAAACTCTTAATAAAAAAAAAAGGAATAAAAAGGAGTTTCCTTAATCTTTTAGAGGGTATGTTGAAAAGTCTACTGCAGTTTACTTAGTGATAAAATGTTGAAAGGGTACTTTCTGAGATTAGGAACAAGGCAAGACTGCTATCACCCCTTCTGGTCAACATTGTTCTGGTAGTCCTAGCTGGAACAGTGAAACAGGAAGTGAATAAGCAAGCATACTGATTGAAGAGGAAAAAATAAAATTGTCATTATCCAAAATGAACAATTGTATGTACAGAAAATAAAAAATCTGCCTTCTACATTAGGGAAGTCAATATACAAATAGCAACGAAGAAAACATAAAGTTAAAAAATACCATTTACCATAGCATCAAAAATATTAAATTCCTAGGTGTAAATTAAATTCCTTGGTATAATATTTTAGGTGTTACATACAAAAGATATGTTACATACAAAAGATATGTGTTACATATCTTTTAGGTATTACACACAAAAGATATGTTACATACAAAAGATATGTAACATCTAAAAGATATATCTATCATACAAAAGATATGTGGTATCTTTTACATACAAAAGATATGTAACACCTAGATGTTACATACAAAAACACTTTAGGTGTTACATATCTTTTAGGTGTTATATACAAAAGATACGTTACATACAAAAGATATATAACACCTAAAATATTATTGAGAGAAAATTAAGAAGACCTAAATAAATGAAGGGATATACCATGTTCATTGGTTAGAAAATTCTGTATTATAAAAATATTTTCCCCAAATTGATCTATGGTTTAAAAGTAATTACAGTCAAAAAATCCAAAAATGTTTTTATTTTTACAGACAAATTGATTCTGTAATTTAGGTGGAGAGGCAAAGCACCAGGAATAGCCAAGATACTCTTGGAGAAGAGCAAGATCAGTGGATTTTGCTTACCAAAATATCACTCCGTATTAAAAGTCACAGTAATTAAAACAACATGTTTTTGGTGCAAGGATAGACAAACCAATAGAATAGAATAGAAAGCCCAGGAAAAGACATATGATAAATACAACACTGCAGAGGGGCTGGGAAAGGAAGATGTTTCTAATCAATGATATCAGAACAATTAGATATTCATGTAACAAAAAAGAAGAAAATTTGACCTCCATCTCACACCAAAAGTGGCAATCAAGTCTAGGTAGATTGAAAATCTAAATGTGAAAAGCAAAACAATAAAACTTCTTAGCAATAAATAATCTTAACATTATAGTGGGGAAAGATTTATTTAGTGGGATACAAAAAAGCAGTCATGTTTTAAAAATGGATAAATGGCCAGGCACAGTGGTTCATGCCTGTAATCCCAGCACTTTGGGAGACCAAGGCGGGCAGATTGCCCCAGCTCAGGAATTTGAGACCGGTATGGCCAACTTGGCGAAACCCTGTCCCTACTAAAAATACAAAAAATTAGCTGGGCATGGTGGTACATGCCTGTAGTCCTAGCTACTTGAGAGGCTGAGGCAGGAGAATCACTTGAGTCTGGGGGGCAGAGGTTGCAGTGAGCTGAGATTATGCCTCTTCACTTCAGCCTGGGTGACAGAGCGAGGCTCTAAAATAAAATAAAATGGATAAATTTGACTACATTAAGATGAAAACGTTCTTTTCTTCCAAAAAACAGCATTAAGAGTATAAAAAAAGGCAAGCTTCAAGTGGGAGCAGATGTTTAATACAGAAATCAACCAAGATCTTATATTCAGAATATGTAAAGAACACTCTGAAATCACTTAGAAAAATGAGCAAGAAACTTGAACAGGTATTTCACAAAAGAGGATATCCAAGAGGCAACTAAACATATAAGAAGGGCTAGGTGCAGTGACTCATACCTGTTTTCCCAGCACTTTGGGAGGTTGAGGCAGGAAGATCGCTTGAAGGCAGCCTGGGTAACATAATGAGACCCTACCTCTACAAAGATAAAAAGATAAATTAGTTGGGCATGGTGGCATGTGCCTATAGTCCCAGCTACCTGGGACACTGAGGCGGTAGGATCACTTGAACCCAGGAGTTTGAAGGTGCAGTGAGCTATGATCCTGCCGCTGCACTCCAGCCCAGGCAACAGAAACTCTGTCTTTAAAAATATGTACATATGAGAAGTTGCTTTGCTTCGTTAGTAACTAAAGAAGTGCAGATTACAATCATAGTGAGTTGCCTCCACCGACCCATCAGAATCATTAATATGTTGATGAGAATATGGAACCATAGGAACTCTCATACTCTTTACTAAGAGAGTATACTCACTTTGTAAAACACTTTGGCATAATCAAATATACTAGATTGTGCTAAGGGTGCAATATATGTGTACCAAAAGATAAGAATGTTTATAATAGCATAATTCATAATAGCAAAAATAGACCTAAATGTCTACTACAAGAGACTGGATAAGTTATGGCATATTTGTGTCATAATTTGATTTCTGTTCAATGAAAATTAATGAACTACAGCTACTAATAACAACATGGCTGAATCACATCAACATAATTTTGAATGTAAGAATCCAGACACAAAAGAATGCATGCATATTATGTAATTTCATTTATATGAAGATTAAAAAGCAGACAAAACAAAACTTTATGAATGTCTGCTTTATAGCAAAACTAAAGAAAACCATACAATTCAAGGCAATGGCCTGTTCGGTGGGGGAAGGATAGAATATTGATTGGGAGGTTCTGTCAGCGTTCTGTTTCTCAACCTGGATGGTGGTTATATGGTTGTTCACTTCATTAAAATTCTTTCGGCCATACATTTTGGTATTTTTATTGTTGTTTTGGGTTTTTTTGTAGTTTTCTCTCTGTGTTACTGTTCACAGTAAAAAAATTTAAAAGAAAGCCAACAGAACTATTAGTAAAGAAATAGTGGATATCTTCACGTGGGCAGGAAAAAAGAAGCGATATTCTGGTCATGGTAATTTTCAGATGTTTTCCCCTGACCTGTTTGATGAAATAGAGAATGTATTTGTTAGACTCATCACAAAAGTTCTTGAGGAAGAAAGGGTGCTTGACAATAAGGGGAAAAGGTTTATGAGTGAGGTGGGGACTTAAAAAGAAAATATATGGAAATTCAAAAAGAAGGGAGTATGCTAGAGAAATGATCAGAGACAATTAAGTCCTATGGAGGTCAGACAAAGACACGGGATGTGTTCTGAGAAAATGTATAGTAAGTTCTGATAGGCAATTGGTGCCTAAGTAAAAGTATGCTGGTAAACTCTCTGGGACTGAGAGTGGAGTGCTGGCTGAGAAACTTGGCAAAGTTTTGGAAGAGCATAAGAAACATGATCTGAACCGTGATCTTCAAAGCAGCTGAATGTCTTCCAAGAGATATGCAAGACAGTACCATCTGTGGTGTTTGTCAAGAAAATATTACAGCCTCTGTTTATTTTATTTACTATGAGTGCATTTATTTTATAGTCTCTGATATTTTTATATGTGCCTTTTAATGCACAAACTATATTTATATAGAAGAACATATGTTTCATTATTAATTCATTCAATAAATATTAAAGGACTACTCTGGGCTAGATATGGTTCTAGATACCAAAGGTACAGTGGAGAACAAGATAGACAAATATTTGCTCTCATGGAGCTTACATTCTAGTCAAATAAATACACTGTATAAGGATAGGTAGTAACATGCTGTAAAAAATAAAGCGAGACAGAGAATGATGGGAAAGGGGCTCATTTATATCAGCAGAATGGGGAAAGCCTCTCTGAAGAGGTCATAGCAGAGCAGAAACCAAAGGAATAGCTGAGGGAGCCAGCCAGGGGAATATCTGAGAGAGCTGCATGTAAGACCGAGACAGTGTGCAGTGAATGGAGGGCAAAAAGGTGGAAATGACAGGTCGGTGGCCAGCCAGGGCTCTGCAACCAGTGGTATAACAAGGCCAGAGGAATGGGCTGATGGGAGCAGTCCAGGTAACAAGAAAGTATAGATAACAAGCTGCAGAGAATTTAAAAATAAAACCAACTAAAAGTTGGTCTGTTTCTTCTTCTTATCATTTGCCTGTAATTCTAAACAACATCAGTGATACTCATCCCCAAAGGGATGGCTCCTCCGTACAGTAGAATTTCAGTTAATAAATGTAAAAGAAAAGTGGGAAGTAGAAAAATTATCATTATGCACACACTGCTGTAATCACGGTTGCAGATAAGATCCAGCAATGGCTGCTAAAATTAGTGGGAAAACCTTTGAGGAGAAACGGGATTCCCATAATCTCAAAACGTCTCCCGCAAGGTGTTTTGTAATTGCAAAGGGAAATACGGTAACTTTAAGGGAAGAAATCCAGCAGAAATCTTAACCAAGTGATCAAGGTTAGTGTCATCCATAATAAGATATACTGACTTCATAAACTCCCTGGTATACACTAAAGACATGACATCTTTTCTGGGATACTTTTGCCAAAAATGCAAAAATGAGATGCATGAGGAACATTCAAGAAAATAATTGATCAGTAGTCTTCAAAAGTGTCAAAGTCATGAAAGAGAAGGGCAGATTGAGGAACTATCTATCACATATTGGAGGAGACTCAAGAGAAATAATAACTAAATGCAATGTGGGATCCTGGATGGGATCCTGAAACAAAAAGACCATTTGTCAGAAACAGGTGAAATTTGAATAAGGACTGTAGTTTATTTATTAATGTCATACTATTGTTATTTTCCTGGTTCAGATAATTGCACTAATGGCTATATAGGATGTTAACATTAGGAGAACCTTGGTGAGGGGAGTGAGAATTCTCTGTAATATTTATGCAGCTTTTCTATAAATGTAAACCTCATTCCCAATAAAGACAATAATTTTTTTTTAAGTTTTATAGTACTCTTTCCTGCCATGGTAAACCATTACCATTGTCACCCCCAATGGCCCTGGTATGCCCCTGCTTAGAACTTTGTATTTTATTCTAAGTATGACAAGAATTCTTTGAAGGTTTGAGAGCAGAGGAGTGATATGATTTTATTTTTATTAACTATATTGTGATCGTTTAACATTTATATTTTTATTACATGGGTGTATAATCCAAATGATTTGGAAACTATTAGATGAGGGAATGATATGAGAAAATTATTTCACTAAGAGAAAAATCTAATGACTTCTTTAATAGATAAAGAACTATTATACAAACAATCCCATGGTCTTAATGAGAAGATGTGCTACAGTTACAGTATGAGTGGATTTTAGGAATAAGCAGAGCTGTATTAAGGTTTGTTGGAGCTGGAATTTCTTCCTTAGGGGTTGTGTGATCACTCTGCAATTTGATTTAGAAAAAGTCTTGTCTACAAGGTAGTTTCTTAGAATTGCTTTCAATTCTTTGATTTTATATTACTCTTATCCCCTCTTTTTAAATTTTTTTTTTACATTATGTATATACATTTGCTTAAAAAACAAAACCTTACTTAATCATCTTAGTGTTCATGAAGTTGAACATAATATCAGCCAACAGGTCTCAGCTAGCAGCCTGTGGTCAGAATGTAGCCCACATATATGTTCTAGTATACTGTGTTTGGGCGTCATGGTGCTTTAAAAGAGTTGGAGTCAGTACTTTAAAATCAGAGGTTTAAAATAGTAATCCACATTTTTATCTTTTGAAAAACTGAAAGATCTAGCAACATTGGGCCTACATTCTCCAAGGCAACAACTGAGTTGCGTTGGTGCAGCCTCCCTTGGGAAGCCTCCCTTAGATGAGGCACGTTCTTCCCAGAGACACCAGAGTTCCCCCATAGATGGTTTGTTTATATTGTAAGAACCCAGACTGTTTCATATATATCCTATACCTGGCCCCTGTAGGCATTTAAGTTTGCACATCTGCATAGACCATGAACCTTCATAATATCCTCTTTTCTTTACCTTTATAGGAATCCCCCATTCCAGAAGACAAAGACCGGAGATTTGTCTTCTCTTACTTTCTAGCTACCGACATGATCAGTATCTTTGAGCCTCCTGTTCGCAATTCTGGTATCATTGGTGGCAAGTACCTTGGCAGGACTAAAGTTGTTAAACCATACTCTACAGTGGACAACCCTATCTACTATGGCCCCAGTGACTTCTTCATTGGTGCTGTGATTGAGGGTAGGTCTAAATACAGTCCAGAGTTTCCTACTGGCTGCCTGAATGAGTTCTTAGTTGGAATTTAATTCATTTTACTCTTGTAAGAAGCAATTCGATTATATTACAACTGAGATAAAGCTACTATCCTTGTATATATGGTTTAATGTGTTAATTGCCTTCCTAATCAATTAAACTCTAAGTTGATTGCATTTGTTGGCTACAGATGTCGACAGTAAGTTTTGTAAATACTGAGCAAATGACTGCATATTAGTATGTCATTTAAAGAAAGCTCATTAGTTTCTGTCATAAATGCATAACTGTGAATTTATCATAGGAGGGTTAATACTATTTTACTTCTGATTGCGTGAGAGAACATCACCAAGCTAAGTGTACTGCTACCTTCTCTCCAGTATTTGGTCACCGGTTCATCATCCTTGATACAGATGAGTATGTTTTGAAATACATGGAGAGCAATGCTGCCCAGTATTCACCAGAAGCACTCGCGTCAGTTCAGAAACATGTCCGAAAGCTAGAAGCACCTGCTTCAGAATCAGAAAGGTATGTGTTTGATTGCTAGGGTTTGGCACACTCAAGATATTCAGGAAGTAATTCTGACTTTGAGTAATCACATTTTAGATTTTCCGATTTCTCTCACCAGGTGGGAATTATTAGACATAAACAGAAGGTTCCCTGTGTCAGTGTAATAACTAGTAATTTAGAACTTTTTCAACTTTATTTATTTAGCAAATACAGTTGACCCTTGAACAGTGTGGGAGTTAGGGGTACCAGCCTTTCTGCACAGTTGAAAATTCATGTATAACTTTGACACCCCAAAACTTAACTACTAATAGCCTACTCTTGACTGTAAGCCTTACTGATAAACAGTTGATTAACATGTATTTTCTATGTCGTATGTACTGTATCCTGTATTCTTACAATACAGTAAGCTAGAGAAAATACAATTAAGAAAATCATAAGAATGAGAAAATTATTTACTATTCATTAATTGGAAGTGGATCATCTTAAAGGTCTTCATCCTCATCTTCATGTTGAGTAGGTTGAGGAGGATGGGTTGGTTTTGCTGTCTCAAGGGTGACAAAGCAGAAGAAAATCCAGGTATCAGTGGGCCTGTGCAATGCAAATTCTTGTTGTAAGAGGGTCAGCTATAATTATTAAATGTCTACTATGTATCAGAGACTATCACCAGGCCCTTGGACTTTTATCGGTAAACAAAGTAGACAAGAAGTTGCCTCCCACATTGAGTTGACCTTCCAAGCAGCAGGAAATAGACAATAGCACAAATAAATTATACAGTATATTGGGTGATGAATGCTGTAAAAAATGGAGCAAATTAAGAGTAATAAGTGTTTCTGGAGAGTGGCAGTAGGTTGTGAAGGTAGGTCAGGGTATGTGGTTGTACCTTGAGGTGACATTGAACAACCACTTGAGGGGAGTTAGCTAGGTGGATTTCTGGAGGAAGTGCTTTTCAGGAAGAGGAAATGGTGCATGCAAAGGCCCTAAATGCTAGCGTATCTTACTTAAAGTACTCAACGAACATTGGGAAGAAGTAGGCCAGTGAGGGTAGCTGAAATGGAGTGAGTGAGAGGAAGAAGAGTAGGAGATGGAATTAGAAAATTAACAATGGGCTAGATTGTGTAGGACTTACTAGGTCTTTGGAAAGGTGCTGGCTTTTTTCTCTGAATGAAATGAGCCTTTGGGAGCACGGGCATCTGATTAGAGGAGTGGCAAGATTTGACATATATTTTAAAAGAACTATTCCAGCTGTTGTGTTGAAAATAGATTAGGAGAGAGATTAGTTAAGAGACTATTGCAGTATTCCAGGCAAGAGATGGTGATGTCTGGGCCCAGGATGGTGGTATCAGTGGAGGTGGGGAGAAGTGGTCTGATTTGGATATATTTTGAAGGTAGCACCAATTGGACTTCAGACAGATTTTCTAGGGGATGTGAGGGGAAAAGAATAGTTAAGGAGGACTCCAAGATGTTTGGCCTGAGCAACTGGAAGGAAGAAATTGTGATCACCTGAGATGGGGAAGATGCGGGCTGTGGGTAGAACAGTTGCCTTCTTTGTTGGTTGGGGTGGTGATTTCAGTTCTGGATATATTGTATATTAGGTTTAAGACAGCCAAGTCGAGAACATATAGTCTGTTGGATATGTAAATCTGGAGTTTGAGTGAGAGGTCTGGGCTGGCGATATAAATGTGGGAGTTGTTGGCATATAGTGATATTTTAGGCTGTGAGACTGGATGACATCTCTCTCTGTCTCTCTCTTGAGACAGGATCTCGCTCTGTCACCCAGGCTGGCATGCAGTGCTCGTAGTAGAATAATAGCTCACTGCAGCCTCAAATTCCTGAGATCCTCCCACTTCAGCTTCCCAAGTAGCTGGAACTACAGGTGCATGCCAGTATGCCCAGCTAATTTTTAAATTTTTAGTAGAGACAGGGGTCTCAGTTTATTGCCCAGAATTCCTGGACTCAAGTGATTCTCCCTCCTTGGCCTCCCAAAGTGCTAGGATTACAGGCATGAGCCACTGTTCCTGGCCTGGATGAAGTCTCTAAAGGAGTTAGTGTAGATAAAGAAAAGAATGGCTCCAAGAACTAAGCTCTGGGGTCCACCAACACTTAGAGTTAAGGAAACTGAAAAGGAAAACCAATGAAGCAGGAAGAAAACCAAGTGAATGTGGTGTCCTGGATGCCAAATGAAGAAATTACAGGTAGTTCCTTGTTTACATGGTAGCGTAAGACTGTAAAAAAATAACATGCAAAACAATTTTAATAATCAAAGGGAAAATGTACAATTGTTCTGTGCCCTTTAAAAATTTTTGTCACTGCCAGGCATGGTGGCTCATGCCTGTAATCCCAGCACTTTGGAAGGCCGAGGTAGGCGGAGCATGAGGTCAGGAGTTCGAGACCAGCCTGACCAACATGGTGAAACCCCATCTCTGCTAAAAATACAAATTAGCCAGGCATGGTGGTGCGCACCTGTAATCCCAGCTACTCAGGAGGCTGATGCAGGAGAATCACTTGAACCCAGGAGGCGGAGGTTGCAGTGAGCCAAGATTGCACCACTGCATTCCAGCCTGGGCAACAGAGCAAGGCTCCGTCTCAAAAAAAAAAAAAAAAATTTGTCACAACATTAAAAACTTTGATGGTTATAAATGTATAAGAACATGAAAAAATAGTAAAACTAATTTTTACTTAGCACACTGAAATTTAAAACATTGATGACATTAAGAATTAAAGTGTTTTATTGCTTTATAAAAACTTTATCAAAAGTGGTTTGAGCAGCACTTGCCTACTTCTCATTGTATAACTTATGATACAGAGTGAACATCTGTTCTATGCCTTGGTGAATTGTCATACTCCTGTTTAAGATGGATCAACTTCCAACATTTTATGATTTTTGCTTTCAATGTTATAAAATATCTCTTAGACTTCCTTTAATGAGAATGAAATATCTCTGAGAGTTCTTTTAATGTGAAGCATTTTACAGGCATCTGGGATATCTTCATTCTTTTCATTACAACCACTTTTCTCATTTGTGTTGATAGGTTTGCCTTCACCAGTTTCCACTGGCTGCACATCTAGAGTCTCTTGAAAGGCAGCTGTGCCGACATTCCTACAGTCAGCTTTCTCTTCTGTAACTTCATTTATATTTGACTTGAATTCACTTCTTGCATCTTTGCTGTACTTTCATCTTTATTGGCCAATTCTCTCTTTTGATTATCCATTTTTGTAAAATACAGTTTGTGTATCACTGAGAGACGAGGAAGCAACATAGCTACACACTTTACTGTCTGCGTGAACTATAAAACAAATATACAGTGACCAGTCACAAACAGACTTTGAAAGAAGTGATGTAATTGTCACTGATGGTGATATGCATCTGTTTAATTACATTGTGGTTAGTGGACTAAAGTCCTGACAGATAAGTTTGTACTTTATGCAATTACTCATAGTTAATAACTGTGTTGACTGAAATTTGAACCATGTTGTTGGGGGAATGGATTATTTTACTAAACGGTGGTAGTCAAAATTCATGCATCTTGGAACTGTGCAAACTGAGAAATGCCTTCATATCGAGGAAGACAGACTTGATGGAGGACAGGTGAGCTTCAAAATTAGGGCTCAGCCAGGGAGAGTTACTGGCTTTTCCCAAGAAAGAATTCCAGGGAGAGCTGGTGCTGTTAAACAGCAACTGTTTTTAAGCAACAGTGTATAGCAGCAGCTGAGGTTCTGCTCCTTGTAGAGTAGGGATACCCCCTAGGCATTGTGCCCAGAATAGTAGCTCAAAGGCAGTTCTGCACTCATATTTATACCCACTTTTTATTATATGCACATTAAGGTGCAGTTTATACAGAAATTTCTAGGAAAAGGGTGGTATCTTCCAGGTGTTCGTGTCGTTGCTATGAAAAGGGGTGGTTACTTCCAGATGTTGTCATGGCAATGGTAAACTGATATGGAGCACTGGTGGGCATGTCTTACGGAAAGCTGCTTCTACCCCAGACCTATTTTAGCTAGTCCTCAATTTGGTCCTGTGTCCGAGCCGAGCCTCCAGAGTCGAGTCCCACTTCCAACCTCAGAATGATTCATTATATCAAATGGGGATTTAGCAATATTAAGGGAATTGGGGACCTTGGAGACCTTAATGAGGAGTTTCAGTGGAATGGGAAGACGGGGAAAACCTGATGGCAGTAGATTTAAGAGAGAATGGGAGAGAGGAATTCTGGATCAGAGTGGAGACTACTCTTTTGGAGAGGTTTGGTGCAAAGGACAACAGAGAAATGGGGCAGCAGCTGGCAGAGAAAGTGAAGTCAGGAGAAGGTCTTGTTTTATTTTGTTTTTGCTTTCGTTTTAACATAGAAGAAGTCGCATGTTTGTATGTTAATGGGAATGATTCCATAGAGAAGAAAACATTGATAAGTGTGTGAGAGAGCAGGGAGAATTTCTGGAGTTTGTGAGAGGATGGGGTTTAAGTGGAGGAATTGGCTTCAGATAGAAGCACCAACCATTCACCTAGGGCAGTATTTCTCAAACTTTTGGGTCTCGAGACACCTTTATACCCTTAAAAATTATTGAGGGCCCCAAAGAGTTTTTATGTGTTTGTATCTATTGCTATTTAGCATATTAGAAATTGTATCTGAAAATTTTTCAAATATTAATTTATTTTGAAAACAACCCATTTCATGTTAACACAAATAACATAATTTTGTGGGAAAAAAAAAAACCTATATTTTTACAAACAAAAATTGAGTGAGAAGAGTGATAGTGCTTTACATTTTTGCAAACCTCTTAATGTCTGACTTTAGTAATAGATGATGACTGGATTTTCATGCATTTTTGTATTCTGCCTGCTGTGATAGCCTGTGTTGTGTGACCTTTGGAAAACTCCATTGTGTACTTGTGGGAAAACAAGAGTAAAAAGATAAATAAATGACTAAGTATTATCACAAGAAAAATTTTGACTTCACAGACCCCCAAAGGGTCTTGGGAACCTCCACAGGTCCTGGGATTACTCTTTAAAACCTTGATCTAGGGCAACAGGCAAAAGGCAGGCAGGATATGTGGGTTCAGATGCTGGTAGGTGTGTAGATATTGGAAGGCCCTTGTGATTGTTTCCTGATAGTAGTGCAGTAGAAAGAGTGAGGATAGAGGGAGATGTTGGAGGTTTCAGGAGAGAGGAGAAGTTATGAAATGTTCTTTTTATTGAATATATAAATATCAACAAAATGAATATAAAATAAAATTTTAAACAGCATATATTAGCTACTACTAAGAAAGAAAAAATATCCAAATATAATCCATATTCACCATTAATTGAAAAATGCATGTTAATTCCAGAGATGTTAAAATGTTAAAAAAAAAAAATTGTCTCATTTCATGGACACATCTTTAATTAAAAAAAAAAATTGCCTCAGGACTTAAACAAATATGATAGCTGTCCAGGAGAGTGGGAGGCTGAATGGACTGGAGAAGCATAGTTTGGTGGTTGACCAGCATTAAAGACCCACTTCATATTCATAGTCATATATTTAATTCTAATACTTCCCAAAAGTTTTTTTCTGTAATTATCCCTTGTTTATGCAAATACCAGCAGATACTGGAAAGCTTCTTGCTTCAGCATACCACTAATTAAATCATCTTTCACATTTTTTTTAAATTTAGTAATTTGTTTTTTAAAATGCAGTAATGAGGAAAAGATACCACTGTGACTCTTAGAATATGATATCAATAAAAATAAGGAGAAATTCAAATTTTAGGTTGCCATATGGATATGGTTTGTTTGGCCCCACCAAGCCTCATGTTGAAATTTGATCCCCAGTGTTGGAGATGGGCCTCATGGAAGGTGTCTGGATCCTGAGGGCAGATCCATCATAAATGGCTTGGTGCCATTCTCATAGGAATGAGTTCTCACTTGTAGTTCCCATGAGAACTGTTGTTGAAAAGAGCCTGGCACCACCTACTCTCTCTCTCTCACTTCTTCTCTTATCATGTGATCTCTGCACATGTCTGCTCTCCTTCCCCTTCCACCATGAAAGGAAGTAGCCTGACATTTTTACCAGAAGCAAATGTTGGTACCATGTTCCTTATATAGTCTTCAGACCTCTGAGCCAAATAAGCCTCTTTTTTTTAAAAAATAAATTACCAGCCTCAGTTATTTCATAGCAACATAAATGGACTATGACATGGGTTAAGAGATCCATTGCCATCCTCATTTTGATCCTCACCCTCCCTTTCTTCTCTTGTGATGGGTCAGAGAGATGAGTTAGGGAAAATGCATGGAGATGATAAGAATCCACGGTCACATCTGTGTTTCCTAGCTATTCTGCATTTAGCTCTTGACTCACCCATCTGATAAAGAATCCTGCTCTAAGGAAATGCAGTTACAAATATATTTTGCCACTCATTGCAGAGAGTCATGAAAGGGGATCATGAGTACTTGTCAGACCAGTACTGTTTATGTCAATTGTCAGTTCCAAGATGATGAAATTTGGAGTTGGCCATTTGCTTTCTCTGAGCCAGAAAATTAGAATAATGCACAGGTAACTGAGTATTAACTTCATCTTCAAGGTCTTAAATTCTCTTTGGGTTTGGGGTCCTCATTGCAGTATTTGAACTCAGACTTAAGGAGAGCAAATGCACACACTTATTAACCCACCCTCCACAGGAAATCCACCTGTGTGAATAGCATAGATACATACACACATTGGTTCATATGTATTATTCTTGTTCCATTAACATGCCCTTTTATGTGCTTCAGCTTCAAGAGGACCCGACTCTCTTACTCAATGATCTTTTTAATCTTTTTCTTTTTTACTTCCAGCTACTTTTCCCATGAGAATTGTCCAAATATTCTCTTTTCCTTTTCCATTTTCTTTAAGGAAATGGAAGTAATTTGGTTTCAAATATGAGATCAAATGATCCAATGTGGGCTTCATCAGTTTTCTCACCCTTCATCTTAGAATGTTTCTCTACTATCACTCTTCTTCTCTTTACCTTCTTTTGTCAGAGATAAGTAACTCCTCCTATTTCTTCAAATCTAATTCTTCTATTTTGTGTCTGTAACCACTTCCCTCCTGACTGCTCCAGAATCTTTATGACTTTTTTTAATGACTGCTTCATAAATTTCTTTCTTGAAGGTCATTGATTGTTTCCAAGTATAATGGACTCTTCTCATTTAGTCATTCATTCAACAGATATTTGAGCTTATACCATATACCAAACCTTATATTAAATGCTTAGGCAATTATATAAGAGAATAGGGAGCACATAATCTATTCTCTGAGAGCAAGGGTTGACAATTTTTTTTTCTTTTCTTTTTTTTTTTTTTTAGTGAAGGGACAGGTAGTAAATAGTTTAGGCTTTATGGATCATGCCTTCTTTGGCGTAACTACTCAACTCTACCCTTACAGCATGAAAGTAACCATAGACAATATGTAAATGAATAGGAGTGGCTGTATTTCAATAAAATGTTATGTATAAAAAATAGGCAACAGGTTGACTTTGGCCTGGGTGTCATAGTTTGCTGACCCCTTGGTCTAGTGTTCAGTTTTTCTGATCTGCATATAATATTGATTACTCTTTACCACCCCTCTTTTGAAATCCTCTTTTGAGTTCTGGAAACTCAAAGTTTTTGGTAGTCCTACCTTTCTTAAAGCCTATTCTGTGTGTCTTTCCTACTTCTGTCTACTAGGTTGACATTTCTCAAGGTCCTGTTTTTTGTCCTCTTGCTTGCCTTCTCTAAACTTTCTAGACATTGCAGTATCTGAATTGCTCTCCTGACCATTCTGCTGAATCTATTTTCAACATGTCTTTGTTCATCTGAGCCACCAGCATCTCCCACTCTGTACAACTAAAAATGAAGCCATTGTCATTTTCATCTTTCTGATTCTTCCTTATTCCTTCTTTTTGCTTATCTGTCTCATTTTCTAAGTGGAGAACTTTGCCAGGATGCTTATAGCAAAGTATTCGAAGAGCACACAGAAAACTGTGACATCCCTCTTACCTCTGGAAGATTAGCCACTCTATAAAACACGTTCACTTTTATGGAAGTTAAGGAAGGTCATTGGAGAACTTGGCACAGAGTCTTCACCCAGCATGTTAGGACCTCCAGCCACCTCTCAGTTGGCAGTCCCTGTTGGGCGTAACCAGCTGGCCCCTGTGTTTTCTTGTTGACCCATGTGAGCAAAGCTTGCCCTGTAACTTGCAGCTCTTTTCCAGAATGTGCCCTGACTTGGGCTTTGGCAATAAAGTAAGGGCTGTAACTTGAACTAGCTCTTCCTTAAACAGTACCACCTGTTGCTATCTATCTGTGAATTTACTCCATCTTACTCAAAGGCAGCAGATGCCATGGGCATTTTTCCTGCTGTATAAAGGAGAATGGGAATCTGGCTTCTTCGGGAAAGGGAGAGTTATTGTCTCTTTCCCCAAATGATTGGATGATCACATTTTAACTTTATATGTTTCATGGCTCTAGTTCTTGGAAACACATGGAAGATTGAGGTTTGACTGCTTCCTGCCACTAAAATAGCTCCCTGGTGGTCATTCATAATTTAGTATATGTGATTTGAATTACATTAATCAGATAAACATATTCTGCTTCTATAATGAATAATGCTAGAGAGCATTTAGATATTGGGGATTATTACAACAATTTTTATTGTTCTTGGCTTACTACAAAGGTAACACATGACCAGCATTTGAAAATTTAGGGAATAAAAATCTAGGTAATAGAAATGGAAATAAGCAAAAATTTTTGAAAATCTTATAACTCAGAGATAACTACTTCTAATATTTTTTTTTTTTTTTTTTTGAGACGGAGTCTTGCTCTGTCA